>NC_063219.1:26110010-26735010 GCF_020740725.1 Corvus hawaiiensis | reverse complement strand
GAACAATGTCTGTGGAGCGACCAAATTGCCACAACAAAATGAAAATCTCGAAAAGGAAGCAAAGCAGGAGGTTGCCAGGAGGAGGTATCCACTTGCAGCTGGCTAGAGATCAGAAGGAAGTTAAAGGAGAGCACACTAAGGCTTCTGGTGAAAACTGAACTGTCAATAAATGTCTCAGATTACAGAGTATATCAGATTGTGAGAGGAAGAGGGAGAAAATCAGCCAATGCTTCCCTCCTCCCTTCTTCCACAGACTTAGGTAAAAGCATCTGCAGTTCTGCTGCTGCTAATTATTGCCAATAATCAATAAGCTTTTGCACAAACTCTCATGCTCTTGATCTGCAGGGCTATTTATGAAAAACAGAGGAAAGTGTCCAAATCAGTGGAACTAAGCGACTAAAGATAGAGCATGAAACCTGCTTGTAAAATAAGATGAGGGTTGTGTTTTAAATTTTAATGGTAAGTATATATACTCTGAGGCACTTAATGTGGATGACAACAGTTTAAAGGGTGAGGGAAACAGAGACAAAAAATCTACTTTGCTCATTATAAAGAAAACAGAAAACAACAGTTATATTTCCTGGGAGGGTAAAGACTTGGAAATGAGGCCACCTGAGTTCCTGGGAGATCCGGGACTTTTGAAGGTGGAAGGGTAGTCGTCCAAAAAGGGGAGGATCTCCCTGTTGAAAGGTAGCGCCTCTCAGTTCACTTAAATACTTTTTTGGCTTAAATTGTGTTCTTGATCCTGTTGACTTCAGCGAGCCTCTAGATGTGCTGAGACATTTTCCTGGCTAAAAATATTTCCTAACACACTTGTTGAGGCCTTACAGCAACGTGGGACAGGCTAAGCTATGTGCCCTAACCCAAGTAGGAAGGCTATGACAGAACCTGGGCTTTAAAACAATTCCATGAATTCTGGGTTTGAATTTGCAGACTATTTTTTAGATGTGTATTTCTATTTTAAGAAGTTCCTTGCTATTCATTCACTGCTGTCCAGCCCTTTCCCTGTATCTCCCACAACAAACATACTTTGAGAGGGGGAAAGTGGCTTTGTGAACCTTCAAGAAACTACCAGCTCCAGGCTATGGATCTAAGCAGAGCAAAGAGGGAAAACATGCAGGCATATAAAGAAACACTGGTAGAAAACTCAATTCAGGTTGAGAAAGTCTGTTACATTTTTCTGATCCTTTGGTTCCTTCCTTATAGATAACACCATTAAACAGAACATTGTTATTTCTACAAACATCCATCAGAGCCCCAAGAAATTGAGAGTGAAGGTTAATATATAAAAAAGAGCCCAAATTTCCAAAAATGTGGCAGTTCCCATCAAATGTACACACAGCTCTGCCAGGAGCTTAATTGACTTAGGAGAGGTTTAGTGGTAGCTGGGGAGGCATCAGGCAGTAGCACAGCCAGTGAGGTTTCAGGCAAACTGTGATTTTACCTATTTATTTTCTCTCACAGACCTGTCAGTCCCACCTAAGGGGTAATCTTTTTACGGCGATTTCCATAAGGAAAAGGGGCAGATTATTTTTCTCTCTTTTTAATAAAAAAGAAGGCTTTAAATTGTTATTTGAGATGTTTATACATCTCTCATAGCCTATGATGAGTCCTTTAGAGATCCAGATCACTGGAGAGCAACTTGTCAAGTGCTCCTTTTGCTGCTAGGACAGTAAACTTAATCTACTGATCAACAAAGTTGATTCCCTTCCAAGTGAACTTAGTGGGTCTATTATGAACTTCACATGGAGTTTCTAAGGCAAGTTGCTTTGAAAATCAGACCTGAAGCAGTGAAAGATATTCCCCATCAGTACCTTTCTTGTTCATGCTCTTCCTAATTTTATTCCTAAAATTCACAATTCAGAAATAGCAGACCCAAAACAGTTCAGGTTTTGGCAAGCAATACTCTGCTCAACGTGAGCCTTTTCCTTTAGACAGCAGGTCAATGTGATTTTTTTTTAAGTGTATCTCCTGAAATAGGAAAGAGAAAATGAAGTCTGCAGTGGAGAGTTGGCAAGAAATTCACTCTTTTTGGATAAAAGGTACCCATTGTAGGCATAGATCTTTGTTAACTACATTTAATGCATCATGAAAGGTTTACAGATGCTCTTGCACTGCATACAGTGTCCCAACAAAGCAGAATTCATCCAGAATCAGTTCACTGGATCTGCACTGCCCCAGGAGACAGAAAATGAGTCCACACTAATGCTATGATTTAGAGCGTGTTTTTATTTATTCCTAAATGTAATGTGCTTGTGTAGCAAACAATTCTTCTGCAGGGAAGAGATGTACAATCACTTGAAACTAACAACACATTAAGTTGACTATTACTGGAATCCTGCTGCCTCTTATTGCTCTGTGTATAATAACTAGGCAAATATATTCAGATCTGGCATGGGTTTACACTCATTCCATGACTGTTCTATTTCTATCAGCATGGTCTAATCCTCTTAAGAGAGGATATTGAAAAAAGGTTAGATAAATCCTTACCTAGAATTTGTAATTTGTTTGAGCTTTTTGCAGCCCACAATACAGTTAGTTTAAAGGTAAGTCAGGCATCTCACCATAGGCTGCAGCCTGCTCTCCACATGGCTCCAGACACTCTGGAGACAGAGCTAACATTCCATTAAACAGCAAAAATGCCAGGGAGATCTTTGCTCAAAGGGAGCAATGTCAATCCCGCCTCTCCCAGCTACATCCACCTAAGAGATGGAGGTGGCAGAAGGAAAGCATCCAACTTAAACCCAGAGTGGCTGAGCAGTGGCAGGAGTGGCATAAGAGTTCTTGAAAAAAGAACTTTGATGGGTTCTTGAAAGTAAGTATAGGCTTTATTCTAATGGCCATGACCACCAAAATTAGACAGCCTTTGGATGTTGTTGGGCATTTCTTGGCAACTCTGATTTCCCCCCGAGTTATTTGTTGCATAAATTTTCCTTGTAGTGCCAGAAATTACCACAAGCTTTGCATATTCCCTGGGCTGTGCCTCCAAGGCAGCCTCCAACTCCTGCTCAGCCAATCAGCCCAAAGCAAATCTTTTCTCCAGCTGGTTCAGCATCTGCTCTAGCACCACTAGAGAGGAAAATTCTCTTTTTCTAACCACAGTGCGGGGGGCTTCACACCAGTTTCAACAACGGAAAGCATTTGATCCCTTTTCCTCTGTCCTGCTTCATCCTGCATCCTGGTGCAGATGTGTCCCTTGGTGCCTTATCAGCCCATCTCCATGGAAGCCCTGAACACGGCAGCTGATCCTCCCAGCTCAGCACAGAGCTGCAGCCCCCACAATACAACCCAAACTGCTGCAGGCTACACAAACATCCTGTGCTAAGCATCGGCTACAGGCTTCCTCTCACCAAATAAAGCCGAGATGAAACCCAGCCCTTGAAGTGAGGGAATAGCACCTGGCACACATGGGAAATCAAAAGACAGTCACTGCCGATTACAGCTTTATTAAGATGGAGCAGAAGAAAGGTTTATCATCACTGAGCTGATGAGGATGCCAGATTACACACAATATTTCCTTCAACTTTTCTGTCCTACCTGTTGTTTTTAATACTGAAAACTAAATTTCTCCAGACACACAGGTTTCTCTCAGAGGTTAGTGCAGCCACAAAGTGAAAGCCTCCCTTGTACTCATGCTGGTGAATAGATGCTACAACAGCCATTCTGGTGTGCAGGAGAGAAAAGGAAATATTTTTCCTCTTCCCCTCAGTAACTCCTGGCCTACCTCACTGTTGGTTTGCACAGCCCAAAGCACAACAGATCCTCAAAAACATGGATCTAGAAAAGAGGTGGAAAGTTTTTCTTTTCTGCAGGCCCCATGCCAAGGAGGGGACTGTAAATGGCAAGGGGGACTGTATTCCCACTGGAGTCCTCGCCCGCCACCCAAGCCAGTAAATGCTTCTTCCTCAAATACAGCAGGATTTGTGTTCACTGATGACAGCTTTCTTCCTCAGCAGCTCTACCAATGCAGACCCAAATTCAAAGCAGAATCAAGATGTTTAAATTATATTAATGCTAGCAGGCAGTATGGGTCTCAGGGGTGTTTTTCCACCATCCACCATCCCTGATGGCCTTCCCATAACCCCTCAACTCTCTTCTAGGAAGCAGGAGTATTTTTTCAGAAACAGAAAAGGAAGTAATCAGCTCCCTGGAGACACCAGAGAAGCCCACTCATCCCTATCTGCCTATGCCCTCACCACCCTTTGGGGAAGGTCCTGACAGTGAACAAGCCCTGTCACATAGCTTCGAAGAGATCTGAAATGGAGCCATCCCAGCAGGAGTTTCCAGACCAGTGTCTCTCACAAAGGAGAAATGTGTTTCTCCTTGATAAGCCCTGGAAACTTTAACTTTTGTATCCAGGACTTTGGGTTGAACAAATACCCTTGAATCCACATCCTTTTTCCTGAGTGGCTATACTATGCACGTACATGAGTTTTCCTCCCTTCCCAGTTTGGCAAAAAGCCCTGCAAGGGGGAAAAACAGACATAAAGAGGAAAATAGTTGTGCTCTATCTCAGTAACTTGCTGAAAAAAAGCCTTTATCAACACCAGGCAGCAGAAAGAAAAGAAAACTGTTTGTACAAGACTGCTGGGTGTGGAGTAAGTAGCAAGTGTGCCATTTAATTCAGCTTGTCACATTTTCTCCATCTTCTCCTGCCCATCTCACCAGGATGCTGTTTATCTGGTCTGTGGGATGTGGGAAGGAGATTTATACCACTGGCTCCTTTGAGTCAGGCCTCTCCATTCATGTCTTCACTTCAAAGCACCAGACTTTAGCAGAATGCTGGGCTATAGCTGCCGCCATGGTCAATACACACATCAGCAGCCTCAGGCTCTGTCACTGGTCCAGAGAGGAAAAGCTGCATAGCCAGAGAGCAGAGGTATAACACAGAGACTTGAATTATGAATCACTCCTCTTAAAGGCTTTCAAAGGCCAGAAGAGGGTTAAAATTTAGTGAGATGATTAGCTAATCCAAGAAGACACCCATGCATCCAAATTTCCTGGGAGCAAATGGCAGCAGTGAAGGTCTTACCCCTATTCCCTGTCTCCCCAGAGAGAACAGCAAACACTGGCAGTGGGTTTTGCCTGCCATTTGCCTCTGGCCACTGTCTGCCAGTAAGTGGGGGATAATGACAGGAGACACCTCACTGGGTGAACCTGTCCTGTTCCAACAGCTCCAGTTTGGCCGACTGATGCTGTGAGAGCCAAAAGCTCTACTTATTCCTCTTATAATTATGGAGCAGAAAAGCTCCATAAAGCCAGCCTACACTAAATGTTTCAGAGCAAAATGTTTCACCAGAGGCTCTGAATCTGCCCCAAAACTCACACTGTTGGAATACAATGCACAAAACAGTCACAACTTGGTGTTCATGCAAAGCAAGCAGAAACTGCAATGGCTTTGTCTGCCCTGAAAATGCTCCCCACCTGCCCACTGTCTGAGCCTTTGCTTCATTGTCCCTTAGTGACTAGGAGCTAAGGCATCCTGCTGGACACATGAAGTCAACCATCTGATTCCTCCTGACCTACAGCAGAGACCCAGTCAATTCATTTTGCATCCAACAACTCCTAGCTTGCTCTTAGCCTGCACAGGATTTAGGCTACACAAGCTTTTTGAGAAATGCTCTAAAATCCAGCTCCATAAACTGGCCAGACCAGGGAAGTTGGACTATGGGATTTTCCATCTCTTTACTCTTGTGTGGGAGGCTAACCAATGTATCAGACCCCTCAGATGAGGTTTGCTTTGGAGGTGAAGAAGTCCTCCAGATATCTTGCCTGTTGCTGAGGAGTGTTAAGAGCAGGATAGAGCCAAACAGCTTCATTGAGTTTTAGAATCAAGATGGAGATTTTTTTTAATAAATATCTTTGGTACTTCTGCCAAAACCAGACAGAGTAAACAGACATCTCCCTGATCCAGTTGAGACAGACAGAGTTCCTGAGCTCCAGAGCACACTCTCCTTTCCATTTCAATTAAGAAAGCAATCCAACACAGGCAGTGTCCCAGCCCTTGACTTTCCTACACCACGAGGTTATCATAGGCCCACAACTCAGCAGTAAAAAAGCCAAATTTGACCTAGTTCTGATATCAGACTCTGGGAGCTCCCTGACCATTCCTGATGTTCAGAAAAAAATTGAACTAAGTTGTCAAACTGTGATTGGAGCTCTGTCCTAGCCCAGTATTCTCTGGTAGAGACTGAAAAAAGGACAACTTCTATCAGCTGTGCATTAGACAGCTTGGGTGCCAGAGTGGCTACCCCAATATCAGCAGATTGAGCAAGACTCATTGACCAGTCTGGTTTGGTTTAGGAGTTTTTTCATCACGTTCTCTAGCACAGTTTTTGCATGTGCCAGTGAGCTTTTGCTGAATCTTAGGAAACAGATTGGACCAGAAACTGTGTCTGTTAAGCCTTATGGACAACTGCAATTTGTGAGGAAGAGAAGAAGGTTTGGCATTTTGCCCCTAGGCCAAGGGAGCAGTTCCTTTCTCATTTCATTTTTGTACAAATGTAACCTGAGAGTCCAGCTGGCTTCACTAGTGTCTGAACAATGTCTTAATTCACATCTCTTTGTCCAGCTGGAAGAAACTTCTGGCCAGCCCCATGCAGAAGGTCACCAGCCAGCTGAGCAGTCTGTACCATCAATCCCTGACCCACTCCAATTACTGGGACCAAAGCTGCAAGGACCTTCCACTGACACTCCTTCAGCTCAGCCAGTTGATTGCGACTGAAGCAAGTTACAGCCTTCCCCTGAGCAGATCAAATGGCAAATCTGACAGGATACCAAACTCCAGCCCTTGTGACAAGAAGCTGGAGAGGGGTTGGGAGCCACAGCATCTTCTGGAAACCTCTGTATAGAGAGCAGCTGTCAATCCACATCCTTAATTGTTAGTAATAACTCTCATCACAGATTAGTTCCTCAAAAAGCCACCCTCCGTGTCAGGGAGAGCTGTTATGGAGGAGGCTGGGGAATGGATAACATGTAAAGATCCTTTTGATGGGCTCAGGGTTAACCACCATTACCATCAATTATTCATGGTTTCCATGCAGACGTAAGGCAAATAAGGTATTAAAAATTTACATCTCTCTTTCCCTCCACTCCTCCTTGGTATCATCACCTCTTAAGTATAGCTGGTGAAAGTGAGCATTTACTGTAATTAGCTGTAATGATAATTGCAAAGAAAGTACAAATGCCTTAACTGGGGAGATATGATACGGCTCTCATTAAACCCAGACTAATAGAAAACTCTTCAAGTTCTTCTCTTTTATTCCAGAATCTCTGATCCCATATTAATTTAAGATTTATTACAATTGAAGATACAGGGCTACATATTGGTCTGCTGAACATCTCTAAAGGCTGTGATGACCATGTGATTTATGCAGTTTTAGGAGTATAGTAAGTCTGGTATATCATACTATATTTTTATTTTTTAGACATTTTGGTCTTTCAAAAAATTAATTAGCTATAAAAAAGGAATAAAAGTAATCTTTATACATTATTTCTATAAAATATATATTTTGAATGAACAGTTTTCATCCTCTGTATGACTTTCCATTTCACACTTGCTGAAGTTCAGGAGAGTAGTATCAAACTAGTCCACCTCAGTATTCACTTATATGCAGTTTCCCTTTCTGGCTACTAGTAGTGTAAGCTGCTCTGGTACATAATAGCTTACAGGCTTGGGAGTGTTCTGGACTCCCTTCAAGTTCAGAAAATGCTGAATCTGTTACAGTTCAGAATAAATTTCTTTTTCCCCAGAAATGCTCAGTTCAGTGAGAGGTATATCGTGCAAGGTGGTAGCACTCACAGCGCTGTTTCTTCTAATTCCCATTTCCTTACAAACTGTCACTTGTGTTGCACATCTGTAATAGAGCTGATGAAAAATTTTCCACAATATTTCTTTCTCTCTGTTACAAAAGGTTGACTGGATTGAAGCCAAAACGCTTTATGGCAGTTTTATCAGATCATACCCAGTATAGCCAATAAACCCATGATAAAACTATTCACCTGGACTTCTCATACTCAGTGGAGCCCCCCAGGCTACAGAGCCAGACTTTTTCTGTGGCTCACTGAATATTTCATTATTTATACTAAATGGAACAACTTCAGGAGGAGAGATGGAAAATGCCTTCTATGCCAGGATGACAAATAGGCCAGTAATTCATTCAAGGCTTTGCTAAATTTTTTTTAAGTGAAACTTGGGCTTCTGCATTTAAGCAATTCAACTGTGTCCCAGCCAGGAACCTTTTCAGTGTGCACCTAGCTGGTCACTGCTGTGTGCTGCAAAATAACTCTGTAGGTATTACCAACCTGCTTCTTTTTGTCCAATTGCAACTAACTGACACATGAACAATGTAAAAGTTGGGAATTCTCAGAGGAACATGGGGAAATAGACTGGAATGAGCATATTTGCAGTTTACAGATGTTGCTGAGAAAGGGCTGTACTTATATTGTTTTGCATTTGTCCCTTGGACAGAGAAAGGACCTTGAGACGTTGTGAGGGATTGCTACTCTCTCCTGCTGACCTCCACACTGCACAGGCAAATTGCAAAAGCTGCCAGTCAGCTAAAACACAATTTCATTGGGAAAAGGGGTAAATCTGCTAGATGGAAAATGGGAAAGTATCAAAACATTAAAATGGCCATGACTGCCAAGAGGAGACAGCACATATAACCCACAAAAGCCTGCTTTTAAGTTTGGCATATGGCAGGTAACAATTGTCAAGAAATCCAAATGCCTTCTTATCACTTTTTTGTTTGTTGCACAAAATGCTGGAGTGATGCGCCAAAATCACTGAGGGCAAATCAAATGGATTCATCTGCCTCCTGAGAGCACTGTACACAGCTTTTGCTGCCCTTTTCAGCAGGACTTGGAGAAAAGAGGAGCAGCCTATGTTTAAATTTGCAATTGCCTTGTAGTTCTCCCTTGGCATGTCCTGAAAAGACACTGTTGAGCAGCTTGTGGCTCCTGGACACCTTACCACACAGAAGTTTAAGGTCCAGAGAATAGTAAGGACCCTTTTGATTTTTGTGTATTCAGCTGGGCAATACAGCTTAGCTCGGTCTTTCAGCACACACAGAAAACACCCATGAACCTACACTCACATTTAAACTGCTGCCTAAAACCCTAGTTCATCAAGGTGCTTAAGCACATGTGTACTAAAGCTGGACTGAAGCCTGCCCTGGGATGCTGAGTAGGTACAGTAACTCATTCCTTTCTCAGGGGTGTTGCAAAGTCGGTGCTGTTGGGTTAGCACCAGCTGCCAGGAGCAAGGACCCTATTCAGCCACATCACCACCTTTTACAGCACTTTAGAGAGACTCAGGCATTTACATTAGAAGAAGTGATGAATGAATTGCTAAGGCTGCCAAATCATAGCCCCACTCTGTATCAGACCCTCTTCTTTAGCCCCTGACAAGGTACTCCAGCCTTTCTCTGCTGACTGTCCTTGGAGCCAGTGTCTGACTGTCCTGCATCCCAGGTAGTCTAAATCAGTTGTGACTCTTGATTTTAAGCCTTAGAGTCTGATATCCATCCTAGGAAAGTGTATGGCCTGAGTTCATAGGAACCATTATTATTTTCCATCCCTCTCTATCACATATTCATTAGCCTAGGAAGGAAATGTGTTGTTCTCACATTCTCTGCAAATTCCAGCTTTTCTTCCAGAACAAATAACCAGAAAGGAGAATGATTGCAGCACTCACAAAATGGTATTCAAGTGAGAAAACGAAACTGTAAACTTATACTGTGTGAATTGTACAGCCTCCAACCTCACAGAGTACATTTTTGAAGAACGCACATGAAATAAAAATTATCTATTAGAACTAATTAATGTTTTAATTTACTTTCCTTATCATCTGTTTAAAAGTCAAAGGTAGGTTTGCTTTACCAGACAAATATTCTCTTTTCAAAGCAAGCCCTAAGGGTCACCTTGCAATAACATATTACAGGGAACACAACAGAGGAGAAAGTGAAGCAAAAAAGGATGCAGTGTATTTCTCCAGATAATGTAAGCGTATACTACATATTCATAAAAAATATACAGTGACAAATTCTGACATAAATATTCTCTTATGGAGTGTTCTTTAATCGTGATGAAAGGGGAACCCGGGCTTCCTTGGGGGTTGGTGTGGTCTCATTTGTAATCATATCTGTCTTCTCACCATGAAGCATTTTAGTCTTCAACCAGTTTTATGATTTTGCAAAGGCTTAAAGAAAAAAAATAAGGTCATAAAGGTGGTGAAAAGAAGGGAAACTTGAAATTTTTTTGAACCCAGTGGTTAAAATGGAAATACAGAGCCCCTTATGAAACGTGTCCATTCGGCAGATCATGTCTGCAAAGGATCAGTATCTCTATTTGACATTTTTAGAGGTGCTACTGTACTTATCCAGGCACATTATGACCATTGATTGTCCTCTGAAGACTCATTTATTTCAGCAGAGCTATGTTGATCTACCTGGCTGCAGGGCAGCCTTCAATTCTCAGGCATAACATAAAGCAAGGGAGGCAGTAAAAAGCCCACCAACAAAAGAATGTCTTTTGCTTAAGTGGGAAGTTTGTTAATTTAACTGGAAAACAAATGTGTACCACAAAGAAAAGAGTTGTGCTATAGTGCAAGAAATCTAAAAATAAGGTCTTCATACAGGCCATGGGGGGAACAGTGAAAACCCCTGGGCATAATTCTGCCTTAAGTCAGGCCTGTTTGATAGCACAAACTATAATTATTACCTGTGATTGTATCCTGCATTAACAATAGCATGCAATGTGATAGAAATCCAAGACTGTTTCAGCACCATTTTTCCTAAATATATAGAACATTCAAAAAGCTATGTGATATTTTAAATGCGTTACTGCCTGTCCTTCCACATCATCCCAAAAGTCTTGGCAAAGTCTTCGTCTAGTCCTGAGAGAATTGTCTGCCTGTGACATGAACTTTTTCCTCAGTCTGTGTTGAAGAACAGGTATGAGAAAATCACGACCAATATGCAAACAGTGGAGGGAAAGTCTCAATCTAAGCTTGCCACTCAAGAGGGGAGACAAGAAAAAAAACATGTAGACAATTAGGTACAAGCTTCAGCTGGTGCCATGTGACTCAGAGGTTGGCAGGGTGAAGGCACAGCACACCAGTTTCTAATACCAATAATATGCACCTTCCTGCATCACATCCAGTGCCTTTGATTGCCATTCCTGAACAGGCTGGTGCATAGCTGGATATACCAAGGTAACTGCTTTAAGTACAAGACCAGAGTAAACTTTGTGGATTTATAGTGAAAAACTTTTACTGCTGTCTTGCTGAGCTGTTCAACAGCCTAATTTGAAAGCCAAGTCCATGTTATAGCATTCAGGTGTACTGACAAGCTGCAGGAAAGAAAACTGCAACATATATAGACATAATTCTTCTGGCAAACCCCTTCTGTGTAAATGAAGTTACACTGGCAAAATAATTTTGATGGAAAAGTGCCTGTCCTTTAAACAAATAATTTATAAATGCATTTCTGGCTGAAATTACATTTCATCAAAACATGAAGGAAAGAAAGAAAAATGATACCACTTTGAAAGCTTCAGGACCATGTTCCATTAAGTATGTGAGGGCTTTTTTAATTTTATGCAAGTAAATTATTTCCTTGAAAGTATCGATCTTTAACTCACAGTTAACTACTTGTTACTTCCAAGAAAGAGAAGTAGAAAAAGAATAAATATATAATAGAAAAAGGAGCTTCCCAGAGTGAAGACTGAATGAATTGAAGAATACCTAAATGATATCAAGTTGGCCTCATTCCCTCTCACAGAAAGGCTCTTTAGCAATGTGCTTTAGAATAATTAATATTATTTTCTTCAGAAGAGTAGCAAATAGGTGTTCCCTTCAAGCAGAAATTAAACCCCATACTCCTGGCAGAGCAGGGAAACAGAGGGTTGTCCTAAGAGCATGGGTGATAGCAAGAGATCAGTCAGATGACACAGAGAGGAAACATTAAACTGGCAAGCCAAAAGATGAGAAGCAATAAAGATCCAGGTTCTGAAAGGGATTCAGGCATCCAGTTCCTATTTCCTAGGAAATGCCTAAGAAAGTGCTGCAAAGCCTGCAGATGATCTGCCACGGGTTTTTTATCACCTCTGGACCTAAAACCAAAAAAGTCCAAGAAATCCAAGAGAGAAAATTACCTATAAGGAATTAAGTTCCAAAACTCATTTGTAAATCTTGTCTAGGTACCTTAGCAAGCTCCCAAATAGTCCCAAGTGTCCAGCGATAGCCCACAGGGATGTGACTTCTTACCTTGCACAAGCGGGCAGTTGTGATGAAAGACCATTTTTATTTCCATTGTAAAGAAAAGTCAATGTTCATTTGTTTGGGAAGCCTCCTTGACAGAAAGCTTTATCAGCCATGAAATTAGCCCTTCATGCTCTCTTAAGCCAATAGGCCAGGACAGAATCACCGACTGCACCTGATGCTTGCAGTTAGTTCTGATTAGCAACCCCTCATGGATTTCAAACAGCAGCCTCCTTAAATGCAGGCTGTAAAACTTCACTGGCTGCACTAAATCAATAGGGAGGCGAGAGACAGATTTGGAGAAGAGATGGGAGAAATAAACAGGCACTAAAACTACAACATTATTATCTTTTTTGGCAAATAGCCACCAAAATTGTTCAATACACTGTATAAACAAAAACATACACTCACACACATACAGTCTGCCTGGCAGAGCAAAAAAAAAAAGGAAAATATACCTTAAACAATATGTTCATTCTCTTGGGCAAATAAGAAGCAAGCAGTTATATTTAGCAAGGTAATAAAACTGTATTGTAAAGCCCTAGAGACCTGTTACAGCAATGCCCTCTGCACTTTCAGTGCTTAGAGAATTCTTATTTATTTGCCTATGAGAGCATTGCTGGAGACTCATAAAATGCCACCAGGAAGGCCAGGTGAGCCTGCAATCTCTCTGTAGGATGTGACCATTAGCTACTGAGAACTTCACAGCAGTGCTATCACAAGGATCACATCCCTGCACTGTAGGAACTGTGAACCCTGAGGATACCGCAGCAATTTATAAACTTAGCAATACAGAGAAGGAAATAGAAGACTGATCTTGGGAATGTTCCTGCATGGGAGCAGATCCTTTAAAAAAGGAAGGAGAAAGCCTAGACATATTGTGTGTGGGGTTGTCAGGAGGATCCAAAGCACCTGGTGCAGAATCCATGGAAGGATGAACACTGACTGGGTCAACCCCTGGTGACATCACACAGGAAAACAGCAACACAGCATAATAAAGGGAGAAAAGGAGAACAGAGGGTATAGGTTTCACATCATCTAATTTTCTACATCAGCTCTAGCTGAACTCGTCCTTTTTCTGAAAGAGGAAAACAGGACTCTTTAATTGGAATTCACCCAAGTTGTATCTGTAGGGAATTATTTTTGCCCTGAAAATATCTGGTTTTTTCTACTGATTGTAACAGAAGCATAAGACAAAATCCATTTAGAGTGACAGTGACAATGGAAAGGACAGACTTACGCAGAACAAGTTCTTTTAATGCACAGAGTTATTAGAATATGTGCTATTTTTTACAGTTTTCTTTAGATAATCCTACAGAATAGAACAGAATTCATTTCTTTCTACCAATATTTTATTAGATAGGCTTTAAAATTCCTCTCTCTCAATCATATAGGAGGTACCATTAGAGGGAATTTGCTTTGATTGATGTAATTTCTCTCCCACACCACAGAAGTCTTCCTTGTAGATTCAGATCAGAATCAAGGACTTTCCAGAAGGAATCTGAATTAATTTTGGCCACACAATGATAGGATTGCATTTAAAAGAATAATGAAGTCACCTGAATGGAATGAAACAAGATGCAGTAGGGATAGGCTGAAATTTGAAGAGACAGAGTCATTCTCGGACTGGATGAGCACTTCCATATTTGTGATTGCAACCAAGGCTTACGGCAAAGTCAGCACCCTGAAAACCCCATGGATACCTCATTATATACACATACATCCACATCATGTAATAAAGAGTACAGCAGGGGCAGAGTCTGTGAGTGTGGGAGCTTGACACTTTTAGTGCTAGCTCAGCATTCCCCTCTGCTTCTGTGCCCCCATGTGTAAAATTAGGATAATAATATTGCTTTCATCTTCCTCACCATGGTATTGTGACTATTAATTAGTTTGCATGTGCAGAGACTTGGATAAATGCTAAGTTTTAATCAGGTCTTGATGAGCTTGGGGAATGCAGCAGAGTCTGAGCTGAGGGTGGAAGAGCAAGTCATACTGATCCCATCTGCCTGGCACAGGATGAAGCCAATGGCATTGCCTCACCACGGTCTCTCTCCTCACCCCCCTCCAGGTAATATCTCTGGCTGTCAGTGCAGGGATCCCAATTGTTTGGACATCTGATTCACGATATCTCTGGCCTCCCTAGAGGGTGTGACCTCTCTGGCAAAGAACTGTCCATATTTCTTCCACTAGGAAGGGTACAGTTTGGAGCAACATCCACCAAAGTGTTCCTATTATCCCACAAACTTGCTCAATTTCTTGCTGCCAGATGTTCACAGGAATTAGAATTAGGATTTGGTTCCACACAGTATTTTGAAAGTCTATGATTAAATCAGATGGGCGGCACCTCTTCTACACCAGCTAAAGTAAGTTAGTGGAATGGCATGACTGGAACTGTGTCAAGGTTTTGCAACTTTGCATCACAATCTTCTGCTCCACTCTTGGGACCACTGGCTTTCCCCTTTCCCCCACTTGTTGTTTAGTTGAGTGGGTTTTGCTAGTAAGATTTTTTAATAATTCTGTGATTAGTCCCTTTTGAACAGAACCAAATGTTTGTTCTATTTTCTCCAGGAGTGTTGCCTATTGTATAAACTACTGGGATGAGCCATCATTCTGGTGCTACCTCTTTGGCCAGATCTGATATTCTGGGACCAATGGTGCTGCAAAAGACAAAACTCTCTCAAACATGGTGTGATTCTTCACCAAGCACAGAACCAAGTTTCACAGGAACGCAAGTACAATATTCAGAGGTGGAAACTTGGAAATACATGTAAAACAAGTGCTTTTGTTGTGGGTGGAACAGAGAACTCAGGAAAGGCAGAAGCATAACCCCCTGAATTAATGATGAATCCCAGTACTCAGAGATGCGTCTTTTTAAACAACCTTTGATAACTGGCCTCTTGGTAACATGTAGTGAATGTCCTGAAATAATGGAATGGAAATCAACATCAATCAACACAGCATGAAGCTCTTTTTTCTCCAGCAAACACATATCCCTGCTAAACACTAGTGGCTATTTGCTCTAAATTTAACACCAATTAGGGCCTGATCCTCAGCTCTGCCTGAAGGGGTGAATGTCCTCCATACTCATCCAAGTCCATCAAGAAACACAGAAATATCTCAACAGCTCTTAGAAGACATGCTGCAGAATCTGACCCTTAACAGTTTGATAGCTTGAATGCTAGCAGTGCCCAGAGCACTTAAACTGATAAGCGGTCAGACATCCTTGCACATTTATATGCAACAAAACAGAGGATACAATAACAGAGGGAAAAAAATATTCTATTGCTGTGCTTCTCCTGAGGATCTCAAGAGCCAGGAAATTTGCAGCAGAGTTAAGAGGGGTTAGAAGAGGAAGGAAAAGTGGTGGCATTGATGCAGGGAAGCGTAAATAATTGGTGTGAAGATTCCCTTCATGTCAGAAAGACAAACTGGGCTAATTTTCCATGAATATCCCAAGAGGAATAGAGTCTCATTTTATTTCAGCTATGAAAAAGACGTTATTCTGCCATGTTCCTCCTTTTCTGGTGTAAAAGGGAAAGAAAGTTTCTCATATCTCCATCAAGACATTTTTCTAGGCTGAGAATGCAGAAGGGAGGTTGAGGTTTACGACATACACCACATTCTGTCCCTGCTTCTGTCCTAAGCAATCAGCAAATCCTTGCCAGGTCTCTGCAGCCACTGGTGAAGACACCCATATTCTATTTACATCCCTTCACGTTCAGCCCTTTCTCTCCAAAGCAATTGTGAATCACTTTGGTGAAAGTCAACACTGTGCTGTAGGGATGGGCTGCACCTCTACCTTTGACCCAGCTCAGTTCTCTTTGGAACAGCCTACTGCAAGATACAAGAGGGCCTCTCTCAAGGAGATCTAACTCACAAAGACAAGCAGCAGTCTGCAAGTGCCATATGGTGAGCAGCACACAGACAGTGAGACCATCATTGAGATGTAAAGTAAAATCAGGTCCTCTGACCAGAGCTGGAATTTGTGAAAATACAGGGGCCTCAGGGGATGAAAAGGTCAGACCTCAGTGGTGCCATCAGACAGGGAGATACTATGGACATTATGGACATATCTGTAAGACTTTTACTGTCACGGGGGAGAATATCCTGCACCAGGCCCTGCTCTTCGCAATTTGGGAAAAAGCAAGAAATTGTCATTATCTCTTGCCCATCATTTTGGTAGCTGATAAGGAGAGGGAGTACCTTGCCAGGCTTATCTGCCCTCTTAGCTATGACAGACCTGAGCGCAGCAAGTCTTGACCTGCTCCTTCTGGCACACACCAGCATAGGTCAAGTCTTAGTGGCTTTTGGAGGTGAAGAAGGCAACAAGTTCACCATCTTTGAGAGGCAGCCAAAGAAGCCCCACTGAGGGCACAAACGGGGTTTCTTCCACTATCAAATCAAGACAACTCAGATGAAATGCACTTAAATCAATGAATTATGACTGTTATTCCAGTGCATCAGAAAAAAAAACCAGACTATTTCCCTAATTTCTTATCCTTTTCTGTGATTTAGAACATGCATAATTGAAGTGCTTTCATTTTTTCCTGGGAATTAGAATATTCAATGCAAATTATGAACCGGATGAAAACTTCCCAGTAAAACAATAGGCTGCAGGAAAGTGCTGATCTGATGAAATGTAAAGTTTTATAGTAATAACTTGATTGGAAAGTTTCACTGGAAAAATTTTGCCTAAGTGAGGTCAGACGTCTCATTTCCCATCTGTCTAAAAATTAAGAGTGATATTTGAAATAATACTATTGAAGATATGGGTATAATATTATAATAGTATCTTTTTGCCATGGTCAACCTTTATCTAAATTAAACATTTGGACGAACTTTGAGTGAAACCTTTTGAGAATATGCTTTTCAGAGCATGAGAAAAAATATCTATTATGTCAACAACAAAAGTTAAATAATATCAAAAAAATAGTGGTAACATTACTTCCATTTTTACTGTTTGCTTTATAATTTCAGAGGAATTGGTCCTACTCTCACAGCTATTTTCTTTCTTCGCCCAGAGAATTTCCAGGTAATTGCCTCAGTCTCTACATTTGCAGAACTGCCTGTTGAGTGACTGTACCAGACAAATATAGAGCCTCGAATTAGGATCCTGGCCAGAGAGGCCCATTGAGGTAATAATAATGAATAATAAAAATTTAGAAAGGTTAAAAAGTAAAAATTTCTGTAGCTGTGTGTTACAGTGGGGATACTGCAACACGTGTATCAGACAACGAGGCCTGTGGAAAGGAAATATATATACAGACCGATTCTTGATAGATGTTTCAGAGATGTTTATTTCTCCAGTCGCATGGCTGGGATCTGCCGAGGAACTGAGGCAATCACAGGACCCGAGGGTCCTTGCCCACGCAGGGGAACACAAAACAACCAATGGGAATGAGGCTGACCAGGTGCTAGGGAAACCCCATGTCTCCCACCCAGGGCCCCTCTCCCAGGACCCCAAGGCAGGGGGGAAGGGACCCCAACATTTCACCTGTTTATTTTTAACAAAAAGAGATTTAAAACTTAACATTGAAAACAACTGGATAAACATAACAAGAACAGTTTCAAAACAAAACAAGCCACCCTCCTGAGTCTTTAAATGTCCAAACAGATTCTCTGGAACATCTTAAGGCTGACAGAAGGGAGACAGGACTCTCCGGGCATGCTTTGTGGGGAAACTGAGGTAGGAGAGGGTTTCTTCCATTTGTACCTGTTGGAACTCTAAACAACAATAGTTTCTTCCCTCCCCATCTTCATCCTCCACTCAACATTGGAAAGGGATTTTGGGGGAAACAATTGGCAAAGGTATGGTTTTGTGAGGGAAACCTTGGGTGAAAAAACGGATTGGGAATACACTGGGGGTAATAGGATATAGGGTAAAAGGGAAAGG
Source organism: Corvus hawaiiensis (assembly GCF_020740725.1). Classification (NCBI taxonomy): domain Eukaryota; kingdom Metazoa; phylum Chordata; class Aves; order Passeriformes; family Corvidae; genus Corvus; species Corvus hawaiiensis. Next base: position 26,716,852 of record NC_063219.1, on the reverse strand, counting down.
TGGGATTAGGAAAGGGAGACTGTAGGGGGGGCTTATAATGGAGACATTGTCTAATGTGACTACGATTTTTAGCATATATACTGCCTTTTACAGAAACACCATCAGGCCCAGTGACCTCTGCTGCTTGGAACCCTTTCCTACCTTGCACAATTTTGAATTCCACCACCTCTCCATCTCCCAAGCTTGGGATGTATTTTTCAGGGTTATTCCTTTTAATAGCAGTTCTATGAACAAATATGTCTTGCTGGTTGTCACATCTTGTTATAAAACCATAATTTTGTTTAACATTATACTATTTTACTATTCCTAAAATCTTAGCTACGATGACTTTTTCCTTTTTCCAAGTGGCTGCTGTTTTCTGTGTCGCTGCGTTTTTGCTTTCGCTTTCGCTCATTCCCATGTTGGAGCTGTCAGGGCTGCTGGGGCCGTCGGGGCTGCTTGTGCCTGCGCGCTCTTCCGGGGGTCACAATCGGGGCCATGCGGGCCGGGCCAGGCCACGCTGCTCAGCTCCCTGCGCGCCGCCACCTCTGCTCTCAGCTGCACTGCCACTGCCTGGGGCCGCGCCCACGTCTTGGCCAGGCCCCCGAGCGACAATCCCCCCGCACCCTGCTCCAGCGCGCGTTTTGGCTAGGCGCAGCTCCACTCTGCCACCAGCCGCCGCCTGCGTGCCTCTCCTCTCACAGGGCTCGCTCCACCACGTGCTGTGCAGGGCCGGGTGGGCTCAGACCGCGCCTCGCTCCGCTGCCGACACTGCAGCTCGCTTCGCTCCACCCGCGTGCAGGAACTGCCTCGCTGCTGCTCGGAGAGCACTCAGTGCACGTGAGCAAGGCCACACGGTCCCTGAAGCAGTTTTAACTTCGCAAGAACACAGCTGACATTGCTCAACAGTCTCGGTAATTAAATAATATTCACGAAAATATTCTTCCATCGGCATGTATTTTGACTCAGAAATTAACCGTGTCCAAACGGTCTTCCAAAAGCCTTTGGTAAGAATCAAATCCCAAGAAACGCAGAAAAAGTTCTTAAACAACCATGCCAGGAAGTGTTTTAGTTCCTTTTGAGCTTGAATTAAGCTAAAATTTACAAATTGTTGTTCAAGAATCTTTTCAAGTTTAAGATAAATGTCCATATGTGGCTCTGAGAGCCAAGAGTCTTTCCATGGCTCCTCCATAGTTTAGAGATGGAACAGCAAAACAAAAACAAGAAGAGAAATCCAGAGTTTACTCACAAATCAGTCGCTGTCCTTAGGGATCGGGGATCGTTCTGCTCGCATCATCCACCATTTGTTACAGTGGGGATACTGCAACACGTGTATCAGACAACAAGGCTCGTGGAAAAGAAATATATATATGGACCAATTCTTGATAGATGTTTCAGAGAGATGTTTATTTCTCCAGCCGCATGGCCAGTTAAGCTCTGCTGAGGAACTGAGGCAATCACAGGACCCAAGGGTCCTTGCCCGTGTAGGGGAACACAAAACAACCAATGGGGAACGAGGCTGACCAGGGGCTAGAGAAACCCCGTGTCTCCCCCCAAGGGCCCCTCTCCCAAGAGCACATGGCAGGGGGGAAGGGACCCCGACAGCTATGCATTAAACTCACTCCATTCGGAGACCAAATATCTCAAAAAATCCATCTTCAAAGTAGCCAAAAGCAGGTTGCAACTCATCTGCTTTTGTGTGCACCCAGTCCATGTGAAGCCAGCCCAACCATGCTGAATGTCACATGGGGGTGCAAGGTCCTCCTGTCTGGAGGGTGCAATCCAGCCTGTCCTTCTAAAAGGCACAAATATCTTGTTCCAGAAGGCTAACAGAGCAATGTCGTTAGTCAGAAACGTGAACACCCCACCTCACTGTGTTTCTGGTTAAACGTATAGCTCAGGCACTTATAGAATAATAAATCACCTAAAAAAGTCAATGAAGGGAAAAAAACCAAAAAACTACCAACATGAACAGCTTGAATAGCAATTTACAAAGTTGCTCAGCACAGCAATATTTAAAGCTGTTCTTCACGATATGTCATTTTCAGATAAGTTAATAAAGAAATATAGGAGGGAATCAATTTTTAGTAATCATTACCATGTACAGTAGCGAAACCTCCAGGCTATTCAATTAATTCTAGACCATAATTATGACCCAGGAACAAATTGTATAAATCAGCATTTTTTTATTTAACCATACAAATCAGACTCTGATCTTGAGTGCAGATCAAGAGTTGTATATTTCACAGCTCTTGCTATCTCAGAAAATAGGCTCTCCAAGGATTCAAGCCCCTTGAGGCATAAATTGTGCACACTTCAAATTCCACAGGGATCACAGTAATTATAGTAATTTTTAACTCAACATGTCACAGTGCCCCAAAGACACTCAGGTTCTTTAATAGAATGCAGAAAAGGAAAGGTGGCTGGCTAATCTAACAAATTCTAGGTCTGAGGTGGAAAAGCAGATTGAAAAAATAACCCCAGCCAACTAAAACCAAGCCCCACACCCCAAAAATAAAAACAAAACAAAATAAACAAACAAACAATACACACATCTGAGACCCATTCCAGTTCAGGATCAAACTCACCTGGAGAAAGCTACAGCAAAGAGAGCAGCTGAGTTTCCTACCCCTTGTAACACTTTCCATTCCTAGTGCAGTTATCCTCTGTGGATTTCCAAGCACATTCTGGTTGCAGAATTACATTTACAGTTTTAGTCTTACAACGTATTTTAGCAGACAGCCCAAGGCTCAGAGGTGAAGCTACTTACCTAAGAACATACAGTCAGTGAATTTCAAAAACCATAAACTGAACTCCTCAGTCCAAGAGGTCTCCATGCACTGTAGGAATGCACACACACACACACACCAAGGGATGCCAACAACCCGTCCCCATTGAATTCACGAGATCCTTTTCCAAAATCAGTGGTAACTTGCTTGTTGTCCCTTTGGTTCTCAAGGAGCATTTAATACCAGCAATTTGGTCAGCTCACTGCTCCTGGGTCTCTGTCATTCATGCTGCATATCTGTTAGTTTGCTCCTTTGTTTGAATCCAGAAGGTGTAAACATGGTCCTTGGGTGCTCATTCCAAGGATTAAGATGAGGATGTCGCACCCCAGAGCCCCCTGTCCCTGCAACCCACAGGGCTCAGAGCTGCCACTTCAAACACATAAACCAGATGTAAGCATGGGAGCTCAACAGGTGAAGTCACTGCTGTAATTAACCAATAAAGGGGCAGAAAAATATAGTCCAAGCCCATTTTTTTCTTCACTACATTGTTTGACTCCAGTGCCAATCTCACCAGTTTTAAGCACGCACGCAAGCTTAGTGACAAAAGTGATCATAAAAGTGATGGTCTCCCATCACCTTTATGATTACTGATTCACTTTAACATCAGTATCATGCTTTGGTTTCCAATTTCTCAGTAGAATATTTGTATTTTTAAAAACATTATTCGTTTGAAGATAAAATGCACATGGCTATTGCTATTGCCAGAAGGTCTATAACTTTCTTTTCAACAAACTAATGTTTGAACTATGTTGTCACTGCACACCAATCTTTCCAATAAGTGATGAAAGAAATGGGGCCCTCTCTTTGTGATAGACTTCTATTTCAGGAAATTCTGGTGGTCTTTCAGCTACTAACGCTTATCTCTGGCATTAATTTTGTACACATCCCCTTAAAATTAAGGGAAAGCTGTTAATGAGGAGCAATACAATTTCAGCTGCAGTGTCCTAATCCTGCACATATTTTCTGGGCAAAATATGTTTCCATTCACAGCAAGGTAGGTGGTGGAAAGACACAGACATAATAAAATTAATCATAATAGCTTTTTAAAAATTGAAAAATGTGATACCATTTGTAGCACAAGTACAAGCAGAATTGGCCTTTTAAAAACTTTCAAAGGTTAAGAAATTTTATTGTTTTTTAATAGAGGGAGCACCATGACTTCTGCAAATAAGAAATAATTTTACCTAACATGAGATTTGACCACAATGAATCTTCATAATAAATGTTGAATGAATCTCTCTATCTTAACCTACCAAGATATTTTATTATCTCGTGTTTAAAACAGAAGAAACTAGGCAATAAACATCCATCTTTGCATGTAATAATTTAATCTTTCTCCCCAGAATGCCTTCTTTGCAGACATCTCTTTTTAAAAAAAACTAACCAAAACAGATACCTAGCACAGTTCCTAATGTAAAAAAGATCAGCTAAATGACTTTGAAAAGCTTATCTAAATTCCCCCACAAATGACACGACTAATTTACAGTAAGCTAAGGTTGTAAGTAATGTCATCCTTACACAAACAAATCCCCCAAAACATGAAAAAGATACTGTAGTTAGAAAAACTGAAACATGAGAAAGAATGGGTATAGGCAGTTTAAGTACTTTACATAAATATTCCATTGACTTTAAATTTCACACAATTTGTTACAGACAATATTGACATATGATACTTCACAATATACATTCCAATAACATCTTACACTACATTCTTTGAAATATATTCATGATGCTTTTAATCCAGATCCATATGCACTTATACTGGTGACAGCATAAGTATATCATTTATTTAGATTGCTTCCTTTCAGGAAAAGGAATGAAATCTTGCGATTTCAATGAGGCTCAATTGGGCAAGCTTTGGTCCATGTCCCTGTACTTCATGTCATCTCATTCCCTTTTATTGTTTTCACTTCATTTCAGAATTTTCTCTTTTTTATATTTTTAGCATTTAATTTCTTCAATTTCTTTTCCTGTCTCTTTGTATACCTTTCTTCCCTGATTTCGGGATTTCAATGGAAATAATTTTGGCAAGTTTCAGTCCTTTCACTGCACCTCATTTCATCTCAGTACATTTTGTTATAGTCCCTCCATTTCCAAATTTTCTGGATTTTTTCAATTGCATTTTATTTGATCCTATCTCCTTTCCAGAGTGTTTGTTACACTTTGTTCTCTGTTTTCAAGATTTCATTCCCTTTCCTAAAATGTAATTTTGAAATGGAGTTTCCAAAAAGGAAATATATATATAGATATAGATATATTTATATATATTTGTTGTTGTTTGTTTTTCTCAGCTCTGACAAGCAGCTTGGAGGAAGAGACAAATGAAGGCAACCATGGCTGGTGACACATGCTGAAGAGTTTGCTGTTCCATTCTAGAAAGGTCAATATTCACTTTTTGCTGTTCCGTGAGTGACAGGGAGAACAAGGCCAGTGCCAGCTGAAAGCAGTCATTTGGAGCTCTCACCACAGGATGTGCCAAGTTGTAGCAGAGCATTAAGCCAATTGGTTTTAAAAAAACAGTCCAATTCAAAACCTACACTACTAACACTCAAAAGAATCATCCTTCTGAAGCTGAGGTAGCTCTAGGTAGATGCAGCAAGAGTGATGGTCCCACACCTCAGTCTCAGGATGGCTCAGTTACCCTGGCCTGCTCCATACACAAAAGAGGTTCCACTCCCTCAGCAAGTTAGTTAAGGATGTTTTATACACTGTGGTTTGTATCTTGCCCAGCCATATGAGGCCCGTCAATGTGTCTGACATTCCATAGGTTATGGCTTTAAGGTTATGGCACTGGAAAATTTCTGCTTCAAGCCAAGCCAAATTCCTGATAGAAGCAGTCCCAGAAGAGATAAATGAAAATATAATTTCTATTGGGAACCTTAGACACCCAGATTCCTGCAGTTATTCTATGGGGGTATTTGTTTGTTTTCCTTCAAAAGGGCAGGCTTGAAATTAATCTCCTTTAGACAGAGATTGAATTTAAATATAATCAAACACATCACTTTGAAGCACTCATTTTTCTTGTTCAAATTTTTATAGATACATATATAATAGTGCTCAAGCAAGAGATTTTCATGCTGGTTTCCAAAGTAGGTCAGTCTCAGCACTGCCTGGTTACAGAGGAGGTGACATGAGGAACCAGATGTAAGTGCAGAATCTACTGCTCATTACCTGTGGTATAGAATAGACTATTTCAGTGGAAAGGGACCTACATGATGATGTAGCCCAAATTTACCTGCATTTCCCTTCCCTAACCCCTCAGCCCCATCAGTTAAGCTTCAGATCCCAGCATTCTCAAAATAAAACTGCAGCTATGCATTTTCTCAGGCACAAAGGCTTGCAGAGATGGTGAGGGACAGTTCCAGTCTAGCCACTACTCTTCTTACTTCCAACTGAGCCACTGTAACTATCCCTGTGCTGCCATCTCCAGTTCTAACTTCAGGATATGACATTAGGGTCTGGGCACAAGGATGATGCCAAACACATCATTATATGGCCTTTTTGCCCTGCTCTTGCTCTTTTGAAGAGCTGAAAAACTCATAAACAGCAATCAGACTCACCTTGGTGAGTTTTTCACGCTCCCCAAGCTGTTTAACTTTTGTAGCACAGAGCACTTTGGGCACAGGATAGATAGGCTGCATAGTTCAGGTATTTTTTCTCTTCCATTATGGTTTATAAGCTTTTCCTTCAAAACTGATTCATTGTACAATGACTAGAGAAAATAAAACTTTGAACCGCCTTTCTGGTCATCGCATCCTGTCCTCATCTTCCAGATTTAGGCTGGCAAGCTGAACTGCAGAAGGTATATTCAACAGAAGGTAGACTTGTCTCTAAATAATTACCCTTGTTAACTACAAGAGTTTAAAGTGTGGGTGCACTAAGTTGTTCCAATGTTTGGTCCAATCTCAGGTTTGGCCTACCCAGTAGGAAGAAAATATTTAAATGAACTTGCAGAAGCAGATCTTACAGTGTTTACACTCCATGGTGCAATAAATATCCTCCAAGAGTTTCATTTCTTGATTTCTAAATCAAGTTTGTCACAATGGAAGTGTGGAGAGGTACAATATTCTCTCTACAAAGGAGCAGCAACCACAGGGATTAGAGTTAAATTATTAATAAAAAAAATAGCAGTATTTACCTATAAATTCAATCAGGCAGGGTGTTGAATATATAGCAATCAGAGTACAGTTTAAAGCAAAATGAAAATCTGTAGCCATTCTGAATGTGAATTGAACTTGAATTGTACATTATGAAATTTGATATATGGAATGGGTTAAAAAATATATTCAAAAGGTGATACAAAGCTTGTTCCCCAATTTGACTGTGATCAGCCTCAACAAATCACAAATGCTTACTGTGATCCCTTAGCCTTTTTGTTCTCTCACATTCCCAGCTAGTCTCTTCAGAGAGGGTACTGGGGTGAAGGGGTGGGTACTGAGAAAATTTTTTGTATCTAAATTGCAGTATGCTGTTATTCAAAAGGATGGATATTTTAATGTTGGGGGAGGGGGGGTTGGGTTTTTTATGTTGTTGTTTTGGTGTTCTTGCAATGGTGATGTGTGACTTAGTATAGATGCAGCTCTCAATTTGCAGATTACTGTAATTTTCCATTACTCCAGTTAGCACTTCTTTTTTGAAAGCTCAGGCCTCTAACCTCTTATCAGATATGTCTATACTGGTTGGTTCTATATGGTTCAAGTACAGTGTTGAAGTTCTGTTCACAAGCCAGATCCAGCACAAAACCAAGTTAAAATAGCATTGAGAGGGCATGAATGAATCTGCCCTGGTCTAATACAGACAGGTACCTGGCTACAGCTGACTGGGAGGCTCTGCAGAGTTTTCTTGTGTCTGTTGACTATTTGATAATATATTCACTGGAAGCTGTTCAGGTTTATAGGCTTTGTTATGAGGTTCAGGAGAGGCAGGTTATAACAGAGGGGATTTGTGCTGCCCTTCTGCCAGGATGAATGCATGAGAATAGATAATCTCCTCATCTTCAGTGAGTTTTTCTCAGAGTAGGCATCGATATGAAAATGTTGGGATTGTCAGACAAAGGAAAAATATACTGGTATCAGCTATTTGGCTTCATGATCCAAAATACAGACCAGAGGGCACCATGCCAAGACTTAAGGCAAGGACTGCTATTGCTGCATGATGCAGTGACAACTAAAGGCAGCCTTAGATGAGTTGGCTGAGAGCCATCTAGCCCATGGTTCCTCTGACCTCTGAGGGACCCCTCTGAAGGAAATGCCTTTGTTTACTGTAGCCTGCAGAGCAATATCATTTCTAAATTGTCCTACAGATAGAAACGATAGCACAACCATCAAGCGGCCAAACCCACTGCCCCCACACACAGAAAGAAAATGGAAAACTGAGGTCCACAGAAGTAAATTCTTACACAACAAATGTTTTAATGCTCAGCTTTTAGGGGATGGCCCCAGCTGAAGAATCCATTTCTCTGAGTTTTGGCTTCAAGATCTTTGCTCTCTGTAGGAAAAGGGTAATGTAAGCACCAAAACACAGCATACTTTGTGGGAGGATCTCCTCAGTTTCATAAAGCTTTTCCAGTTTTCTTCACTGTCTTATAGCTCCACTGGCCCAGGGAAACTGTCTTCCAGAGCCCTGGAATTGTCTTGCTGTGCTCGGTATCAGCAAATGATCACTTTGGACACCCATCCATTTATCTCTCAAGCCTTACTTGTAGTGAGGTCAGATCATCTTCAACATGACTTTGTACAGCAAGCAGGTGTGCCATGAAAGGATCTGGAAAAATATCAGCAGTTCTTCCTGTATGCCAACACAGAGAAAAGTACTGATCCAGCTTGTCAGTCATCACACCTTTCACAAAGTTAGGCAAATAGTAGACATATTCTTTGAAAAGGACAGATCCATCCTCTCAATGCTAAATGTCACACAGGGTAAAGAGTTGATCTCTATGTGAAAACTTTCTCTCGGCAATATGAGAGCTTGTCTTTAGCCTCAATCTTTGTTAAAAGGTGGAATTTCCAGGAGGAGAATCAGCCATCATTCCCATCATTTCCTTGCCTCATAAAATATGCAAGAGAATGTTGGCAATGAACCCTGCATCAATTCATCAACGCACCATTCCTGAAGCTTAAACTTTCACTGTGCAGCAAAAAAGTCTCCATTTGATGATATGTTAGATCCATACTGATGCTCTCAGTGCATCAATAATTAAGCAGGACTTTCAACCACATCACTTAATATGACAAAATGTTTCCTAAGAATTGTGAAATTATCACCCAAAAAAAAAAGAATTAGCAAGATTATAAAGAACCCATCATGCTCAGTGGCCTATGTTCAGAGACATAGAGCATTCCTTCCACTTACTTTAACAGAGCAGTAGCACTCAATAGCTTCAGGCTGTAATTAACAGCACAAAGCTCTCTTACTGGGAGACAGGATAACAATTCAACAAAGTATATCTATATTCTGCAGCAGGTTCCTGAGATGCTCAGGGTTTAAATAGCTTTTAAAGCAAAGCTAAAGGAAGTTGCACAAATTACAGTTAGTACAGGTGAAGAGAAGCCACAGGAGCCAAGGACTAATACAGGAAATTAACACCCTTAATTAATTCTGCTGGCATAGCCTGCAAGCTCCAATCAAGAATGGTACAGTGTAAGTTGTTCTCCACAGTTCTGAGGCTTTAGAAACATTATGTACCAAGCTGCTTCTAAAGCAAATGACATCCATTCTCTTGGAATAATACTACAGCATTAAAAAATAGAAGCTGTAAGGATGCTCTTGGTTTTAGAGCTCATGAAAAAGAGTTTGTCATTTTGTTCTGCACATGGAACGAAAAAAACAAGAGAATTCAGGACTATCCTGCAAAGATCAGACTCTCATCCTTTAACCTGCAAACTTTGTGCAAGTAAAGGACCATTCCTCCGGCTTTTAGTCCATTCCTAGAGAATTTTTAGGACAACACACAGGTTAAATAAACTGTTCTGATGGGGATAGCCTGCTATCAGATCTCATCTTTCCTAGGGGCCTAATCTTCCATGCTTTTGTAAATAGAAAGTGATAGGTTACAGAACAACTGTGCACTCACAGGTCTCAGTGTTTAAGGATATTTTTACTTGATCACAAATATCTGAGTCATCCCAGCTCACCTCAAGTGTAGCAAACCTGCAGATCACTGCTATGAAAATTATCTCAGGTAGTGTCAGTTCACTGCATTCAAAAGACACTGCAGAAAAGAGCCTGGTTGCAACAAATAGGCTGGATTACATTTCTACTTTGTGCAAGTTGTCTGATGTCCAGAGGCCCAGGACCAATTGGTGGATTTTTTAAAAAAAATTACCACAAGATAAAAAGAGCAGCCTCGTAAAATTGTTCTGGTCAGGAAGTTTATAACGACTTGGATTCTCTCCCTGGTGGCAGAAGTGCCCTTTCTCATTAAGCTGCACTTGTAGTAGTACATGGTTAGACTGAGATAGCAGGTGCTGGACTCTGCAGAATTACACCCAGCTCCACTGTTTCCAGGTGAGAAAGGGAATCTCTTACGGCTGAAACAACTGAGAAGGACGCACAACAAAACCCCAAACCGGCAGATTCCCTGTGAAGCAGGAAAATCCTGTCTCCATCAATTCAGTCTTTCTCTGCCTTAGTTCATCATGCCTAAAAATGAGGCTGGAAAAGTTTACTCTGTTCATCTTGGCTATTGTTACTGCAAATTCAGTTGGGAAGGAATTTTCTCCCATCATGTGTGTGTATATCTAGTGGCTGTCACAGAGGAATCCTGCTAGCTCAGATTTGGGGCATATTCTTTTGATGCTACTACTACTATCAGCAAAAATGTCACTTCTCTTGTCAGCAGCTTGATCCTTGCTGTACTTTCCAAACCATAGTCTCACTAATTTCCCTTTTGTCCCTGGGAATTAAAATGTAAATCTCAAAGGAAGTGCTACAGCAAGTTTAACTCTTGTTAAACTGCAATCAGTGTAATACAGAGGCTAGAACATTTCTTTCTTGGTATATAAATATGGATTCTTGGTACATAAATATGGATTTTGTTACTAGCTAAGTTGGAAGGAAAGCCAATAAGAATGTTTTAAACCTGTGCAGCAAATCTCTTTTTACCTCCCACCTGGAAAAGGTGAAAGATCAATATTTAAAACAGGATGTGATGTTTTTTAAATTTAAAAATCAATGTTTACTCAAACTGCTTGAAACTAATTAAATTACTAGTAGTAAGGAAAAAAGGTATCTTGAGATGTCAGCTTTTCTGCAACCACTCACAATGACAAGAGTATTTTTTGCAGTAGCTGAAAAGCAACCAATAACATCCCTTTCTGATTTATTTCTGTTTATCATAGATGTGTTGTCTCCATTCTCCCTCCTAATGAGGGGGGAACAAACAAGCTCAGAAGCAGCAGCAGAGATAAAATTGTTGTAAAATCCTTTCAGATCTTTGTGTCTGTGTTTGGGGCTGGCTGCAGGTTCTTTGCCTTCCTTCATCTTCAGACATGAAAAATTTCTCATAGGAAAAAGTGTAACCTCAAAAGCACAGCAAGCTTCAAAGCAGCCAGGTCAGTGTACACCCTGGGGACTGTGGCAAGTATAATTTCCCCTGCACAGTTTGTCCAGGTTGTATTCCACAAGATGCCAACTCCACAGTAGAGTACAAGGCAATCCTACCCTGCCCCATTCCTCTCCATGTTTCTGCTCCTACTTCTCCAGCTCAGCACTCTCGCAGTTTGCTGACCTGTTTGCTGTGGTCCCAACAAATATCAGCTGCATTATTAAACTGAAAAACAGTCCCTTATTTATTCTTAGGCCAGTTTCACATTTGCATTGTGGGTGTTGTTAACTTGAGACTCAAAATATATGAAGACAGATAAAAGCAGACAGAAAGATGTGCTTATTTAGTAAATCCTTACCTACCTCTCCATATTAGCCATTTAAACTAGTTTAAATATTCATGCCTCCCAAGATGGAAGGTAGCAAGAAACAAAACCCTCACCTAAGAACTATTTCATATTCTCACCTCAGAAAGATTAGACACTCAATATAAGATTTACTAGCATTAATTAACAATTCTCTAAAAAAAATAATCAACAGGCTTTTTTCTTAGTGTGATTAACTACTGTTTAAATCAAAGTGAAGGCAATTCAGAAAGTGTCCTGCATTGTCAAAAAGAGGTTCACAAGAGTAAGATTCAGGCTAAACAATAAAATACCCATTAGAGAAGGAATTCAAGACTAGGGTTTTTCTTATCTCCTTGTGTCAGATAAGTGACACACCAGATTACACACCTATCCCCAGAATGAAAAGGAAGTAAAAGTTTTGGAAGACACAGCCTCAAGTTTACTGAGCCAAATGAATTATGGATCTGTAATGGTAGGCTTGTCAGAGATATATGTCAAGGGTGACATTAAAAACTTCTTTAGATAAAGCCTGGATGGGTTTGTTTGTTGACCAGCAATCTTGGTGAAGATGCAAGAGGCTGTAACAGCAGCACAAAACATAGCTGAGGAATGGTTCTGGAGAACAGTTAACACTTGAACTAACCATCATCTCCCCTGAGTTAGGTTCAGAAAATGCCAGTATTGAAAAGCTGGGCTTCTAACATTAATCTTTAAATACAGTGCTCATGTTGAAAACATGTATACCTTGGCAATCTATGGCTTCTAAAACCTAAAAAGATTGATGACAAGCAAACAAATGTTGCTGTAAAAAAAAGGTATTAATCACTTCAGCAGAATAATGATGGACTCCATCCAATTTTAAAAAACCTGTCTGACCAAAGTGCTCTACTAAATGTGTTTTGAGGGCATAAACTAAAGAGAAGACTTTACAACAACAGGGAAAAAAAAAAGCCACAACAATATGTCAACCACTTCACAGCAGGCGCATGAGGGTAAAGTGTTCACTTGGAACCTGTCTCTATATTGTGCTGCATTGCCAGGAACTCAGCTCCACACAGACACCCTTTCTCTCCTCCAGTGGGATGCAGGAGAGGATCAAAACAGTAAAAGTGAGAACACTCCTGGGTTGAGATAAAGACAGAGTAATAGGTAATGCAGCAGTAGGAAATACCATAGTTTTACGTTTCATGTATTATTTTCTTACTAAGTGTTGAAAACATTTTTAATAGAAGGAAATTATTCCCAGGGTGGTTTAAAACCCACTATACTACCACGTTAAGTCTTTATTATTTCATGTTCTCTGAGCAACAATGTAGACTTATAAGAAGGAAGAACACAGCATCAGGCAGCTGCTAGAGAAATCAAAGAACACAAGAATTTAATTCATGCTATTGACACCATGAGAAAGTAGATTAAAAAAATGCTACACCCCTACCTACCTCATATTGCAACCTGAGAGAGTGACTGAATGCTAAAATGCACAGGCCACTTGGTGCTCCCTCAATTTTAGCTGCCACTGTTGATACTATTTCTGTCCTCTGAGCAGAATAGCAGCCACAAGGTTATGGTCACTCATTTTTGGAGATAATAAAGCCAGACAATCCCTCCTGTGGCCTAATTAGGCTAAAGCAGAGCCCAGCCATAAGGGGTCACCAGGGAAAGCAGAGCTGCTGCCATGCAGTAAGCTGGTTTCCTGTAGTAGAATATCCCACTTGTGAGTTGGCTGCGCTCCACAGCTCTCTTGCATTCTGGCACTGCTGCCAGTACCTGCCTGGGGTGACACAAATAGAGACAACTCTCAGGGCCAGCCTCCATCAGATGCAATTTAATTGATTTTCTTATGATGGAGCAACACACCATAAAATCGAGAGCAGGGGGAAAGGACCATTTTAATTTCTCAGCTAGGCAGGAGAAATGACACATTTGTCCATGTGAAGCCCATCAGCATTGCAGCTGTGGCCAGTTCTGCCTTCCCATGTGCTTGCTAAAAAGGTCTTAAAAAAGACATTGCTGAGGGTTTGTGTGATTGAAAGCAGACTGGTGAGGATAGGATATAAAAGAAGCAGACTGAAGATTCAGCTTCTACATTATCCTCCTAACTAGATCTCAGCTTTCTCAAGACTAAGAAATAAGGATATTCTTCAAGACAGAACACTTTTACTCTCCTTCCATCATTTCTCTGCATTTCATGACTAATTTCCTACAATAAGGACCAGGACAAGAAATAATCAGTTTGGTTTCATAGTTTCTTAAAATTCTGTTTCCTATTAGCGAATGATCAACTTGGAGCTTAATACCTGGCCATTTGGTCAGCGCCTGCATTTGTAGAGGACATATATTGCCTTGAAAATGGAATGAACCATCAGAAATAATGGTCTATAAACCAAACTATAATTCTCCTGGCTCATAAAAGTACAACAGAAGACCCAGAGTGGACAACCATTAAGATTACAACAGGGCAAAGAGGCTGAGTATGTCTATATAAGGAGAAAGAGAGCAATGCAACTCAACAATCCCCTCTCTGCCCTCCTCAAAATATTTCAGAACTCCCCTCTGTACACTTGGTCCCCAAAATGAAGAAGATATGAAAAGGCAGCTTAGTGTCCATGTCACTAAACAGTAAGCAAAAAGCACTTCAGCAATACAATTAATTTGACTTTAATCACCTTAATGGTTAAGCCTTGGTGCCACAATTATCTCACGTTCCTCTGTGCTGCAGGGCAAAGAGTAGAGTGAGTGGGGTGTCATTGGATTGACTGTCACAAGTTACTGCCAAATATCCATTGGTGCAGGATGGATAATGCAACGGCCATGATGGATTTAAACCCTGCCTGTTTGACAAGCCCTGAGTAGAGCACCTTTTACAGATGTTATGCTGTTGTCAGGTGATCCAGGACACACGTTTTACTACAGGATGGAGAACTCAACTAGAACATCAGAAAGAGGTGAAACCCAAGTATGGAGAGTATCAAGGTATTTTGCAGTCAGTGAACTTTTACAGACTCTGGTAGCTTTGCACTTCTGCAGCCAAAAACCACCAATTTGAGCATAACCCAATGCCAACATTAGCCTCTGGTCCCAACTGTTTAAGTCTGCAATAATGCTAGTGAGATCAAATACTTTAGGAGAGTATTTCTCTGAGAAATTCTTTAACATTTCTTCAAGAGCAAAAGGAAAACTTGTGGAGAAGACTCATATGCTACCTCTAGCCCTGTGTCGGCTCAAATGTTAGACTATCCCCAAGAGGTAACTTGGACCCAGGTCTGAAGATGGGATACAATGGGCTCTGAGTATAGGTAAGTTCACTGCACAAAATTATGGGAAGGAAAAGGTGTTACCGCAGAGGAGGAGTAAACAGGAATGATTAAATTCTCAGTCCTCTTCTTTTTTTACAGTGAGTTTTGACCTAGGAGGTTTGGGGAAAAGGCAACCAGCTAGCAATCACAAATCATGGTAGTACCTGCTTTGCTTAAGTGATCACTCTGAACACTGTACTCAGCTGAATGCAGTACCTTCAGCTGCAGAAATTTGGGATACTTGAAACTATAGAGAAAGAGAACTGAAGTCTGTTCCTTGTAAATCTAAGGGCACCAAATGTATCAAACTACCCAAAAGACCTTGATGCAAAATCATTAGTCAAAGAGAACTCAAAATCCTCATTACTCTTTCCCTTGTTTTTCTCTGATCTCTTTCAGAAGAAGTCAGGACTGTACCTTCCTGCTGCACTTGAATAATGAAGGCCTTACAGATCCTCTGAGATTTTCTTAGACAGTTGCCAGATTAAATAAGTCTCCAGCCATCACCCCACCAAATGCTTGTACCAGAGATAAAGAAAATTGCATTCCTCAAACAAAGAGACAAATCTTGGTGAACAGGATTCTGTGTTTCCTTTGACTCTGAGAGGGTGAAACCAAACAAAATATCTCACACTCTTACAATGCAAAAACCAGTTTTATTTCTTTGGAATTTTACCTTTTTCTTTTTTTACTATATTGCTGCAGAAAGTTAGCAGGGAGCTCTCACAAGGTTGAGAGCCCCAGGAGGAGAGAGGAAAAATTCTGTGCTGCACACATAATAAACTGAGTAACTAACCTCCATGTCCACCCATCCAGCAAAGATGTCAAGCTCCAGCAACCCCAGCTTCAGGGTAAAGTCATTTCCGTATCACCTAATGAAGGATGCATAGACATTTGTTATTATCATTAATTTATTAAATGGTCAAAGGCACCAGCAGTCATCAGCCTCATTATAACCCTGAGAGAACTTGTTGAAAATCATGGGAGGGCAGGGCAAGGGGAATTAACTGCCCACACAAACCTCAGCTGCATACTAGGATTCTGAAGTGTCATCCTTCTAATGCTATTTGTGAGGACAGTCAGATTTAATTAATTGCTTAATGCTCAAGTATTCCTGCAAGAGCTGGCTTTGATGGCAAAAAAAAAAAAAAAAAAAAAAAAAGGGTTTCCAAAGCCTGGCTAAACTGCACTGATTTTCAGAATTGGCTAGCAGAAAATAATACATCTAAACTGCTCTGGACATGCAGAGTTTGACACAAGTCTCCTCCATACTCCTTTTGCCATTTGGGGTGTTCCCCTATTTTTTCACCTGTCTGTGAAATATTTTCCCAGCCGGTAACATTCATGGGAAGCCTCCAGACATTTAGAAAACTCTTTAGATTGCTGTCACAAAGCTGTACACACGTATACACTGCAGAGAACTGTCTATCACAACTCCTGTCTTGTGGACAATTTGGAAATTATTCTGAGCACGGACCATGGTGGGGGTGAAAGGGGCCCAGCTACCCCAGTCAGTGACTGGAGCCTGCTCTTGGAGACCACAGAACAAATTCCCCACTCTTAAAAGCTTACAACCTGCTGGGCGAGTTTAGCCCTTTGCTATAGTTAATCCCTGAACAAAGGGCTAGGAAGATAAGTTCTAGGGCAATATTTCTCTAGCCACAGGCCGACCCATTAATGGCACAGATAAATTGCTATTCCTGCACTATTAAACCAGACCTTTCATGCTGATCCACAGCCTGCTAGTTATCTGACAGCAATGTTTTGCTTTCTTTCAAAGTGGCTTCCATTTTTTTCTCCAACATCCACCCAGCACCAAGACAGATTTGTCTGCAAAGATATTTCATTAAAATAATTTTTTATTAAAGCCTGAGGACCATGACAAACCTTACCTAAGTGAAAGGGTATTTCACTTCATACATCAATAGATAAACTGATGAGTTGGTTCTGTCTCCAAACTCAGCTGACTTCTTCCAAGCCACAGGATTTTAAAAAGTCAGCAGCTCCTTAGGGCTTCATCAACCCAAAAAAGGCTAATATCTTCATGTCACTGGCCCTGAGGGGAATTTCACTGGGGGACATGCAAGATCTGCAGGGATTTCCCAGCACAGCTGGGAACTGTTGTGTGAGGTGACTGCCTTTAGAGGAAAGGTGCTTTAGAGCTCAGCAGACTTGAAACCAGAATCTTCGGGGAGAGGCAAGCACAACAGGGGGCTGTGGAGCTGGAAGCACATTTCACTCCAGGGCTACTTGATGTTTCTGCTGTTTTTTCAGAAAAGCAAAAATTTTTACAATCATTCTCCATGTGCATAGAAACATATCTATGAGGGAGGGAACAATAAAATAAGCCATTGTCTCTGTCACCGCTAACAATTCCTGCCAAGTATTAAAAAACTCCTTCTTTTCTTATACTTTCTCTCTTTGCTTATCATCACATTAACGCAGAGGGCACCTGGGAATCTTGATTTAGGATTACCCCTTCCCCCCCTTATTCATCTCTTTTGAAGATTCTTGCCTCTGCCATCCCGAGGTCCACATCTCACAGTCCTTCCCTCCTCAGCCTGCTTTCCACCAGCACACCATGCCCTCACCCAGGGAAGCATGTTTTATGGATGGCTCACTGAGCACTAAGGTGCTGCTGATTCCATTAATTTGCTGCCTTGGTAAATAATTTACAGCTTCTTAGCTGAAGGTACACAGCTGGAACAAGGCAGCCATCAGTAGAGTGTCACAGGTGGATTACCCACCCAAACAAATCCTGTTTGCACGAGGCTTTTTTGGGCTCAGTGTTAGGCGCTAGCAATTTTAAGCCCATCAGATCTGAAGTCTCACCCTTTCTGTTATGACCATTTCTTCTGTGACAGTCCCTAGAAATCACGTTTGCTGATTACTGAAATACACTGTTTCAGGCAGCAGAAGTAGAACAAAACACGAAGAGCACAGTGAAAGGCCAAGCTCACCTGTCCACAGCTAGTTTAGAAACTAAGAATGGCAAACAAGCATGGCCTTCCCTCTCTGCCTTTTTTCCTTATCTTCTTCCACTCAATTGCCTCCTTGCCATCCTGTACCCAGGCACTAGTTCACAGGTGTTGCTAGGAAAATTCCTGGGAATATTTGTTAAAGTCAACCCTTATCCTTATCCTCCTCCTAATTCCATCTGTATCATACTGTCCTCACCACCACAGAAGCAGGATACTTATGAAGATACACAAATAGGAGAAAGAGAGGTTATGGTAACACACAAGAAGGCTGTGAATTTGCAGTGTGTTGGGGAGAAAAATTTACTACCAGAGAAGTAGGAAAGGGAATGAAATTGTATGCCACAGAGTAACGCCTGGAGCTTGCTGAAATCAACAGGGAGTGTCCCAGGAGCATCTCTCTAGTCACCTCCATGATACAGCCCACTCCTGTGTTCACTTCCTTGCTGGTGGATATTCATCTAGATGCATTCAGAAGAAACTCCTAGCCTCATCTTTTCCTAACTTGATTTTATCTCCTCATTCCTGCCCTTAATCCTGGAGGTGATCTTGGGGCTTAGTGTTCCCTGCTTAGCATCAACCCATGCTGTGGACTGATATAGTGAAGAGATGATTGCTGTAGTATCCACAAATGAGTGGAAAATCATGCCCTGTCTGCTTTAGCAGCACTTTAGCATCTTGCTGTGGAAAAACATATGCCTTGGGAAAACTCAAACACAGTTTTCTTTGGAAAAACCAGAAACATCAGCCTATGGCCCCGTCATGGTGCATACACTGGAGCAATGCAAGGGAAGCAAGTGTGCCTGCAGGCAGCAGCCCTGACAAAAGACCTCTCCTGCCCCAGCAATCCTGCCCTTGGCTCAGCACAACCCCAGCTCCACAGACACCCTGCCAGTCCCACCTTTCATAAGGAGCCCAACACCAGCCACTGTCAACCTCCTGCTGTATTAACCTGGACGTCTACAGTGTATATGCCAATATCATCACCTGAGCCAAAGCTCTCTCCAGTGTGTTACAGCATCCTCTGATGGCAGCCAGTAGCTGGGATGTTTGCCCAGCTCAGGGATATCTTGCTGACTATTAATTGCTGTGAGTACTGAGCTCTTCCATCTCAAATATCTGATTTAGTGAGAATGATGCTTTACATTACAGGGAAAGTTACTATGACTTAAAACAAAACTACCATTAATAATGGTATTACTTTGAGTTTAATCAGTGCTTTCCCCAGGATCACAGTAGGACTAACAGAAAGCAGCTGGTCAGTCCAGCTCATGTGCTGGTAAAATATCCCAAGTCTTTTTCTCAGCACTGTGGCAGGATGGCAGAGCCAAAGGACTGACATTATGAGACAGTGAAGCAGCAACACTCACTGAAATTGATAGAGCTGTAACACTCACTGAAATTGATAGAGCTGTAAATGTCACTGTCCTGATATGGAAAAATAGCAGATTCACTGTGGACTTTGTCTCATAAGGATTATGTCTCACCATAAGAAACACAGGTAGTAGTGAAGTATTAATTTCTTGCACCAATTTACACACAAAGAGTTTGAACCATGGCCTCTTAGCACCGGTTCCCTGCTGAGGCATTTCCCATTTGAGTGGCATACTCCCCTCCAGCTAAACAGGGTGTTTAACTCAGAGCAGAGCTGGACTGTCACACAGAGCTCTCATGTTCCAGTAGCTGTGGGGACCCGATTTGCACTCTCAAAAGAGGTATTGTTACTCTGGAAAAGGTGCCTGGATGAGCTGAAGGAGTCAGACTGAACCTGTGCTTCAGCAGTGCATTAAATGAAACTCAGATGTCACCTGAGATAAGACTGAGCTGTATGAGAGTTATTTCAAAATAAAAACGGTGAGGGAGCAAGGGCACCAGGGTAAACAAAACACCTCGCTATAGAGCTGGCCAGTTTGATCAGCAATGTGCAGTACTTTACTGAGATTCCTTACTGGGGGCAGAGGTGAGATTACTTTTTGGAAAGGTAATCTTGACACTAATGTTTAGCAATAATAGCACTTTGCCCTTAAATTGCATGTCCCAACTTAGGATCAGACTCAGTGGAAATAGCTGCTTTATAGCTTTGTGGGAGGAAGTGCATTTATTAATTACACAGCATGACTGGCAGACAGTATCAAGGGTGCTACCCTTGCCTTCTCTTTCAAGGCTGCTTGTGATTAGGGCTATATTGGACCAGGTGCTGTGTAATTATGCAGTTTCAGAACATATTTTAACCTGAACAAGCCTATATCTTAGATGCCCTTAAATTATTTAAGCACCTAATTCAACACAGGCATCCAACAATAGCCTTTGGCTTCCATGTACACAAGCTAAGGCTCCAGATATCTTAATACCTCTACTTTGATAACTTCAAGAAGCAGAAAGTTATTCCATGTAAGGACATCACACAGAGAACAGATTCCAAATGAGTTCCAGGGTAAACTAGGTCAATAATGTAAAGTCAGGATCACAGGCTGGTGTTAACTGGTACAAGACTGTGTTGTAGTCAAAAAGCTAATTTTCCTACAAGTCCCTCACAGCTCAGAGGAGCAGGAACAGGGCTCAGGAGTCCTGTCTGGACAGTATTCCTCCCTCAGGCATGCAAACATCCTCTTCATCCTGAAACCCAGAGTCAGAGGGTACTTTAAGCCAAGTACAGCGTGTGGAAAGACAGCCCAAAGCCTCAGGACACCAGAGGGATGCTTTACTATCTTTGCTCGGTTTTGACAAGTGTGAGTAATGTGAGCACTGGGGCATCTTCCAACCGCAGGGAAATTATTTAAAATAAGTTCTCAATAACCACTGTATGACACATTGGGGACAGGCCATGAGAAGGAGAGATGGGGCAAAGCCCGTCTTCAGCAGTGTAAAGACAAGGCTGTCTATCCCTGGCTTTGCTGAATGACAATTACACCTGGCAAATCTGACTATTTATTGCCTCTTAGGCAGTTACAGAGAGATGCTGATGCACCTGCTCCTCGGGCTGAGTGACAGCCAGGCTGGGGAGAAGAGCAGGCAGTTAATGGGTGCAGGAAAGCATATGATGCTTGTCAGGGCCAATCTGGCTGACAACTGTGTTGTGCCAGGTCTTCCCAGGATGGCTGGAGAACCATAAAACAAGACCAATCTCTAGCTGCAGCCAGCCTTTGCTGGGGAAGGGCAGGGCAGAGGCAGCTGTTTGCAGCAGGGCTCAGGCAGATGGCCTCTGGGAGACCCAGAGCTTGTCTCTGCCAGCAACAGCATCCACCCTGTGCTGTGATTTCTCACCCAAAGTGTAGAATTGCAGAATAATCCTGTGCTCTTTGAAATGCTAACAGATAGCCTGGAGGGGTTTTCCCTCTACAAAGGCCAAGATATGCCATTGGCACTAATCATCAGTGCACCCAAGACATCTGGGAAGCTGAATGTCCAACTGCATGCAGCCCAGTCAGGAATACATGCTGCAGAAGTCCCACTTCTGCACACTAGCAGCTCTGGTCAGGCGGCCGATGCCAGCCTCTTTGTTGGCTGATGGAGAAGCACCCTTCCCAAGCGGGTTTTCATTTGCTTGCCCAGTAGATGGGAAGTTTATCCAAGACAGAGCAGGCAGTGCAAAGCCAACTTTGGCTGTCCAAGCTTTGCAGAAGAGTATGAAGTTGTGTGGACTTATCTTACATGTATAAATAAGTGTTTCTTTAAGATAAACTATAAATGGTTTTCACTGCGACTTCTTGGAGTGCAGTCTCAGTAAAACTGAGATTCGAGGCTCCCTGAACTACAGGACTGGCTTCAGAAGAGAAGTTTGCTTGACTTGACTTCTGGGTGTTAGATTCTGGGCTCAAGGATTTTTAAACTTTTCTCCACCGTCCTGAGTATTACAAGGTTCCTCAAGTAAAATGAAAGAAAAAAAATATTTTTTTAATCAACCTGCTACTTTTATTACAGCAGAGCCTAATCACAGTCCCATCACATCTCAGTGTGCATACAAATTGAAGTTGCAAAAAGCCAGGAAAGAAAAAGGAGAGGAGAGGACACAGAGTGCCTCCAGGTCACCCTGGAGCAGTGGCAGGGTACAGGCCAGCTCTCCTCAGTGTAGACTAGAATGCCAGTGAAAGCCCCATGCAAAGTTTTTAATTGTTAATTTAAAATGGCATTTGTATTTTTCATGTTGAATACTTTCTTTCAATACCTGTAGACACATTTCCTAAGTGATATACCTCAATAAAGGATTGTGTTACTCTGTGCTTTGCACATGGGACTGCACTTTAACAATGTGTTAACACCCATGATTTTCTTCAACAGAGGTAAGAAGAAAATATGGGTAAGAATTGGAAATCGTATCTGCAAAAAAACAGTTTCTGACTGCTCTCAAGACAGCTTTATATCCTCCAGAATTCATGAAATTCTTTGGGATAAATACAGTAAGAATTAAGAGAGGAGTAAATATGTTTATTCTGGGTTTGCATTTAGGATCAGATTTTTGCCTCTAGCAGAAAATGCAGGTGCTTTACTACAGACTCTGCAAGCAGGTAAGATCTGACCCTGAGTAGCTAATGCAGTAAAAATACAACCCAAGCAACAGTAAATCTCTGGATTAATAATGGACAAGGAGGTTGAAAGGGACTGCACAAAGGCTGAGCTCGATTTTTGTGCTGAACCTGGGTGGAGAAATAATGGATGCCCTTCCCACAGGCCTACAGATGTGTTCCTATTTGTTATGGCAACATGGCAGGGGGAAAATAAAATTGAGCCATTTCCAGAGCAGAGGTGGAGTCATTTTTATGGTCCTGCCATGCTGCTATGATGGTCTTTGGCTGTTTTAATGGTTTTGGTTTGTATGCTACTGCAAGGTGAAAAATGTGCCACATCCTGCACCAAGAGAGAAAAATGTCTGCTTTTCTCAGAATAGACTGAAGAGGAAAAACGAAGGACACAGTGACAGCAATGGGCCCTACATATGCTCCCACAACAGCCATCAGTTGAGAAAGTCCAGGTTTATTGGCAGCTGGTTTTCTCTCCTCTTTCTTTCCAAAGCCAAAGACTCCCATTAAACTACCATTCTCATCCCAGAGACCCTGATCCAAACCTACTTAACAAAAAAGGAGAATTTATTTCAGTCTTGACAGATCAAGACCAGAACTCAATTTTAACAGGAGAGGTGAAACAATGCCCGCAGGTGACCAAAAGAAACAGAGCAGTGATCTGGGTGTGGAAGATGAAGATGAAGGACATGCTGGTTACTAATTTGTCATAGAGGCTATAAAGGGGGCTCAGTATAAGGTATCTGAGTGTTGATTGTGTGTTATCTTCATTTATATTTTGACTCTTAGATATTTAAGGCACTACAAGAGTATTATTAATGAAAAAAGTCATTAAGGCTGTGGCTCAGCCCTGTCTTGTCAGCTCCCAGTGAGCTTGGTTGAAGGATTTCTGGCAGTTTGCAGAAACCATGAGCTGGAGTTCAGGCTGTGAGCTCTGCTGATGCAAGCACAGCCCTTTCTTTCTTGTGACCCAGTGTGTCCTCTTTTTCCCCAATCACCAAAGATGATGATAATAATCCTTCTAGATGAACTCCATCAAAGTACAGTAAGATCCAGCAACACCCCTTGTATTTTTCTGGACCTTTGGCTCAACATCAAGAGGACAAAGAGAAGTTAGATCACTGTATAGTAGAATTCTGAGTTTGGGGGTTTGTTGTTATATAATTTATTAGTGTTATAATTCTCATTATGCAGTAAGTAAATAGGTACTTTTAAAAGCCTCATGTGTCTGAAATCTGGAAGACAATGAGTTTCATTATTACCCCCTTGATGGGGGTGGGGCAAAAGAAGTGTGTTTTTAAACACTTCTCTACTCCTTACTCTGGAGTGACTCTTATCAGTAAAAAAGACCAAGAATAATTCCAGCTTTGCCTTCATATACATACCTTTTTTTATGTTAAAGCTTGAAATACATCTTCTAAAGCTGAACAGACATTGTTCTTTCAGCATATGAAGAAAAATGTGCTACACCTAGACCATTTTGACCCTTCACTTGTTTTCTTATTATACTCTTGTACTCTCTCTTTTTTTGGTTTGGGTTTTTTTTTCTGTTCCATTTGCAATGCAAGAAGCAGAACACAACCACCCAGAGATTTGGATGCAGATAGATAGAAATCCATGAGCTGTGGATGCTGCCTAAATTAACTGCAAATGGACAGAAGTGTCTCAAAGCTCAGACTTTCATCAGCATTTCTCATCTAAGTGCGCAAATGCCTTGCAGGTATGGTCATTTATAAATGCAACAGGAGTAATTCAAATGGGGAAAGTAAATGCATGAGAGAGAAAAAAAAACCTTGTGTTTTTCTCGCATCAATAACAATGTAATACAAGAAAACACCTGTGAAGAAAGGCATGATTAATGAAAACAAATACAAGAAATTGAAAATATAAACTATGGCAATAGGGCTTTGGTTTCAACAATTTCAAAGTTCATATCCACTAGTAAAGCACAACATAAAAGCTTGTAATATATGGAACAAACAGGAGTACGTGAGATGAAAAAATGGGCCATAAAAATAAAGGCCGTTAAAAAGAGATGCACAATGCACAAATAAAATAGCCAACAGTTCTATAGGTACTGAGGAGAGATCTCTGCTACAAACATTTGTCTGAGAATTAATTACTTCTGTAGTTTATAACCTCAAGTCCTATAGCACTGCGTGGTCTTTTATTCTGGTCCATTGAAGGGTTTCAGGGATTGATTGCAACATCACTGGCAAGGCACACTCAGCATGGGCACAGCAGGGGCTGAAAGATGCCTCCATTCAGTACCATTTGCAGAAGGTGTTGCAAGGAACTCAGGTGTCTGGTCAAATCCACATGCCAGTTCTTTGGGCTTCTTCCCAGTTCCCAGGAGTCACTGCCCTTCAGGGATGCAGGAGATCTCCAAGACTGCAGGCTTCTGCTCTGGTCTGATCTCAGGACTCCTGTTTTTTGACTAGTTTTTAGCCCAACTGCATTAATTTCTGGATTAATCCTACAAAGAACTGAATATGCCCAGCTATAAGCAGACCTCTGCTGAACAGTTACCTATTCATTCAGCCTTTGGGAGGGGAGTTAATCATGAAGGCAAACGATTCCCACGGTACCTTTGATTTAGCATATCTCAGCTGCTCAGCCCCAAGGGGCTTTCTCAGGCTTAACAGAGCCTGACTGTCAGATGTTAAACAGATATATTTTAAGAGACAATTGCAAGAAGCTGTGGAAAAATACAGTTCATTGTTTATTTCTTTGATACATACTGTAAAGTCTATTTGGTAAAACAGAGACATTCACAGAAAATTATGATGGTGAATAATTTTAGTGCTCTGATTTTTATTGTAATACTTATGCTATAGCAATGGACCAAAAAGTGAAATCAAGACCTTGTTGCGATAGATGCTGTACAAACACAAAGAGAGAGCAATGAGTCCCTGCTGTGAAAAATTTTATTCTTCACTAAAGACATGAATTCACTGACATGGGTCTTCCTAGCACAATGGCCAATTAGTCAGTGCAGTAACATCCGTTAATTAAAATTTAATAATAGACAAAACGTATCCTTGGACAGCCTCAGATAAGAATGTACATTCCTTGCTGCCGTTGCTTATTGAGCATTTCTTAGTAAGACTCAGTCCCCAGAGGCACCCAAAGTTATGGTTTAATTCTGAGGAGAGTATCCTCAGGGTGGTGGTAACCAGCATTTATGATAAAAAACACCCACCCTAAAAATCTTACTTTCTTGCAGAGAGAAGTGTGGGGACACTTCTCCCTTCTCTCCCCTTTTCTCCCTTCCCTTCACTTTCCTTCTCCCTTTCTCTCTGAGAAATGCACTTGCATCTCCCTGAATTCAGAATCCATTGCTGGATACCCTTCATATTCATTTAGAAGAAATCTGTATGCGGCTTTCTCAGAAATATTTCATGGTCATAGAAAAGGCCATCCTAATTTTTTAATTTTAGAAAAGAACTCTAATTATGTCAGGCCCAAAATTTTTTCCTCAATGAAGTTCAAAACCTTTCCTGTTTCCAGAGAAATATTGTCTTAAGTCGGTTATTCTTTTCATGACAAATCCCCAATAAACACCTTCAATTATTCTACCACCTGGGATAGATGCTTAATAGCATTCTTAGCACATTTATTTCCCTGCTGATATGATTCTAAGACATGACTTTACAAGATGATCATTACATTGTTTTTCTCTGGTTGGTGTTTTAAGTGGGAAAAAAAATAAGCCAGGATATCACTCCAGATGGTTAGTCCTGACAGCTTGTCAAAAACACTCTCGTGTGGAGTTTACATGGCCACAAAACATAACCCTATCAGCAAGGAAATTGTCTGGCTGGAACAAAGGCTGGTGATCAGCTCAGAAAGATAGAGGTGTTCTTCCATTTCTTACATCAGAAGATGCTTTGAAGGAACATTAACAGAATGTAAATCTTGATTCTTGACATTCATTTGCATGTGGATTTTCAACCACTGTTTTAGTATGCAAACAATCAAAAAAAAAAAACAGAAGAAAAGGGGGAAAGGGAAAAATACATAAAATAAAGAAAAGCAGAACATAAAGTAAAGCAAAGCAGAAAACCCTGCAGGAGCAGTTCTCAGAACCATTTAAGTGGAAGAAGGACTAAAGATTCAGTCTAACTTCCCCAGTTTTGATCTTGAAATAAAATAAAAGGTTCACTAGAGTCAGATAAAGATAGATGTTGGTTAGCAATAGTTTTACAGTCCTGCAGTTCAGTTAGGACTATACCATCTGCAGGAAGGGACAGACCTGGACGTGAAGGACTTGGTGCACAGTGCTCATACTCTGGGATGGTGATAGAGGGATTTGTGCCCTCACAGGCAGAAAGACTCAAAGCTCCATGAAGCCTGTCCCTAGAAGAAAATCTTATTTCTTTCAATACAGCAGCTTTACTTTTCCTTTGTCCTTCTGACATTTAAGGGTGAGGTTCATGACCATGCTGTCTACACCCCCACCACCGCCCTCCCCCTGTGAACAAAGGACAGGAACATAAAAAGTCTTTTTTCATTAAGCACCACTCTTGGGAAAAACATGTTCTGTTGTTGACTCCTGCAGGATTACTTGGATTGTCCAAGTGATAGCAGGGGAGAGCTTATGACAAGAACTTCTAGGAAAATTTCCATAACCCCTTTTCTCTTGGCTGATTCACATGGGAGAGCTACTCTCACTTGCTTCTCTCTGGCCCTATTTATTCCCATGAACAAAAAATACACATGAATGTGAAAAATACTGGTGTCTTTTACATTTATGGAAAGTGGCTCATTTCAAGTGGTCCCAGAACATTTCCTTGGATTTGAAATGCAGTAGAACTGGTTGCTAGCGTCTGAAAAGGCAGTACAGAAATAACCCTTCATTCAAGCCCAGGATGATCAGTGAGGCTTGTAACCATCAGCTATGACATATTTACATCTCCTGTTGCCAGCATGTTCAACAACATGAGTGACATATTTACCCATCATAATAGTAAAAAAAAATCAAATAGCTTGTTTAGCTGAGCATATAAGAGAGGAGACAGTTGATCAAAACCTACCTCACATCAAAAATTATCCCTAAAGAGGTGTGAAAGAGATACAGATAAAACTGTCAGCTCCCAGACAGTCTGTCTGCTGTAACAGAGGCTGTCAGACAGACAGGTTTGGAAACATCAATGGCAGTGAATTGCAAAAGGGATTCTGGTGTGATGGAAAACTCAGGCAACTTCTGCAGCCTGCTCACTGTGGTCCCATGGGGTGGGAAGTGGTGTCCTTTATAATTGCTTCTCCTGAGGCACAGTAAGATCCTGGATTTTATTGAGCTGCAGATGCTCAGGACTCCTCAGGATACAGGCACATGAGTGGAAATGATGGCATTACCACAGCTCATCAAGTTGCCATCTGTCGGTGAAGACGTTGAGGCACCGGGAGTGACCTTGTGAACACTCCTAACCTACCTCCGTTAGAAAGGAAAATGGAACATAAACCATGGTGGTTTAAGTTAATACATTGCTTTTTACAGGCAGAGCAAGCGTGAATGTGTGCTCGATCAGTCACACTGGGTCTGCTGACGGAAAGGACTTGATACATTGCAGGTGGTAAATGCCTTCCATCATGTACTTTTGTCCTCAGTTTCAGTCCGTCATTTATCAAAGCTATTGTGCCCTATACTCGACAATTTTCATTTCCAAAACAGGCCATATCCAACACCTACAAAACCACCCCTCTTTGGAGACAGTTAAGCCTGTGTATCATACACTTTCATCTTGCACTGCAGTTTGAGCACTATTAATTCATTGATATTTAAGTTTTTAGACAGCACTGCGTACGCAGTTTCCAACCAAGCCATTGGAGCAGAAGTCTACCATTGACACCACTGGATGTGCATTGTCACAAGTATCAATGGCAGGGGGCCTTAACTGCATCACAGACAGACGGCCTTGGACCACATGCATGCACAACATGCTGTGACACCTTATATTGTTTTGCAAAAGTCTACCAGAGAAATTCCTATCTCATGCAAAAGCTCAAGGGATAGAGACCTCATGCTGAGGAAACTCAGACCCACAGCTCCCACTTATCTGGTAAGTGTAACTCTTCAACACATAGGAGGGACGAAAAAGACTCCTGGGTTGAGGTAGCTGGTCTTGTAAATTGAACCTTAGATTAAAAATCTGGATCTGCTTTTCACCCACAGATAGCTGTCATCCGCTATCCCTTCTGTGCCAATATAAGGAACAAGGTCTGTATTGATGCCCTGAAAAATACAACCATGCAGTCCTGGCCTTCACAGTGCTTTTATCAAGTGGGAAACACCTCACCCTGAGCAACATTGTAAAACTTGGCCTGCATTTAGAGGGGTGTTTCTCCTGAAGCAAGGGGCTTTCTATGGTGAGTGGAGGAGGAATGATCTTGAGCAGGTCTGGGCTTTACCCAAAAAGAGACCAAAGCTGAAAATGTCAACTAGTGCTCCAGCTGCTGTAAACCTCTTGCAAACTCTTTCCTTCTCTTCCTACCTCCCACTATGATGCGTTTATTTGCATGACTATATTCTCAAGAAACCTTGAAAACCTGTAACTTGGCCCATTGCTGACAGTTCCTCACTGCTCAATGTGTACAGATGCTCTTCTATCTAAATCAATTACATGGTGTCACAGCTTGGAGTTTTGATTTTGGTGCTCTTGCCTTTTTCCTGATAAAGCTTTCTGTTCATCTGTGCCATATGCTGCCTTGAATTTATACTGCTGTTTTGTTAAAGTTCAGATTTTCCTTTGCCATTAAAGGAAAAATAGAACATTTCAGATGAACTGTGAAATAAGGTAAAGAAAAGTTTAATCGTGCTAAAATCAATTCAGTGGAGTGGCTTTATTAATAGTTATTGCATTCTGCATCACATTGCTTATTAAATATTGTGCATTTTGGAAACTGGACTATTTTGTGCTGCAGGTACATTATATTTTAGCAAGCGGCCAGTTCCCACTTCATGCAAGATTTAGAGAGATATGCTTTTCTTCATTGACAGACATCACTGGAAACACAGAAATCATCCTGCTGGAGAAAATTATGGATGATTTAATACAGTATCCTGTCTCTGGCACAAAGTCCAGTACCAGATTCTCAGGAGCAAAATGTAAGGGAATTCACCGTTTACAATTATCCATTACCTTATCTAACTCCTATCCATTAAATGTGGGCTTACATCATGATTCATAAACTTTTCTACTGATTTTTCATTTTTATGCATCAATTTTTTGTAATTTTGAAAACTACGTGAAGAACCTATATGTTTATCATTTGCACTGGAAATTATGTTCGTATATCTTGAAGCAATGAGTTACATAGCTTTAAATAGCTTTATGATGTGCATTGGAAATAGTAATTTTTTTTTTCTCCTGACTAACTTTGCTTGGTTTTTTGTTTTGGAATAACCAAGACATCTCAGGCATAAGTCAACACCTCATTATAACTAGACTTATATAAATCAGAATAAGAAGTTCTTACCCTGTGGCAAAGACCATTTTTCTTTTCACCTCCTTACATCACATTCCTCGTGTGTGTCCCTCCACGTTCTTGCTCTCAAAGAAGAGAGCCTCATTTTCAGCTCGCCTTGTAATACAGGAGTTTTATTTGGAAGGAGGGACATTTGGAAGCCTCAGCAGGGACTTCAAAATCCTTTGTGAAGTATCAACTAAAATGGGATCAAAGCTATGCCAGCCTTGCCTTATATCATCCTACATGTCCATGCTTTTGATCATCTAAAGAAAGGCTGGTTTCAGCCTGCATTTTATAACTTAACTCATGCCTGGTGCTGAAGAATTATCACTCTATGAAAGATTACATGAACTCTCTAGTGTCTGCTTCACCCTATAACCAATACAAAAAGTCATTAATTTTTATCATTTGCAACTGAGGATGATGACTTTCAACTAAGGCAGAGAAGGACTAGTGCTGCAGATAGACATTACATCCTGGTCCTTCTAATCACTCATCTGAAAATGCTGTCTCTTTTTTGAGCTCTGGCTGATGAATATATACACATTTCTCAGGTTCCTGTAGTGAAATATTTATTAATTTATAGGAGGAAGTGGACCCTTGTAGAGGATTCATCTGGGAGAAAGACTAAATATGTAACAAATACTGCTGCAGCTTCAAAGAATGGTGCATCTATTGGCTGCTGATAGTGGTGATAATTCAGAAACGTCTCTTTCTGTATTTACCTTTAGCTTCTTTCTCATCAGGAAAATCTCCTAGGGAAAAAGACTTAACGTAGCTCTATGGGGTGGGGGGTGTCGTTGTGCATCTCTGTTGGCCAATGTCCTATTTCCCAAAGTACTTTTCACTTCTTGGCCAATTCAAACACAATTTGAGAAAGGTATTCAGTGTTTCCAAAAGTACACAAAAGGAATATCATTGCACCCCTACTTTTATCTGCAACCTTCATTTTTTCTTTGCTCTCCCTGGCTTGGTCTATTTTTCTCTCTCTGCCTCTCTCCATCTCCTTTAAGTGACAAGAAGGACCTCTGCCTGTGCTGCCCACAAGCTTTAGGAAAATAGAACAGCCTGGAAAATGAAAAAGACTGTGAAAGTATTATCAGTTAAAGGAAAATTTTCATATCACTGAATCCACAATGATTCCTTGCTGAAAATTGTAGGTGACAATGTTTGGTGAGTAATTGTACAGCTAGTCAGGCTCAGTTATCACTCGAGTCTATTCAAGACTCAGAAACCATCCACCCATCCTAAGTTACGGTACAAATTTTATTATGTCATTGATCTTCATAAAATCCTAGTACCTTCCACATAAAGTTAATTGGTAATCATGAATTGTCTGGTCCATGCACAATATGTCTTCACAACGAATTAAGAATGCTTCACGTCTGATTTGGTTTCTTTATCTCATTACTAGCTCCAGGTCTTTAGTGAATCTGAGATAATCATGTGGCAAGGAGTATGAGAGCCGTTCCTGTCCAGGTAGAAAGGTTTTATCAAAGAATAAAGGTTCCCGAATTTACTAG
This sequence comes from Corvus hawaiiensis, assembly GCF_020740725.1. Lineage (NCBI taxonomy): Eukaryota > Metazoa > Chordata > Aves > Passeriformes > Corvidae > Corvus > Corvus hawaiiensis. Next base: position 26,685,409 of record NC_063219.1, on the reverse strand, counting down.
ATTCAGCTGATCCATATGGTTGGTAAGGACGTGACAGGTTTTCCTGATCTAAAATCTAAAATATCATCCCAGTCTTAGTTTCCCCTGCCCCCCACGATTATTTGTACTTCTTTTCTAATTTGAACCCTACCAAAAAAAAAGAAAAGTAAACTTCAAATTTGCCTAAACTGCACAAAGTATTCCCTTGTTCATTTCACCTCGGTTCCCACTGCTATCTGTTCTGCTGTCTTAAGACCTAGAGAGGTTTCTCCCATGGACATCTGCTTGCTATATTTGTTCATCACTTTGTACAACAGGAGTGTGGATTTGGACAATTTGAAACATAAATGTGCAGTACAACTGAAAAATAATTTAAAAGGAAAAAACTGAAAGGAAAAAAGCAAATAACTTGGACTGCAGGTTCTGAAACTGATCAGTGTCCTGTGGTCTTCAGAGTCTGGTAGCTCATGGGATCCCAATTCCAAAATCTCATGTGTGAAATTCAGAGCCATATGAGAGAATTTTTTTACATCAAAATTCAGGAAATGTTTCCAAAATCAGAAAAGACGCTTTGGTGTGGATGTTAGGGAAGATGCTCATTTTTCCTTAGGAAAGTTGTGAGATTCTGCTCTTAATTAATAACTTACATAAATACCTTATGTAATCTTATTTAATAACTTACATAAATACCTACTACCTGTGTAGTTTATTCTACTTTCTTGCAGCCAGAAGAATGCTGTGACTTCTGCAAGTTGCATCCAGTTGCACATGTCTAAACTGCCATGAAGAGCCAGAATTGCGGTTATGTCAAGTCTCCCCCACCATCCTATAACCCTGTCACTTCTGCGTGACACTAGAAATCAGGAATGTATAAGCACACTATCCCTGTGAAACCCTAACACTCATCTCTTTGGGTCATAAAGTAAATGTCTTTTGCCAGTCTCAAATTCTTGCTGATATATTTCTCCCAAATGCAAAATTTGGACCCAAGCTGAGAGAAAGTTGGAGACTTCATAAGCAGCATGTATACTCAAGGTTTTAAATTCCTTGTTGTGGAAATTGCTCAGATCCTGCATTTATAGTTGGGTCCCAAACTGTGTGATACACAGATAAATAGAAACCAGCAAAAATATTCATGGATCCAGACTCCATTATACATTGATTCAGACTCAGATTCTGACTCATGATGAGAAATTAAAGCTGAAGTGTGAGATTTTTCAGAAAAGCTAAAGGATGCTGCTCCTACACAGTGCCCCACTGGGTAATCCAGTCTTATTATTAAGTATGTTAAGCGGCAGAGAAAAATGTTCCACTTTTAATGAAGAAGAAGAGACAGTGCAAAATAGTTTACTAAATTTCAGCCATGGCATTTAAACCTACTCATGTGATTCAAGCTCATTTACTTCCCCTGAAGTTTCCTGACAAGAACATATATTTCCCTGAAAATGTAGCATACTAAAGCCATTGTAAATAAACTGCATGAAAAATAGTGCTTTTATTTACAATATGATTTACCAATCTTAGGTCCTTATCAATCTAGGCTCCCTGTATGCTTGCTACAAGGCTGAACATGAATCAATGTTTTCTCTATGTATTTCTTCAAAACCTTATGAAAATCACTTTGCGATCATGGGGACAGCTGTTAAACTTCATACCTGGTAGTTATTTCCTAGTAGGTGGCAGTAAGGAAATGAAACCATATTCTAAAGAGGTTTTATTGACATGCACATACAATATATACTCACAATGTTCTCTGCTGGCAATATCTGAAAACAACAACTTGCAATTGGATACAAGTTCAGGCTAGAATAAAATGGAGATATGGCTCATAAACCCATGGTCTTGATGGTTGGGGGTCATTACAGCTCCTGCAGAGATGTTTTTGCAAGTTGAGGCGTGTATATCCTGTACATTCCTGTATACATTCTCTTAGCATTTTCCACTGAAGAGAGTTTTCCTTCACTTCCACCTGCATGTTGGATGTGCCTTGAAACAATAGCCCCTTTTTGATTTTGACACATCTACATCTACTTTGTTCCTGCAAAAGGGTGAAGCACTGTATAAAGCAAATGGGTCTGATTATTCCAGATGAAGAGAAATCAGTCTTTCTTGGCATGATACAACTCTAATTTAAATTAAGCATGTCTTACATGGAGATATGCAGAAACACAGAGAAAGGAAGCTATGTTTTCACTAGTAAGTGTTAGGTTGTGATAAAACACAATAATAAAAAGTTGTAATAAAAACAATGTGATAATGTTGTGTTTTTAACAGAAACAGATGACAAAAATTTGGGGAAGTTTCAAAGCAGTAGTTGTGTAAGAAATCAATAAAGAAGAAAATGTACGTCCTAACCACAGTCAGACTCTCCTTAGAAATAATAAGATATATAATGCACCCAAAGAATTGCCATCTAAATGGGAAAGACAGAGGAAGTGCTGATATTATGTCCATAACAAGAAAATAAAAAGTAAATTGACCAAACCACAGAAGTGAAAGACAGACAGACATGATCTGAACTGAACTCTCCCAAGTGCCAGAGTAACACTGAACTGCTCCATGATGGGAAGCTGGCAAAAAGCAAGTTGAAAGACAAAGGTAGAAATTCTGATTTCAGATCAATGGACTCCCCTGTTGTTGTTTTTAAATGTATTTAGAGTTTCCTGTTCAATTTGCCTTTGCAGCTATTAACCTGACCATGTATCCATCCATCTGTTGTCCTTTGCTGTACATCCTGTCCTAGACTACCAGATATTTCAAATGGACTTTCAGGACTGTGCAGGTTTCTTCAACAGCCTTGTTTTCAGCATTTTCTGAACTCATCCAAATCACCTTCCCTTGCTCAAATGATGCAGTTGTCTGCGTTAAGGTGATAAAACAGATGCCAAGAAGGAGAATATCTACAAATACAAGAAAAATTTCCTTTCCCTTGCCTCTTGAAGTCATACCATTTGTGTGTATTGTGTTCCTGGGTATCATTAGGGCACCCCAATGGTATTCAAAACTCTGATGAGACTGTAGTGAGCAAAATCCTTCATATTTTCTTCTTTTTTAACATGCTGATACTGAAGATGATTTTGTTTGTTTGATTTATCAAGAGCAAGTAATACTTTATAAACTCTCCAGACAGATGGCTTGCATTTGCTTCACTTCTCCAGATCTCTCTTCAACCTGACATACATGGCTTCACTACACACCCCAGGAGGGTCTAACAGTCAAAGCAAGGTGTTTAACAAGAGTTTTCTCATTGTGCAGTAATTAGATCCCTTTCTATGACTTCCAAATACGATAAAGTTTGATCTGGATTTTAATAGCCAATGACTGCAGGGAGATGACTGAAATAGAAGGGTCACTATTTCCCCTGAACATGTTCAAAAGAATGACTCAAACGCACGTCTAAAACACAGGCTCCTGAGATGGTAAGAACTACGATGTCTACATCTTTTGTGAAATTTGGCTTGTTTGACCAAGCAATGTGAAGATCAAGTAAAAAATACTTGCTCATTACAGATTCTTTCAGGAAACTAGGTCTGCGAAAAAGGAGATAATTAGATAATAATAATACAGAATAATATTGGTCATAGGAAAAAAAAAAGCAAAATACCAAGAAAAAATTAAAACTATAAACTAGGTGGAAGCTCTAAAAATTTGTCATGTTCTGTGACACTCTTTTACAAGGACATGCAAAGAAAAGGTTTATAACTAATTTGGGGCAGGGGACAGGAAAATATACCAGAAGTCTTTCATCTAGTACTTGAGCATAGCAAGAAACTCATATCAGACATGTCTTTTCCTGGCCTCCATATGGGACATGCTTTCCTTGAGTCATTTCAGAAGCAAGTAACTTAATTCAAACCTATTCCCCAAGACTATGTCTCTCAGCAGGATGTACATGTCCAATGGATGCCACAGCACTGGCCATAGGTTAGGCTAGACTGCATCATATGGAGCACCACAAAAGTCTTGATTTCTTTCTGTATATTTTTCCCAGAGGAAAAGGAGATTCCACCAAGTGCAAATGGCTATCTAGTTCAGAGCAGGGCTCCTTGGCACTCGTGTTTCTATCTCCAAAACACTGGCAGCTTCAAAGGAAGTTTCTTAGAGCCCTAGAAATTAAAAATGGAATAATATAGGGGCAACTTCTGGCCAAGCCTTCATTAATGAGAGGTGTTATGCCCTAAAGCACGAGGACTGATAACCTAAGACTTTCTTTTCCCACCTTATAGATGTGCAATGAGGGATCTATAAGTTGGCAAAATGCTACTGTTCTTCCTACCAAATTGTTTTCATGGGCAATGTCTAATGTCAACGAGTTCCAGTGACAAATTATGTTCTAGGAGAAGAACAAGTATAAGAAAGATTTCCTTTTGCCAGATATAATTTTAAATGCAACCCACACTTCAATCCCCCCACCCGAAATATCACTTTTGTTTAGGTGTTAATTAAAACCATCCACCACACATTTATGGGACAAGTAGGTTTTTAATCAGCCAGAGAAAACCACTTGTTGTTATTAAACCCATAGGTTATAGCACGCCTAAAATGTTCATAGTCCTAAACCCAGTGCAGTCTCTGTTTCAGGGGATCCCAATAAAAAAACCCAAACATTTGGATACTGTTATGGTTTGTAAATAACACTAATCCCTTTGGTTGTTACAGGTTGCCTATAGGCCTTTATCATTTTCATACAAAAGTATTGAAATCAACAATCCCTGTTGCCCAACATTTCCATAATTTCTAGGAAATGCTTTCATTGTTTCCTTTAGGCTTTTAAAAACCTGCATGCCAAAGCTACCTGGACATGCCTTCTATGTTGATTTTTGCTTTAAAAGACTCATCCAAATCCTATGTAAACAGTAGCTTGTCTAATGATTGAATCAGACCCAAAAAACATTTATTCTGTGCACAAAAATGGTGATATCTAGGGTATCTTTCTAGACAAAAAGAGAAAAGAGGTGCTTGGCCCTAAAAGAAGTGCTAAACGGCATGAAAGGGGTCCTCAAATCCCTCCTGAAATACTTTATGGATGATAAAAGTGGTAAGGAACAGGGAAGTGAATAGTGAGATGCAGGAAGCCAGTGGCTGAGCAGTTTGTGGCCTTCTATCTCAGATTTGTGCTCTAGTCATTTATATGTCCCTGAGACTTAAGTAACCCACCCTGCTTTTGCTTCAGCATTTTGAGCACCCTACGTGCCATGTCCTGTTTGGGAGACACAAAGGAGCAGAAGAAGAGCCAGAGTGAGAGGCAGGAGGCATTGGAAGGAAAGTGGAGTACATAGCAAAGTGTTCAGTAAAATTAAGGGATTGAAGGGGGGGGGGGGGAAATTCCTCCTTAATTTCATGTGGAAAAATGCAAATGGTGAGATGAGATGGCCTGCAAAATAATGTGCCAGGAAAAGTGATGGGGGCATCAGAGCTTGAGACATTTAAATTACTTTGGATAAAGCACTGGGGTATGGAATATAAAGAGCAGCCACAAGTGTGCTGCATGTAAGTTAACAGCTCATTTGCCTCTCCTCAGGGCCTGGTTCCTCACTGCCCAAGGACAGACAGGTCCCTCCAGCCCCAGGACATGAGTTTCCAGTGCTGTGCTGTTCCCTGACATAGCCATGGGACTGCAGGCAGACAGGGAGGATGGGCAGAGGGACAGACTTGTGCTGCTGACTCCCCTCTAAAGAGTGGGTTCCTACCGCAGCAATGGTTACTGCATCCACCAAAATATTTCACCACTTCTGACCCACATCTGGCTCTCTGTCTCAAGGGTTTCCCTGAGCCCAACACCCTCTGCTCTGTGCCAGGACAGACCCCAGGCACAGGAATCACCAACACACACAGAACATCTGAGTCGCTCTCCTTCCCAGCAAGGGCAGAAGAGTCTACCCCTGGAGCATGGCAGCTGTCTGCTTGTGAGTGAATAACCTAGTAAGAAGAAAATCCATAATAAGAAAATGGGAGCAAGCTCTCAAGCTCTGGCTGTAACCAGTCCCTACTGTTCATGTCTTGGGTGATTTGTAATGTGTTACAGAGACCTCTGTGTTTCTCGCATCATCCCAAGGGCCACTGGCACTACAAGGACGCCAGGCCCATTACTTTCTCTACCTGAAGACTTTAAACCAAATCCCACTGGTCACAGACTCCTCAGACTCCAAGTGACTCCAACGAGAGACACACTTGTTTCTTCACTGCAAAATCTTGCTTGCTGGTAAGTGGTAGGGGTCATGGTAGGTGCTGTAATGTATTCCAAGAAATCTGTGTAATCTGCAGGTATCATTCTAAGCTAAAAATAGTTACAGATGCTTTCAGGACCCCATTAAAGCTTTACCCATCCCATTTTATTCTCAGCTTCTGTCTGCTAACAGCCTGTTGGTGTTTCTATCTATTACTTCTCACTTTGCAGGACGATAGTGGTACACTAGAAAATTAATAAATGGCTTCAAAAAACCTGCTTTCCTATTCTTCCCCTGGAAAATAAAAGCAGAGCGAGAAACAGACCACAACCTCCATAACTGCAGTACATTAGAATTGCTAGTAAATGTTTAGAAGGCAAGAGAGGGTAAATTAAGGTGATGTGTGAAGTGCACACTGCAGCCCATTTTTGAGTTAAATGAGAATTGGGATGAATGCAGTTCATCATGTGGCTATTTGCTGATTAGAGGAAAATGTCTTGTGCTAATACTGAGCTGAGGGAACCCCCTTTGGGAGTCCTTACACACCAGGCAGATAGACCTGCTAAATCTGCAAAGACTGAGGAAGACAAGCCAGCATAACAGTAGAAAAGGAGCACTCTTGTTCATTTTGTGGGATGCCTTCAAACCTCCTTTGTGGCAGCAGGTAATAGGAGGACTAATGTGCTTAGGAACTTGTTACTCCTTTATTTAAAGGGGACCTGATGGTCAGCTTGCCTCAATTTGATTCCCCAAACATGAGAAGCAATCCTTTTCAAGACTGTACTCACACAGACTCTGAGTCAGAGTCTGTTTGAATGACATGCATTAATGCAAGCATACGGATACCTCAAGACCTCTTTGCTTTAGCCAGTACAGGAAAACAGAGCTCTTGACACAATATGTGTGTTTTTATGCATTTGTCTTCCTCGCTTTCCTAGCCATCAGAAGGTGTGCCATGAGCATTTTCTGAATATTACATTAGATTCTGCAAAGGAACAAGAAATGTGCTCCATTATGAGCAGAGGTGTACAACTGTTCTTTCAACTGACCTCCCCTGCTCAAATCTCCTCAGGCATGGCTGGTCAGAGAGCACTTTTAACTTTCAATCCCTACAGAACGGCATTCCCTAACAAGCCTTATCTTAGCAAGCAATTTAAATCTCCCAGTGCCTGATTCATTGTTTAGTTTCTTCTGTATTCCCCAAGAATCTAGATTTGAAAGAATGGTTCCTCTTGAGCTGAGGTATTTGGTTTTCAAGGGACTTCATTTTAATGGATGACCGTCAAAGTTTATCATCCTCACTGCTAGTTTTGTACTAGCCCTGCTCTAGCAAGGTAAAGTCTCTTTTCTTGTTTTGGCTCAATTGGAAAGCAAATGAAAGAAAAAAAAGAGAAAAAAATTGAATGCTCCACATTCCCTTACAGAGTGTTCCCACTATCAAAGAGAATTCATAAACTGAGTCCAGAATCATTCTCCAAATTGCCACACAGCGCTTCAAAGCTCTTTGCAGCAATTAAAGTACTGATTCAATATAAGATCTTAGAAAATTTGTTTTAATATGCTCTTTTGGAGAATAGTTCATGATTCCCAGCATCTTCAGAGAAACATCCTATTCTGAACTATTATTATTTGATAAGCCTTGAAAAGGTGCTGCTCTTGGAGGTGCTGGGTTTTTTTGAATCAGATAGATAGGCAGATGCTACAGAATCCTACTGACTGAAACCCCATATCTCTCAGTTGCTTTGAACCACAGGCAAATTCAAATCTGTATTCACTGCTCCTGCAGAATGGCAGGAGCTAAGTTTGATATGCACCAATTTCCAGCAATGCACAAGGAGATCTGGATATCCTGGATCCCACATCCAATGAACTCAAATAATGCCCCTTTCCTACATGCATAATCAGCCCCTTACATTTTGCATGACTTATTTTAAGTGAACTGTCATCTTCTTCCATATCTCATGCACGCATTTTAAACTGAGCAATCATTTTTTTCTACTCAAGAAGCCTGAGCACACCTCCAGTCAGCAGCAGCTCATGGCATATTAATTTACATTTTGAGTCCAGTGGTATCTGGTATTCATGGACAAATACTGTAATTCCTAGGTGGTTTCTGTAGGGTTTCATCGACATCAAATGACCTTGGAGCCCATCTCCCTACCTGAACTCCACTGAAAAGAAATGCTGTATGCACGCTGTCAATAAGAGTTGAAGATACCATATGATTGATTTCAACTCATGACTCTGCTGATAGGTTTTAGGAGGTTTCTTCTCTAGTTTTGGTCACACCTGTTCTCAGTTGCTGATTAATTTTCTGTTGGGTGCCATGCCTTGGAGATTGGTTAGCTGCTGTTGAGTGGCAGGTCATTAATCACAGGACAAAGCCAATTGCTATTTTAGTGAAAATTTATGCACTGTATTTGAATGCAGAATAAAGTCATATTCCTCCAATGACTGCATCTGAATCTGTCATATCATCAATAATGATAGACTTCTGGAATGTCACTCATTGCAACAGGATTCCCTTGAGGAAGAAGAGAAGGAAGGGAAAGTGACTTAACACTGCTTTTTCAAAATTATGTTTTTTACTTTTGCTTCTGTCAGGGTTTCTTGTGCCTGTTTCCACAGTGCCACTAATGCACCTCCCACAAATTGCTGGGATTATCTGTGTTTCTTGCTTCATTACAGCTCAGGCAGCTGACATAGGAAAAGCTGGCTCTGTAATGTCTGACATTGCGTGTAAAAAGGGAAAATAGAAAGAAACGCACTGAGCTTCTGAAAATTAAAGTAGCTCTTGACCCCACATGTTCACTGATCTGTTTGTGTCACACATTTGGTTGGGTCAATGAGTGCAGGGTGGCAATAAGCTTCATTCAGCAATTTAATGTTTATCTGGGGGAGCTGCCTTATTTTTGTTTTTATCTCCAAAAAGTGCAGGAAGGCAGCCCGCAAGACTGGATTTTTCCATTTGTCTGCACTGTGGTGTGAGAAATGCTGCAAAGGGCTAACACTGGGTGGAACCAAGCAGAGAAGAAACTTGCACCAGAAGTTACAAGCCAGCCTACAGTGGGACACAGAGAGCTTAACGGGCGAATTTAAACCCTTCTACCTTTTCACTTGATAAGGGAAACCACAGTTTCTGACCCTAGAAGGTCTTGTAGCTCTGTGAGCTGCTTCAGGGCTTTGCATCACAGACACATGTGAATATTTTGGGCTATGAACTCCATGAGAACACAGCCACTTCTCAACAGCTGAGCCGTTCCTGAAACAAGTCCAAGTGAAAAAGGACTGTAGGGAAAATGTGGGTCTGGGAAAGGCTGCCAACACCCCAGAGAATGCTGTTCACAGCTCTGAAGGACAGTCCTCAGATTGATATGACTACAGGATACAATAGGGAATTAGAAATTAATGTAATAATTATTTTTCTAGAAGTCTTCTCCCCTTTCTTCTCTGCTTTTCAAGCTTTGAAGAAGTTATTTAATATCAATGAAAAATAAATTTAGGGGAAAAAGTTTTAGCATTAAATTAACTTTTCATTGCATTTTAGCATTTTTAATCCAGCAGACAAAAAAACCCTTATTTTCTTAAATTTAATTAATTTACTAAACTCCTCACAGTTCATTGAATTCAATCCTGTATCTGCGATCTTTCTAGGTCCATTAAGCTCCTGGGGTTCAACTTCCTCTCTTCTAACTCATAAAAATCTCATCAAAATGGAAATAAAATGCAATTTTGAACTTGCTAATGAAGGGAAAAAATGTTAACTTTCCAGTGCTGTTGAATTAATGGATTATCTTTGCCAACCCATTTTAAAGGAGAAAACTTTCACACTGGGGCAAACTTATAAAAGTGGGAATAATTGCAAAAAGAGGCATTAGCTGTGCTGGTATTTTTCACTCCTTTATTCTGCCACTACCCAAGATATTATTACATTAAGATTTCTTTCCCCTGAGCTTGCTTTGTCTTCTACCCAAGTAAGATGGATATGTAAGTTCTCATAGCATATCACATATTAACTGCAGAAATAGTCCAAGATATCAAACACTCATTATGACTTCAGTAAAGCACAGAAACACCTGCAAAATTTTAAGTCTGGGGAGTAATAATAGGTTATTGGTTTGGAGCAAGGCGTTTTGAGGGATGGAAAGTGAAAATGGATTTTAATTACTTAAAACAGTGAGAGGGAAGAGGAGGTGGGGAGGTCTGTGGTTTTGGTATTTTTGCAGATCAGGTGGTGTTGTATCACCAGATAATATTTTAGTTTGCTTTCTTTGTATTGCATTTCTTGTATTTTCAAGGTGGTGGCATCTTCTGATCTTAAATCAGGGGAGACTAACAAACAGTTGGAGACTGCTAAGTTCCGCTCCTGAAAAATACACTTTCTAGTGCCATAGGAAACAATTTGGGGTTCTTCTAACCACTAAATATATAAAAGAGAACTCACATCCAGAAATTATACAACTAGTCATATTTTTCCTAGTAATTAGGTTTTTTAATTGACTGTCCTAACACATTTTTTACCTTAGTCTGTCTGGTTTTTAACTTCCCTAGAAAAATAATTTGTATGTATTGTTTGCATTTTTGTCCCTCCTCATTATTTTGTACTGTTTTGCCTCCTTTTAAGCATAATATTTTTCAAGATAAGTTTCCATAAGAAAAAGCTGGAAAAAAGAATACCTTGGAAAACAAAGAAAAAAATATTTTTAAGTCTGAAGTAGAAAAAGGATATGAAAGAATTGAGAAAAGTATTGAAAACAGAAAAAATTAAAAGTGACATGCTTATTACTGTGAAATGGAAACTAATTCAGAATTCCACAAGGAAAAGAAAAGGCAATTTCTCAAATATTTCTAACAAAGTGCAATATGCATTTATAAATAGATGTATATAGCTCAAGAAATAACTGCTCATTTTATGAATTTTACTCTCATCACTATCATCATTATTATTATATATACAAGTGTATCATGCTCAAAGACCAAGCCAGACTAGGTTAATGCCTGTGCAAATTATGTGCCAGCAGTGACCAGGTAAAATACTTTTTCATAATAATAGCACTTAATTACCATCCTCTAAACACAAAACCTGAATGACAGATGAGAATTTATTTAGGGAAAACACTGATTATCTCTCAGATAGACAAGGAGTTGATATGTTCCCCCTCCTGGATAAATCACAAATGGCTGGATGAGGGCTTGGTAGCTTGTGGATGCTCTTCTCTGAAAGAATGTGCCTTTATTTTGTTCTCAAACAGGGAGATTTGGAGATTTTAACTTTCTGCACATTGAGTACAGACAATTACAGCTTCTACTTACAAGAGACCTTCAAATTCTCTCCCTGCTCTGCCAATATTTCTCTACTGCCCATCAGACCACATGAGTTTACCCAGTTCTTTGAGACATCAGTAAGGAAAAACCATCGTCCTCCCACACAGTTGTTTTCAGGGCATAACTACTGTCCTGCTACAAAGTTTTTCTTAGTGTCTAACATAATACTACACATAACACTTCTTGCTATAATTTAAGACCATTACTTCTAGTCCTTTTCACAATGAATGAAGAGAGCAATTTTCTCCCTTCTGCCTTGAAGCAGACTGCTAGATGGATGCCTGCCTTTGGCTATCTCTTCCCTAGGCAATTCACACTCCATTTCTTTCAACTTTCCTGGCAGCAGTCTTCAAGTCTTCAGCTTTTTCTAGCCTCTCAAAATCTGCACCACCTGAAATACAGAGATAAGACTTACATTCTGGCACCCCAGAAAGCCTTTACTGAGTCCTGAGAATGGTTATCTCAAAGAGCCTGCAAGAGATCTTCTTAGTCTCTATGCTGAAATGTGATCTGCATTATTTGCATGGTCTGAAACTGCTCGATTTTTTATCATACTCCCACTGTTCTCCTCCCTAAAATACTACCTGGCTCACATCTCTATATTTACACTGTAAATCATTCCTATGAGGCAGGGTACCTTGCACCCACTTTGTTGACTTGCATGCTATTTCCTTTTCCAAATCATGTCTCCATCTTGGTTCTACAGGACATTTGCAGTCTTTCCTCATTCAACGTTACCCAAAGCCATATTTTCATTCCATCAACAAACTGTAAAGGATGGTGAATAATTTCAGGGCAACAGCTTGTGGGATCCTTCCTAACAGACTTTTTCAATTTAGCTACAGAGAGCAGTCCTCCCTGTATGGTTTTCCAGTCTTATTTCATTCAGAGTACAATACTTTCAACTAGACTACTCTTTCCTAGCCTGTTTATTCATACTGTGCTCAAGTTTTCTTTGAGTGAGACAAGGCAACCTAACCCACAGCTCCACATACTTGTTGCAGCATCACCACTCCTCTACCATCTCATTTAAGAGTGAGAAACCCCTCTCACTCAAACTGCTCTTTAAGTCTTCAGTGTTACCACAAAATGAAGATAACTTCCAATGCCAACTTATTTAGATGATCTGGCTGTTAGTTAGCCACTGGTGTTAATATCATTGTTATTAAAGGTGGTACCCAGAACAAAAGTTCCACCCGAGGAATGGGTGGTTTAAGAGCTCCTAGCCAGCAAGCAACTGTGGTTCATTGACTTCCGGTTCTTACAGCTCAACATGCACCATCACCTCTACAGAGGGGTCTGATGAGGATTTTTATAAGGAAACTTATTTTCTGAAACACATTGACCCAGCCTGGTTTTTAGTACTCTGATTTAAATATTCAGGCAAATATTAGATTTTTAACATTCTGTCTACATTTCACATTTGTCTCTCTTACCTAAAATATCTGGAAATGGTCTAATTGGACCCAGCCTCTATAACTTCTGTTGCTATAGTCTCTTTCCTTCTGTTTTCTTCTCTTTCTTTATACAAGGCAGAGGGATATTATCAGATTTTCCAGTAACAGTCCAATTAATAATGATGGATTCTACTACCTTCACTCACAGTGAGAAGGCTCTCACATTGTTTAAGTATCTGAATGTACCTTGAACAGGACAGAAGTGTGTCCTAGTCTGAGCACCATGACAGAGTATTCCAGGCAGGTAATTTCAAAAGCAGGTGCTTCTCTCACCTTCTTTGTCTTGCTGTGTTATCCCTCACCCTGTGTTTGTACAGCTTCTTACACAATGAATCCCTGTTTTGCTCGGGACAGAAGTGCAAATGATAAACAGTAAAAGGAGGAGGTAAAATAGAGTTCCTTGTGATTTAGCAAAGGTGGTACAACAAAACCCCAGGTTACTGATGGACTTACAAGTCTTACCTTTCCAAACTGGTGTTGGTGAGATTTCACCATATCTGTATCCTCGTGCTTGGGTTCAGTCCCCACAACCCAACACTTGGCTGAACATGATAAGTAGCCTGGCCATATTCTTCCATCGGCATAAAAGACAGACTCCTCTGTAGGACTACAACAAGTCCACATAGGTTCTCTGTGGTTTCCTGCTTCTCACATTGAGTACAGACATGGGAGTGATCTCATTCTCATCTTAAATACTAAGAGATAAATCAAATCAATCTAAATCTGTTTGCTGCCTGCCCAGAATGGTGTGTAACCAATGGAAAGCAAATAAACTGTATGCTCCTATAACCTTTTCTGAATATCCAGTTCAGCTGAGATGACCTGGTTGTGTCATTACTCAATGTCAGTTAAAACCAAAGGCAATGGGGATGCAGAGAATTAGATGTGACACAGAGGTGATCTGGAGGAACATTTCTTCCTGGTGCACTTCTCCCTACAGCTACTGCCACCCTGGCAACATGTGCTAGTTGCTTCCTTAATCCCAGCTCTTGGGGTACCATGACTATTTGGGACATTCACTATTGTTTTTTTAAGTGCTCACTAGCCCGAATGAAGAAAAAAAAATTATCTGGCAACTGCTATATGGAAGCAATTTCAAGACTCAAAACTCAAAAGGAAAAGAATTTTCTAAGTATTCAATTTTTAGAAATCTTGCTATCTGATAGTGCTGAGAGGCATGGACCAGCTCATTCATGATTTCAGAATAATTGTTCCAATAACATCGGTTTGAGAAGTAGTTCAGTGCCCAAGCTCCCCAGCCAGACAATGTGTTGCAAAAGCAGCAGTTAGGAAAAAAAAGCCTCTAAAAGGCAGGTATAAGGATATTTTGCTTTCTGTTTCACCCTTGCTTTGATCACAAATAAATTTTTTTTGTCCCTATGGAAATCCCATAAATACCAGGCATTCATTTCTCCACAGATTTGCTCAGAATAAGTCAGTGATACTGTTATTGCTATTCTATTCCAATTTTTTTTCTCTCCTTTCTATTTCTGTTTTTTATCAGAATATAGTTTTCCTCAGAACATGAGTACTTGGGGAAATCATTAAATTTTGATAATTTACTGCCCTGAGTTTGTTGAAACTCCTATTCCCCCCTATAATCACACACACAGTCCTGTCGACCACTGTAATTATGTTTGGTTTATATTTTTTACTTTATTAATTGAAGAACTGTGTTAAAATTACCTCTACCCCAGTGGGTGCCATTGTTTGCCTCATGGAGATTTTATTCAGCTGGTGAATAATGTCAATTAACTCGTGCTCTAATTATTAAATGATTCACTGATATAATTATGTGTTTTATGTCAAGCTACTGATAAACTGATAATTCATAATGTTACTTAGACAGATAAATCACTTTTTCCAAAGGAGCTGTTTGTTACATTTGTACTTTCGGTCATAATTAATATTCCATTGAATTTGGATACAAGCTGTGAAGACTGTTAATTTGGTTTTGCTGGCAGTTATCATGCTCTCTGCAGAAAGCAGACTTCTTTAGCTGGCACCAGGATGCCAGCACCCCAGTGCTGATGGAACCCTGAAAGGGTTCCCCATTTAGTGTACCTAAAGGGAACACTCTGGATGAGCTGCACTGCAGGGGAAGTTTCCCCTAAAATGGGGTGGCTTCTTTAGGGCAGCTCAAGCTGAGCAGCCAGCACTGCCAGGCAGGAGACTCTTCGGCCTCTTAATTGCTTCCCTGTTAAATTAATCTACCATGGCTCAGAAAGCCATGAGTTTGGCACTGACTTGGGGATGTGCTTCCCAGAAGTCTTTATTCCACTTTTATGACATTTCTGGGGCAACTGATACCACAGAGGGCAGCTGCCTTCCCCTGGCCCTGCTTACAGAGCCTCCAAGCCTGCATCCCAACATACCTCAAAGAACCACCAGTGGAGCAGGGAAGGTGGATACTTTTTCCTTTCTTGTGCACCTGTGCACAGAAAAACAATGTCCAGCCCAGAGCACTACTCATGACTTAAGCCATCATCTTTCCCAGCCCAGAGTAATCTCCCAAAATTCAAGGCAGATGTGTTGTCCCTGCAGAGCCCTGGTCAGTTGTACCCTGTACCACTGCACCAGCTATTTATCACAAAAAGCTTTCGGTCAAGTTAATTCAAGATGTGTCTTGTTGTACTGTCATTTAAAAGCAGGACTATAACTTTACATAAAATCACTCTGGCAAGTGTGTAATGCTGTGTTAAAATGCATTACCTTAAATCATATTCACTTACACACAGCACTGCAATGTTTGAATACATTAAATCTCTATTGCCTCAGTCTGGCAGCCTTCACTTCAGAGAGTGAAGATTGCATGCATTTCCTTGTCAATTCTCTTAACAGGCAACATTTGTGATTGTGGCTCATATCCACCCCTAGCCCCTTAATATAATATCTACCCAGTTCCTGGGCAGGAGATCCAAAGTCTCACTAGCCAACACAAAAGCTGTGTGTCTTCCCTAAAAGAGTGGAGAGGAGAGGTCAAAGAACTTGCCCAAAGACAAAAGGAGGATCTGTGACAAAACCAGAAATCAGCTAAGTTCTCCTGGGCAGACTGCCCATGCTTTTCTCAGTGAGAAGTGCTGCTGCAAATGCTTTTAGTCTCCAGTATTTGGGGATAACTTTTCTTATTTGTCCTGTGAGAAGTCTTATATAAGGACAAAAAAGACAGATCGATATTGAAAAGTTTGTCACCTAAGTGAATAAACTGTTTAAATGTGATGACTATGGTTAGACATTTATTTGAACATTTAAATGGCCTCCTCTTTCAGATTTATGGTATGGCAAAGAGAAACAGAAACACAGACTGGAGAATGAAACAGAAGAGTAGTGATGCACAGCTTTTCACAGCAAAATTTGCAGCTATTTCTTAAAATTTACACTGTGGTGGTTTAACAGCAGCCAGAAATGAAACTTCAAATAAGCCACTCCCCCACACTCCCTCCAGTAAGAGGGACAATAGCAGAGCATATGGGTTGAGATAATTTACTGAAAGAAAACAGCAATGGAATAAGAGACATACATTGACAGCAACGAAATTAATAATAAAAGTACACCAAAAAAAAGGTGCTTTACACACAAAAGGTGTTCACCACCTCGACTTTATTCCATGTTGCCAATGGGACAAAGACAGGCTGGTGGCTATTCCCTGCAGTGCTCCCCCCTTCCCTGAGCCCAAGACAATGGGAAACAAGGATGGACAAAGACCCACAGCTGAGATTTCTGCATCTTGCCACTGTTTCTGACTGCTCTGCTCCACTGTGCTGGGCTCAGGCACTTTCCCGAGGGGTGGGAAGGGACAGGCAGCAGCAAGAGAGGGCCAGGGTCCGTGTGGCTGGTCCCGGCAACCTCCTTGAGGAAGAGAGGCACCAATGCCTCTCATATCTCTAAATCAACATCTGAAACTGATTACATTCCAGCATTTTGGTTCTGAAAATGTGAATCATCTCAGAAAATGCACAAATGAAACAATTTCACTCAATCTCAAAACATTTTCTCTGAGATATTTCAAGGGGGACTAACTATCAAAAGCCCATACCAACTTCAGACAAATCAAGGTGTCTGTGTGGAAAACAAAATCGTGGCTCCCTGACAACATTTCCTTTCCAATTCTGTTGTAGGTCAAGACTGAAATCACTTAGAAATGAATAAGGTAGCAAGAGCTGATGAGAGCAAAGAGGTTGCCCTCATAGGTGCACGAGCAGGTCTTTCCTGCTTAAACAAATTTCTGATACAAATTGAAATGTTTGACCTGATTAAGTTCCTTCTGCTTGACATCTCCCAGTTGTGCTGTGCGCTGGGGGACTGTGCAAGGTGAACTGTTCATCAAAGTAAACAAAGGCTCTTCCACTTAGGCAGAGCTCTTAATCCTGTGGGCTGATGGTTCCTGGGACCTTTGGACCCTATGGCTATGATCAGACAACTGTGCTAAAATTGAAAGTTGTACAGTCTGGCCCAGAGCAAGAAACAGAGCTTGTTGGTTGTACAATGTGACTGACTTAATGCTGCTGCAGGAACATTAATACCTTAAGTTTTTGTGTTTCTTGGCTGTTTTTAATGTTAACTCTGCAGTCTTAATGGAACTGTAATGAACTTCTTTGTTAGACTACATTTGCAATGCTGTGCTACTAAATCTTTATTTCACACCTTATTACAGCCCTTACTGCATGAGTCTGCCCAAAGTCATGAAGCACAAAGTGGTATTATTGTGCAGACAGTACAGCTTAGCAAAAAGTAGGTCTGATGGTGGGTGCCTTACAGTATCTGCCTTAAAACAAACAAACAAACAAACAAACCCCACTGCCTCATTCTTGTACATATTGGCATTTCCAAAAGGCTAGTAGTTATTAACTGCATTTAAAAGCAAAGTGTGACATTTTTGTTTTCCCCTCTAGTATGTGATTCTGTCAGACACCATCACCACAGAAGCCCAGTGGGCTTTTGTCTATGTTTGCAGGCAACTCCTGGCCCCAAACCAGTCCTCTCCAGGTCCTCTTCTGCCTCCACATATCTTTCCAGGCCTGAAGACATTGTCAGCACTCTGGATTGTGGAGACAGAAGTGCTAGGCTGGCTCCAAACCCAGCAGTGTAATGAAAAGACCAGCAATTCTGGACAAGTCTTGTGCTCCATCTCCGGGTGCACAGTCCCCAGTCCTGTGCTACCACTGGAAGTGTGACTGTGCCGTGGGACAGTTAAAGGACCTGATGGAAACTAACAAGAAAAAAAAGTCTTAACTGGTAAGAGCTCAGTCACAGGAGTATCAATGATAACTAAAGCAGGAGGAGGCATCCAAAGCCAGGGAGACCAGCACAACCATGACTTGCCTTTAGACAGACGTCAGCAGCCATGGCACTACAGCCTTCACAAAGGTACCCTACCTCTGGAAATACTATGAACTCTTCAGTTTTAGGAGCTTTAAAGTGATGCTTAGAACTTCATGGGGCCCTTATTATTAAGCTTAGACCTCTGTGGAGGGTTACTTTAAAGGTATTCACTCCCAGGCATGCTGCCTTGGAAAACTCCTGCCAGTATCAGTGCTGTGGCTTCTGTCTGATAATAAGAACTGTCTGCAGGTTGCTTGGGTCAGATAACCCCCCTCTAGATCCAGTGGGCATTCTGAAGTGCATCAGGGCTTGATTTCCCACCTCAATAACGCACAACTTTGGGTACAGGTTCCCATACAATTGCATGAAACATTTTGTGTTCTTATTGTAAGATTTCCCCACTCTCCTCACCAAATATGAATGTTCTGTATATCATATCCAGGCACAAAATATTTTCAACTGGAAATTCTGAGTTTCCAAATGCCTGACATACTCCAGGGAAGGAAACCATGGGTGCCTTCCAACTCAGTATATTCCACGATCCCATGATTCTACGAATCTGGTGGCGCTGGCTCTGGGGAAATGCAGGACTAATCCCATGGAATAACTTAGAAATGGCCAAGGCAGAGCATAGAGCTGAAGAGAATTGACAGAGGATGGCATCTCACATTCATTAGCAATGTGTCATAAATATGGTAATTTCTGAAATGCCTCCCTTTTGCCCCTTGGGACGGTAAAATGTGAACGAAAATCAACCCTCATGTTCCATTAAAATTTTAAAGAGATACCACCTGGTATTGCTGGTGCAAAAATGAAGTTTTAGTTAAAAAGTACAAAACATGAAGGAAAAAATAAATTTTAAAATCTCTCATAAGGATAAAAATGGGCCATCTGTTCATTTAATTATTTGGAAGAGAGAATTCGTCATCAGGTTTTTGTGCTATCCTTCTTTTTAAAACTAAATCTTTCTTAAGGTGTAGATTCAAACACAATCCACTTCAGGTAAAAATGAGTTCTGAAAAAGAATATGGTCTTGAAATAGAATTGTTGAATCTTATATTGAGGGAAAAGCAGCCATTACTCAAAACAGGTTCTATTCTTTCAGTGTAGAAATGAGCACAAGTAACTTGTAGATAATTTCTACTTTTTTATTTCTGGGATTTCTGTATATCCAGCCAGCACAAGAGTTTTAACAGATCTGATCCACATTCAGAAAAATCCAGGCAGTCTCATAAAATCTTTGCAAATCAGCTGTACCCTGGGTCTGTAATAAGTTCACACTGTTGGGAGATGCTGATCAGAAATATGGTATTCACGCTGTCTAGCTGTTCAGTTTACCCACAGTAAATCCAGCTGAAAGCTCTAGATAGATTACACATACTCCAGATAATCAGAACAAAATGATGGAAATTGTCTAGTAGCATCTCCAATTTAGAACTAGAGATCCTAGCAACACATGGTAGAGGTTATTTGTGATTTTTTGGCATTTTTCTGTAGAACCCTCATTTCTGGCCATCAAGTCACTTCTTATCAGAAACAGGAAGAAAGATTAAAATTAAATCTTGAAAAGTAAAGGAATTTTTTTTAAAAAAATGACAAACATTTCTTCTTAAATAAAATCTGATTTTTAAGTCACAAGTGATCTTTCTCTGTTTTGAGTTTGCAAAGCCCTACTTCCTTTCCCCTCATTTGATACAGTCTGCATGGTTGTTTTACAGGCAAGAGCTAGCTTTAAATGTTTTTTAAACCTGCAGAAATTCCTGGATTTTAGTGTTTAAAACACTCACTGTGGTGATGGATGAGTGGGCCATCTACAGGTGAAGAGATCAAAGTTCCATGATAATTGTAATTTAGCAACACAGGATAAAAAAGAGGGACAGGAAATTTTGTGAGATGAGAATAAAGGGAAACATATTAAAGGAGCTAGTTAATATCTAGTTTCCTGGGTTTCTAATGAATCAGCTTGGTGCAGGATGATGAATTACCTGCCAGCTTTGACTCTACAGATAGACCAGCATCACGCTGAAGTGATATTCATCCATGACAGGGAAGAGAGAAGGTGGTTCTTCTTAGGAAACAGTTTATTGCCACTTTCAAAAGCAGTGGTGCTGTGGACACAAACCTGAGAAAGCTGATTTGCATTTCACTCTAGCAAAGGCAACCCCCCTTTTCAAGCTTTGAAACAGTTATAAAGCAGTGACTTTAAACTGACACATCAAGGAGACTATTGCACGTCTCCATTACTAGTTCTGGGAAGAGCATCGGGATGGTGCCTTGAGGGGAGAGTGGATTTGGGCACAAGCAGCACTGGGTTATGGCGTGACACAGGCCACACAAACCCCATCAGTGTGTTTTTTCTCCTGCATTGATACCAAGCACAAACTTTCCACATTGCATTTCCATGCACTTTAAATAGATGCTTGATGCTTCTCAAAGGCAAAAGCCACAATGAGGAGCCCTCCGGGCAATTACCTATGCAATTCACATCCACAGGGATTTGTCCCCAGTCACCCACTAAAGTCAGAGGTCCAGATATAACTGCAAGCACATTTCCAGTCATTGAAATTCACAAAGCAGTAACAAAACTCATCTATATGTTACTGATCCAAAAAGTCAGCATTAATATGGCAGACCCAGATTCTAGTTCTTGTTGGTACAAATGTCACAAACACGAGTCTGCTTTCAAAGTGCTCATAGCCTGGCCCTTCACTCTTATTTCTCCCTACATTCCCTAACCTTGTATTCATTTTTTCGGTTGAATGCCTTCCAAGTGAATGCTCTTTTTTATTGTTATTTTTTGTCTAGCATTTCTCTAAGTAGTGCCCAGAGGAAGAGCGAGGACTGAAATATTTATGTATGCAGATGAAACTGTTCTTCTAGTTGTTGTTAATGATGTTTGTTTCCATTTCTACTATCCTCTCTCCCAAAATGACATGTACAATCACCAAGCTTAATAATATTCATCTCTCTCAATCTTAATAAAACTCTGCTAGGCTCTCTGTGTGTTATCATATTTAATCCTTCTAATACCCTTAATTCATCTGACCCTGTCTGTTCAACCTGGATGTGAGCAGATTGTGGTTTTGGACTTATGAGAGTCTTTGATAAGTTTACACTCTATATACTTAAAAATACTCCCCTCCCTTAGTAAACACCCTGGTGATTAGTCTGCAAATAGAATTAAGTTATTCTCAGCAGCTGGTGTTGGGCAGAAGGCAGAGATGTGGATATCTGGATGAGTCCACATTATTTTGATTTAATTTGATCACGAACTTGCCCACATATTCTAGGAAGTAATGTCTGTCTCCCACGATTTGGCTTGGGCTAATTATGCTCTTAGGCTTTGTCAGGCCACTTGATGTCAAAGGTTTGGCAACTTTGCTCTCTTCCCTAAGAAACAACACGAAGGGATGCTGGAATTGTCTGAAGGTTTTCCTTCATGTTTGTTCTGGCGAAGTTCATATTCTCACAAAATAAAATCTTTCTGAACACAGAAGGGCTGAATGAGTACTACTTTCCATGGTGTCTTTCAGAGCCATTGAGAAGTTCAGTCTTAATATCCAGCATCTGTGAGCTCTGCAGTTAAATGGCACAGAGTCTGCAGATGTGTTCTGGAGCAGTGCGTGGCTGGAAGTCGTGGGGTACCAGAGAAAGCATCCAGGAGTCTCTTTTTCTTAAATTGATCCTGTAGACCCAGAAACCAACATAATGAAATTTGCTGCATGAGAAGAAAGCTTTGTAACATTACAGCAGACCCTGCTCTAAGCAGGAAGTTGGACTGGATGACCTTCTGAGATCCTCTCCAACTTGAAACATCCTTTCATACTAAAGCTAATCTCTTTGCACTTATAGGGGAAATGAAAGGGAAAGGGATTAGCTAATGCATTTTGAGCACTCCTATTTGACAATTTCCATACATACACACACACACACACACGCAGGACATCTGAGCAGTGCTGTCAGCAAACAGCTAGATTGAAAGTTGGTCAAGTGCTCAAGCAACATGGCACACAAAGGGAAAAGAAGAAAAACTGAAAGTTTCTCTCTTGTGAAAGAGACATTGTGACAAAGCAATTAGGATTCTTGTGACGTGCCAGTGACAGGTGACCAAGAATATGGGAGGAGGCTGGAAGCTATTAGAAAAGAAGCTGCAGCAGAAGATCAAAGTCTATTTCATGCCCACCTGCTCTGGAGCAGCATAAATGTCTCTGTGTAACTGAGATGTTGAAATGGCTGCTTAGGCATGTTAGTGTTGTAAGGGTTTCTTCAAGAATAATGATAGCTTCTCTTCTACCAAAAAAACCTGCCCACAAGTCATCTTTCTCTTTTCCAAGTACAGGAAAGACTGTCCTGGACAGACAGTTGTCATGTCATGGTTTTGGAAATGAAGCAAAATTTTCCATTGCCTGTTGGGAATTCGTTTCTACTTTCCTGGCTTTGTGGTCTACACTTAGGCTTGCCAAGGACTTATCTTTTGCTGTTATGGGATTTGCAGGCATTTTGTTTCCTTTACCTTTGTTTAGATGGACAGGGACTATAAAGTGGGTTTAAGGGCAGAATAGCTGCAAGACCATCTCCATTTTCGTATGAGACATGTTTTTGTCAATTCCCTGTGTATTGGTTTCACTCACATCCAGCTTGATCAGGGTGCTGACCAAGAGGCTGTGTGGTACCCACCTCTGTCAATTTTGTATTCAAGAGGCACAAATATTAACTAAGTTTTAATAATCAAACCTATTTCTTTGTCTTATACAAGCCCCAGACAGGTTTGAGATTGGGCCAATTTTCACCAAAAAGAGGAGAAGATGGAGAAGAACTTATCAGAAAGAAGTATATCAGCTGTGGGTTGTTTGGGACAGAATAACTGACAGCCTAGAAGGCTTTTTAAATTAAAACCCATTTTCTGAAAACAGATTTTGCATGCTATGTGTTAAATAAATCCAGATTGGATGAAAACAACACCGTCTCCAGATATTTTTTTTTTCTTTGGGCAATTTATTAAGCTGTAAACCCTAAATATCTTAATAAAAATACTGAAGTACAAAAAAACCTCTGTGTGGTTCATCTTTTATTCAACAGCATTGCTAAATAAGAGGCATCCCCTTCAGGGCAAAAAAATGCCACTTCTATTTCATACTGTACTTATTTCTCTAATGTCTCCTAAATGATTATTTGCCAAAAAGCATATTATGGGACCATCATTTTACTTCTACCTCCCAGCACAAAGGCTGTTTGTGCTTCTCAGCAATAAGAGATCTGCTGCCTCTTCCCATCTTCTCTTTTTTCTCTTTTTTTGGGGGGGTGTGTGTGTATGTGTGCTGGCAAATCCAATCTGCATTATAAACAGCAATTCTGCATGCCAAGCAAGATGCTCCACAACCTTAGCCCTGTGCTCTTTCAGAACAGCATTCCCAGAGGAGGGGCTTTACAGGTTATTAGTAGCATCCACAGACATGGCAACAGATATCCCTGTTCCTTCCTATGTATTATTCATAAGGCTGCAGATTTGTCATGCTAATTCATTGGGTAAATCACAGACTCCTCTCACTGGGGCCTCGAGTCTGTGGATCTGGAGGAGAATAATAGCAAGTTGTGGACATTGCACAATGTGTGTCAAAGTTTTCAGTATCGCCCCAAGTTGAAGGGAATGTGCACTTAAGTTTCTCTCCTTAAAGACAACAGAATAACAATGAAAAGAGACTCTTCATGTCAAGGAGAATTTATTCTGATTTTCTAATTTGAATAATCATCTGTTGGAAAACAAACTGAAGACCATGGAGACATTAGAGGAAATAGTAGGTGATAACTTTCCTTTATTATTGGGCTTGAGTGTAGCTCAGTCATGGTAAGGAAATGCATCAGATCCCACTTTCAGTTTACCAAATGATCAAGAATTGACTTTTCCAAAGACTGAGCTGCCTTTGAACAGAGCATCTAAATCCCTTGTGTTCTCTTGAACTTTCTTGGCCACAGTAAATTGAAACATAAATAAATAAAATAAATAAAATAATAAATAAAAACTTCAACTGTTCAGGAAAATGTAAGTGGATAGTATACATATTTTTACCTTAAAATAAGAAAACATAATGCAAATAGCTTGCAAAAGGAAAAGTACACACATATGTACAGAACATACATACATAAGAAATTTAGTGACATTCTGAAATCAGTGCTGTCAGGTCTTGACCCCTAACCCATTTACACTCATTTTGTCCCCTGTGACATTAGAGGCAGTAACTTAATGATGTGAATGTATTAGTTCTCTGTTCATCTCCTGGATGCCACATGCAGTTTCAGTCACAGAGAAGAAACAGAGAGGAAGAGTAGAGGTACACAGATACTCAGTGGTTTGGAGTAGTTTCTTCAGAAAGCAAAATTCATAATCTGTGACTCCTCAGCCTGGGAAAAGGTGACTCAGGAGAATGGAGCAGAGTTCTGTAAAATCACAAGTGGCACAGACAAGACAAATAGCAAATAATGTCTTTGGTATTTCCCAGCACATGACAACCAAGGAAGCCATCAGGCAGTGGTTTCAGAGCAAACAGAGAAAAAGAGCTTCCTCATTCAGATGTATTTGCAGTGTGAATCTCTATGAGGTGAAGATGTAAATAGATTCCGAAAGAAATTAGGCAAATTCAGGGAAGAGAGGCCCATCAGGAGCTATTGATACTGCTGATCAACTGAATTCTACAGCTCAAAAAGTCTTATACTGCACTTTCAAGGATGTTGAATAGATGTATCAGAGGAAGGCATATATATTCTAGTGCAAGAATTAAGGAGATTCAAATTAAACTAGAAGGAGGTAAGCTCAAAACAAATGTCTAGCTCCTCTAGGAGTGTGCTGTCAGGCTGTGAAACTTAGGGTGTTAGAGATGAAAACAGTTTAATTGGGTTCAAGGGGAGAACAGGAAAACTAATGGAAGACAAGCTGATTGAGGTTTACCATTAGGAAGCCACTTATTAATAGAAGTTTGAATAATATTCAATGTAATTGTTATAGTCTCCCTCTGTTCTTACTCACTCCTGCTACCCCCACTACTGAGGACAAACCCTGCAGGATTTGATCCCTGACAGCTGCTCAGGTGATTGGAGTGGCCATGGGTCTGCAGTGCAGTGAGCTGAGGCAGGAGGGTTGGATTTGGTACTGAAAGGGTTCAAGGGGAGTTATATTCAGTGGTCAACCCACTGCACATTCCCCCTGTAAGTCAGTTCTCTGCATACACAATGCAGCTGCTTGTTGCTCTTGGGCATGAAGAAACCCTTCCAAAAAATGAGGCACAAAGCTCCTGCAGAACTAATAAAAGGATAGGGTAGATTTTTAAGAATCAAATACATCACAAAGGCAAGTTATTAAGAAGATACAGTCTCTATACAGCTTAGGATCACATCCATAAAAGTATTTGGCCTCCTAACTCTCACTGACCTCAGCAGCTAGGAATCGAAATACCTCTGTAGCATGGTCTGGCCAACTAGGAGGAAAATAAAGTGATCTGGTAAATAACAAAAGCAATAAATATACCTGTATGAGAATGATCAATCCTGTTTTGTCAGACTTGGTCAGATCCTACTAAATGATGATTTCATTGTGCTGCCTAGCAGTGACTATTCCAGGAACAGAAAGCTCGAGATTGACAAACAATGCACTGATTCTTCTCCCCACACAACCTCTCCAACAAGTGAGACAGTGAAGCACAAAGGATTTCACTAAAAACTTGTAATGCAGCACTACTACTAAGAAACAAGAAAATGAAAGGAAACAGGGACATTCTTGCATCTGTGGTCAGGTTTCCATCCTGGGCTTTGCTGGGAAAACAGTCCAGCCAGATCTCTTGGGGCTGGCCATCACAAGGCATGGAGTTGGTCGTGGCTCCCCACAAAGCTCTGCTTTGCTTAGTTCTAATCCACACTGTGGGCATTTTGGCATCTGTCAAATCCCAGCCTGAGGATTTATCAACCCCTGCAGAACAGATGGTCCCACAGATGGTCTTTGCTGCCCCAGATCAATGAGCTGGCACTCATCATCTTTTCCAAGAACGGGGTTCTGTCCTCAGATTCTTTGCAGGGGGGATATTGCAGGAGGTCTTTGGCCCATAGCAGTATAGAGCAAACCCCACAGCAGCTTCTCTGTGACAATAACCTGGATGCATTTCCTGGCTAAGAAGTAGATGTTATCTTTCACATTTGCAAGGTCTACATATTCACCAGAGCAATCTTTGTCCTTAGGCTCAGAAATTATTCTGATTCCAAATATTTGAAAGGGGGAGGGGAGGTGATATCCCCACCATCTCCCACAAACAAAAAAAATCTTTTTTTTTTAATACTTGTGAGCTCAGATACAACTAAGACAAAAGTTCAAAGGATTATAATGTTACACTGAAATACCCCAACCTTAAATATTTCTTCTGCGTTTTAGCATTCTTTATCGTTTTTCTCATTCTCACATAAAGATGTTCTTGTGAAAATGGAAACATTGCCTTCTGGTTTCCCAGATAGTCATGGGAAGTCACTCACTTATGAAGCACAGTATCTTCCAACACTTGTGTGTTTTCAAGGGAAGACAGTACATTTTAAAGGCATATGTGACATCTGTGGAGGGGAGAAATTTAGTTCTGCAGTTCATTAATCCAAACAGCAGCTCTTCTGTGCACAAAAGCTTTTGTGGGTTTTTTTTCCCTAGCCAAATTGCCATGGCCTGTATATATGTTCAGGTGTAAAATCTGCAAAAGGTAATTACTTTCCAAGAGAGCTATCAAGGCTCAGGCACCCTCCTCAGCACATAAATCTGAGGCAGTCACGCATCTCTCCAAACTGAAGGAGGCTGCTTGAAGAAATATAAAAACTCTGAATTTCCCTTCTCTTATTTAAACACCTGCAATTTCCTCACAGAGGTAACGAGTGCACAAGCCCCACATAAATGGTTTGTAAGGCAGTTCTGAATCAAGCCCTTAAGGATTATTAAAGTAATCCATCTTAATTATAGTGAAAATCTGTTACTGGCCTTACATAATAATGCTTCATGTATAATTTCCACTTAGGTCTGCTTCCCTCCTTCTCCTACTTCTTCTTTAGCTGCCTTTGAACCAAATTACCCAACAGTTTTGAAAAGTGAGAGAATGTTCTTTGGGTGACAGGATGACCATGTATTTAAGGCAGAAGTCTAAGGAAAACAAAACTTTCGGTTTTTAACCTAGTTATGTCTTCAGCCAAGCCTTTATAAGCAAATTTCTGGTCACCTTTGCTGTCCCAGCCAAGATCAGAGATTAATGAAGTGAGATACCATAAAGGCTCATCTCTGCCCAGTCTAAATACTTTTACCTATCTGTCCTATGACTTGCATTCCCTGTGCTGTTGGTGCTAATAAACTATGGCTTTCTCAAAGGGAGGATGTAACTTTTAAAGGCTTGTTGATGCAATAAGACCCCAAAAGAGCAAATGATTCTGTGTTAGAACAATTAGAGGTACAGGTGTAGTACTGTGTTCTGATAAAGTTTATGAAGACATACATCCCAAGTGTTTCTGTCGACACCAAATTATTATTTCCCTTCATATTCGAGTGAGGTTTTGTGTTCTGCACAAAAATAATTGAGATGCTAGTTTGATTTGGTGTTTAGGAAGTAACATGCTGGCACCCCAGCTTCAAAATCCGTGCATTAAATGCTTTCTGCCAGGCACCTCCTTCCCCAGGCAACAAGCCTGCACCCAGAGGGATCCTCATTTTGGAAATACAGGCTGACACCTAAGCAGGAGCAGATGTGAAGTTTTCAATCAAGCAGTTTTGAATGCACAATTCTTTGGTGAGCCATGCTTCAATTCTCCTGTTTATAAAATGATCGGCAAAACAACTCCTTTGATACCCTGAAGAATTTGTAGTCACCCACCTCTTTTCAAACCTATATTTCTCTTTCCTTTACCACTGGCTCAACTAGAACACAGCACAACCAAGTGACTTGCTACCAGTTTCCAGCTCTGCTACCTCAGAATTTATCTTTTTACTTCCAGTTGAGTCCTGAGCGGTTGGATAGATCTCATACACATCTCTTCTAGCTTTTACCCCTTTATAGCTTTAGTAAAAGACTTGCATTTTTTTCCCTGTTAATGCAGTAGAACAGGATAAGGCACAGCAGAGCTTCTCCCAGCTCAAAGGTATTTCTTGCTCAGGGACCTCACTGCTGGCAATACTGAGTGTGCAGTATCAGTCACAGCACAAAAAGCTTTCGGTCCCTGAGTTGTTCAACAGATATGGGCTACTTAGCTTTAAAAAAGAAAAAATGAATGAAATAACAATATGCAAACTGTGAGCTCTATTTTCAGTTTTACTCTTGGACAAAATAGTGAGCAAGGAATTGTAATGTTCACAGACAGCTCAGCTGACCACAAAGGAATCGGCTTCTTGTCAATTCAAGCAACCTCAGGAAATACCCCTTACTTCCAGTCAATTACAACATTTGCATTATTTATATTAATTTCTGTTTTAATTCCAGTAAAGTCATCTGCCAACTCTTTACCATGTACAGCAGAGACCTGAATGATAAAGGTTTTCAGATAAAGGGACTTTCTTTCCCCATTTTATTTAGATTTTTTTTTTTGTTTGGCAGTGGGGAGCTGCTGATGTGCCATATTGAAAATACATCATAATCTCTATTCTATGCATACAGTGCTTTGGAAAATAGGAACGCAAAACTAATCCCTTAGGTTAGCTGATATGTGTACTGTTACACTTAAATATCCACCTTGCAAAATTTCTGGGCATATTACAGTCAATATTAGTGTGGAAACTTCAATCTTAGATGCCTTGCCTCATCTATGTGGGAAAGGGAAACCTAGTCTGTGGCAAACGCAGCTACAGATCAACATATCCAAGATTAAAATTTAATTGAGGCAATTATTCTTCTTTCGTTCTCCCATGGAAGAAAAGGTTAAGCTAAATTTAAATAAGCCATGTTGATCTCTACATTATTCATTTAGTTGCTGATATATCACTGTCTTGATAATTTATGGGTTCTAAAAACTACCTAGATGTTCACCGCCCATTCCAACATCTTCGAGAATCATCAATTAAGATGTCCCTTGGTTCCAAAGCCATTTCAACAGTGAAAGATTTGTAGGAATTGATCAAAATTATGATTCAATCATTTTTTCAGATGGAGCTCTCTGATCTCACCGCGTGGTATCACCTTTCCTTCCTGTGGTGATGTGGACGTCTCCAAGCAGAGACTTCTCAAATTAAAACCCACTATTAATTCTAGAAGAGATTTAATAGTGCTGCATTTGTAAATCTACCTTTTTATGTCAGCTCTACATAAAATCTCCTTTCTTTAGGACTGTATGACATTTTGCCTTTTGTTTTTAAGTGCATTTTAAGCAGTATTTTCAAATACAAGAAAGGACCACAGAAAATAATCACTATTTTCAAAAGGTGTTTAGGTACTGAGACCCATGCTCTGCACTGCATTTTATCCCACTGAAATCACTGGAGCTGCTTTGGAAGTCTTTGCAGCCTAAAGGCAAGGAATCAGAAGACCAATATTGAAGAGTCAGCATGAAGGGCAACCACACTACCCAGGCTGTCTCTGAGTTTAGGGAGTAGAAAGTTAAGCTCTCCTTGGCATTTCACCCTATTTAAGGTGTTTGTAAAGTAGAGGAAGATAAATTGTCTTCCTGACAGAACTCACCTCTCCTTTGACAACAAAGGGAACATAGACAAGGAACTTTGACCAGAAGAACAGTCCAAAGTGAAGTCTTCAGCAGCAAAAACACATAAGATAGTTTATAAAGCTGATGCTATAACGCTTGCAGCAAGCAACACCACATTAAGTAGAGGACATTTCCTCAAACAGATGAAAGAATAATATTTTTAAGGTGACTTCAGCAGCTGGAAGCTGAAGATCAATTGCCTTACAATGGTATTGGGATTCCAAGGACTCCCTTCATAGACCTATCTGAATGTTGCTCAGCTTTCTGTTGGAAGATCTAAGCAATAAGAATAACTAAGTCCCTCTTTCAAGTGACCTTGGCACTGGGAAAATGTTTCATCTCACCGAACTGTACTTCTCAAAGTCTAGCTTTTTGTCACTGTCTTAACATGCACTCTCATGATTGAAAGAGATTCCTTACTCACAATCTCACAACTACCAGAGTCACCAAGTCCTTCTACACACTCCTCTGACTGTCATTGCTAAAACACAGAAAAGAAAGAAAAAAATTAGAGGGATAACAGGTCCACCCAGCATGAGGCAGTCATAACAATGTATTTCCCCTATCATACATCCTACCATGAAATGATTGTTGAGATCAATGATTCACATGCAGATACCTAAATTTCATCAACAAGAGTTCTAGGGGGGGTGGAAGAGAGAGTGGAGAGACAGAGGAAGGTGGTTTTGGAAGTGTGTGGGGAACAACTCCTCTAGTAGGTCTTAAAAACAGATCAAGATCTGCAAACGATCTTCCACTGCCTCTGCTGAGTTTCTCTGCTATCAAAAAACACAGGCAGGAACAGCCTTTAAAGGCAAAAATGTGGAGGCCAAAATATTTGTGAAGGAAAGCAACACTGAAGCCATCATGAGCTCCTTGAGCACACAGAAGCATCTCAATCATTGTCAGATGCTCAAGAACGCAAAACCAAAGTGGCTTAACGGTGCAAGTCATCTAATGACTTACCAGTCATTTGCAACGACTTACCAGTGTAAGTTATTTACACCAGTAAGTGGGAAGCAATGGGGAGCAGTGATTCTGAGCTCTGTCAATTATTTACACCAGTTGTTTAGCCACAGGACTGCCCAGACACCACCAACAGAGCCCAGATTCATTATTTCCCACTGCTGATGGATTGTCAGGCTAGAAATTAGAAAGGCAGCTGTCCCTGAAGGACCTAAAAGGCAAGGAGAGAAAGAAAAGTGCCTGCATCCACCAAGATCAAGGTGTTGTCTGCTCTCAGCTAAGAGAGGACACACTGGAAAGCACAGGCACAACCGTGCCACATCCCAGAAAGGGATTCCGTTTTTGATGTCATCTGTGAGGTCTGACTTGCTGGAAGGGGAGGACACTGCTATCAGGATGGGCAGCTTTTCCCTCCAGCGGCCAAAAGGATGAGTCCAGTACAGGTTTCAGAGATGGTCACTGCATGGAGGAGGGAGGGAGGCAGGAAAAGGAATTTGCCATTATTGTGCCACATGCAGAATTGCAAAGGCATGCCCTCAAGGGCAAAGAGTATCTCTTCTTCTCTCTGCCCTGATTTGCAAAAGACTTCAGTCATACTCACACAGAGAAACCCCAGATCACAACATGCTCAGCTACTCTGCTGTGTTCAAGGCGTTAATAAATAATTGACAGTGGCTCGTGGAACAGACAATGTCACTTTTGGTCCCTGTCAAGTAGACGACATTTGGGAAGTTTTTGTTTGTGTTCTTTTTCCGTGTTTGATTCGATTTTCTCCCTTCCTTCTCCTTGCAGTTGCCCTAAAGCTATAAGAATAATATAAGATCTGTCTCATCCAGTATCTGTGACAGGTACAGCTCTGCACGCCATGGCCGTGAGGAAGCAAGAGGTTCCCGAACCTCCTGCAGTTGGCTGGCGAGTCTGAATTAACTTCATCTCCATGGGCAGGCATTTCAGACCTAAGATAGAATTGCTGCTCAGTAGGAACCAGGCTGCCCTTTTCCCCATCCTCCTTGGTAATTTATGGGCTTTATTTTCCTATGTACTCTCTGCTGCAGGATTTGGAGGCGGTAGTGAGGGAACATGAGAGCTGAGTCAGCACTGGCATTCAGGATCCTAGTGCAATTCAGCACCATTACACTTCCAGTGCAACATCTTGTGAACTGCTCAGATGGTTAAAAAAGTCTTATCTGAGATCCCTCCTTCAGGTTTTCCTTTGCTCATTTGTTCACAGCAGCAAAGGATGTTGTGAGAATGCAATGAGTTGAGATGAACACTTTCTGGGAGCAGGACAGTACCGGTACAAAATTAAGAACATCAGCTTGTTCTGAAATGGCAAAAAGGGTTCCATATAGTTGCAGCCTGCCACAGTCTAATACTAGCTTTGTTTTTGGGCTCCTTTGGTTACATCTGTGCCCTGCATGGCTTCTTGAGCAGTACTGCAATGCTAGAAATCGTACAGAATCACAGAATCATAGACCATCTTGAGTTGGAAGGGACCCACAATGATCATGGAAGTCCAACTGCTGTCCCTGCACAGGACCACCCCAAAAATCCCACCACATGCTTAAGATTGCTATGCTTCTTGGATGCTGGTGGGTGTGGTGCCATGACCACTTCCCTGGGCAGCCTGTTCCAGTGCCCACAAACAGTAGCACAGGATAATGATGGGTGCCTCAGCCACTGCCCCACCATATCTCCAAGGGTTGCCCATCTAAGATGCCCAGGGACACTTTATCTGTCCCTCAAATCGTTACAGTTCATATCAGGTGAGTTAAGTGCTTCTGGAAGGTGCCATGGTACTGTTCAAGGCACTAGAGGAGATGGTACTTAGTACCTCACATCAAACATCCGATTTACCCAAACTGGGGCATTTGGGATGTCTGGAGACCCCTGAAATGCACAGCCAAAAGCAAAAACCAAAGATGGGTGCAGTCAGGCATCTAGACCTGACTCCTGGGCCCCTTCAGCTGAGGCTGAACCTCTCAAAGGTTTTCATAGCCTTAAGGAGGCTGTTGCTGAGAGCTGCAGGTGGATATCCCTTGTCATTTCAGGCTTTCTCTGCAGTGAAAGCATGTGTGTTTGGGGAAAGCTCAGGTGCAGAGGGGGTGGCTGGTTGTTGCTGACAGAATTGCTCTGGTTTTTCAGTCTCCATTTGCTAATGGAACTTGAGACCCAAAAAGACACAGGTAGTTGTTCATTAAAGTCATCTCTTTTCTCTGTCTGTTTATTTCCATTTTTAAAAGGCCACCTTCATAACTCAGAGCAGTCTGCCTGCCTTGCTTTTATTATAGAGAATTTCAAGCAGGCTTAGACTTCATCCCCTTTTCAGACTAATAGATCCTCAATTTCAAAACACCATTCTGCACTCTACAGGACACAGGGAAAAACTGCAGCAAGAGGATGCTCTAGGAAACAAAGATTCTTATTTTCCAGAAGCATAAATACCCAGCACACAGGCCCCAGCGCTTGGCTTTTTTCAACTTAGTTCAAGATGGTTTATCTTAAATTTATTATTGCATCTTCAGTACCAAGAGTAGCTTATTGTCCCTCTGTTTGTTGTTTTGGGGGCTTTGAGTTGTTAGGGGTTTTTTTTTCTCCCACGCAACATATATTTGCCTACATCTTTTGTTCCTGGTTCTGATTTAATGTTGCCTTTGCCAGTCAAATTTAGTACCTGCTCATTCCAAGAATAATGAAAGTTAAATCCAGGTGTGGGAAAGCACATTTGAGTGATATTGTGCAGTGTGTCTCTGCATGGCTTCTGTCAAGGACGCCGGGTAGTGACACCATCTGATTCCCTTGGTGTCTTTTGTGATTCTGAATAAGAGAAGGCAAACATTAATAGGGAAGAGTTTCAACTCAGATTTTATTTTTTGTTTCTTTTCTCCTCAACCATTCCACAGCATGAGGTACTGATGGTTTCAGAAGAAAATGGCCCAGGCCCTTGGTAGCATGAGGACAAATCTAGATGAAGAAGTAATGCAAATGCAAATCTCCTGTGTATGCTCGTTAACCTGTGCTGGGGAACCCTGTGAGCTGTGTACATGAGCAGAGAGGAGCTGCTCATCCCACACGCACACTTTGTTGGGGAGAAGTTGGCTCCCAGCTATGAAAGAACTGAATAAAGTGCTTTGGTATGAAAGGGATAACGGTATGAAAACAGTGGATAAAGCAAACAATCCCTTCCCTGCCATGCAGCCCCGGGGTTTTCAGCCCGCTCAGTGGAAATTTCCTGAGTCAAAGATTTTATGCCTGTCTCTGTATCCAACCCTTGATGGATAAATGTGTCCAACTGTTTGAGGGGGTTGACCCATTACTAATTGGTAAAATTTGTAGTGGAAGTGATTACTGTTCTACAGCTGAGCTGTGCTATTCTGTAACTTTGTTCTACCCCTGTTGCTTGACTGTTCCACTGGATGCTCTTGTGTCTCGTTGAACTCCCTGTTCTGCTTCACTCTTCTCATTATTTGTGATAGATCTGTCAAAAGTCCAACTCTTGTCACCTCTATTCTGTGTTTTGATCTTTCCTTTCAGACCCAGGCACCTGGAAAGGGTCTGCCTCTCCCCACAATAGAAATATGCAGAGAATTTCCCCTTGGGAAGAAAGGATTATTCCAAAGAAAGAATGAAATTCAACCCTAGAGACAAAGGATCGCAGTAGTGTGGGAGGATACATCAGAAAGATGGAACCCCTTGGCTGGGTTGGACATGGACAATTTCCCTTCTGGGAGGCCTCCCTCACTCAGGCTCAGGGTCTCCCTGTACAGCAGCAACAGCTGCCAGCTCTGTGCAAAGCCATTTGCAGGACTGCACCCCTTTTGCCAGCCCTCACAATCTGCTGCCAGTGCCAAGGGACCACCCAGCTCCATGCCCACCTTCTGGAGGCACTAAGCACAGGCCCAGCACCAGAGGGCAATGTCAGAAGGGTACGCGGCTCCACCCACAGATTTTTGCCCCATGCCAGCGTGGCTGGGTGCGACCACACTGTGCAACACCCACAGGAGCAGTTTGTCTGTGGAAGGTGACTCCTGTAGGCAGGACAGCTTTCTTGGAAAGTGTGTGGTTATTACTGTAGAAATAATGCGAGTTAAATTCAGACTGAAGCGGGCAGTATGTATGAAAAGAGGGAGCACGCCTAATTTTGGGGCAAAATAGGAGTTAAAGGGGGTTCATAGAAAAAGGGGGAGAGTGAATTTTGACACGGGCAGATAGTGGTAAGACAAGGGTAACAATTTTAAACTAAAAGATGAGATATTTAGATGAGATGTGGGGAAGAAATTCTTCTCTATGACAGTGGTGAGGCAGCTGGAACAGGTTGTCCAGAGAGGTTGTGAATGCCCCATCCCTGGAAGTGTTCAAGGCCAGGTTGGCTGGAGCTCTGAGCAACCTGCTCTAGTGGAACGTTCCCTGTCTGTAGCATGGGGTTTGGAACTAGATGATCTTTAAGGCTCCTTCCAACCAAGACCATTCTATGATTCCATGACTCTGTGTTGTCATGAAACGTGTTAGGGAACTTGCACTGTTGTGCAAGCTCCCACAGACATCTTCCATTAAAGGATCAAGCACAAATACCATATCTTTTTCTTTAAATATTTTTTTCTTCAGGGCAGCACAAGCTGATTTCTTACAACACACCCAGGTATTTTTCATATATTTCTTGCAGGGCATTTTGGTCCCAGCCCATCTCTAATAAGCACATGAGAGAACAAGCTTTCAGTTTTCTGCTTTACAGTCTCTATAAGGAAGCTCATAATTCAGCCTTCATGTACAGCAAAATTCTGATGAGATTTAATGGAATTCTAAGATCTCTTTATGTACATACTGGGAATCAATGGCAAGGTTGTGAATTCATTAGCTGAGGGACATTTACAATCCCTCCCTACAAAGTAAAAACAGAACATATCATGCTTTTTTTAGTAGGAAACTGATGCTTACTTCAGCAAAAAGTGAATAAGTAGTATGAGAAATCTATTATTTATTTATTTTAGACCTCTTGCTGTGCTTAATGTATATGTTATCTTTTATATATTTTAAGCATCACTGTTAATTTCCAGAGAAATGTATACACATCTTAAATTCCCAAACAGGCAGGTGTTAACCATAAGGTGGATAGAGGAAGTTCTTGTTCAGGTCTCAGAATCTGTTTTGAGCATGAAGATCACAGACCTGAAATGTTTGATCAGTCATGATCAGTATAGGCCCAGAATGCATTTTAGAAAACGTTTTTGCTGGGTGTCCCTCTGCTCCATGCTTTACAAAACCGACCTACTGGAAAAGAAGTTTGCAGCTTTGAAGGTTTGGTTTTGCTAAAAGAATTTTGGCAAAAAAAATTAAAATCAGAGCAGTTCCTCTCTTCTTTCAGCTATTTTCACATCATGGAATTGTATGACATGGCACAAAAGGCTACATAACTGCATTCTTCCTGTGCAACAAATATAGAGGTGGAGGCAGAGTCCAGACATGATACTGATCCTGAGTAAATGGCCTGAATCATGCAAAGATATAAAGAGACACTTTTTGCTCATTAGATAAGGTTAGAAAAATGTATAGATCTGTGCCAGCTCCTTGCTGAAGGGGTCCCATCAATATAGATCTATAAATTAACCATCCTCATCTGGAGGGACTGCTTTGCTCCCATTGTAATTTTTGAACTTCAGTGTGTCCTGAAATCACAGCAGCATAAAACCAGCAGAGCAGAATGATATCCCAGCCCTGGTTTTCCCTCATCTCATTCCTATGAAAGTATATTAATAAGAAATTTGTCTTATCTCTCAAAGCATTCAGGGGCAAAGCATGACATTAGAACAAGAAGGATGATAAATTACCAAAAGATCTCCAAGCCATGTTTGTGAAGATTGAAAAAGATGGTGTTACTTGATGTTATCTGCTAACCTCATGATCTATGTTTAGTATGCATACTTGGGCCTTTCCATGGAGGGTTTTACTAGTTCCCTATCTATAATGGCTTTCTTTAACATTCATTTGATCCTCCACCCACATTCTGCATTCCTAATACATTTCCTTAGCACTTCATTTCTAATAATTTCAAGGAAATATATTTCAAGGAAATAAGTGACCACCACTTGTTCAAAACTGACTCAGTGAGAGTGAAATTCAGTAGGAATTTTCTTGAAACTTGCTAAGATGCTCAGCATCAGGGTTTTGTTGTTTTTTTTTCCTGACAGGAATATAGTGCTTGAGTGATAGGAGAGCAAAAGGTCTATTTGCCGCATGGTCCAAGTGACAGGTTCTAAGTGAGAAGAGGTGGAAGGTGAAGCTGATGTTAATGAAGTATATCTGGTGGTAATGTGACCTCAGAGACCATGCTCCTGTCTGACATGACAGCTAAGGGAAATCTTCATCCTGCTGCTGAGAGATGGAGTCACAGAGAGAGGGTGTCTTTGGTGGGAGTACAGAAATACCCCACACCATCCAGACCAAGGGGCCTGTCTTGGCAGTCTCCCCTTTGGGGGTTGCTCTGTGCTCTTCAGAGCAGTATGCTTTTGCCTGTGCTGAAGGGAAACAGCACAACATGAGGTGACTCCGGCCTTAATTCACGCTTGGATCTCCTGCTGGGGGAGCAGAGCCCATAGAGGAGGTACCACAGAGGCAGTGTGGATGTCTGGAGGAGTAACACAGTGGGACAGCATTGTAAGAGAGGGAACACACTTCAACCAACCTGTCTCAGATGATGGTGGGAGAGTGTGTGAGAGCAGATCCCAGACCTCAACTCCCGGGGCAGTGAGGGGCAATCCCAACAGCACAGGCTGGCCCCACCAGCAGTGGCAAGGAAAGAATTTTCAGCTCCAAAAGAACCACTGAACTTCCTAGTACTGCCGAGCTGGAAGAAGCCTTTTTATCCAAGGCCAACTCAGCCAGCTAGGAAAAGGTTCAAACATGGTGTAGGAATTGCCTGTGTCACTCACACGCTGCTGGGTTTGTGTATTCATTCAGGGCTGCCAAGCCAGCCATGTTGCAGAGAGGAGAGATTTGCAGAAAAGCAGGGATTTAACATCACATTAAGAAGCTATTTACTGAAACTATGAGATGCTGACTGAAACCTGGCATGAAGCAGAACAGACTGCATCTCATCCCCTAAATGCTCAGATTAATAATGGTGTTTATCTGTTGAGTACAATGCAAATTTGTAGTCCAGGGGACAGCAGAGGCCTCAAGTACAGCATGTTCTGCAGCAAACTAGAGCTATTCAAGGCTTCAGATCTGTGAAGCAGTTTGCTGAAAATGCAATGTAATAGTCCTATTAATCAAAGCCTGAAAACCTTCTTTTTTTTACTTCATCTCAAAACTTTCTGAGAAGCACAAACAAAGATAGTGGGAATGATAAAGGGTCATATTTACTGTGATTACTGTTATTACTTCAATCATAATTACTGTTATTATTTCCCTCTACCCAGGATACTGACTGAAAGTAAAGCATCATATTTGAATGTTATCACCCTCTTCAGTGTTTTAGAGGTGCCCATTAATGGAAGGATGCTTATCCCACAATAAAACCAATTTCTAATTGCCATCATGCTGCTTTAATATCCCCTCTGGCCTTCTGCCCTCCTGGAATCCCAGTGTGCTGCAAATGGTTTTGTGTTCCAGATTTTCTTCAGCTCCTGTCACATTTGTCAGTCCCATTTTGGCCCTTCAATCAAATTTCAACATACACCACACCACACCACTCTTCCTTCTCTTTCCCATAAAATACCATGTCTTCTAAGGTAAGGTTCTACTAGAAAAAAAGGATCATCATTTTACAATCTTACTTTTCCAACTCTATCTGACATGTGATTCTTAAATCTTTCTCAAAATCGAGTTTCAATAAGCTACACAGGCTACAGAAGAGGGAGGCTAGTGTCTCATCTGTTTGCTTTTCCAGACCCACATCCTGACAGGATTACCAAAATGGACACAGAAACTTCAGCACATGTCCCAGCCCCAGCCCAGCTTTCCCTCTCAGTTCTGCCTCCAGCACATGCACTGGGGAGAAGTATTGCAGACTAGGCCCAAAAGAGAGACCAGTTTCCATATAATTATGCTTTTGCAGGCTAAGGAAATGCCAAAAATATTTTAGAAATTCTTCCACCTGTCTTTCAGGTAATATTTTCTAGTTTGCTCGATCGAAAATGCCATTTTCCAGTTGTTTTGGTTTGGCTTGGTTTTTTTTTAAAACATATTGCTTCTGCCTAAAAAATAAATGCTGATTGATTTCTTTTAACTAATTTCCTCAATAAAGAGACAAAAACAACAATAACAAATAAATCACAAAAACAGCCCAAAACTGAGGCATCAGTCAATTAGGCTGAAGTATTTCACATCACAGACTTCTAACTCGTCTGGTTTCCCTTGGTATTTTTGAATTCAATACATTTTCTTCCAACTTGCAAGCTTAAATGATCACATACTGCCCGATGAAATACCCTCTAGAGCGGATGATACTGCAAAGTGCTGAGCACTTAGATGAATAATTTGTGGGTTTCTTCAGGGCAGTATGGACTGTGCATTCCCAAAGAATCTAAACAATTTCTTTGTACCCTTCATCATCTTTCAAATGTCATATTTAAAAATCAAGGGCTGATCAGAATTGGTCTCTGCCAGCCTTGAAATACCTTTTATGAGTTAGATCTTGTCCATGCAATTAGCTAAACTACAGTTTAGGCAATTGCACTTTGTAGACCCAAATTTCTTGCAGTCCCAGCTATACCCTATCTTTTCCCTCTCCTCCATTACCTCCTTTGCCTCATGAAAGATGAAGGAAAAAGAGAAGTGCAAACTCGATCAATGCTTTCAGTCTCAAAGTAAGAAGCTGAAATGGTGATTTTTTTTCTGCAGCAAACATCTCAGAAAGAAATGTCATTTGCAACATTTTGGCTCAGCTTGACTCTGAGCTATGTGTATTTGTGCCGCCAGAGAAGGCAGCCTGCCTGGCCTGGGCCCCCACGGCCATCAGCCACGCTCCTCCAGTGCCTGGCAGCACAAACTTGAGGTGCTTGACAAAAAATTCACAGTGGCATCGTAGCACCTCATGCAAGCACAAACTGACCTCAAGGCAGTCTGAAACAGCATTTCATCCTGGTTTTCTGACACTTCTTTCTTCTCCCACAAAAATTAAAGTCTAAATTTTCCTATGGAAAATAAAAAGCTCATTAAAAATACTGTAAATATTTACTAATAACCCATAGAAAAAAAAAACCTGAAGTCTCAGTAGAGTTACCATGCTGCAATATCTGACACTCTCCTAATGGTTAATGATCCCCACAATAAATCAGTCCCCATTTCTTTAAGTGAGCTTTTCTTTTTGTCACCTTTAAACAAAATAGGGTTGGACATTCATCATTTAAAAAGGCTTAAAAGCACTTTGGAGCGTAACATAAAAGAACATTATTTCTCCTGAAAAAAGGACCTTAATTTTTAAGAATGCAATAGCTACATCAGTTTTAAATCAGAGAGCTTGCAGGCCTCTAATTGAATATGATTCTGTGTGAGTGCATTTTCTTTCCTGAAGGAGAGGTGGTATTTTCTATTAGGCAAATTGTATGCTATGTGTTACATCATGGGTATGATGAATGAGAGAGTGATTTAATTTTTGCATGGAAAATATCATTAAAGAAATCATTGTCATTCTCTCTGAGGCATTTTAATGTTTTATTAAACAAAAAAAAGAAAACATTTCTGAGTTTTGCTTTTGTTTGGATTCTTTTATTTCAAGTACATCTTCAGATTAGTGTAGAAACATGACATACATAACACAAAAAATGTTTACAATCAAATTTTCTGTCAAAAACAGTTTGGTTGGGATATTTTTCAGAAGAAATTTTGCCTCTTTGCCTTTCAAGTTATGCATCTTATTTGGAGAATACATTAGTCTCTTCACTGCATACTGTGCATATGCTTAGATAACTGTTGAGAACAGTCAGTACATATTGCAGAAGACAAGTGAAGAAAAACAGTTTTATAATTGCATTTTATTACATTAAAATTTAGGGGACTTTAAAAAATGAGCATAACATTAAGTAAGCATGGAATTAAATAATCATAAAAACAAAAAATTTGGGACAATTCACTCTCTTTCGTTGCATTTTCCTCTTGCAAT
This sequence comes from Corvus hawaiiensis, assembly GCF_020740725.1. NCBI lineage: Eukaryota > Metazoa > Chordata > Aves > Passeriformes > Corvidae > Corvus > Corvus hawaiiensis. Next base: position 26,644,400 of record NC_063219.1, on the reverse strand, counting down.
ACAGTATTTTCCTTTTTTTATATTTTATAAATACAGTAAAGCTTGCTGTATTTTGGAAATATCCATGTGTTTTCATTTGTTAAATATATTATTCATGCAGATGAAAAATAAATTAAGATGTACGACAACTTTTCACACAAAGTGTAAATAATGTATTCCATTCACCACACATGTCCAGCAAAAGTGTAAGGGAAAATGACACATCTCTTGTCCTGCTTTGCTTTGCCTTTTTTGCCCCGGGTACAAAAGGAAATTAATTGTTAGCACCGCTCTGCTGATAAATTCCTAACCTGTCCTCTGTCTTATACAGTAAAAAAAAATTAAATAATGCAAAACTTGTTTCTGCTTCCATTGAAATGACAATACTTTCAGTGGCTTTGAGAGGTGCTGATAGGGCACTAAATAAATAAGCATGTACTAATTCGTGGGATTTCAAATACCAGATTTGCTAGCAGAGCACTTGCTCCTAGGAAGGATTGCTCTCCAAAGAGTAACTTTGGAACAGTGCAGAACAGAAAGTAATTACATGTACACAGGAGCTCTACCTCCTTCCTTGCCTGGTCACTGGAGCCTGCAGGATTTTGCCAGGGGCACATTTCCATTTGCTCACCCCACACAGGGCAGCAGAGGGGTTCTTCCGCATTCCCACACACCCATCCCCATGCCAAGCTGAGGGAAGCTCAGGTCAGGGGCTGGAGCCAGAGTGCCTGGTGTGTGGGAATCTCCCCTTGAGTGTCTGGTGTCCATCTCACCCTCCACAGACAACGGCAAGCTTTCCTGTGAGGCCATGGGTATTTTACTCCATCTCTTGACATAAATATCTCTAAACCAACTGCATGTGTGCAATTCTTACCCCATCCCTCTGTGGGCAAGTGGGAGCCACAGCAGACATTTGTTGTTCACTAGCAGTCCCACCACCAGTGTCCACAAAAGATATTTTTTATTTTCTGCTCCTCTTCTCCTCACTCTTTCCAAGTGACCCCTGAGCCCCTGCAGTTCCTTCTTACTTCACTCAGTGGAAGTATCTTCTGCTACAATCACCTGACAGCTGATTTCCTAAATGCTCCTTGGCATTCAGATGCATTCACAGATGTAAATGTTGATGGCAATCAGCTTTAAATCCAGGCTTTGCCTTGGCAGATCATTAGACTGTGAATAAAACATAGAGAAATATACCTGGATTTCTGATCAGCAGTAGGTATGCTGATGACTTTCATGTGAGGCATGAATTGTAAGTGTGACAGGACTCATTACCTATAAATCACTGCTTGGATTGTGGTTAACTTTCCGTGGTAACAAAGATAAAACACGCTCTCTCCCTCATTAGCTGAGCACTGACAAAACACTGCAGGGATCTTTTGGCTGCACAGAAAACATCTGCCTGGATTCAGTTTCAGGAGATCTTCCACAGAAGCATTTCATCCAGGTGAAGTCACACATGTGAGAGAGAGCAAGGTCTGTCACACCCAGCAGAACAAGGTCCGTGCCCTGCCCTGGACATGGTCAGTATAGCCACCTTCACACACCCAACTCCAAAAAGCCCCAAAACCCAAATGCAAAGCTTCCCCCTGCAACAAGCCTCTATTAAGTCAGAGGTACCCCACTCAAACGGGTTTTCTAATCAGTCTTTGTAGTCTCCTGTGTTTTTATTTGCCTAAGAGGCTTCAGCTCACACATGCTCTGGAGAAGCTCAGCCCATCTGTGCAGTTTTGCCTCTGGCTTCATCACTGTCTCACCTGCTGCAACACACTACCTGTAAATCTCTACAGCCCTAGTGGACTGCCTCTTTCTGCCTCGCTCCTTTCAATTTACCTCTGGTGCCCATGAAATATTGGACAGAACCACTTTTGTGCTCAGTATACCAGGACCTCAGCTTTTTATCAGTGTTGTGTTGCATTTCACTTACCATTTCTCTTTCCATGAGGCAGGGCAGTAAAATCCTTGGGACAGGGATTGCAAGTTAGCAGCATGACCCTTTGGCTGTGGGTTGAATGCATCCCTGGTTCTTAAGGGAAACCCGGAGATGCTCTTGCTGTACAAGAATATCTGCACCCATTTGCACTCATGGATTCGTAAAATTAGACAACCTGAACCCTTCTAAGATAATTTCTCCCTGAAAATTAATTTTTAGGTCACCATATCTCAAGAAATCTACACAAAATCAAGGGTAGAAGCTTTTTTTATGGAAAAATGGCAGAGAATCTGAAGGACCAAAGAAAGTGCAAAAGAAGAGAAGGCTGTGAGGTAAATTCCCCAATATTATAATAGTTCATGTTGTGTCTGGGTCACATTCTTTTACAGTTTGGGGTTTTCTTATAGATAATATTGGTTATTAAGAAATTGTAAGGATATAACTATTTCTAGGCATATAGAGCACAAAGAACTACTGTGCAAATTAGTTAAATGAAGCGTCCTGTCATGGAGACCTGGAAAACCCAATGAACTCTTTCTGCTGCTGTGCCCTTGTGTGAGGCAGTAACTAGAGGGCAATTTGGAAAATGGAAGAGAAGTGCTTGTTGGCCTCCAGGTCCGGCAAGTCCTTTTTCTATCAGAGAAAAACCAAGAGCAAGAAAGCATTGCTGAGACCAGGTACAAGGAAGGAGGAACAAGAGGTGAAAGGAGACAAATCACTTCCTATTGTGGCTGGCAACAGAAAAATCTGCTGCTGCACACTGGGAAGGTACAGTTACTTTCTCCAAATAATCTTACAGCGTTTTCACAAGGTATTAATCAGCATTCACAATCCTCCAGGTAGGCAAATAGCACTTCCCATGTTTATCATGTGGATAGATGAGTTACTGGATGACAGAGATTAACTCAGATTCTTACAGCAGGTTAGCAATAGCTTTATAAAACTCTTTCTGAAATGCAAGGACATATACCTCCATGAGCTTTTGCTGATTCAGATATAAAACCTAAGAGCCCTCCTACTTGGCTGTGAACACTACACTGCTTGTCCTGAGCACACTTCTTTCCAGAGACAGCTGTGATTCCCAAGGGTCCTGACTTCACTCTCAGCAGATCCAGGGATCTCCATCTTGTAGGTGGCCACCTCTCAAGGTACCTTGACTGTTTACTTTGAACTTTATTATAACTCACCTGCAACCCTTTCTCAGTTTGTCTTTGCCACTTTTTATATCTTCTTTGACTGTACCTTATTACTGGTCATGCTGGTGGCTATATTGTGAAATGAAACTGGTAATTTTTAAAATGACAAATAATGTAGAAAGAAGGCCTAAGGTTGAATGAAAGGCAAGCCAGCATAGTTGGACTGTCAAAGAGGATCCATTTGCTCATGCAGAGGAAACCCAACAACAGTTAACTTTTAGGGGTTACGGCTGTGCTGACGTCCCTCTCCTTCCTTAATCACACACATTTACCTTGTATTGATGCTGGGATGATTTGTATGCCATGGGTTTCTGCTGAATTTCAAGAAGAAATATATTAACGCAAAATGAATATCATTGTGTCGGTTCAGGGCGAATATTTATTTCTGGTGTGTTGCATTTCTTTTCTGCTGTGCTGTCAGATTGTCTGCAGGGCAGCAGCACCCAGCATAGCAGGTGAATCACTGCACTTCATTCCACAGCATGATTTATACTTCTTCTGTTTTAGTCATGCTGTTGCTGCCTCTTGTATTTGTTGCTCTTTTTTCAGGCATTACACTTAAGACTAGGATCTTGATCCTCTGTGCTCTCACAACTCATAGTACCATTTGTGCCTACCAGGGTAGCAAGTCACTGGATTGGAATGGCTGATTTATAACTAATTTGTACACCACAGTGTGTTTTACATAGAGCCAGAGTAGGCAGCTGTCTACAGTGGTGGATTATTAAGGGCTACAAGCCTAAAGCCTGTAGCAAGGCTGAAGGAAGGAGACCATCTGGGACACCCAACAGCAGCTGTGCAATGGTGGATATCCTGGGCTTCATCTTCTATGAGGGTCTGCAGGTCACTGGACTACCAAGAGCATATCTCTGGTGGAAGTTAAAACAGCCTTACTTACAGTTCTTTACCTGCCTCTACCCCTTCCCAAGGGATATGGAGGTTTGCTGACGCCCCAGAATCCATTCCCCTGTTTGCCAATCCCACATTTCCTGGGGTGGATCTGGCAGCCATGCTCAGTACTAGCACAGGATGGGAGCAGAGGGAGGTACACAGAGGGACCAGGCACAGTACAGGAAGATCTCAACTATCTGTTACAGGAACTGAGGAGGTTTAAGAGTCACAGCCTCTTCACCTCTTGAGAAGGTCAGATTTCAGGGTAGCTGCTCTATTAGAGCCTTGAACATTGAACTATGATGAGGACAAAAGAGTTACTCTATTATCATCTTTGAAGGTTACTCAACACAATTTTGTCTATGCAGTAATACACTTTGTTTCTTGTAAATGGCAGTGCACGCTGCAGATGATGAAATCTGTTCCATGCTTGTGCCTCCAAAATCCTTCAAGGATCAGCACTGTTTGACAAAGAAGTTTGTATTGCTGGGGAAATCCAGCCAGTGAGACACTTCTTCAGTCACTCCAAAGGCATTAAATCAGATCAGCTACAGGAACTGATCACAAGAACAAGCTTGAATCTACTTGTAATCCACCATCTTTAGTAGCCTAGCTGCTGGCTGAGTGCAGCCAACACAAGACATTTTGTATTGCAAAGAAATTCTTGATGGTTATTAAATTCCTACGGCCAAAATAAAATCATGCAAGTGGGCTCTGCAGGAGAGTCACGTAGAAATTTCTATGCCACATTATTAATTAACCACATATAAATTCACTTGCTGGAAAAAAAAGTATTTTGCAAACAATAGAAGCCAGAGAGATCTGTGGGGTGAGGACTGTCTCTTTTGCTCTGAGTATTTGAAGGGATTAGAAAAACAAGGCTCCTTACTGCAAAATAAGCTGTAAAGCTGTGTTCCTGGGTCATTAATAGGAGAAAATACTGCACAGGCAAAGAAGAACATGCAGTAGTATTTACAGAAAGGAAGCCTTCAAAACTGTTGTGGAGTGTTACAAAGAGGACCATTTTTAACTACCTTATCCATTCTCATGATTAAAGGAACAGTTTAATCTTGTTCTTTTCTCATGCAGCCAAGCCCAGTGAGCAGCCATTTGATGTCTTTTGCAAGGCAGAACAGAACTTACATACTAGCGCTTAAATACTACAACCTACATACTAACTTGGTTTTCAATGTCGTATAAAAGTTCTCCAGTGGAATTTCTGGGAAATTTCTTACATTTCTACTGGCCTTTACACAATATTTATTATGTTTTGTTCCAGTTCTATATTTAAGAATATGATGCCTGCCTTTACCCAGACTGGGCTTGGCCAAAGAGGTTCTATCCAGTCCTACATTTCATCATGTCATGTTGATGACATTTCCAACAGGCTGCCACTGATGCATGAATAACCTCAATTAATCTCTTGAGAGATAAGGAAGGAGAGGGCATCAGATCCATGCAAAGTGCAAAAGCAGTCAAAACTATCCTGAAACATTGGAGGGGATAAACATCACTCTTTTCATGACCTTGAAACCTGAGAAATCCCCAATACGGCTGAAAATGGATAAGAGAGATTTTGCTTTTTAGTCATCCAGAAAGAGAAAATCCGTTTGACAGGTGTCACAACATCCTGACTGCTGGATAACCCCCAAGGACCACAGGCGATGCATTTACTTGGCACCTTGATACTGCAGGTATCAATCCTAGCCAAAAAGAAACCCCACGCCAGTATTCCTGCTCAAGGTCCAGTGTGGAGGACAAGCAAGGTAAGTGAAGCTAGCAATGTCCCTGAGTTAGCTCTGCAGCTGGAGAAACTCAGATGGTCACTCCATGATTCTAAAGGGTGAGTAGGTCAAGCCTGGAAAAATGCAGCCAGTGTTTTCTACCAGGATTCTCTCTCCCTGAGCTGGTTCAAAGGCATTCATATTCACCTTTTCTGGAGTGTCAGTGAATAACAAGGTAAAACCCAAGTAGTTTTGGGTTTGGGGTTTTTTCCAGTTCTATATGGCAATAAAAGTGCTGAGAATCCAGAACTTTCTCATAGGCTGGACATTTTAAATTTTATGGGTTACTGCAGGCCCAGCAGTAACACTTGTGTTCAATTTCAAAGAGAGTTCCTGGGAAATAACTGTCAGTCATATTCATGTCAACTTCTCTATGCTGCCTTGTTCACTGAATGTCCTCTTGAAATTTTTATTCTCCCAGTGCATCCTTGAGTCAACTACTGCCACTGAGTTGCCAAGGTATAAAATTGGAAAAAAGTGAACAATTAAAAAAAAATTAAGAGAAACAGCAAGTTATGAGAACAAGCTTTCAAAAGAGATTATTAAAATGGGCTGCTACCCTCCTGACTTTTTCAGAAGGCTGCATACTTGCCATACTCCATGTATGTCCATATCTACATAGATTTATATCTACATATGCCACTATCTACATAGATCTTATTTTTGTAGAATGCTCTTGAAAAGGCGAATATATTTCTAATGAATATTTTTATCTTGTGTCACCTCTGTATATCCTTTTTCATCCCTGACTCCTGTTTACCCATTTGTGACCCTGGCCATTGTGCTGGGCTTGGCTGGGGTAGAGTTAATTTTCTTCGCAGCAGTTGGTATGGGGCTGTGTTTTGGGTTTGTGCTGAACACATGGTTGATAACATACACATGTTTCTGTAATTGTTGAGCAGAGCTTACACAGAGCCAAGGCCTTTTGTGCTTCTTGTACTGACACTGGCAAAGGAAGTTAAGGAGGAGTCACAGCCAGGACAGGTGACCCCAGCTGACCAAAGGGATATTCCAGACCATATAACATCACAGTATATAAAGTGGAGAGAAGGAGGAAGGGGGGGTATTTGGAGTGGTGGAGTTTGTCTTCCCAAGTCACCATTACACGGGATGCGGCCCTGCTCGCCAGGAGATGCAGAACACCTGCCTGCCCTGGGGAAGCAGCGAATGAATGCCTTGGTTTGCTTTGCTTGTGTGCATGGCTCTTGCTTTTCTTATTAAACTGTCTTTATCTCAGCTTATGCATTTTCCAGATTTTCCCCTTCTGATTCTCTCCCCCATCCCACTGAGGGGGGAAATGAATGGACCTGGGGCTGGACTGCTGGCTGGGGTGAAACCATGACTGCCAGGAACAAAAACTTACATCTGTAAACTGCTTGTTCTGTGAAGCAGATTGCCTTGACCAAGAATTTCAAAACCCACTTGACACAGCTTCATATGTTCAGCTCAAGGCTTTTTTCAGGTTTTCATGACTCTGCTGGATAAACCTCTCTAAGATACAGGAGGTAGGGACCCATCAGTCCTTGTCTGAAACTCCTGTTGGGGTTTCTTCCCATTTTGCTTTGTGATTTCGTTTGTTCTGTGGCTCTGAGCTGATCTGGTAAAGTACTGTTAGTATTCTAAATATCAGGAATAATAGCTAGAAACATAGATTTATATTACTTAAGCACATCAAAAAACTAAATGGATTTCCTGGATTACAACATTTACTCCCTGCTGGATGTCCTAAAATCATAAATTTGTACAATTAAAAATCTCCTGTTTCCTGCTCATGCTGCTTCTTTCCCAGAATAGATTTCCATACTACTGAGAAATCCTCCCATTTTCACAATTTCTTGCAGAGTTCCCAGCAAACACAGAAATGCTCCCTGCTGTGCTTTGTATCTGGTCGCCCTTCAGCTCTGTTTCTCCTGGGCACGAGCCACTCTGGGCTCCACATGGCTCATTTGACATCTTTTCTACTTTTTCCCTTGATTTCCCTCTCACTTGTTACAATTTGACCTCTGTTTAAAAACAAATACCACATTTTTACACCCAAATTGACTCTGAGTAAATTTGTGATGGAAGTGGAATAAAGTCCCTCTTTCTGCTTGCAACACCCCATACTTTTGTTAACACAACCTCTGTACAGCATTCCCCTTTTTTTGTGACTGTCATTTCCAGTTTATCATTCTTTCTATAAATTTTAGCTTACCTGTCCTTCTCAGCGGTGCTGCTGCCTCTTCAGGATGATTATGAACTCAGTGGTAGACTACTGAGTACTTAAAAGCCATAAAAAAGATGTGTTGCACTTTATCTTGGGCTCAGGATATTTTGGGGTATCTATTCTTTATTGGCATTATTTCTCCTTTCTTTTTTTTCCCAGCTTCCAGCAGTGGCTTGCAACAATAGCAATGATAACAAAGAAGCAGATGAAAATGTTGCTGTTATTTTGATTTAATGAGCCCTCTATTCTGTAAAAGGGTCAATACTTCCCAAAAATAACATCAATGCTTCCTATAAGATGACAAGAGGGAGTGGAAAATTTTGTGTGAGTAGCAGAGTCTTTTCTCAGTCACTATTCATCCTTGAAGACTGATGGTAGAAAAAAACTCCTATGTTGTTTGTTGCCTGGCAAACCATGCACAGGGAGTACACGATTATGAAAACTTCTGCAGTAGCAGAACAGGATCTTTTATCTGAAAACAAGGATTTGCACTATTTCTCACATGATGAAAACATGTTTTCACAATAAACAAGATGGAATTATGTCTCTCCATTTATGCAGGTGACCAAGACAAAAAAAAATAACCCAACCTCTCTGCAAAGAAGGACAGACCACAATAAGTACATGAATGTCAGCAAAACTGCATCTGCCTTAGATATGGGCAATCTGATGATTACACACCTCTTTCACATCACTATGGAAGGCCTGGCTTCTCTGTGTGTTTATTCCAAGCTGAACCTGGCTCATCTGTTAAATAGACACATAGCTCTTCACAGTTCTGTAGATATAATTACATATAATGAAGATGACAATCTCTTTCAAAAGTATGTTCCATCTTAAAAAAAACCAATGTCTAGTACTGAAGAATCCAATATAACCTTTGGTAGTCAAGTTCCATGACTATTTTCCCTAACAATTAGAAAAATAATTTCTTTCTTGTCTGAAGGTTAAGGGTTAATCATGAAGCCTGTATCTGATCAGGGACACTTTCAAGTAATGACAATTTATTCCTTGCAAACTTTTTTTCATATTTTTGAAAACTTAAGATTTATAAAGTAGAATTTTAATGAATGCTTTAGAGAACTGGTAGACAAGATAAACAGTCTAAAACAGAATAGCTAAATCTAGGAAAAGGAAAAAGGAATTATTTATGTGAGAACAAAGATGCAGGACAAATATAGAAATCATTTCTAAAAAAATTATGATCCTTTAAATTAAGATGTGTCCAGTCAACAGAATCAAGCGTCGGAGTCCTGTGCTTTAGAGTCCTAAATTTCACCCCTTTTCTGCTAGGCAGAAATGCCATCTCTCCTCATACTTCCAATGAGCATGTGCTTAATTATTGTTGTGGCTCATTTTCAACAACATTTCTCAGTACCAAAGCATGAACAAGTCTCCCACAGTCCTTGTGCCACCCCTGCCTGCCCCATAAAGAATCTCAGACATGGTGCCATGTCCCAGGTGGCTCTGGGTCTCTGGCTTAGGTGACTGAGCTCAGTCCCTATCTCACATGCAAACACCATTGAATATTTATATCTAGAGGTTCAGCCTGGAGCTGAACCCCACAGGGGCACATTTCAGTTCTTCAGTGTCTCTAGTGCCATTTGAGGCATCCACCAGGGATGCAGAAATGGCTCAGCACCTATAGGAAAGTCTTCCTCTCCTGGATAAGAGTGGTACGTCAGGCACGTCGTACACAGCACTGGATTGAAATACCCACGCTACCCGCTGTGTGTCTTGGAGATCAGTCCAGTTAAGCTCAATCAGTTCATTGATTAGAGATCTATATTATGCTAAGCCAGAGAGGCAAAGCTTATGATTCCAAATTCATAACCTTTGGTTTTGTCACAGGTGCTGCAGTAGCTCAAAACAAAGCCAGATTAATATGCAGAAATCTCTAACAGCGTTTATCCTCACTGTTGATTACACTTAACAAACTTTCCATCATGTCACTTAATTCCCCCCTGCCTCCTTCAGAATCATAAATTAGAATGTCACCTACAAGAACACCCTTCAGAAACTTTTCTTCAGAAAGAGTCAGGAACAGAGTCATCGACCTTGGAACAGAAAAACAAAGAATGAAGAATCCAAGCCTCTTCTATGTTTGCTATGAATAGGAATCAACAGCTTCAAGAACTGAAAAATATTTGATGAAACTGTGGTTTGCCAGAATATTTAGCCTGACTCCCAGGCTAACTGGTAAAGCATTGTAGAAGTTTGGTTTATTGGTTTTCCAGGTAATACTAACCCTTTATCCTAACAAACACAGATACTAAAATCAACATATAATTAATAGATGAACCACCATGGCTCTGAACAGCTTCGTTTTGACATCAGAAACAGGCTGTAATCATATGGAGTGTTACATAAGCAAGCTGATTTTATTCCTCAGTGGCTTTTCAATGTGTGTTCTTTGTTTATAGCCATCTCAGGCTCTGTGCAGTGCAGACATTGCCATAGAACAAGCTACCACATGGTACCATCCCAAGACAGAGCCCCTACAGTACAGCCATTCAAGTCTGTTGAAGTCAAATGCTAACTTTTCATTGATGCCTATATTCATTGCTTTTGCATCCAGGTTTTTCTGTGCTTCTTTGTCTGCCACAGAGACATGGTGTTGTGACAACAGATGCTTTCTGAGCTCATCTGAGGGCTGCATATTCCCACTTGAATCCTTGCTTGTCACTTTGTCCGGCTGATCCAATTTGTGCTTTTGTAAAGTATTCATCTCTAGCAGCATCAATTACTCTGGAAATCATTAGAAATGGAACAAACACCCAGGGTTTTTGTTGACTACTAAAAGCAATACTCCCCTTCACACTGAATGAGGTGATGGCAACCATTGGGCTCAGAGCCATGCAAGAGCAGAATTAATCTTTTGTGCCATGAGACTATCAGATGCCACTGACCTTTTCTGAAGCAGAAACATATGAAAATATGACCTCAAAAGAGAGATTGAAAGAATTAGCATTGTTTATGCTGGAAGAGAGTAATGAGATACATGACAACAGCACTGAAATATGTGGAAAGACACTTCAGTGGGCAATCTATTCTCCAGAATCCACTCCAGAGGCTAACAACCTAACAGTTAGGTTTTATATTTGAATGAGAATATTGAGCAATTTGATAGTTATCATAGTGGGGAGGATATGTCTGTAATGACAATATCATCTTCTTGTGATGTGATATAATGTATTTCTCAGTCCCCTTGCATGCTGCAGCTGGAGGATGTGATTCCAGCCAGGGAACTGCTAAATGTTGGCAGATTCACAGCACAAGACAAGCTCTACCTCAGCAAGTGCTTCATGTTGTCTAGGTTTATCTTTCCTGTTGAACTTCCTTTGTAAACAGAGAGGGGTAGAAAATAGATTCCCTGTCACATCGCTGAATCCAGTTCCTGTCACCTTCCAGCTGGACTCCCACTTGGAAAAACAGGAAGCAAACTTTTATCATTGAAATTGCTGAGCTGGGTCCCAACCAAGCTGGTGCCCTGGTGACATTTGAGCAGCAGTGATTTTTTTGTTGTTGTTTTCAAGTATGACTTTGAAGCAGAAAGATTCAGTGCTCCACATCTCTTATTGATCTTGGCTGCTGAATGTTTTATGACAGGGAGTCGCCCTGCATGAATTCGGAATAGGAGATCAATAGGCTGCTTAAGATGTCGTGCTGTGTTTAGATGACTGACATGCTTCCTTTCCAACACCACCACCACTCCTAACCCTTTTCTTTCAACATCCCATTCCAACCCTGAAATTTTTCCCGGTGTACCCCTTGAAAAGTTTCACCTGTGGTGTTGTTATCTTTCTGATGTACACCCTAAGAAACTAAACACTCAGTTGGCCTGTGACTATTCTCGTTATCATGATAATTAGCACCAGGACACAGTCTGTAGGAAGGAAAAAAAGCCTGTTTTCCTTGCACCTTTAAAGTTTCCATTCCAAGGACAGATTCCTAGAAAAAAAATGTCTGCATAAGGAGTACATTATGTCTTATTTTCCTTCCAAGGAGATATAGGTTTATGCCTCATGCTTATTTGGGGACATTCTTAAGGATTTCCCTAGACTACAGTGTTCCAAACCAAATACTCTTTTGAGCTCACAGAGACAGCTGTGCTGTTTCTCAGACTTCATTCCCTCAGCTCTTTTGGGTCTGGGAACAAAGGAGCTGTAACCCAGCCACAGAAAAGCTCCCTCCTCTAGGGGTTGGAGATGCAGTTTCCTTGTGCCTGTCTCCCAGCTCTGAGCTCAGAAGATAATGCAATGATAAGAGAGACATGAAAGGAACACCAGTGGTGAGGTGGAAATCCTTTCCCTGAGAACTGGACACAGATAAATTCATTTCACTGACACCAACACCTCACATGCTCAGTACCTGATGCAGTTCACTCCAAGCAGTGCTCACCCCAATTAAGCAATGATAGCCCCACAACTTTCTTGGCTGTGGCACAGCTCTAAGAAGACAGGGGCTGCTGTCTCTCCTGGAGGTCTGGGATAAGCAAGTACCTTCATGATCCCTGCCAGTGGCAAGGTGACCTGTAAAGCCACAGCACCACAGCATCACTGTGCCCCAGTCTTGCCATTTCTACTTCTCATGAGCAAGCTCAGCTGTACTCCTTCACCTGCCAGGGAAGGAAAATGTAATTCTGTGTCACTACCTTGAGTCAGTTCAGGTTCTGGAATTACCCATCAGATTAGACTTAAAGGGAGAAACAGGAACTCTCACCATTGAACTCTTCTGTCCCCTCCTGCTTACTCAAAAGAATAAATTTTGATTCAAAAGCTATATTTGAATTTATGAGCAGTGAATTCTAATTAACTTTTTAAGAAGTGTTGGCTCAAAAAAATCTTATTCTATTCTGTTACTTACATTTATACTGGAGAAGAGATTAAGCACAGAGCTCAGTTCCTATCCGAGGTGACTGACCAGGATTTATAGCCTGTGGTACCAACCATAGCAACCAAGGAGTCATCTTAGTGATTCTTGTGCTAATTAGCTGCTGTCTAACAGATAGGGAAATGTGATCAATCTTATGTTTAGAATAGAACCAGCAAAGCTGAAATCAAACAACGTTTTGTGCTGTCATGAACCAAATATTTGCCCTTTATGAAAAATGTTGATTTTCTTTAGAATTCCTTTTTATTAAAAATGTCTCAAGCTTTCTACACATTAAAAACAAAACTTTGCTTATTGTCTTTATGACTGCCAAAACTGGTAACGTGTTCTAGGGGATTCTGCTTGAGCAGGGAGGCTGGACTAGATGACCTCCAGTGCTCCTTTCCAACCTTACCCGTTCTGTGGTTCTATGATCCTGAGAATTTTGAGGTTTTCAGTTGGGAAAATTAATCATTTTAAAGTCATTCTCATTTAACCTTTTACACACTAAAATATAGTATTTCAATACAGTTTTATTTCATGCCTTTTAATTATCAGTAATCTCAATAGTATACTTTTTTTTATTATCCATTTCTGACCAACTAAGGAGTGGGTGACTGGGCCCTGGAGAAATTCCAGGGGCAGAGCAAGGAAAGCCCTGTGGTTCTGAAGGGTGGGAGATGGCTGCAAGGAAAGGCAGTGTGGTACAGGTTTCTCAATACAGACTAAGAGCTGTGACTCTTAGCAGACAACATTTGTCCCTCTCTGGATGTGAAAGGGATACTGCAAGGGACCTATCCCTTCTGCTGTGAGGAAGGAGTAGCATCATCTCAAACTACCACAGTAACTCCAGACCCTGGTGGGATGGGGTGGGCAAGGCAACAGTGTTTTTCAGGAGGAGCTGTGAGAAAGAAGTGGCTAAAAGCCTTTAGCAGCGCATAAAAAGCTGCAAATGCACAATTTACTTAACCAGAGAGAGGGGCTTGTATCAGACAATATTCAGGTCACAAAACAGATTAGCTGCGTATTTGCCAGTCAAGGAAATTAGTAAATGTTGACCCTAAATCAAAGACTGCATCACTTCCCTATAATCTAGCTTATACTGTATAAACTGAAAACAGAACTAGGCTAAAACATTTTGAAGCCTGCAGCAAGTAGATGGAAACAAACTTAAGAAAGCTTCTGACTGAATACGAGTACTCATTCTGCATAGTGCCTAGGAGTCTGTAAGAAGTGACTATGGGGTCAGCAGAATAAAGAAATAGTAAAAGAAAGATGATTCTGAGCCCAGAACATTAAGCACAACACAAAGATAGAATAGAAGGACATGAGAAACACTACAATAACCCAAACTCTTCAGCAGATGATCTCATCAGCACGGCCAGATTATAACAGAAAAAAATAGGGATCACAGAGCCACTAGAGTCTTGTACCTTGAAAGCCAGATGTGTTTCTCAAAGACAAGAGATCTGACACTTTTAATGACCATGAGGACATCTAGATAGGATCCTCTCAAGAGCCAAATACTTTTCCCAGGACTGAAAAAAGTGGAAAGAGGTTGTGTGAAGGGAAACACATAGCATTTTCACCCCCTTTTACTACACTGTAATTTTTTTTTCAGGAAGGCAGGTGAACTGGCCTTGAGAATTGAAGGAGGACCTACACTGAAAGAGGAGCAGAGATTCTGAGAGCTTGCAATGATCTCAGTTTGCCTTTCCATTTTGTTACAGCAATCATGCTGGTGTCCTATATGTGCTTTGTAAAACTACACATCCCATCTGAAAAATCTTTGGACTTATTTAAAGTTCTTAACGTGACTTGACTGTGCATTCCTGTAACAGACACAGGCAACACATTGGTGGGCATCAGATAAGGTATGAGAGCATCCTTGAGACTCTCCCTTGGATTTGCTGCTCTTCAAGTAATTACCTTTTGCTTGCACGGATGCTTGAAGCTTAGTGTAATCCAAGCTGATAGGAACTGGCAGAGAGCACAGAAGAGACCCCCCAGATGGAGAAACATAAACTAAGCACAAACTCCACACACTCCTCGTTAGATGTTAATTGTCCTCAATCGTAATACGATGTTTTCTGAGCTGACTGGTTCCCAAATGGAATCTTTTAAAGCTCCTCTTTCGAAGGGAGCTAAGCTGTCTCCTGCTGCGTGTAATCCTAACAGAGACTGCGTTCCCCTTCTCTACAAAGAGATTTGAGAAATCTCCCTCCCGGAGATAGAGATGGTCTGACACAACCATTCTGCTCTCCCACACAGAGATGCTTTGATAATCCTTGATATTGCTATGAGGCTCTAAATGCTTCAATCTTTTAATCGCTCTTCAGGGGCTTTCTCCAGATCCTCTGAATATAAAGAGCAATTGACATACTCAGGCAAATATTTATAATGTCATACTTTAAAGCAAGGCTGAGATTTCCCAAACCATCTCTTCAAGATGAATGGCCAGTATCTATAACTCTTAATGGAAATCAATTGCCTCAATACCCCACAGGGCTTCACAGATAACCACGAGAGTTCTTTGACTTACAAGAGTCCCCTGTGTTTTTTTCCTTTCTCTACCTATTAGTTAGAATCTCAGGCAAGTTTAAGCCATGGAACAGGTGTTTTTCCACCAAAGAATAATTTTGAAGTACCAAAGAAAATTTCTATACGTGCAGAAATATGTCTACTTCAGCGAATTTTCAATTTTTCCTTTCAAAATAATTTTTGTATTTGGAAAAAGGATAGTAGTAAGTGACGGAAGTCAACAGTGGAGTTCCGCAAGGATCTGTGCTAGTAAAAGCTCTCTTCTGATAAACATATTCATAAATTGTGTAGTAAAGCAGACAAGCATGTCTCAACAAGGTTTCGGTGTTTCCACTGAAAAAAAATTAGATTCAAGTCTACTGAAGACTAATTAGCCCTGTTTTTATTAACCTGTGTCTGGTTCTTCATTTTTATTATTTCATATTTCTTCCAAAAAAAAAGTTCTTCTGCCTGGGATAAAGCTCAGTTGGCTTAGAGTGAGCAGGGTGCACAAGTGTGTAATATAATCACTACAGAGAGGCTTGAAGAGAGGTCACATGAAGCTTTACTTGTCACACCAAAAGTGACAGCAAATTCAATCAGTGAACTTCAAAAAGGAAATAAAAAAATCAGTCTGTGATTTAAAGAAATGTCAAAGTGAATATTTTCCAACCCAGCAGGTTTCTTGTTTGAGCATGCAAACCCAACATGGTAATAACTCGTTAATTGTTGAAATAAATTTTGGCTGTGCTTGATCTGTCCTTGCCACATACAAGAGCCTATAGACAGACTAATGTTCTAGGCTGTCCTTCAGTTTTATGGTCACCCCAGGATGCGAGTGTGAGGGTTCACTATGCACAGTAAATTAATCTAGTCCTGGGGGCGAAGTTGGACTTTGAGTTAATAAGATTTTATATCCTAAATCTTCCTCCATGGCTCAATGATCTGAGGTTCACAATGTCCACATACAAGAGCACTCCCCTCCAGAATTTTATACCTTCAGACTCTCAGCCCTGGTATTACCTGCCAACTTAGCAGAAATTGTGATTTTAATTGGGAATAACATTGTCCGTTAGTAGCCTACAATGTGCATTACTGAAATGATTTGTACAACCTGACTGCCACATACAGTTAAGGAGAGTCACACAAAAATTAAGTCCTCCAATCACTCCACTCCCACACTATTTGGTAACAAGCAATTATTTAGGTAAAAAGCCTTTGTGAAAATTTTTGTTCAGTACTGTGTCATCATTAATGAAGCAACAAACTTTTCTTCCCTGGGAGTCAGATGAGATTTAGCAGAAGGCCTATTTATCTCTGAATCTAAATTCTTTCCAGCTCTTCCTTAGTACGTTACTCCTTTTATCATGTCTTTTCTGTACTTAAAACTGAAAATTCGTAAAGCACAGGATTCTGTTTTAACTTGCATATCACATTTGCCACAGACAAGAGATGATAAGATATTCTGCAAATTTTTAGTTTTGAATGTTGATGAGTCTTCAACATTCAACATGAGAAGGATCTTCCAAACTATCTGAGAAGGATTTTCAAAACTATCATGACTTTTGTTAAATTTTTTTTTCTGTGTGTTGTCTTTGTTGCTTCTTTATTTTAAGACATTGATCACTGCTAGCCAAAATTTAAAAAAAAAAATTTAAAAAGCTCTAATACAATAAAATAGAAAGGAAAAAGAAGTGTAATACAAATAAATAATTTGGTTCAGATCACTGGAGAAAAATTGCTCTGCTGTCCCAGGAAAATGTAGCTATATTCTATCTCCTAGGACACCAGTGTAATCCCCCTGAAACCTGTAGAGTAGTTTACCTTGGAATTATTAACTCACAATGTGGTTGTTCTTATTTTAATTTAATTAATCCTAATTTAATTTTATTCTTTCACCATGATAAATATAGAAAAATTAATTGGTTTTACAGTTACATAACTGAAATGAAAACTTACCTCTCTATAGCTATTACCATCTGATACCAGTCCTGCTCCTCAACTCTCCTTGTAGTCTATTTTCAATGGGATTAGAGAATAAAAAATCCAGGCTTCTTGTACAAACGTGAATGGAGGTTTTACCCAGTGAAGTTTGCACTGCAACAGCTTGGGGCCTCTAGTCTAGTCTATTCTGTCTCTAATCCTGGCCCACAAACTGATAAGCCATAACTGATAACCATAAACTGGCTTGTCATCCATCCCAGGCAAAACTCCATATATTCCCAGCACTCTCCCATGTAAAAGGACCTCTCCTCCTGCTCACTTCCCAAGCAGGTTTGCAGCACTGGAGGCCTTCTTTAAGACAAGGAGGGACAGTCCATGGGGAATAATGTTTACATAGAAAAGCCCTGCATGAGGAGCAGAAGGAGGAATAAATAATGTGACCATCAAGAGTCTCTTGATTCTCTGGATTCTGCAAAATTTTTGACCCCAATGTCCTCAGCTTTTTTACTTTTATACTTTTATTTTTTTTAAACTTTGTGGCTGTGGGTGGACTCACTGCTGTGCATCACAGTGCCACAAGCTCCAAAATATGCAACACCACCAGGCTTTATTAAATCAGGCTGTTCTTTACAATCAAAGGATGACTTTGTGGACTAGTATGTGCTGGATTTATTGGAATCTGAGATAATTTTTCAAGAAATCGTGAGTCTCCATGTCAAAGTTGTGACCTGGAAAATCTCTAGAGCATGACATCAGCAGTTATCTGCCTGTAATATTTTACTTTTTGCAGTAATATACAAACCTGTCATATTTCTATGGGATGAAGCTCTCAATAAAAGGAAGCAGGTTCAATCATAAAGTAAGGTAAAGCACACTTTTAAGAACAATATTTACATAATGGGTCAGAAGAAAGTAAACAATACCTAGACATGATAGACAGTTCTGATTTGAAGCTAAACCAGCTGCAGAGGGACGTGTCATCGCTCAGGGATTTTTATGCCTCTGTATTTATTTCTCTATTTACAGGGTAAGTGAGTTGGCAGCCATTCTAGGAAAGCTCCTGCTGCCCATCTCTACATACATGTTCTGTGACTAAATGAAATATTTCCTGTTGCCATGACTACTGGGTCCTTTTTATATTTGTCCTCCCATTTGCATCCACAAGCAACAAATTATGTTGACCAATTAAATACCAAATAATAGAGGGGAAAGTAGGAAAACAAGAGTCTCATATGTGTCCTCATCTCTAGCAATTTAAATGCTGAATGGCTACCAAGAAGAAGAGGACTTTCAAGTTTAGAGGTTTCTAACTTCACTAATAAAAGAAACCACAGAGATTTCAGAGCAGCAGGATGTGTGAAGGGCTTTTGATGCACAATACCATCTTAGGCAACTCACAAAGTACCTGGAGGGGTGCAGCAATGCTACGTGGCTTTAACTCTAGTATTTAGACAATCTTGGATTGTTACACTATCCCCATCTCCCTGGCTCAAGCTCATTATGTAAATTAGCTCATTTCACAGTGGATCACGTCTCTATATCCTTGTTTGAGCCAAAGCTGCCAAACCCCAACAAGACCAATTAATAATTTGCATCATGAAAGTATACTTTTCATCTGGATAACTGAGTTGGCCAAGAAAGCATGATTTAAAGGAACCTACTATTTTTTAAAAACAAGTACATAGACAAATTCAGTAATAAGTTTACACTGAAGAAGTTCATGCAAAGATAACACTACTGAGATGTTAAGGACACAAGTATTAGGGTGAATGCCTGCTTTTCAGGATAATATTGACCAATATGCTTAAGATATATGTTATATCATATATTTAGTTTATATACCTCATAAGGTATATCTCATTAAGTGCTTGAGACACATTCTGTGTCTTGGCACTTAATGCCAGAGTAACCCATAGGAGCTGACGGAAACCAATACAGAAGGACAAGGAATTATCCCCAAGTGTTGTACCTTCTGCATTCTCCATGTGCCCCTGATATTGAAGGAAGATTCCCATAATGCAGAAGTGATTACAGTACGTTTCTCTCACCTGGCCATTGTTTCTGAGGGAAGTCTACTGATGCCACAGCAGTATTCTTCCTCAAGATTCTGTGGTGAAATGTGTCTTTTTACTGCCACAGTCTCACAGCTGACTCATGCAGAATAATCAAGCCCTAAAGCAATTAAGGTACTTTGGCCTTTGTAAGGCAGTTTAAGGGACAGATCCATTTCAGCACAATTCAAACAGCACAAAGAAAAGCTTTTATTATCCTGATTTATTGAGTTTTTCCGTTTCTCTTTTATTTAAGTCCAATGTCTTGCATTCAATTTAACGACAATGATTCTGTAAAGCATTAAAACATCCTACGACTATTAAAGGAACATTTATTGAGGTCTAATAAGAGACAAATCAACTTTTCATTTAAGTGCCTCAAAAATAACACAAGCAATAAATGGCTGATTATATATTTAATGACACTGTAACTTATACTGTACCAACAGAGAAAGCTTTTGCATTTCCAATTTAACACTATTGCATGTCATCATCATTAGGGAAAATGTTTATTATTATTCTAATTAGAAGCAGCAAGTTAAAATCCATCTTCATTTAAAAGCAAATAATGCTGCTCAAATGCCTAATAAGTATATATAACTCTTGGCTATAATGCAGGACTGGAGGATGTCATTGGAAAGTACTGCAGGGCTCATTTCAGGAAATGCTGCTCCAGTTGGAAAAGTATGGCCCAAATTGTGACTTCAGGCTTGTATATACTTGCATGTACAGAAGAAAGCAAGAAAAGAATATTTCCAGAGGTAGAATCCAACTTTTCTACTTAGTCTTAGAAAAACTACATTTTCAGTGTCTCATTAATCAAGGCGATTGTTGAAACTGTTCTTGTGTTCTAATTCTATGTTCCATATTTTTTTTATTTTTCCACTGTGTAACTTTCTTAAACTTTGCAAACAAGACAAAGTCACAAAACTTCTTTTTGCTAATCTGACAAAAATTCGAGAGACTGAGAAAGGTAGCCACAGAAATAAACCTTTATAGTTCATTCAGTTGTGAAGGAAAGAAATAAGTTGTCAACTTATTTCAATCTCTATCCCCCAAAAGAAAGAAAAATTGAAAACATTTTCAGGGGAAGCTAAAATTTTGAAAAATAGTATCTTCTATTAAACTAAAAAAAGGAAGCATGAAGAGATTTAGTAGCTGGCAGCAAAAAATGCCAACAGAAGGAAGCAGTTTAAAATCTTATTCTATTGTCTTGACTTCACTCTGACCTAAGTGACTAACGTATCTTATTTTAGAGGACATGGGACCATTTCTCTGTATTATGTTTCTGGCTCAGTTTGTCCCTAAAATTAGGTCCTCAAGTCCAATGCCCTGCAATCCCAAGAACGAATGCCATAGAAGTTTCTTCAAGGTATCTTTCAGGCACCCCTTCACACACCTCCCCCTGGCATCTCATGACAAACCAGACTTTTAGGAAAAGACCAAAATCCACAATTATTGAGCAGTATAGGAAAGAGAGAGAGGTACAGGCTATACCATTTTCTTATAAAACAGACCCCAGGGCTACTTGATGTCCATCACAGCGTCGTCCAGGACAGAGATACATTTCCCAGTGCTGAGGATTCAAACCCCGTGGAGGTTTCTCCTGAGGAAGGACTTCCAGCCCAGGTCTAAGGACTCTCTAAACCTTTTAAGTTTTCATGAGAGTTGTCTTATGTTACTTCATACATTTGTGCTTTTCTTGCAAAGATACTGTAATGGACAAATGTGGTGATGGCAACCACTCATTGCAAAAGGCAGAGCTACGACTGTCTATGGCCATCTATGGTACCATGATGGCAATAAATCAACCGCTCACTGCTACTGGTTTGCAGTTCTTGCATTTGATCTCTTCAGTCCCTTTCATTTCTAAGAAAGTTCAGAGTTAATTTATTTTATATAATCTGCAACTGGCTCTAAGGAAAGGTAGACCTTTGGGTATGATTCACTGACAAGCTTATTTTCTTTCCCAAGAATTGATTTGACTATCAAAGCAAAGGCTAAGACAGTTATTGAACCAGTTAAATGATTTAAAAATAGGGGACTGAGTGTTTGAACCATAAACAGGCATCAGCACTGAGATTAAACCTGCAAGAAGGCAAGGACTTTATTTAATTTTTTTTTTTTTTTTAAAGCCCATGTGAAGTTATTTACACTTGAGACAAAGATTAAAGAAGCTGTGAAATTTACTGTCCCTGCACTTAACTGGGGAGCAAGGCAGAGTGGAGTCTTGGCGTGAATGCTGCCACTTTTGACACCCTGTTAGCTTGCTAGTATGAAATACGTTCAGACAGTGCAGGAATATTTGTAAAACTTATTGGGAAGGATATCAAATCATTCTGTTGTTTATTCAGTGAAGCTTAAGCACATCACCCTTGAGGTTCTTCTGTGTCTTGCTTACACATCTTGACTTTCCCACACCTTTTCTTTGCAAAATGTCTCTCATAAAAGACTTCCATTTACTTTCAATGTTCAAACAACTTTGCACCATTTCACTCTTCAGTAATGTAAATTATTCAATTCATGACTAAGATTCAGAGCCATAAAAGTGGACATTTGTAGTTTTCTACAGTCTGCATTTGTTGCAGAAAGACATATTTATAGAGTCTAGGGAAAATAAGCAGGCAGTCATCCAAGTGATTCCTGCTGTCCTGGTGATCACATTTTATTTGCTGTCGACCTCCTATACCGTCCTGTTTCATTTCTGTCACTCACCTGTTGCATTCTCTTTGTCTGTTAACTTGAAAACTTACAGGACCAAACATTTTTCTTTTTATGATTCTCTATCATAATCAAGTCACTAGCAGCATCAGCTTGTACGTGTACATTTGCTGATGTTAAAGAACATATATATTATTATCCTTTCCTAAACATGGTCTAAATTTTCAGGCATTACAGTCGATTTAGAAGGCCTGGCATCTGAATGCCTTCATGAGCCATTTTAAAAGATCCTGATCACCAAAAGAAGGAAAGACCAAGCACTCTTTGGGTTTAAAAAAGGGAGAGACTTTTAGAGTCTGCAAGCTGAATGTTTTGCTTAAGAAATAATGCATCTAAAAGCATCTCTGCTCAACATTTCAAGCTTGAGCCCTACCTTATTTCAGAATAATCCTTTTCCACACAGAGCATTACAATAAAACTAAAATGCAATTAACAGAAAGACAGACAGCATTTAATATAAAAGATGGTACATCACAATATGTAGTACACTGGAGCAAATTCAAATATTAATTTAAGATGGATCTATTAGTGGGGGGGAGGCGGGGAAGGGAGGAAGGGGTGAAGGGGAGCTGTTTCTGGTTATTTGTTAACAGTCTTACTTCCCAGTGGTGATATACCCTGTATTGATGAGATTACGGAAACACCATCCCTTGCTTGATTTCAGATAACCACATCCACTTCCCATAAAATGCATAATTAACTGAGGAGGGAATACTTCTTAATTAAAACTGTCTGAAATTAATCAAACACTGGTTTGCAAGGTTTGCAGAATACTCCTGGTTTTGCTCTTACTTCCTTGCTTGCTCAGAGGAAGCTCAAGTGCCCCATGCACTGGTGTCATGGTACAGAGGTGCTCACCTTCCCAGCACAGTCAGGGTGCCTGCATTTACAGCCTGGGATGACAAACTCTCCAAGTCCTTCTCATCAGTAGACAGCAAACAGCGAAGAGACAGCAGAAACCATGAACAATACTACTTTTTCAGTACAGAGGGATATTCTGGTCGCTTCTTTTCTTTATAAAACCATATGGGAAGCAATCACAGAGGCTGTTTCTCCAAAAGGACAGAACCCTGGGCCTGCCTCCTCAGCAGGTGCAGATGCTCCTGGGGGAGTGCCACTGCAGGTGGAACAGGGGAGGTCTGTGAAGATGCACATGAGCTCATTCTGGGAGAAGTCTTGAAGACACTCTGACCAGCCTGCAGCAACGGCACAGGAAAGGGGAACAGTTCATAAACCACCTCTGCTCTGGGGCTGGGCAAGGGCAGCCCCCCTTTCTGCACCTCAGCATCCACCTGTGCCCTCATGCACACAGGGGCTGTGGATGGCTCGGGGGCTGCACAGTGCACACATGCCGCAGCAAAAGTACATCACACAGGCAGGGAGGGCTGCTTGGCCATCCCATGGGGACAGACTCAGTACCAGCAATTCCACATCCAAGGGCTGTTGTGAAGATGCCCTTGTGGGAATCAAAAAGAAAGATCAAAGGCAGGCCTGAACAAGGAATAGCACTCTCTGAAGTTACTACTTTCATTGTTACTTTTGTGCTTCATAGACTAGTACATCACAGGGGTTTTTCATTCCTTCTTTTTTTCCTTGATGATGTTCTTTCATCTTATTTGATGGATCTTCCCCTAGTTGTTCCATTTCTTTTATCCCTTGAAACACAGCTCAGGGCTCCATTGTTTTCTCCTGTTAAGGTGGCATCATGAACCTTCTTGCTGTAACATGGCATGACCTCACACTGACAGCTCCTGAGAACAAAGCCCTGCTCTAACTGTGAGCTCAGCCTCCAGGGCTCCATACCTGCAGAGTTCAGTTAGCCTCGCTGAGGACTTACAGCTTCTGGGGGGAAGAGGACAGGGTGAGAAGCTGCTGAGAGGGAGGTACAGAGAACACCCTGAGCCGAAGCTGAGTATGTGTCATACCACTCTTTAATTCCACTTTAAATTCGGTCTCCAAGCTCAGTCAGGGCACTTACTGTTAGCTGGTATTGGAGGTACTGGTACCTTCAGGAGTAACAGTGGTATAAGGACTAGAACAGAATAGAATAACAATATATTCACTGAAAGAACAGAAAAAAAATACGTTTGTCTAGGGACAGAGAAATGACACCAAATAGACTGTTTCAGGAGGAGGATGTTGAAATATACCATAAGACAAAACTGCTATTAAAAAAAAATGGTTCTATATATATATATTTTTTTATATAACATATATAAGTTATTATAACCTTACCCCTTAAGACGTAGAAAAACACTTACTCTGCCCCAGAAAACAGTTCAGGAGAATGCTAAAACAGCTGTGTGGCATAACAGAGTGGTGTTTGCAGTGGAGGCGCTGTGCTGGGACATGTGCCCAACCTCTCCCAGGCTGTGCCAGGGAAATGAGGTTGCAAATTAGCATTGCAAAAAGTATCTGCCAGGTCCAGGCTCCAGGGAGGCCGGAAACAAGGCCACTGAACTCCTTCAGACAGCTCCTACTTCCTTTTTAGAACATGTTACTGCTGAGCTTACCCCATACCCAGTCAAGGTATCCTTCTGCTTTTCTTTTGCCTTCTTTCTCTGTCTTTCTCTGTTTTTCCCATGCACATAGACAAACTTGACATTTCTTTTGAGGGGAAGGT
The DNA here is from genome assembly GCF_020740725.1 of Corvus hawaiiensis. NCBI lineage: Eukaryota > Metazoa > Chordata > Aves > Passeriformes > Corvidae > Corvus > Corvus hawaiiensis. Next base: position 26,619,680 of record NC_063219.1, on the reverse strand, counting down.
CAAAGGTATGGTAATCATTGATTCCCCTCTACTGTGGAAGAAGCAGCAAGGATTTTTGGCCAGTTATGGGATCCTATGTTCCTACAGCTAGAGATCCTTGTTCTACATAACAGGTACGACACTACTGTTAGCTCCTCTTTTTTCATGGTGAACAGAGGCATAGGAGGGTTAGACTGAGAGCCATGAGCAGAAGATCCCACAGCTATAATGCAGCACTGTGGACTCTTCCCTCTTCAAAGAAAAAAAAAACCCAGCCCTCTGGAGGGGGCTGAACCTTTCCTGTAGCAGTCAGTAGCCTGCACTGCCAAAAAGGTAGTTCCCCGTGCTCCCTTGAACAGCATCTTTCCAGTTATGCTTCTAACTATTCAGAAACAAAGTACTGGCCCTGCCTGCCCAGGGAGGAGATGTCCCCACTTTGCCACAGACCCCTTCAGAAATGTCACAAATGTTTGGTTTCTGTATCAACACCTTTAGGAAACAAGGACCTTTATCTACAGGCGCATATCTACACCTTGCACACTGAGCACTCAGTCATAAAATAACATCTGTCCACAAAAAGACCATGAGAGGGCCATTTTAATGACTTTTTTTAACCTAAAGGGAGCTTGCACCATCTGTCCTGCTGACAGGTTCGCTGAGGAGACACATCCATGGTTTGTCAGTTGGGTTACGCACATACACTTGTGAATCCAATCCACAAATGGGATTCTTCTCTCTTGTGCCAAAGGTACTCAGTACTTTAAGTGAAGACAGAACAGAGATTATCCACATCTGTAATCATAGCTTCAAACAGCCACCAGGTTTCCCCTAAAGGTGCCTGTGCTTTAGGGTATAGGAGGACCAACATTTCATGAGCTTTGTATTTCCAGTACGTGAAAAGCTGAAAGTCAGTACAATGTACATACAGCAATTAAGTGGCAGAGCCTTAAGAGAGTGTTGGGCATCACTTTTGTGTTTCCACCAAGATTTTCTTCTTCAGTTCTTTTTTCTTCACATTTGCTGTTTCTTCAGAAGCATGATGATTTTCTGTCACAGCCTTGCATGTGGTTTAGTGTCCAGTTTAACAGAAGACACTGCCCAATTCCCACATATAAATGGAAGTGTCTACAGACACACTTCTTGACTTTTCACTCATTTGCACCTCTAATTCAGAAATTCTGTCTTTATTTCACTGGCCCTCCTCCATGTCCAGCAGCTGCCTGTGATGATGAAGACCCCCAGCACAGTGCCACTCTCCTTCCTGAGAGTACAAATGGGTCTGAGAACAGTTTCTCCACTGTAGAAGCAAATACTCTCTCAGCTTCACCATTTACTTCCAGGAACAGAAGAATCCTCAGGTGAAAAAGCCAACACCTTTACTGAAGTGATACCATTCAAGCTTTCTGCAGGGAGCCAAACTGGAGTATAACAATTACATTGAAGAGTACCTCAGAGGAAGAGGATGGAGTAATGCAAGAGAAATGAAGACTGAAAGTAGAAGCTGACATTTCATCTTGCATTATAGCCCATGGGACAGAAGGCACAAATACAGTAAATTACCTGTAAGAGTCTCTTCTTCCTAGAATGAATGACTTCAAAGACTCTGGCAATACAATGAAATGAATGAAAGATTCTGCCTTTCTGTCTTTAGAGGACTGAGTAATAACTTACATGCTTCCTTGTATGGCGATACTTTAGTCAATATTTATAGAACAATGCAGTAAAGCAGCTTCAAATTTGTTCCCTATTTGATAATAAATAAAGATGGTATTCAGATTTCTAGTTGCCTTTAAAACTGTCCAATCTTCTATTTTTATGCGATTTCAGCCTGAATAATTTAGTGCCAGAAGAAAGCTTGCCCCAAAAATATAAGGTCTCAAAACATCCAGAGAAGAAATTTGAGAAGCAAAAGAAAATGTACATTTGTGTGATGTAACAAAATATGGCACAATCAGGCACCATACCAAGACAGGTCAAAACTCAGGGACAAATCTTACTTCATGTCCCTGTTGCTGGTTATGTGTGATAAATAAGAAGGTATTAATTACAGTTGCTGCTGTGGCAAAAGTTTCCAGTTCTTCATTCTTTCTGAGAGCCTTGAATTCACCAGTTTCAAGAAAATCCCAGCATCTCTTCTGCTTCTCTTCTCAGTTCCCAGTTTGTACTGTAGCAGTGGGTTACACTTGGATAAGATAGTCATGGCTGTGGGAACAGAAAAGCACAGAGCTCCTTCATTTTCCTTCACCAGTGTACACCAGTTTCCTGTTCTTCAGTTATGTCATATGTTCATTACTCCATGCTTCTAAGTCATTGACTTAATCTGTACTCTCAAGTGTTTGAGCTTCTGGAATAATAGAGATATTAATCTGCTCTGAAAGGTATCCTTAGCACCATTTATGTTATAACATAGTATACTGTCTCCTTCATCATTACAGGTTATCTAGCATTCACCTCAGGTCTTCCACCTCTTTCTGTTTTACCCATGATACCTCAGTGAGTGAACTACCAGAAATTTCACTTCTCCCCTCTCCAAATCACTCATTAAATCTCATTGTATCCCTCAGAAGTGAATAAAACCAGTCACACCCCTACAAAAGGATTTCTTATGTTACTATTTTTTGACAGAAACAGATAAATCCATTCTATTTCTCTTCTGAAACCTAAATTACATTTAAAACTAAGGGAAGGGATCAATAAAAGTCAGCAACCCAACTTGAAAAGGCTGAAGTTGGACAAACTTCAGACAAATCCTGCAGAGCTACCACATGCAGGACAGCCCAGGACCAGGGCACTGTAATCCAAATCAATCTTGATTTACAGGAGCTGGGTATTAGACCATGAAGCATCAGCCCATCCTATCACAATAGCAGGGTTTTCCACCTCACCAGCTGTGCTGCTGACCTTCAGACCACGCACATCACCACATTAGCTGAGGAACTACATTATCAATCACTGCAATAATAATTGCAGTAGTCAGTGACACTCTCCCTGACTTTATTTAGATTCATTGCTGGTGGATCTGTGTGACCCAGGGTCTCCTTCCCCAATGAACATACCACTGCTGTTATCTTTCCTTTGTTCATTCATGAGTTTGATTAATGTACACATTTCTTTGAAAAATGCTAAAAAGAAAAAAGCCAGAAAAAGAAGATTTTTGCTGTGCTCTGTATAAGATAGTTCCTTCTGGGCAGATAATAGACAATTAAAACCTCCCAGCTTGAGTTAACCTTTACCAAAGCAATGGGTGTGTAACCTGCTCCAGCAGCAAACAGCTGTAGCAGCAAGGTAACAGCCACCCTCCTCTGTGCAGCTGGTCCTGTCCCTGCACCACAACAAACCATCTGTCTGAACTGAGCATCTCTGGCTCCAGCATCTGAGATGCTCAGGTACCATCTGGACTGCAGTGACAGCAGCCCAGAGAGGACTGATTTGTTAGTCAGTGTCTTCACACCTTTAAACCCTTCCTCCATCTCTCCAAACTGGTAACTTAGGTTTCCTTCATTATTTTACTTCTCTAAGAACTATTGATCTTTAAAAACATCCTGTTTCCACCTGCTTGATGGAGTGAGAGTGACAGAACAGAGAGGAAAGTAGAAATGGCAACAGTCAGCTGCCTAATCCATTAGAAATTTCTAATTTTAATAGAATTTTCTAATAGAAAATAACCCATGGTCTCCAGCAGGCCCTGGCTCAGGCCTGAGAGGCAAAAAGTAGCCATGAGTTATTTTTAACTTATCTTGTCTGGCATCCAACTGGACCTACCATCATATCTCAAGAAAGCAGTAAGCAGCCCAGCCTGTTCAGGGCTCTGAGAACTCAGAATGCTCAACAGCCATGGGAGAAAAGAAATCACAGCACACCTAAAATGAGGTTAAGGGCAGCCACAGGCCACAGATAGCAAATGGAGCTCGGATCTAAAATTAGTGTGTGTCAAGATGCATAAATCAGTCCTCCCTTACACCACACAGCACTTGGAGTTCCTCTAAAACCAGAAGAAATAGGTTCTCTCTCAGCTCTGCTCCAGCATCTTCTCTGTGACATTTGTGCTCCTGAGCCTCAATTTTCCTGCATAGTGAAGAGGATCTTAATCAGATGTTTCCCTGACTGGTTTCTTTAGGTTGGTAGCTCTTCAGGACCAAAGTTGGTTCTTACTTTGGAATACGGAAAATACTTTTGCTTGGGATCTATTCCTGATAAAGGCTTCTAGGTGCTTACTATAGTAACATTTGGTGAAGGAAAAATGTTGGCTAATTCTTCTCACTCCCTACTGGTTGACTGCTGGTCCAATAAAAGACACTTGCCAAAAAAACATACAAGGAAAATCACACAATTTTAGAATTTAGGCAAACACTGTCCCAGTTTTGACTTCCCCTTTCTCACCTGTGCAAACTAAAATCCTCAGTCAGGCCTGGGTCATGGTGCGCTGATGAGTGCCATGTTGTACAAGAAAGGGCTGCAGCTTCATCAGCACATTCAATCAAGATGTAATTGCAGGACCCATTAAATTGCAGATAGCTCCTGCACTCTGCTTTCAAGATTGTAATGATACCTCTTGTTTTGCTTTTCTGCTCTCATTTTGTAATGAATTAAGGCTTGTGGAAGCATTCTACTTCACAAACAGATGATGAGGCAGAATGGAGACTCTGTAGTGCAAGTAGCCACCAAAAGTTTAAGAAAAAAATGTGGAATTCAGGGCTTTTTAGGGGTTTTAATCATGAAAAATATTATAAATCAAATTTATTCCTAAGAGAAACAACCTTTGCTTACTTTTTTATGGATCAGTTACAGAAAACCCATCATGCCAGCTCTGAATATTCTGAGAACAGGAAATAAATAGGAGAGGTCAAGAGATGAAAGGAAGGAGAAAAACTAGAGACAGTGCATAACCCCACTGTACATTGTTATCAGCAAATTGCAAGATCTATGCTTGTTCATTTGTGATCTGTCTTGTTAAACTCTGAGCACGTAGCTCAATGACACTGTGTCCTAATTATGAGTCTTCCCAAAGTTGTTAGACCTGGATGGTGCTTGTCAGTGTTTCTGAAAGTAGAAGGAACATTAGTAAAAGGATCAGGGTTGCTCTGGGTTTGTTTCTTTTTGAGCTGCAAAGGAGAAGGTGTCTTACTACCATGATTTGGCCAGGGATAGAGAAAAGATGCAAATGCTTTTTGTACACATAGTTTTTGTGCAGTAAAATGCCAGGATCAGCAGATTAGTATCTACCCTGACCCTGCCACACATTTCCCAATTACCAGACACAACTTTGCCTTTTTTTGTCCTGCAGAGAGAAGATTGTTAAACTTGAGGACGCTATCATGGGCAATAATCCCAGTCACCAGATTACTTCCTTGAGGAAATCTAGAACCTGAAAAGAAGAGCAGGCTACAAAATGGAAATTGTGCAGCGGTTTTCCTATGTTCCACTATATCTCCTCAGACTTCTTTGGGTTTTTTAATAATTATATTTTTTCATCCAAATATTTAAAGAGCCTGGAGTTTTGGAGTGGCATACAGTAAAACAGAATAGATGGGTACTACTGTCTATCTAAAATGTACTCAGCATTTCCATAGCAAGGTGCTGTTAATTTTGCGCTCACAGTGTCTTTGGCTCAGAGAATCAGCAGTTACTGCTGTATGCAGGAAATCCCGGTGAATAACATAGTGGCAACAAGAGTACAACACTGATTGTGCCTGATTGTACAAGTTCAGTCTGTTTCAGCATCCCTAACAAAGAAAGAAACTAGGAAATCCTAACTGTAATGCTCAAATTAATTGGGATTATAATATAATATATATTAATCAACAACCATATATGCAGTTAAGCTACTTGACAGCTTCTGGCCCATACAGCAAAAATTTCATGCTGAGGTTCCCTCACAATCCACTGAACACTTTAAACATAGGCAGTAACAAGTAAACAGTGGTTTTGCAATGACTTCCTAAAATACCCTGGTTCTGTAATGCAGGAATCAGTGCTTGGAGTAAAGGGAACATCTCAGTCCCATCACCCATGGGGCCAATGGGACTTCCTCCAAGACAAGCAAATATGGATCAGGCCGGGATTTAGTAGCTTTGGGTTTGTAGGTTTTGGGGCTTTTGGCAATAAAAATGTTCAGCGAGTAAATGTAGCCAAAAATCTGTTCAAATGATGGCTCAAATGTGGGACCTTACTGAGGGGCTCCACTACCTCACGGTGATGGGATAGGTCTGGTGCTGAGCCTTTTTCCTGCCAGGTACCTCCTGGGGGCAGAGAGGAAGGGATCACACAGACATCAATACAGAGCTGAGAAATGCGGGAAGCTTTTGTTCATGGCACTCAGCAGATGGGCACATCCTGTCAGCCCCCACCTCGCCCAAACAGGAGGGGAAAGGCTGTGGCTTGGTAGTTCAAGTCATAAGTTGCTTAGCATTTTCTGTAAAAGAATAAATATTTTCATCTGTAAAAGCAATGGGGTCACACTTCTTACTGACAGTATGGTGATCACAATGATTTCTGCAAGCTGACAAATTACACTGAGCCTTTGAAACTGGTAATTAACCATTTATTACTGGAACAGGGGAACAAAGAGGAAGACCAAATTGAATCTTAACTAGGTTCATTGTCTCAGCATTAAACATAATTACAACTGCTTTACTGGACACCTTCAATTTTCACCATCATTAAATAGACACGTATTTCAACCACTTATTGACTACAGCCTAAAATGAGACCTTAAGAAAAAGAGTTCTCCAGAACCAGAACTGTGTTTCCCTGGAAAGCAAATTCACCCATCTAGGCTGAGGCAGCCACACAGTCCTGAGCCAAAGCCATAACAATTGGAGGCAATTAGATCCCTTCTCCATTTGGAATCCAGGATGCAATGCCTTGTTGGGGTTGCTCAGCTCTCCCCTTTCCCACAGAGGTAGATTTGATCATTAAATATACTTCCAACGTCTTTGCCATAATGTGGATCCTGCTACATCAGGGTCACATGAGAGTGATAAATCTAGGATGTACGAGGATCAGCGTCTTTTTCTAAAAGTTTGAGGGGTTTAAAAGATGATGATTAATCCCTGTGACACCAGTGGAGGGGCAACATCATGACCTTCCCCACTTCAGGACCACATTTGCCATGCTAATGGATCAGGTGTCAAATCTCAAGCCCCAGAGAGCCAGAGCTGATGCAGAACTGCATGGACCTATGCTGGTGGGCCACACCTGGGCAGTGATGGGGTGAGCCTCCTGCCTGGTGCCTGAGACTGCACATGTCTGAGAAATACTGAAGAGTAGAGCCAGCTCCTGCTATAACCCTCTGCAGTCACTAGAATCATAATTATTGAAATAATATGTAAGGGTTTATTTTCATTTATGTACATCTTACTTTAGCAAAACAGTCACAAACTTACTGAACTTTTATGTGTCCATCTCTGTACCGCTTAACTTTGAACTTGAGATTTAAATGCATTTAAGGTTCTAGAGCATATGCTTAAAATTAAATATGTGATAAAATATTTTGCTAAAGCCATAAAACAAGCTAAAATTAACACATACAGAAAATGTAAGAGCAGTGAAGCAAATAATAACAATAACAGGAAAAAATTCCATTCATTATTACCATGCTGAATTGAAACACATTGTGATAGCTGTAACACAGAACCCAGGGGACTTTATGGCATCCTACAGCAGAACGTGACCTGGGAAGAACCTGTTGTGCTCATGTCCTCTCATTTTCTGAGAACAGCATTGATCTTACAAAGCTGAGCCAGAAAACAGGGCCCTCAATTCTAGCCTTGACTTTGATGCTGCTCCACTAGAAAATTTGGGTAAGCTCCTTATTGGGTCGTGCACCAGTTCGCACACCTGTAAAATACTCAACACCTTTACAAAGCTCTTTTGATATATATAAACTCAATAATGAGCATGGCTGATCACCTCTCCATTTCTCTACTGTGCAGTGGAGGTCAATGGAGAGACATCTAAATTTGTCCCATGACCAAAATAACTGCACTAATTAAGAGGCTGATTGGGTGAAGCTAATTGCCACCAAAGTCACAATGCAGGGCTTCTTGACTTCAGCACAATGACACCCTTTTGCAGCTCTACTGCTTTCAACCAGCCCCATGGCAGACAGCTCTTACGTGATGCCCCATGTTCATGCACATCACCTCAGGACAGCCCTTCCCAGTGGCCCATTTCCATGGGCCCTCTGTCCCCAAACCCTTTTCTCCACATATCAGTGCTGGAGTTATTTTTTCATCTATTTTGCAACTGAGGTCTAATTTTAATTTTTATTGTCTTCTCATTAAATTCAGCAGCAGTAGACTCTGGAGGGTGGACATACAAACCCCAGAGACTTTTCGTCTGCATGGGAGATTAATTCAGGTCAGATCCTAATTTCCCCAGCAGCTTGTTGAGTGGAGACCCAAACCTGCAGGTTAAGCCCACTGGTATGTACTTCCAGGAGACAGTTTACACTCCTGTTGCCTTTTTGATAGGATGACTGACAATTTCACAGATTCTTTCACTTGCATCTGTCTCATCCTCTTTCTCATTATTACCCCCTGCAGAGAAGTAAATGAATTTGAGGTACTGAAGGTCTTCACTGGTCAAATGCACTTAAACTGCCAGAGCCTCCTCAGCAGTTGACAAGTTTGCATTGCTACAAGCTTGACTTGTGACACCTTCTCAGCAGGAGAGCCACTGGTCTTCAGCAGCAAGATTGACCTTGGAAAGTCCACGCTGGCCTCCTACTGTGTGAAATACAGCAGAGATGCAAGGAATCCTGCCACGCAAGTAAACAAAGGACAGGTTCAATTCAAAGAGTGTGATTTCTGCAACACCCAGCAGAAAGAGCCTGGCTAAGCTTGGAGTGCAGTTCCTGAACAATCCATGGGGCAAAACAAAGAGTTGGGGTTTTTTCCCCCAAAATGAGTGCAAATCAACTGATGCTAAAAACATTTTTATTGATGATTATGGGAAAGTACAAAACTTTTTTGGAAAAGCAGCTCTTTGAGGTCAAACATCAGTCCGGTCACATTCTATTCTATATTAATGACCTGGCTGGAGGAGTAGTTGCACTACTTATTGAATTTGCAGTGATACTGGGCTGGAAGGGGCTGCCAGCACGCTGGAGGAATGGATCACTGTCAAAATTCTCATGCAATTAGTGGAGAAATAGAGGCAGAAAAATAACTCAAAGACATTGAAAAAATCTGGGGTTCTGTAGGAGCGGTGACAACTGGATCTGCAAGTTAGGTTGGATCACAAAGCTAAATCCAATAATGTCATACAGAAAAAAATAAACCTTATTCTGAGATAAATACGTAAGGAGAAGGTCACAGGAAAGACAGAAAAAAGAAGAGTTATTTCTTCTTTCTGGTATGAAAGCAAAGTGTGGCACATCATGTCCAGTCTGGAACATCTTTAAAAGAAAAAAAAATGGCAAACAAGAATGTAAGAGTAATCAGTGGACTTGAAAACACGAGCTGTGAGGAAAATCTGAAGGAATAATTTTCTCAGTCAAGTGAGGAGAGCTACAACAATCTTCAAATAAATAAAAGTTGTGTAGAAAACAAAATATTTCTGGCTCAAATTGTGACAAGCATGATTTCTAGGCTCAATTCAGTAACAAACATAGATGTTTGCAGCCATTTCAGATGTTTCAGGGCATGTGATAGTTTTTTAGGAGGTTGCAAACTTGACACAGGTACTACAGCGGACCAAGCCTTTCTGGAGAGGTAGCTAGAGATAGGCTGGCAAGATGAGCAGCCTTTGAGCACCATGCCAATTGCCTTGCTTCCCAAAGCCTCTGCCAGCCAGAGGAAACATCCCTAAATTAGCTGGTATTCTTTCTCTCTCTTACCTACAGGTAAGTAGGGTTTACTGTGCCCCTGAAGCCTGCTGGTGGATCACCAGGCATGGCCACCCAGCCATGGACTCTGGAATGCTCAGAGCATCTCCAGCCTCCCAACTGTTGCTGTTACAGGTGGATTGACAGGGATGAAGTGCCTTCAGCAGCTCATGTTCAGTACTAGGCATTAACATGGCTGCAGTGTGCAAGAATTTCCCCCACAGCTGACACAAAGTCACAGAATGGATTGGGTTGGAAGGGAACTTAACGATCATTTCTTTTCAGCCCCCTTGCCATGGGCAGGGACACCTTCCACCAGGTTGCTCAGGGCCCCATCCAACCTGGCTTTGAACACTGCCAGGGATGGTGACTAAGCCCAGCTGTGAGGAAGGGCTGCAGTGCCACATGGACTGGTGTGAGGGGAACACTACAAATGTCTTCCTTACTCATTGGATGGCTGCAGTTAGAGGATGCTAAATCAATATATAGAGAAAGAGAACTGGATAGAACAGTTAAGGACAGTTTCTGCATATAGGGAGTAGATGCATGAACTGGGCATGCCATCCTACCCTGAAATTTCTTTTTCCTGTTCAAACATTTCTTTAGTTTTTTGTGTTAACTCTCTTTCTCCCTCCTCCACTCTGGCCTACAAGAAGAACAAGATAATTTGAATACAACTTTAAAAGAATACTTGCCTTGAGCTGGAAAAAAAGGGAAAATTTACTCTGCTTGTAGAGGAAGAAGGATAAGTACTCCACCTTAAGTAGCCTTAGTTCAAAATTAAGCATTGCTTCTGCTGTAATACGACTGTGGGATATGCCCAGCCCCGACCCTGGAGGGACATCTGCTGAGATACGGAGAGTGCTCAATCTCCCAGCAGGACTCCCCTGGAAAGGCAGCTACTCTTCAGTTACAGCGAGAAGAAGACAAGCCCAGAATCCTCACGGAGACCCTATGCAGGTCTTTTGTAACCCATTGGCCTTTACCCTCTGACACCCACCCCCTGTATCCCTATAAAGCTAGCCCCCTGCCCCTGTGAGAGAGAGAGATGCTCATCCTTATCCCCCCTTCGCCGGACTAATAAACTACCTTCGTGCAGAACAGCTACACGGGCCTCTCGTCTCTCTCCCTGCTCTGGCCTGGAGGCTGCCCTGCAGAGCTGAGCTGAAATCATGAGCTGACAATCACTAAAGAGCTGACAGCTTCTGCACGGGCCCTCCAGCTAGCAGCTGAGGGAAGACACCAGGCCTCGGGAAGGCGATCCTCCACGGGACCATCTCTGCGGACCAGTCACAGCTTCCTCGGTCAGAGCTACTGACCCCACACCAGCTGCCACATACGACTACATTTCTTTATCTGTATTCTCATAATTCAGGCCAAAATTTTGTTGAGGAAAGGAAAAAAGGAAGAATTTATTTGAACCTTGAAGGTATGCCAACACCTCTGGATTAACACAGGTTTTTGTGGTCTGTGAAGCTCTCAAGAGGCAATTTGTAAAAGCCTGTGATGAGATTCTGGCTAGCAGCGATGGCTGGGGAGGGTGTTGGTGGCTCAACAGTGTGGGGCAGCCTCATCAGGAGGCATCAGAAAGGGGTAGAAAGATGTTATGCAGAGACTGTTCAACATATGATTACAGACAACAGTTGCTGATGGTTAAAAAATCTGTTAAAAACCCAACCTTCCTTATGCCTCTCAACACAGCAATATATTTCCTTTAGAAATAAGAATAGGCTGTCTCATTTCCTTCTCACTGCCAGAAGCCTCATGCTGTGTGTGGTTCCTGGAGCTGGGTTTGGCACCCTAAAACACCCTGCTTGCTGAGCAACGCCTGCCTCCTGTTTTGGGGATGCCATCAGTCTCATGTGCATGGAAAGCCCTGAGGGAAAAAAGGGAGGCAGATATTCAATATTGTGCAGCCCCTCAGAGGCTGCCTGTGGGCAACAATAAGCCCTGTGACGGACCCTGCAAAGAGCTTCACTTGTTGCAGAAACAGAAAACATTTCTCAAAGAGCAAAGCTCACAAAATATCAGAATAAAAGGCTCTTCCATCAGGTTGCAAAGTCAGCATGTTCACCACTGTTCATGCAAAAAGGTGACTTAATTTTTCCTCTGTTTCTTCACTGTCCAACTGGCACATAAAACCCTCCAGCAATTCTGGTTTTAAGGTATTATTTAGTAACTCTGGCATGAAATGCTGAGAGGCAAAGTGCCTAGATTAGCTGAAGTAGCATCTGAGACTGAAAAGGCATCTAGATCTTCTGTATATTTAATGTTTCAACCAGAAATACAGTCTCCATGCTTCAATTTAAAGACAGAGAAGCTCTAATCTTGCAATGTGGCCTGGAGTTCACAGTAGAGGAAAAAAAGAGAGAGAGAGTTGGGAAGACTATCATAACCACTTAATTAGCTGCTAGATCAGCCACTGTAGCAGAGCAGGATTTATTTGTGAGATAAATGGGTTTTCAGGTTTCTGTCTTACAGTTTTACGATTCTCATCATGAGATAAAACAAGTAAAATAACTCAGAGTAAAATATAAGAATAGGTTTTACACAATGGGTTGTTTCCCCTCCTTCTCTTGCCATTTTCACTTGTCTCTATTCACCCTCCTATTTGGTGGAAGCTCAGAACTTTTCAGAATTTTTAAATTCTGAAATCAAAATTAAAAATTTGTCACAGAAATATTTGTGCAATAAAAATGTCTAGCAAGTTTTCATGTTTCTGGCATGAGTGCATAGGTCTGTACTAGTTTGAAAGCAAACCAGTGAGAGACTCAAAATCTTCTCTACTCTTCCCCCCAGGAACTGGGTGCGATTGTTGAAGAGGCCCCAGACATTGCAGCCCAGACTAGGACAGGCAAACAAAGTTGAGTATATATTCCAAATGATGTTCATTGCCTCTGAGGTTATCATGCAATAGACATAATAAACCAATAAAGCAATTTTTATACCATACCCTGGCCTCAACAGGGGCATTACAACAAGCAGGTAGTTCCCTATGTGTAGAAAAATATAGAGAACAAGGTACAAGACCCATGTAAGCATGTTGAGCATCATGGTGAATAGGTGGTTTCTGTAATACAAAATTGTCATTCTGACTTCTCTCAGGACTGGCCCCACAATGGCCACTAAAAGATGTACTAGTTTGAAAGCAAACCAGCAAGAGGCTCAAAATCAGAACTACATTTTAAAAGGAAAATTAAAATAAGTGCAATAGTACAGGAACACTGACAGAGTCAGGATACAACCTGACACCCTGCTGGGCAGGGTGGTGGTAGCAGTCCAATTAAACGGTGGCTGCAGACCTCTTGAGGTGATAGATAGGGTTCTGTTGAAGCAGTGACCCTGTAGAAGGGCCTGGTCTTCCTCTGAATGTCCAGTGGTGGTCACGTAGCTCTTATCCTCTGGGAACCCAGTAAGAAAGGCTGGCTTTGGTGTTCCAGACCCCAGATTATATGCAGGTAAGAATGCTTGGCTCCTCCCCCTGGGCGGAGCATCTCACACTGGGATGATGTAATTTTATGAGTCACTCAGTGAGGCTTGATAGCCCATCAACAGAACAGTATCCCTCTGGAGGGAGTTATCAGATAAAGAGCACTGCCCCACCTGGTTTTAACAGATGGTGATGGAATACATGCTTTTGGTTACATCTTACATTGTAACCTATGACAAAGTCTCACAGCATACTGATAAAATATTTGTGCCTCATGAATTAGCTTCCTTTACACTGTAGGAAATACAAGAAGAAAGCTGGAGTAGAGACAATAGCACCTGAATTTTCTACCTGTCATTGTTATGAGGTAGCAAGAGGTGGGTGTGCTGTTAGTGGTTGCCTCAGAGACAGGTTCCAAGCCATGGCCACCCCCTGCACTTTGCATGTCTGAGCTGACACCTGATGTTCCAGCCATTCATCCATCACAAGGATGGCTGAATCCAAGCAAGACTGTGGTCCAGGTGCACTTCCCACCTGATTAGCCTCATGTGAGATGTTACTTGCTGTCCCCACGGTGTGAATGCCATCCTTTAAAGGCAAATACAGAAAGGCCAGCCTGTCCTGTAAATTATCCTGCAGCCTTTCTGGCTCCCTGAATATTTTGCTTACTGCACTGTATTTTTCTCTGCATGCTGCAACAGCTCTGCTCTCCTCAGATGCTGCAGCTGCATTGGTAAGTCCTGCAGCCTTTCTGAATTGGGTTCATTTCTGCAAGGTACCCCTTGCAATGACCTTGAAAAGCAACAAGGAATCATGCTGCAATGAAGTGTTATGTGCCCACCCACTTAGAAAACAAAGGAGTCTGATTGCCTCATGAAGGCAGCCTTGATGCAGATGCAGCAGGAAGAGACGGCCTCACCTTTCAGATATTTCCAGTGTCTGGATCCAAATTTACAACAAATCAAGAATAGGAGTACGCAGATCTACTTCAGGATTATGTGACTGGAGGGTTAGAAGCAAGTGAAAGAATCATATGCAACAATAACATTTCTTTTCAGTGTAATGTAGAATGTCAATATTTAGCTTTGGTAACTAAATGGATCAATCAATGACTTGGGTTTATCTTTAAACCAAAAGCTGTCTTTCAAGTCCATTCCTATTTAGAGTAAATACACAAGATGCTTTCCTTTTTTCTTCCCTTTTTCTGTTTTAACTCAGGATATCTATAACACTTTTGTGTAGTGTTAGGATGGGTTTTTTCCCAGTCTCACTGTGTTTGTAAATAATCCAATGTGCTGAAGAACAGTTGACATAGAAAATTGCACAACAATGAACCAAAAGTCTGCTTAGTCCCATGTCCTGCCTCCTTACCTCAGATCAAAAGCAGATCTCTGCAGAAGAGGATATGTATCAATACTCCAAAGACTTCATCCTCCAGTAATGTGCAGCTTGAGGGTTTCAAATCCTTGGTATTGAATCATTTACAGTTGAGAAGGGTGTTATTATCTGCATTTTCCTCTCACTGGAAATGCTTTCTATCTGTCCTTTGCACAAACCACATTTTTCTTCAATTATTCTTTCCTGTAATCTTCACTTGAAAAGGAAAATAAGTTTGGCTAAAGACTATTTTGGGCAGAGCTAACAAAAAATTGGAAAATCTCAAATGAGATTTCAGAGATCTGATGAATATTTTCTTCATTCACAGACTTGAGGGTCTGTCACAAGCTCAAGCTCCTATACTTTCAGTACTCTTGGTACATCTTCTCTACTTTCTTCTAATTTGCAGCTGGGGTCTTAGATGTTAATCCAAGACACCTGGTCTGTTGTCCTGACTTCATAGTCATTATTTCTATCAATGCTCTCCCCGTTTTCCAAGACTTTCTTCAAAATGCTTGAGAAATTACTTGCTGGCAAGACATTACTGAGCAGGGGACAGTGCTGCTAATTTAGAAAATCTATACTTCTCAGTGTAGCAGCTAAGTTTGGACCTCAAATAATTAAGAAATGACAGAACCCTCTGAAATGCACAGAATTCTTCAAGCTCCCATCAGCTTGTTCTCAGCTGGAAGTAAGCCTGTTTCCAGCAGAAATCTCCTTTACTACATGATTTTTTAAATTTCAGATTTGTAAGAGAGCATTTGTGACAGATCCCTGACTGCCCAGGGACAAGCAGCAGTTAAAGAATCACTTTGTTTCGCTCTGGACTCTGGGGTGTATTTTGGAGCAGGCTGGGGTAGATGAGCAACTTTGATGAACATGAGGATGCTGTAAGCCCGTGTCAGCAGGTACAAGCACAGGAAGAAAATGACAGCCATTAATACAGCACTGGCTGTTAAACTCTAAATGAGCCTGAATGCAGTTCTTTCAAATGAATCTATTTTCTTTTCCCCAAAGTGTAAAAGGTCCCTGTGCCTAAAGAAAAGGAGGGACACTGTCACTGTCAGAAGATGGCTGTTATCTGTAGGGAAGGCTTTGCCTCATCTTCCCGTTCCATTAATCAAGCACTTTTTATGGAGAGGTCAGGAAAGCCTAGTGATACAGCTTCTTCACTGCAGGGAGACAGCAGAGCAACACGGTTCTTGATGGAAAAAAGGCACATTGTGTTGACTGAAAGAATTTGTGGGTTTGTAGTTTTTTGCCTTATCATTGTTTGTAATTTACAAAAGGCCAAAGCATTTTAGTGGGTTTTTTTGCACAGTGAGTTTCTGTATTCCACTTCAAAGCAAACTGCCTTTTCTAAATTTGTCTTAATAAAAATCTTCAAAGTAGGTCTAAAGAAAAGAAGATCAAATACTGAAATATCTTTCAGAATAATATGAATTTATTTTTTTTTCTGGAAGAGATTTGGTTTTAAATCCTGTTAGAATTGAAAAAGAGTTTCTTGTATGTTTTGGGAGATGGAAGGCAATGTTGCTTCTTCCTCCTGGCTACCAGTTCAGAAATTTGCAGAGCTCCAAAATAGTGCTATTTGGCCCCTTTCCCCTGGAAATTTTTGAAAGGACAGCTGTAACTCTGAACATGTGTTCACACAAGCATGAGAGCAGAGGGGGACTTACTTTGGAAGTGATTTTATCTCTTCAGTGTCTTCCATGCCTGCCCGGGAAGGACACACCCACCCACACACAAATGCTGTAGTGATGCCTGGTGGTGTTCAGGACCAACTACAAGAATTGTATTGTCACTGCACCACAAGTGACTGATGTATGTTGTGCACTCTCACAAATGAAAGCCTGGACATGGATTATCTAAAGGGCCCTTCCCAGCTGAGATGCCTGAATTCATAACTCTGCACGTGAATCTCCTTTTCTTTTTCTTCCTCCTGCAGGTGTGCCTGACAAAAATGAACACAAAAATAAATTCCCAAGAGACAAGAATACAGCATCCTCTCCATGTCTGCTAAAGATGAGCATATGGTTTTGTTTTGCACCTTGAAATCTGCTCTGCACCCTCAGCCTGCTTCCACAGACCCTGACTCACTTTCTGAAGAGTTCTGTAAACTTAAACTTGTTTCTTTATTGCTGAAGAAATAGTGAAGTTGCAAAAAAAAAAAGCCAGAGAATTCAAAGGGAAGGCAAACACACTGTTCATTTAGACCCTGATGTTGCGGAGATGTTCTGAAGGGCGGGTGCCTGTCGGCACTTCAGTGTGTGGTTGTTGTCATTGCTCCCTCTGCATCCCACATTTATCGCTTCTCCTGTCAGCAGGTCTGTGTGTCCCTGCAAAGGTCCGTCCTCCCTCAGCCCCTGTACATTTTATTTGCTGCTGTAAGCACCATGTTTGCGAAGTGCAATCTCTAGGAAGGGGCTTTTCTTCACACACACATCTTTTTCTACTGTTAAAAACACATAGGTGTTCCCCACAGCCATTTTGAAATTCCTTTCATACACACAGCAAAGGTGAGGAAGTACTCATTTTTTTTCTTGGTTTTGCCACAAATCAGTGAAAGTGGTTATTGCTGCCTGACAGGGCAATTGAATGAAGATGTTTTTCAGAGGTGGCACTATAAAGGACATTGACCATTGAGATAAACTACTCTTTAATAGCTTTCTGTGGGTTCCTTTATCAAGGCTTTGTGCCAAACAGCAAAAATCTCTTATTACAACTGAAAATCAGCAAGGGGGATAATGTTCTATTTCAATTGTCCTGGTAAACACAACTAAAGAGAGAAGTGTGGTAGAATAATGAGGTTAGGGATCTAAGTGATGTTTAACATAGGACCTGTGGTATTAAACTACCTCAGATACCAAATTAATAAGCAGTGATACTGGAAATCATTCTTGTGCTGAAGGACTACACAAATTAGCAGACACACTTAAACCTGTAAATAACTTGCTGGCAAACTGCTGTGAAGGTGGCTTTCTTAGAGGGGCAGGATAGGCTTTGCTATAAGAACGATAACTAAAAAGGCTGTGATATGATGACTTGAGACAAGATAAACAAAATGAGGCTTCATATCTTGATACTCTTTGATTTGCCTGTAAGGGATGATAGTTTCAAGTCTGGGTTTTCCCCCATTCCATACTCTGAGAAAAATCCAGTCCGGGTTTTCCCCCATTCTGTATTTTGGAAAAAATCCAGTCCAGGTTTTTCCCCCATTCCATATTCTGGGGAAAATCCAGTCCATATTTTTCCCCATTCCGTATTTTGGGGAATATCCAGTCCAGGTTTTCCTCCACCCTTGATCCTGGATGGAATTGACCAGAGGAAAAATCAGTATTTTTATGGCTTCCGGTGGCCAGCAGGAGCCAGGATGTGCTGAGCTACACCCTCCACCCAACACTGAAATACTGGAATTTTCTCCAAGAAAATTCAGTGGTGCCATCTTGAGAAAAAACATAATGTACTCTTTAGTATTTGCTACTTTTTTCATTTTTTATCACAATGTGAAGGATCCCCTTGCAGAATCTGGTCCATCAGACCTCAACTCACTTCTCATGAAGATTGGGACTGGTGGCAGCCATCACCCAAGCGGGGTTTATGACTCCTACTATCAGTCTGAAGGCCCAGACTCTGGATGTCACCCCAACAATAAATTGTGAAAACATCATTTGACTTCAACCACATTTGACAGAGGAGCAAAGCTCTCAAATACGCACTTTTCATATTCCATGAAAACCTGCACCATCAAAAGAGAAGAATCAGTGTTCTTACCCTATGGAAACTCAGCAGGATGAACATGTCCTTCCCTAGTCACCAGCAAGCTCAGTCACAAGTCACAAAGCTGTGCAAATACAGTTTTATTCATTGTGCTGCTCTCAGCAATATTTGTTTATCTAAAGAAACACGTGTGATGAGACATTCTGTAGGAGACTTGGCGGGTGGGTGACATTCATGAGCAATCAGCTTCTCAATGAAGCTGGAATGTTTGGGCCTGTGATTAAGGTGGACAATCAAGGATCAGAAAGTGAAATTTCATCATCGTCACCTTGCATGCTCACAGGGTGAGACAGGCACTTCATTTTCACCTCTCTATTCTGTCTCTGTATCCAGAAAATGGACACCGTCATTCAAGCAGAAAGAAGAACTTGCAATAAATGATGTATTTGACTTTGTTCCTTCAGACTTACAAAAAGGGAGACCACAGTTTCCACTTCTGAATGGGTTTAGTGTGTATCCTCCAGGATACCTCCTTTGGTCACCCTGTCGCCTTCTAACAGTTCCTACAAGAGAGAAAAATGAACAAAATGTTTCATCCAGAGTATTTTGAGCAATTAAAGTCGAGTTTGTCCATCTATTGTAGGGCCCATGCTCATCCACTGACACTCCACAGATGGAAGGAGGTCGCTCTGAACCCCAAAATAACTGGTTCAAACATAAGGTTCCATTTGTGTCTCCAAAAAACCTGTTTAGAGATTATTTCACACATTGCCATAAGCAACTTAATTAAATTTCAGTTAATAATCAAAAATAGTCACTTAAATAGTCATGTCACTTAAATAGAGATGTCAACAATTATTTAATTAATTCCACATTAGTATTACATGCTGATTAAATGCCTAACACCATCTCTTGATTTACCGTGTTAATGAGCAATATATGTATAATCAGGTTAGTTATGAAACTTCAGGCCTATCTAGCACTCTGGACAGGCAGTCTTGCTTTCTCTACCAAATCAACTCTGGGATCAAACTATCCAGTGACATAATGACACATCATCAATGCAATTATACTGAAACAGAAAATCACCTTTTGATCTTGCATTCAGCTATTTAAGATAGATCTCCAAATTTAAAGGATACATCTTCATTTGTGGTTTATATGCTTCAATAATTTTTTTTTCTGCTTCTGCAGTGTATTTGACAACATGGGTTCTTTAAACTTTAGACTGGAAATAAACCTGAGATTGAAGAAAATCACCTATAACAAAGGAGCCTGATTAACTCCATTAACTGATCATTTGGCCAGCCTGGTTCCCTTTGTTTCTGTTGAGAACCTGAAGGGGCAGAGACGTGTTTGCTCCATGCCTTGACTTTCAGCTCTACAGCCCCACTTCTTTTTTTGTCACCCAATGCCACAGCTATGTTGATTTCTGCTGAATTCCTGGAAAAGTTTCTTTCTGAAAGCAGCAGACTCTACCTGCTAGTGCAGAGGAGGTAGAGTGTAAGAAAACACCTCCACAAATCAAGCTGTTGACTAATCCCAGTGCACCAAGCAGCACAAATGCTGGCTGTTCCAGAGCAGGGAGAAAGTCTAAATTTTAATGGTAATGAAGGTGGGCAGAGAAGAATAAATACTGTCAAAGCCTGCTAATTATGAAAAGAGATGGATGGCTGCTGTAAATCAGTGTGCTGTGGGGAGAGAGTCTTGAGACAGATTAAGTTATTATTCATACTGGGGCTGTTCAAATAAATCAATGGAAATTCCATCAGCAGCAGGTTCCATTTTTGTTTCGCTTCTTGATTTATGGGTTATGCCTTTGGTCTTTTTATCAGAATCCCCTTCTGCTTTATTCCTAACAGGTATGTATAATCTAATCTGAAGCCACCAGATACTTTCTTGTGCAAAAAGATGTTCATAAACAGCCTAGTAACAGGAGAATTCACAGGGCAAGGTGCTTTTTATGTTTCAGACCCTTCAAAGTACTTTACTGCACTGCTCCTTACTTACATTCCTCACCAGAAAAACAAGGATTAAAATAGTAATTTATTCCATGTTGTTTAGCCTAGTCTTCCAATGAAACAGTATCACTGTAGTCACTACATTGGCCAGGATCCTTGGCCCTTCCACAGCAGATTGTTTAAATTTTTTCACCAGTTTCAACCAAATTTAGGGAAGGAGAAACATCTCAGGGACAGAGAGCTCCTAGTGGGATAAAAGTAGGCAGTTGGGCAGAAAACCCCACATGTCCTTGTGAGGAAAATATAGCATCTCCAGCACAGATATATTACGAATAGTGTGGAATCTAAGTGGAAAACAACCAAGGACCCAGGTTGGGAGCTCTGACATTTGTAAGTTTACTTGCTTGCTTACTTAGATGACAATTTCTCTGTAATGGTGTTGGTCTTTCTGTGTTGATATTCAGCATCTTATGTGTCACAAGAGTCCCTGTGCACTGTCATAGAAGAATCAATAAATGGCTCAGGGCATGCGGTCAGGAAGGCCAAACACATTGCACCTCATCTTGAACCTCTGCTTCAATTTATTATTATGTAGCCCTATTTACCCCACCAGCAATGTCTCAGGGTCTAAATATAGATAACACTGTGAAGTCTCAGTGGGTAGTTATGTCTGCCAGTATTGCTAAAAATGGCCCAAATTCAGGGGACAAAAACATGGACTGTAGTCAACAGATGAATGCCCAAGCAGTGCCTGGACAGCACAGCAGCACATGGAAAGGAGAAGCGTTTCAAGAATGAGGTGAACTGCTTGAGAGAGGACAACCAGACGCCTTTATTAGGCAAGATCTGGCAGTAATGGGGCACAGACTCCTTTGAATAATAAGAGCAAGTTCATGGGCTGGGCGATGACTTCAAGCAATGAGGGAAATGGTTAAAGGCCAGCTCACATCTACAGAGACCTGGATTTATCATCAGGCAGGTGCATGATGAATGGGTACTTAAATGGTCTAAGGTTTACCTGTTAACAGCACCTTAAAATCACCTCTGACTACACCACAGGAGCAGTGATGCAGACAACACTAAGACTGGATGGAAAACATTTCTCTTTTCCTGTCTCTTACTTGCTTGACAGAGCCATTCATACTATTCAAAGACCCTGCCATATCATGTGTGCTGCTACTAAGTGCCCACTTGCTTTGCATTTGCCAAAAATTGTTTTAACATTTTGGCAGCTTGGCATAGTGTGTTTAGCTGTCCTGATCCCAGCAGAGTGTTTTCAAATCCAGTAATTGCATATCATTACCTCCTTTTGTTGCTGATGCTGTTGCCTGTGCCTTCATTTACCTGTAGCTCTGGACCACTCGCTGTTAGAGGGGGCTATCTTTAATGCTCGTCTCTCCAATGGTTTGTTTGAAGCAACATACATACATACATCTTAAGAGTCTTGCAAGCAAAGCAGCATGCCACAGAGCTTAATTAAAGAGGAAATAGAAAAAGAAGCCTTTCCCCAGTGAGCTGGGGGAGTTGCATACTGCTGAAGCTGATGGGACGAGATTGATTGTCTGATGTTAACATACAAAAAAAAGGAACTTTTGACAGAGGTGCAAGAGCTATATTTCATTAGGGACAGCACCACTGAAAAGGACATTCACTCATAATCTACTCAGGGGGTTTTTTTATTATTTCGGTATCCAGCAGTGTTTTAAGGCAATTCCCATCCTACCTCCTGCTGTAAGCTTGGAAGCAAAAGAAGCCAGCTTTATTCATCAAAGCTACACTAACAGCCCCTTTTCTCTCCCATGAACCATTAGCTTGGGACCACCAATACTGACAGGTCATGGCTGTGCTATTTCCATCAAACATCAGACCTGTGCTGGAAATGATGGCAGTATCTCATCCAATTAGTCTAGAAAAGGCACTGGGATATGTTTTCCAGGTGATTACTTCTGACAGCCAGGTCCACCATTTTCTGGAGGTGCCTACTCCAGGATTAGTAGTCACTATTTCAGAGCCTTCAGGACTCTCTTTGCTCTCTTTAAAGGCACAAAGCAGCTTCCTGTGGGATTTTTAAATGGTTGTTCCAGAAAGTTTGCAATCAGCCAATGACAATAGAGGCAAGTCTGTAGGAGTTTTTCTTTCTCTCCAAAGCAGCAAAGCACTTCATAAGCACTTCATTTTTGCTGAACAGAATGCCATCATGCATCTCCAATAAATGCTGAAAATCATTCCTGAACCTGCTGGAGCCTGTGCTGTCAAGGCAGAGGCTGCACACCCAGGGAGTGCTGTCTGTACAAGCCAATGGTGCCAGAGGACTGGTCCCTATGCCCACATCGATCCCAGCAGAGATCCCTGTGTGCATGCTTATCTGGGATCATTCACACTGATACTCTTGAAAGGAGATCCTCTCTTTTGCAAGCTTCCTTATTCCAACATCATCACGAGTGTGAGGCTCTGCTCTACTTTCCTTGCTGGTCAGACACATGAAAGGGATAGTGAGAGTTAGGTTTAGGTGATCCAGCTGGTGAACCTAAAAGGAACCTGGGACCCCTGGGTGTGCTCCCAGGACAGTTGCACTGCCATATAGTGGGACTCTGTCTTCCTGTGTGGTGCTTGCCTGACAAGCTCCATACTCCTCTGTCTCTGCAGCAATGTTATGGGATTGAGGCCATGCAGGCTGCGCAGCTCAGGGCCTTTCCTGCAAGGACACCCACACTGTAAGGACACCCCATTACCAGGATGCACAAAATGGGCTGGCAGCCTGAACCCCAGCTGAGCTCAGGCTGTCTCCAGGAGAAGTTTGGAGGCACAGTAACTCAGTTCTTGCTACGCTGTTCACTCAGAGCTAAAGAGAATTTTGGTGACTGGACTTTTATGCAGCCACAAGCACTAGTACAGAGACTGTACCTGAGGAGAATGACAGTATTTCACAGCAGCCTTTTAGCCATAGTTGTATGTAATCCATTCTTCTCCCGAGGAGGAAGAAGAACAGGCTGTGCTTCAAGGTGGGTGGTTAATCATTTTCCTTAGATGACAGTAAATTTGCTCACCAAAGCATGCACAGAAGTATTCAGATGGGTCCTCTGCTCTGCCAGAAAAGCCATCTCTCTGCCCAGGATTACTTTCCTGCTCTCTCTACCCAAATCCCCACCTTAATGGTACATAAATTGGAGTTGAGTCCTTCTCCCTACATGAGGCACCAAAGGGAAGATCTCTCCCTCTCCTCACCATGTCTTACAGGGGTGTTTTCCCATACCCAAGTGTTGCCCACACAAGCCAGATAATTATACAGAAACTTCACCTCCAGCCCACCACGGTCCTGTGGATTAACAGCCCATGTGGCTTTTTCTCTTGCTTCTGTCAGCTAATCAAAAATCTCTAGTTTTGTATCATTTCACAAATATCAGTCCATTCCCTGGGATCATTTCAGCTGCAAAATAATGACCTGTAAGTGCCAATTCTAATATTCAGTTGACCTTCAAGCTAAATTGTGTTTTGCATTTGCCTTACACACTTTCATAGAAACTTAATCCACTGTCTAACATAAATGATCATTTCCAAAGAACATAATGGTTCTGAGTGCAGACAATAACTGGCTGCAATTTGCTTCATGAGCAATTTTATTTACATCGACAGCAGAAGAGCTAAATTGAAAGGTCTGCTCTTTGACTGTGGCTGTATTTGTGCTAACGCCAAAAGTATGTTCAGCTTCAGGAAATCAATTCACCTTTGATTTAGCCCTCTGTATTATTAACACAAGAATAATACAGCATATAGATTTCCTGCCCAAATGAAATGAATGAACGTCTGTCTTCATGCCGAGGCAAGCACCACCCAAATTATTGAGAAACAGCCATTTGATGGTGGGACAGTGCACCTCTCAGAGGGGCTGTGGCTGGGGTTCACACAGATGGAGCCAGCTCAAGATAACTGCTGTGCAGGCTGCTCAGGTGCCTGTGGTGCCTGATTGTGTGGCTACTGGGTCATCTTCATTGCATGCCCTGAGGCAACCTCTACTGTCAGACGCAGCTGCCACATAGACTGTGAGTGGCATGGGAAATCTTAAATGTGCTGGAGTACACTACCTGGAGCAGGTTATGTGTGACAGAGCCACGATGCCCAGTGTTGGGAAGGAATTATCACACTTGTTGCCTTTCAAAATGCTGGAGGTCACTTTTCCAGAGCAATGCAAACAAAGCCACTAGGCTGGATAGTGTAAGCAGGTTACGCAAGAGGATGAGTACCTGACATGGAGATGGGGTGGGATTTCTCAGGCACACAGTTCTCTAATTTCTCCATTCCTGGGTGGGGCTTCATGGCTGCAGAGGGAAATTATCTTGATGCCAAACACACTCACATTTTTAGAAAATATTCTTCTTTACATGTCCTCTTTTTTTCTCCCTAATCAAAAGGATAAATCATGGGGTGCTACACGGAGATTAAGGGGGAAAGTTGGTCATTTTATTTGCACAGCAATACTGCATGGGAAATCCCAGGTACTCCCAGTCTCAAAGAACCTGCAAATTACATAGAAAGTGCAAAGCATGTAGATAGGAAGTAATCATAAAAGCTTTGTGGATTATCCAAATAGAAGGAAGAGCATGATGTCCATATTATGACAGGTGGAAGCCAAGAAAGGCTAAATGAGTTATCCAAAGTCTTTAGATAAGACACATGTCATAAAGCATTCTAGTTGATGTTCTGATGTATTACTAGAAGTCCTTTGCTGTGAATCAAAAGCCAGTGATGGTTGAATTTAGGAGCTATGCCAGTATATTCCCACTGAAGATCTGGTAGAAATGAGGGAATCATGTAGCAACTTACATTTAGATTGTGCTGTGCTGGAAGTCTATGAAGAAATAAGCCCAGACAAAGTCAGTCTAAATGAGTCATGACAATTTGCCAGCTGACACCATTGCTAGCAAAGCACTAAAGAAATATTAAGTGCCTCCAGGTCAGGAAAAAGCAACTTTCATTGTGAAGGCCGAGAAAGGGAGAGGAAGGCTGTCTCAAGTGCTCTAGCAGCCCCTTGGACTGTCACCAGGAAGACTTAAGACTTTGCAAGTACTCTTTGACCTCCATCAAGGGGAGTGATTGAGAGCTGGTAGCAGTGGTGTGAAGGTGACACGCAGCACGGAAGAAGGCTCCGTGCAGCAGTGACATTTGCACATACAGTCATGGGCTGATGTACAGCCTTACTTACTGGTGCCTCTTGTGTTCTGGAAAAGAACAGTAGAAATAACTGTTAATAAAAATAAATATACTTTAATTCAATACTGGCCTAATAAAAAAGTATAGGAAAAATATGTTATTGAGTTTCTTTTTTTTTTTTTTTCTACTCCAGAAAATATCTAAATAGTCATAAAAATGTCACTAGAAGAGAGGGAGGTGAGGGAATAAAATTGAAGTATCTGGTGATCACAGGAAGTTTATAACCAGAACTCCAAGACTTTCTGTTGTTATCTTGAAGGCTGGTTTGTACCACGGCATGCAATACAACCCAAAGAGACCCCAGAGCCAGTGGCAGCAAAGAGGCAGCCTGTCAGACTGTCCATAGCCCCATGCTAACACAAGGCTGAGCCAGAACATGCTGTTACAGCAAAAGTCAGTTCATCAATCCATTGCCCTCAGGAAAACAGCCATGGCACAAGCAGGTGCAGTAAAGTGAGAAGGGAAGGGCAGGTGCAGCAAGGAAGCAAGAGAGGGCCTTGAGAAAGGGGGAGGAGGTGGGGCAAGAGCTCAGGAGTACCCCCATCACGTCAGAAGCCACCCAGCTCTTTGCCTGGGAGGGTGGCAGTGAGCAGAACCAGGTAACCTGGCTGGATGGGCACCGTGCAGAGTCACCAGCCCAGCTGCTGCACCCCATGCTGGGCTAGCAAAGCCTGGAGCAGCTCCTTCTCTGCCATGGGGTGGGAGTGACAGGGACAAGATCCCCAGGGCTTAAAGGGAGGGGACCATCCCATCAGGTCTTTTTTTCTTGCATAAAAGCTTCCTGAGTCACATGACCCCTCCCTGGATTTAACAGCACAGGCAAGCAGCACATAGTCCTGGCAGTCCTTCCCCATCTGGGTTTTAGCATGGAATGCTAAGTCATTACCTGTTTTATTTCTAAAGACAGTTATTCATTTCATTACCCACACCCCTGCAGATTTATTTCAGAAAAATATTTTACAATTACAACCTTCTCTTTTTCTAATATGGTTAAAATTTTGCTTCTAAACCTCAAAGGTAAACATTTGCTGGCTTCTTCAAGGACCATTTCTATTATTATTTCTTAGATCAGCTCCACTGTCAATTAGCCACTCCTCTGATGTGAGGATTCTGACAGCAAGAGTAGGAGAGATTTGCAACAAATTACTGCAATTTAAAAGCAGAAAAACACAGCAGGAGTGAGCAATGTCCAAGTTATTGAAGCCCACTTCAGTTCAGTCCAGAATGGTAATCACAGCTCCATAGAGGGAAGGAAGATGTGTGTCCTACCATTATAATGGGGCATTATGCTGTCAGACACTGAATAGGTATTACCATAGAGGGACTTTTCCTTCATCAAGCCTTCAATTTAAAGGGCTCTGGTGTATCAAGAAGTGCTGTTCATATCTCAGCAATGCTGCATGACTTAGACATTAGATGATATCAAATCCATTAAGGAGTATAGAGTAATAATCTGCATCCTTTCACTTCACCTTGTATTTATTGCCACAGTATGCAGTAAATGCAAGGCATTTCATGGCTAACAAGATTCACAAAGGTATTGAAAAAAAACCAATTGAAGATGGTTTTGTTTTGCTGGTTTCACACAGTTCATAATGGGACCCTCTGCACAGCATGAGGTTCACAGAGCTGGGCTCGTTCCAGGAGGAAAAATAGTAAATGTGTAATAGGTTTATAATCTGTGAGATACAGCTCAAGTGCCCTGCTTTCACCAAATGGGTCCTGGAAAACTTTCCTTTTATTGCTGTTCAGGCACATACTTACACATACAGTTTATTAAATATTTTTTCATATTGTTAAATTACATTAAAGTGAGGGAACCAGAAAAATTCCTGTGTCTGTGGAAGGTTTAATCAGTGCTGTATCTTGGACTATCCACCATCAAAGGACAGTTAGTTGCACCCCCAAAAATATTGAGAATAAAAAGCTGTTGCAGTAAAGCATTTCTCAGCTCTGTTTACATCTCCTTGCAACTACATATTTTTATAAAGTACAGCACTTTCTGAGCCTCAGCTGAAGAGCTTTAAATGAGTGAGGATGAAGGAATAGGAGGAGAGCAGTCTGCTTCACACAGACCTGCCTGAGCAGTGCTACTTCAGAGGAAAAACAGGACTGGCAGACAAATCCCTGCTTGCTTCCCTGCTCCATAGTTACCTCTGGGTAACTATTGACATCAGCAGTGTTACTCACAATTTTGCACCCATCTGACTGGAGCGCAGCATGAATAATTTCTGATCACTCCCTCCTGAGCTGGGTTTGGTCAGGTGTCCATCAGGAGAAAGCCTCCATCCCACTGGAGCCATCAGCATCTCTGTTTCAAGCCAGCTCCTGGCAAAAACAACTTGGAGCAGGTGGCCAGTGGGTCCCTCTGAGAGGCCAACATCTGTAGGTCAGCTGCAGCTGCCGTGGCTCTTCCAAGAGCTGTAAAGCTGGGGATGCTCCTTCTTAGCCAAGTTGTGCAATAAATATATTGAGGGGATTGTTTTGCCACCTGTTCCCATTTCCTCGCCTTCAGCAGTGACATTCAAAAGAAGTTTGCCATTCCCCCACAAAAAGCCTTAATAAATACCTCACTGAGCTTTTCTGCCAATAAATGGAGCATTGTAAAATGTTGACAAAGAAGCCCAGACCAACAGGGAGAACAGAAGGTGTGTGTCCTTGTCACTGCACTTTACCCTGCAACCAAGCATAGCTGGGGTTGGTGTTTGGCCCTCCCTCCTTGGTGGGAGTTTCAAAAGAGAAAGGGCAATTGCAAGGTTTCTGCTTAGCTTCCAGTCTCCTGAAATGTCAAAGCTAAAAAAGAAAAAATCAGTCGATCATATAGTAGTGGAGATGCTCAAGGTAAAGAAGCCTCTTCAGCTGTTGCAGTCATTTCCCCTGAAAATCCAGCCAGCAGGTTTGATTTCTGCATTTAAACATTTCTTCAGCATAACAACATGCCCAAAGTCTGGTACCAAAGAGATTTTAGCACACAGAAATCTCCACAGTAAATTACTCACAGCACCTTAATGTAAGGGAGCTCCTTTTGCAGACGTTTCCCCAGCAAGGTGCTGGAATGAACAGAGTACAGGGCTGCAGGGTACAGCTTTCCTCCTACTCCTACACCCCAGACTTGGAGGTTCAAGTTCCAGGAGACCTAAAACAGGCCCACAGCAATCCCTTGAGCTGCGGCTCAGGGTAACCCACCCCAGTGGTGCTGCTGACAATGTAGCCATTGCAGCAGGTACTTCCCTCTGCTGTTATCCTGAGCCAGATCACAGGGAAGGTGAGTACAGCACCATCCATCCATCCATCCATCCATCCATCCATCCATTTCCAACTGCCACAAACCAAGCCAAGAAAGGAAGAAAGATACATTTTCCTGAGAAAATATCCCATCCTGTTCAGTTGCTTCCTAATTCTTACTGGTTACATCTGAATGCTGTTCCCAGGAGAGCCCATCCAGACAGAGCTGTTTGCCTCAGCACTCAAAGCCTTTCCTATTTGCAGTTATTTCAGTTGCTGCACCTTCATGACAGGGCTGATAAATTCAATTCTGACTGCAGAGGGACTGGGTGACAGCTGAAAACAGAAAGTACAAGCAATCCTGACAGTGCCTCACTTCAAAGAAAAGTAAAGGCAAGGTAAGAAAATGTTCTTGAGGCAATCTGGTGAAAAGGAGCTGCTGCTGAGCAATTGCATTCACTGAGGTTTCCAAAGGTCACTCCTATCCTCCCTCTTTCTGCAGCCTCTCATAGATCTTCTGTGGTTCAGACAGCACAGGCTTTATTGGGCTCCCCACCTGTCTCAGCAAAACTTGATTATATATATTTTCCTTTTGAGGACACTTCCTCTCCTTATTCTCTTCCTTACCTAGCCTTTCTTTCATCTCAAGATGGATTAAAGTTGTACAGTCATGGGCAACTCTTATCCCAAGAACATGTGAATCCAGTCCCTCCCAAACTTTATAAACATCATTGAAATCTTTCCTTGCTGGTCTGCCCTCACAGTGACCTGCATTGTGGTATCCCACAACCAAGATTTATGAGAACAGTAGCATACAAAGCTACACTATTGCTTATTTTTTATTAATAACAGCAAGACAGCAATGTTTAGCTATCATAAAATGGAAAACAGAAAAATGGCTATTATCTTGCTCGTGGTAACTCTCCTATTCATACCTCTTCGTAGCCAGCCCAGTTGCTGCTTTATAGGATCTCTAAACATTAGTGGAAAAAATAGTATCTATAAAAACATTGCAGCTTGTAGCAAGATTTCATACACTTTCATATATTTCCATATATTCATATTTAATATGTGCATGTCTTTTATTGACTCACTAAAGAGTTCCCATGCACTTCTATGCCTGCACAGCAGCCCTTGGTGGGGAGGTTGCTGGCCTCCAAACTTGCAAATGGGCAAATGGTGACTTGGGTTGAGTATGGGAAGGTTCACGTAAGAGACAAGGTAAGGTCCGTTTCCAACTCATAATAATATTTTCAAATGTTTTATCTAGTTAGGTATCATTTTGATATTATCTATAGATCTATAATACAGATCAGTATCAGTATAGATCTATACTGATATATTTCATATAGTATTGAACTCCTCCTTTGCATTTTACACACACACACATTTTGTATGTGCACACACATACAAAATTCTAATACAAACTTCTTTGTTGACAGCACCTGAACTACTGCTGGGTCTAGAGATAAAAACAGGCCTGAACCAGACATCAAGCTGTCTCTCTTTCACAGTCTCCTATGGGAATATGAGCAGTATGACCTAAAAATACATGGCCCTCTTTAATTCACTCAGGATTTAAAAAAAAAAAAAGAAGAATAAATACTTATGCAATTAAATACTGCATCTTGTGTTTACTCCTGGTTCTCAACATTTCAGAGAACTCTGTGGAGCCTTGAGATCCTGTTGCTATGTTGTTACATACAAAAAAAAAAGCAGCAGACTGAGTGCTAATGCACCTGTTAATACAGGATTGCTGTAGGACAAAGGTGTGAAATGTTCCTTCTCTGCCCTGCTGCAGTGTTGCATCCAGGTTTGGAAACTGTTCTTTGAGAAAGATGTAATCTAGCTAACTGAAAATAATTATCAGCAGAACAAAAGGGGTCAGCAGATATCTAGAAAGTCTGACTTAATTGGAAAGACTGAAAGAAATTAAGTGATTTAAATCCAATGATTGAAAAAGAGGGGAATTGGAATAGAAGATTTTACATGCACTGAAGGTAGAGGCAGAGTGAGTCATAAATAAATAAATGCATGTCTACTGTAGATATAAGAAGGTATTGACTTAAAAGCAGGCAAGGAGGATTTAAGTGAGACATCAGGAAAAAGCTGGCACAGCCCAAAATAGACTAACGTCTCTCAGTAGTGGCTTGGGTAAACCTGATTCTGCCCTGAGGATACACCTGAGTGAGGTGATGTGTCACTGTCCCTTCCTCCTGCATTTTTTACTACAGAAGTTGGTACTCCTTGGACGAAGTTGTGTCCCAGAAACATATTTCCATCCACATTTCCAGCATAAGTTACATTATTCTTTGGCAGTACCAAAAGAGACTGCATTGCTTTCTGCTTTCATAGGCTGGAATTTCAAGGGGATCCTAAAGTTGCACAACTTCCTTAGACTTTCAACGAGGTTTGAAACTTTGGCTGCTTCTGATTTTGTGTTTGTTAAAATAAAATTCCAATTTCAGTGATAAAGGGATTAATATTAACAGCATCTTATCTGGTAACAGAGCAGTGAGCAGGCTGCCTTCTGCTCTGGTTGACTTTTTATGACAGGCGTGTCTCGGTGACTAGGAGAAGTCGAGGAGAGCCTTCCTCTGCCTGCTCTGGCTATGAATGCTGAGGAGCATAACCAGCTGCCCAACCCATTGGAGAAACAGGAAACAACAGAGCTGGGCGTTGCAAAGTGAATGGACTCCATTTCGTGGCTGTCTCTGGGGTTTATCATGACTGAAAAAGGTGTAATTTTTCACATTAATATAAAGATCTTAAGAAAGAGATAGAGAGTATACAAACTATAATACAAATTATTCCATATTATAACATAAAACAGCAGGCTATGTTTTAGACCACTTGTCCCTGAAATATTCTCCTCTTTAATAAACTGTCATTTGTTTTCTACCATTCAAAAAAATCTAGACGCATCCTCTTATGCTGAAAGGGACCTCCCTGTGCTCTTGACACAAACAAAAAAGTAACTGGCCTAAACTGCAAAGAGAGCTATGTAAATAGAACCTCCTTTCTGGTCTGCGTAGGTAGGCAGCAGAAAATGGGATGGCTTTGGGGGTGAGATCTCTCACAGAGAAAAAAAGTTTCTGGAAGGTCACTCCCAGCAGGAATGAGATGCATTAGAATAGCACGGCATTCAAGCCTCCTCTCGTTCGTTGCTCTCTCTTTCTCCTTCCCTTCTTCCCTTGTTCCCTTCACTCGTTCGTTGCTCTCTCTTTCTCCTTCCCTTCTTCCCCCTTTTTCCCTTCACTCGTTCATTGCTCTCTCTTTCTCGTTCCCTTCTTCCCTTGTTCCCTTCACTCATTCATTGCTTTCTCTTTCTCATTCCCTTCTTCTCCCTTTTTCCCTTCACTTGTTTGTTGCTCTCTCTTTCTCATTCCCTTCTTCCCCCTTTTTCCCTTCACTTGTTTGTTGCTCTCTCTTTCTCGTTCCCTTCTTCTCCCTTTTTCCCTCACTCATTCGTTGATCTCTCTTGCTCATTCCCTTCTTCCCCCTTGTTCCCTTCACTCGTTCATTGATCTCTCTTTCTCATTCCCTTCTTCTCCTTTTTTCCCTTCATTCATTCGTTGCTCTCTCTTTCTCATTCCCTTCTTCCCCCTCCTTCCCTACACTCATTCCTTGCTCTCTCTTTTACGTTCCCTTCATCTCCCTTTTTCCCTTCACTCGTTTGTTGCTCTCTCTTTCTCGTTCCCTTCTTCTCCTTTTTTCCCTTCATTCGTTCGTTGCTCTCTGTTGCTCATTCCCTTCTTCTCCCTTTTTCCCTTCACTCATTCATTGATCTCTCTTTCTCGTTCCCTTCTTTCCCCTTTTTCCCTTCACTCGTTCGTTGCTCTCTCTTTCTCGTTCCCTTCTTCCCGCTTTTTCCCTTCACTTGTTCGTTCAAGCTCCACTTCTTATTTCCATGGCGAGTGGCAATTTCACTTTGGTTGTCCTGGGAGACAAGAACCTCTTCAAAATGGAATTGTTCCCACTCCTCTGTAGGGTAACCACGTGGCTTCAGGGAAAATGGGCAAGCCCAAAGCCGAGGGCATCTCAGCCCTATGCAGAAAGCATCATCACCTGCAAAGGGACAAAATATCCACTGAGATGAAGAGAAGCCCTATTGCTTCTTGGTATTGGATTGTGCTCCTTCTTAGCTCTGTAGCCATAGTGATCTGAGCCTGACCCACCATTTGGCCCTCTGGTGTTTCTTTGTGGATCCAAGGTGAAAATCATTTAGCTATCGCGTCATAAACGTCATCTTACTTGAGACCTTATTTCTGTAGCAATCAAGCTACTAAAACTATCAATATTATTAATGTATTGCTGTTAATACCCTGTTTCCAGGATCAAGCAGAGCTGCACATGGGTTTCTTCAGGAATAAGACACCCTCCATTGTTTTCTAAATAGCCTGTTAAAACCCTCCATGAACCTAAAGCTTTTTACCCCAGTTACTTTACCCTGTAGGAGGAGCAAGATGCAAGGAGACACAGAGGGTAGGAGAATATGGGAGAACAGACAGGTCAAGAAAAACTGTGCAAAATCCAGGCACACCAGCAGCCCCTCTTGTGTAATCTGTAGCACTGTCGGTCACAGAAAGCCAATTAGAGTTCCTCAGCACAGAGCCTGTTCATGAGCCCGAATACTTTCTTTTGTTCGAACACTGTCAACAGAGAACTTTGTTCTGAGCTGTCCAAATATTCTACAATTAAGATGAGTTAGCAATTGGAGAAGAAACTACAGCAAGAAGAACTAAGAAGGAAGCAATTGTGCAGAATGCTAAATTCCTTCCTCAAGCTTTAAGTCTAAACTGACAGACCAATGCACTTTCTCCTTTGTTAGCTTTTCTTTTCCTTTTCTTTTTTTCCCTTCTCTTTCCTTTGGTGACAGAAGAGTGAAAAAGACACAAATCACTAACTACTAAACTGAAGCACACATCTTTTTTTTTCCCCTTGCTACTCTTCACAGAGCCTTTTAATCTCAAAGAAATTCTCCCTATTTCCTCCCTGAGCACTGATTTAAACCACAGGAGTGAGGAGAGGTGGAAAGCAAGCAAACAGGGCAAATATGCTCCTGACACCTAGAGCCTGAAAGCATAAGAAAGTAGATGCCCATTCTCTTGAAGAAAGTAGAGATTTCAATGGCTTTCAGCCTTGAATTTGGAGTGACAGTAAGTATTCTGCAAGAGACGGGAATGTGAAAGGGGATCTTTCTTAGCCTAAATCTATCTTCTCACTTGGGGTCTACTGGTATGTTGTGATGTTTTGTTGTGTCAGACTCATGTCCAGGAGCAGCTTGTTCTTGGATTACCCACCATTGCATCTTCCAAGCACAGTGAAAAAATTATACAACCAAATGGCAGCAACAACCTTACATGGAAACAGCTTTCCCTTCTTAGATGACTTGTCAGTATCACAGAGTCCTCAGCCCTCAGAAAAGGCTGAGAAATTCTTCTTCTCTAGCTGTGTTTGTGCTGTTGTCTGCTGGAACTGCTGCTCCCCACAAACAACAGAGCAGAAGATAAAAGAGGTAAGATAAATACTTTGGGTCTAATTCTGCTCTGCCCAGGAATGTGGGCAGATAAAGGTTGGTCTTGTCTCCTGGCTTAAGTCAGAAGGGATTGCTCAGCTTGAGCCATGAAAGTTCTCTCAGGAACTACAAACTCTAAGCAAAGTCTGTCATGTTAAGACAGAAGCTGAAGTGGATAGTTTACAGGATTACAGCTCCATATTTTGACGCTAACTTGACCTTCCAATCATCCTTTAGGGACATAAATCCCAGGAGAGACCATAGGCCTTTCCTAAAATGTTTTGCTGGATGTGACTGAACTGTATTGGAGCATAAGGAGAGCTTCAGTAGAGGGGTTTCTGCTTACAAGAGAAAGGACAGTTCTGGAGCTGGCCTAGACACCAGAATAGATTTCATTTGTTTGGCATATGCAATAATATTATTTAGTTTAATTTATAAATCAAATTGTTTAATAGAACTTTATTTCCTCTTGCTTATAGGCTTCTTGTCCCTCTGGTGGACTTCTGCTCCTGGGATTCAGGACACATCTTTACTCTTTGTCTAATAAAAGCTCTTCATTTGGCACATGAAATGGGCCATTAGTCTTTAAAAAGGACCATAAGATGCAGCTTTAAGGATAAAAAAACTGTAAGTAAAAGCTTGCTAGGGCAAGGTGAACCTTTCAGTGTGGTTTTGCTACACATTTCTTGGTAAGAGGTAAAAGGGGAAATGGGCATGAGTCAGCCCATTTTGCTGGCAAGCAAGTTAGTCTAGAAAGCTGCTCAGTCTCTTTCACTCTGGGGAAAAAAAAACAAACTTCCCCACTTCAGTCCCCAGCAGCCTCCTTTCCCAGAGAGCTCCTGTGATCAGCTTCTGCCATTCAGAAACACTGGGAAGCAACGGCTGCACGAGAAGATCAATACGGAAAACATTCGGTACCCAGCCACCCCTGGCCCCGAGGTTCATCATTGCACAAATGTAGCCATGTTCCTCATTACAAGCAGGATTGATGTATTTAGTTCACCCTGCAGCTCTCCTTAATCAGCTATCTAATTTTAGGCCCTTGCTTCGAGGCTGGGAAAGGGAGGAAGGAGGGAGGTTATTGACAGAGTTCTTAAAATACTGTAGCAAAAACCTACACTTGTTAATCATTCTCTTTATCTGATTTATACCCAAAAGATATAATCTGCTCTTCCCTCCCTCAGCTCCTTTATTCCTTACAGGATTCACATTGCAAAGAGCTAAAATCAAATGGAAAAAAAAATCATGAAGTTTTACATTGGATTTAGGTTCTATCTGTGGGATATCTCATTGCTTAACCCTTTCTTAGCTTCTTGGTTGCCAGGGAGAGAGCTTCAGCTCTCAAGCACTATTGGTCTATCCTATTGTCAGTGACAAACCCAGCAACTTTCCATCCTTTAGGCTCATTTTAATCACATTTGGTGAGGGAGTTTGTTGACAGCAAACAGCCAGATGATCCTTGTGGGTCCCTTTCAATTCAGAATATTTTATGATTCTGTGTCGGGTAGTTCCTGCTGTGAAACCCATGGACTGCAGGCCCAGAAAGCATGAGAGAATTCTGACTCCTGAAGGCTGGTGATTTATTTCTATGTCCCTCTGGAAGAACAATGTCAATAAAAAGTTATTACAACTCTTTCTTTTCCTATAAAACCTAGTCAATAAGATATTACTGCGGTGTCTTGTTTTAAAGGAAAGCCTGGCAGCCAAAACCACTCAGAGAAATAAGAAGGAGATTGGGAGGAATCCCCTAAATACAGAAGGTCTGTGTTTATCTCCCAAGTGTGTCTGAGGCAGCAGTTCAGGATCTGAATGTCATAAAGATGGACTTGATACACAGCCTGGGTGATCTTATGGTCCTTCACACCAGCACAAGCTATGGAAACACAATAGCACCTCTCAGGCAGAGCCCTGCTGCAGGTCTTCTCCCTGTGGGTCATAGGCATGATCCTCACAGACTGAAAATCTCTGTACTAGATTTTACTTCAGTGGTGGATTTGATTATTTCTAAGTCAAAAGTTACCTAACTTTATTCTTTATTTACTGCAGATCATTCAGGTTTATGCTGAGGAGCTAATGCAATTTGGCCTGAAATACAAGCAGCAAGTAGAGCTGCTAGAAATGTGTTACATATGTTCTACTGCTTGCAAAATCTGTCAAAGATTACCTGTTTGGTGGGTGTCCCATCACTCATCTGCCTTTTTCCATATCTTGGCATACCTGAATATCTATCCAACGGAGCTGCTTAAGCAGCAGTGCAAATCCCATGGTTTGACAGCTGTGAAAAAAGACCATCATCCAAAGATCCAATTTGTGATATCTGGTGTGTGCCCAACAAAAATTGGTCCTCATTCAAAATTGATTTACACTGTCTGTGTTGCAAAAACCCTTTCAATGCACACAACTCTCTTGCACCTCTCCTCACCAACATGAGGTGGGTCTCCAGCTAATGCTTCTTAGACCACACAAGTCCATTTTTTTACTATGATCAACCTTTACACAAATCAACAACATTTGTTGGGAGTACTGACAAGAACTTCTTCAATTTGTGTTAGCAACAACAGCCCCGGAAGAGTTTGTTTCAGCTGAAAAAATATCAGAATAGATGAAGTTTGTGGCTTCACACTGGATGTGCTCTACCAAATCATCAATCTCTGGATCAAGAAAAGCATTTGGAAAAGGATGGAAGAGAAAGCATGAAAATTTAATTTACTGTCCAAGGTGTATTTACAGGTCCATGGTTTGTGTGGGTACTGTAGGTATCACAGAGAGACAATGCGATGCAGGAAGGAGTAGGAGAGGGTCTGTAACCTAGCAAGCTAATCCAGGTGACAAACTAGCAAAACTGTTCCTTTCCTTACACAGTCCAAATGAAATATATGCATCTCCCAGAGTAGTAGAGAAAAAAAAACTTATCAGTCTGATGTTCACTAATCTCATTACTGTATAACTGATGGCAGAAAGAAGCAGGGATGGGCTGGTTACAGCTAGTCCATTAATCAGGTCCCTGGTGAAGCATCTCAGCTAGAGTTAAAATTAATGTTGGAAAATTAATCGGGACTTCACAAAGGAAACCGCAAAGCATATGGTGTCAGCTAATGGAGAGGCTGCACGGCTGAAGCGTCTGAAACTTCGTGTCTTCCTGAAATCTAATTAGACCCTAATGGAAGGAAGACTGAGAGAAGGCTCTTAATTGAAAATTACACTTCCAGTTCAATCAAAGCCTGCTTCCGTGTTGCTATTAAAGGCCTTTTAAAAATAGCTGGATTCTACAGTGACCTTGCATACAAAGTGTTCACTTACAGAGAGTAGCTGTATAGATAATCAATGGATGCCTCAGTGATGGATTTGGACCCATTCTGTAATAATTTATGACTAGTGTGTATTGACCTGGGTACTGAGATGTTGTCTGTATGAATGAATATATGGTTTAATTTAATAGGAGCTGTCCAGAAAGAACAAACAAGCAGGTAAAAATGTCTCAAGGCAAGCCGCTCCTTGGCAAACACTCAGAAGTGTTACGAGATAATTCACAGACAGCAAACTGCCTGGAAAAAGTCACATATGTAAAAAGGAAAATTTTTTCCAAAGAAGGAAGTATTGTTCTCCAGGTGGTTTATAAGGGGCCAGACTCAGCTACATGTAACTTTGGACATGTACAAAAAAAGTACACAGATTAGTGAGGGAAGGTACTCAAGTGTGATTGCTGTAGCCTCTGTCTATACCTTCTGGGCCATTGCAGAGCCGAGCACCAAACAATTTATCTAAATGCCACTGGAAACCACAGGACAGAGATAGCGAGCTGTCTTCAGAACAGGCAGCAGAATATCTCCATCAGGAGCAGCAGGAATTACATGACTGTTACACTTTAAAAATCCAGGCTCGAATTTGCTCAGCAGGGGATGCTTGGTAAAATCAAGGTCACAAGTACTGGCATCATCTCAGACCTTCAAAACTGAAGATTTTCCAACTAGTTTCGAGACTACTCAGCCCCATTTTGAAACTTTTCATGTCAAGGCAGCTGAAGGCAACTCTCCTAAACTGTGTGAATCATTGCACTTTCCCCTTTCCTATGCAGCCCAAAAGTACATCTCATATCTGTATATGTGCTCTTGTGAAGTATCCTCTAAGTTTCTTTCCTTGAATTTAGCAATATAGCAAGTTTGCCCTCTATTTCCCTGTACTGCAGCACGGATTACCTGTGCCAACATTCCCTCAGCCCCAGCACTCCCCGAGCTCTGCCACTCCACTGCTCTGCCTTGCAGGCTTGGAGACCTCCTTGCAGCTTCCACAACTTCTCCTGCCTGTTTCATTTTATAGCTTGGTTTGCTCTTACTCTCAGTAGTGGCTGCTGTGCTTCTTCTCACATCAACCAATGATTATGATGCACCCTAGAAAGTTTTGCTCTCCTGAAACAGTCTACCCTATCTGAAAGGCAATGATTCTTTGTGCATTGGGATTTTTTTCCCAAAATTTTGTTTGAAGTCCTGTGTAACTTGCTCACCTTTCTTTCCACTGTTCTGACTCTGACACAGCATTACATAAAGGCTCAATGTCACTGGTTGCCTCCAATGCAAATTCTCCCTTCAGTATGCTTCTGTCTTTATCTTGGTCTTGAGGTAGACAGGCTGTGGCAGGAGCTGCATGAGCAATGATCTGTTCATTGTTTGTCTGACACTGACTCGTGACTCATTTTGGTTGACTCAAGCTTGGAATGGAGTGGAATTGGTGTGATTTTTGCATCAGTTGAGAAAGTAAAATTAATTCAGAGACAAGCAAATTCCAAACAGATGCAAAGGGAACATTTTAAGCCACGTTTATGGCTGTTAAAGCACTAACAAATCCAAGGAAGTCATGATTCCTCCAACTCTTCATATCCTAAAGTCAAGGTTACAGAAGCTTGATTGACTGAATTTCTTTCTTTCATTCCCTAATATAGTTTCCAGGCAAAAACTAGGTAACTCCACTCCTCTGAGTTATTTGCTGCTCCTTCTGTCTAGTCCATCTATTGTCTCTGCTATTGCTTCTTCTGAAGATGTGTTCTGGTGAATCTCATAACATTTTTTGATTTCCATATGTCTTCTTCATCTGCATGTCTGGACGTTGCCATGTGCAGTAATTTCCTTTTTATTCAACTGAATACATAAGTACATGATGGTATTTCCACACCTCTGTTGGTGGGAAGATCTTCCTACCCAGTGTTAAAATCCTTCCATAAGTTTTTATTCTCTGAGATGTCTGGGTTTTTTCCTGTCTAGAATTTCAACAGTTTCCCACATCTCACAGAAAAAAAATGTCCTATTTGAGATAACATTTAAATGGTAAATTCTCTAGCTTGTTCTAGTACTGTAGGTTTCTGACTGGAAAGAAAAGAACTTTGATCTATTTCAGCATGTTTGAGAAGAAAGCAGGAAAAATTCTGCAGCCTGAGTTAACAGAATGCTGAAAAGTATGCTCTAATGATCTTAAACATCCATGTGTCTATTAATTACTCCACTCAAAAAAATTCTGATTTCCCAAGCTTTGTTGTAAGACTATTTCTAAGCTTCATTACATTGACCCAACCAATGTATAATATGTCAAAGAAAATGGGATTGGATGTGATACATTGTAACTCAGATGACCCCTTCAATCCTGTCTCATCACGCTGCCAAGGCAGCGCCGTTTTTAGGGGCAAGATGCTCTCCATCTTCACTCACAGAACCAACATCACACTGATCCAGTGAGAACAAATGCCTCTAATAAAGCACAGTGGAACTTCTTGATGATTTCTGTATTTTCACAGGGCCCATAAAATTTGGCTTCACTTCTTTCTGAAGTCAATGTTCACACTTTTTTCCTTCTGCAAAATGGAAGCTATGGAAGTGATTTCTTTTGTAAAATGCATCAAGTTGTTTTCATGGATGATATGGAATAATAGATGCTTCAAAAAAAAATTTCCATATCAACTGCAAAGAAAGATTGGACAAAATGAGAAAAACAGCTAAAAACTAGAAATCAGAGCAAGGCTTTCGCAAGAGCTAATCTCACTTTGACAATCCAAAATGACCCTCAAAAATAACCTAATCATATGTTTTTGCCACTGCCTCTGTGAACAGAGGGAGATTTTTCTTCATTTTAAGTGTCCTGATTCCTTTATAATTTTACCTCTTCCTCTGTTCTGCTCAATGACATCAAATACTGGAAGAAGACATTGGACTGCAGCCTAATACGTTTTGGCTGAATCAAATCTCAGGAGTTTCAAGTTTCTTTTCCTACTCACAGACATAAAAAACCTTTCTTATTTAATGAAGTTTCATCAGAGGCCTCTTACACTTTGGGCAGCTGCTTGTTCACACAATTTGGTTTTGCAAAGGTTCACAGCCTCTCTGAGGTTAACTTCCCTTCACTGCCTTAAAAAGTAAAACCCAAATCTTCCAACTAATTTGATACAAGACAGAGCTCCTCAAATTGAAAATGAGCATTTTTGTCTACAGTCAGTTGATAAATTGGCAGTGAAATTACAGCCCTGCAATGGGTGGAAGATCTTTTCAAATCAGTTGTGTTGCACATTTCACATCTGGAATTCAAACCAGGCAAAGTGGCCATAGTGTTTTGATTCTGGAGTGTGGGAAGTCTAAGTGGATGACAACAGTGATCCACTCAAATCTAATAATTCTCTGACACTATGAGCTATGAATTTAACAACTGAAAAGCATTTTTGCCAAGAGCAATAAACAAACATAAGTAAGGGTAAATAGCTTCATACATACAGAGTTAATCTTTTTCTTTCGTTTTAACTTTTGTCTCCATACTTTGAAGTTGGATCCAGAATGGCTTATTGAAATGTCACTTAGTAGTTACACGAGAGTGAAATGACAGCTGGATCCCAATATCTCCATCTGGACATATTTCATGATGCCTGGGACCCTGATGTCTCATGCACTCAGAAAATCAAACCTAATGTTTTAAAACGGTGTTTCTCCCACGCAGCTTTACAAATCCCACATTTTACACATCCCACGAAGTTTTATTGCCTTTCTTTCATTTGCTCCTGAAGACACTAAGCACAAAAAGCCTTGAACAGTGGAAAGAATAGATGGTCAGCAGGGAAGAGAGGTCTCGGACTTTCCACTGCCACAGTCATGTCTCTGCTGTAAATCTCATCTGTGCAAGAAACAAGAATTGTCTCAGACTCCCACAAGACCAAGAACAATTTCAAAGTTTTTTGGAGAGTGCCAGGTATGTGTTTTCAGTCTGCTTTCCCCAAAAGGGATATGGGGTGATTGAAGCAATAAAAAGCAAGGTGAAGCTCATAAGAAGCATGCCTCTTCTCACGCTACTCTTTCCCATAGCAAATGAAGGAAAAAGTAGAATTCACAAGGCAGATATTACAGGACATACATGCCCTACACATAACTCAAGGGCATTCAGCTAGGATCCTAGAAATTCAGGTAGGATCCTAAAAATTCATGGCTGAAAAGAGACTGATAGGGCTTGCTCCATCCCCTTGGCTAAGTGGACAGAATACAGTTCATCTCCTTTGAGAGGTTTGTCCCATTTGTCCTAAAGTATTTTCAAGTCCAGAAATTTACAATCTTTTGATGTTATCCATCCCAGTACTCATCTGTGCTTCCAGTTTAAGAGTGGTACAATGTCCCAGGACAAGAAACATGGTGTATGCTGGAAGTAGTTGCAAGTTTCAGTAATGTGATGCTGTACCTCAGCAAATACAGTTTTCAGGAAGACTAACTCAATGTAATGAATTACTAGACCAACTCATGATGCTAAAAAAAAAAAAAAATAGGCAAGCTGTCATACACAAAAAGCCCCTCATATCCTTTCATGTTATTATTCACCATCTGTGCTCAGACCCTCAAAAATGCCTGTGCAACTCCAGCATCTATGCCCAACAGGAGATTGGTGAGACTCAAACTCCCGAATCTCTTGGATGATTCTGAAAATGCTCTTTTTTTATGAAAAAAATTCTTACTTTATGTGAAGTGAAATCACTATTTCCCCTTCTCCCATCATCTTCTCATTCCAGGAGCTGTCCTTGTAACAGCACTCAGTAAAAGATACTCCTCCACCAAAACAGTCTCTGTCTTCCATATGTCTCCCTCATGCATGGATAGATTAAAAAGCTGCTGCTCATTTCTTTCTGAGGGAGTTAAAATTCTCAGAGGCCCACTACACTGACGAAGTTTTACAAGGATTGAAGAAAAACACATTTAAAACATTTAAGCCTCTTCCTTCTTTTTAATCTAAAAATTGTTTGCAGTTATGAAACAGGGACTAGACACCTCATTCACACTGTTTCTGGCAACATTTTGATTCATTTTAGCCTATGGCAATGCCTACATATACCTCAAAATGCAGAAAAGCTGAGAAGAGATTCTTCCAAAGCACATTTGTAAATGGAGTAATCCATGCTTGACCTACATACAAACCATTTTGAGCTTCACCACCGAAA
This sequence comes from Corvus hawaiiensis, assembly GCF_020740725.1. Taxonomy (NCBI): domain Eukaryota; kingdom Metazoa; phylum Chordata; class Aves; order Passeriformes; family Corvidae; genus Corvus; species Corvus hawaiiensis. The sequence goes on along the minus strand of NC_063219.1, from coordinate 26,576,984 downwards.
TTCAAAGTGGCACCTGTCAGTTAACAACAAAATCTCCCTATTACTTGAGCAGGAGAAAGAAATTCAATTTGATTTGCAAGTTCACTAAGGATACATCTATATTGCAGGGCTTTAGAGGGAGAGGTGAGTGACATTTTCCTGATGTGTCTGAGTGTCCATGTCAACTGGCTGGCTTTTTTGCAGCCCAGGCTGAATCCTGGGAAAGGCTGACCCTGAGCTCCAAGAAAGTCAAGCAGTAGTCAAGTAGGGCAGCAAACTGAGCGGGGCAGGAAAGTCACATTCTGAGGTGTGGAAGAGATGGAGTAGCCACAATTCTGGGCTATGTCAAAGAGGAGGTCTCTTGGATGACACTCTCTCAAGCAGAAGGATCATCCAGAGCGGCCTCCCCAGCAGAGAGCCACAGCCTCAGCACTCTCATGCCTTGTCCCAGCCAGCAAAGAGCCCAGCATGGGACAGGCCATGCACACAGCAACCTTCCAGCTCTGGCGGCTCTTGTCCCCCATGCTGAGAAGCAGCAAATGCCTGGAGCAAGTTCTTGCTGTCACAGCATTACTGGTACTCAAGGCAACTTGTTTAAAACCATTAGAAGTGCCTTCCCTTGACCTGGTCACACTTCCCAGCTGTGGTGCTGGCAAAGAAACAGCATTTTTCAGCTCAGAAACAGAATGCAAGATTTAGCTAGCCATGTCTTATGGAGTACCCCAGTGGTATAGTGGCTGCACCTACTTCAATAACCAGGGAAACTGAGTTATAGAGACTAAACTCATTAAAAATCAAGTTGAGCCTTTCACTGCAGGTTTCAAGAGCTCTTGCTGTTCCACTACTTGGCATCATGGGAAGTGTAGTTGAACTCGTTTCTCTTAGGAGAAAACAAGGTTTGAACTACAGCTGCCTGGAGGTTCCACAGACATATTGCTAACTCAGAAAAAAATCAGTCTTCATGGTACTCACTTTTTTATCAAAAACTATTTTTCCCCAGAAAACTGGTACATTTATTTTTTAAAAGCTAATTTTTAAGCAGAAAAATTGACTGGCCATTTTTTCTAGTGCCTGAGTCTACTCTTGCTTTGGGAGACAGAACTTCAAATTACTGTGTGTTCCACAGTCCGCCAGTGGGAACAAAACCTTGCACATTCCCTCCTCCACAATACAGAGAATATGAGTCATTCCCCACTATAATGCTGGCAAACAGAAAACCAAAAAGCTATCACGAAAACTGAAACACTCTGAGGGCTTAAATCAAAAATATTAGTCAGACCAACGTTGGGGTGATGAGTTAAAATGGAATTCCTTATTATTTCAGCTTTCTTTCCATAAAATGAAGTAGAAAAAGAACAAAGTAGAGGAATTTCTTGTCACGTCGAGCCTGCAGGGCCAAAAAAGCTCCATGCTCCTCAGCAAATGAGACCAGAGGAGACCAGACCTCATTTTCTTTACAGGGAACTGGTTTACCTTGAGTGCCTCCACAGACAGCTGCCTTCCCTCAAACATACTCACGGAGTCCTCCAAAATAGTGTGGTCTTTAAAGCCTGCTGAGTGTCAGGTACCCCCACAGAAAACTACAGACTAGGCTGAGTCAGCATGGCAGAAATTGGTGTGTATGAACAAGAGCTCACTTATTTACCCTCCTGTTACAACAACAAATCACGACCCATTTTCATCAGACAGCTGTCCATGCTTTTGCGAATATTAAGACCTGACCATCGGCTCCTGCCTTTTAGGGGCAGACATGACTCTCAGTAGATTTGTTTCCCGTGTCTCCCTTAATGTCATTCATACAGCTAAATTGCCCTCCTTCATTCCTCCCACCTGAGACAGAAGCTATCAGCCTTCAGAGCTGAGATGGTCAAGGCAACAGCTACTGTCTTCCTTCCAGTAATTATCCAGGAAACGATACTTGGCTGACGCACTCTTCAAGTCAGTAGGTTGGTACAAAAACAATCCCACAAATGGTGACTGCAGTGAGATAACAAGAATGAAACACATAACAGCTCTGGTAATTAAGAGCTATGACTGCCTACACTTCTGATGATTTTCTATCACTGGGAGACCTGGAATCAAGACTGGACAGCTTTTCCAGTCAAGCTGTTGATGAAACAAGAGTCAATACATTGAAGCAGTCTGGCCTACCAAACACAAAATATCAGAACAGATAGTTACAGCAGGGGGCTTTTGACCTTCTGAATTAAGAAACAGTCAGACCAGAAGACTAAAAAGCATAAAACAATCTGGAAATAACCCCTTTAGAGCTCACATACTCTGACAACATTAGCTCCAAGTGTTTCCATCTGTTCAGTCTTCCAAGCTGAAGGCAATGTTACTCCCAGTGTGGACATCATTCGCCTGTGCCCGTGTTAATGGCCAGCGTCTCCAAGCTGACTCATCTAGCTCCACAAACCACAGGCCAGCCCTGCTGAAGCCAAAGCTTCCACTCGAGCACAGCTGTCTGATGTGATGCTCCCAGAAGAGGCTGATCACATCACACTGCTGTGTCTACCAGCAAATGCCAAACTGGTTTCCAGTAACTCCTTATACTCTGCTTGTATTTGAAACCTGAATGCTTCCATGTTCCCAGCACAAAGAGGAAAGTTTGGAATGAGATATGAATTCTGCCTGAGAAGCAAGCATCAGCTCTCTCGAGGGCTTTGTGGTTGTGCTTACCTAAAGGGAGATGGTCATTGCTGCCAGCTGTCAGTGAGCTTGCTGCCTCACTAATTTTTGTAGTTATTCCAGTGGCTTCCCGTACCAATTTCTCTGGAACAGTCTAAAGCTGACTTCAGATGAAATCCCAGAAAGGCCAGAGACCACCCCCTTTCAAAGAGGCATCCACCAATTGCAGGTATTAGTAGACTCACAGAATGGTTTGGGTCAGAAGGGAACTTAAAGACGATCTTGTTCCAAATCCCCTGCCACAGTCAGGGACACCTTCCACCAGAGCATGTTGCTCAGGTTTCTCACACACACCTGATGCCTACCACAATACTTGCAGTGTGGGATTTGCTTGGGCTGGCCAGAAAATTTTTCTCAGTGAATGGGGGACAAGAATGGTGGCCTGTTTTACCTGCAGCTTCCATGTTTTCCTTACTGTTTTGGTACGGCAGTTTCGTTCCTTGCCAAGAAGATCCCTGCCCAAGCACTCAGATCACACTGCCTTGGACCCCTCCAACACAAAATCCAAATTGTAATTACCAAGCAGGCAATGCACTTCAGAGAGACAGCAAACCCCACTCCTGCTGAGCCCAGCTGTGGATATGGTGTTGTTTGGGACTTTTTTCTACAGTCATACCCATAATAAACCAGGACATCTTCCTTTCTCACTTCAGAGCTGACTCCAGCAAGAATTACTGGGACATTTTTTGGCCTGGCACGAGCCAGGGTATGATCACACTGTGAGCACACCTGCTCATTGGTAACAAACAGCATCACATTGCTGAGCATGAAGCTGCCATAGTTTAGTACTTACACATCCTTTGGTGTGTTTTTCCTCCATGATGCTCCATCCCAGGGTGACTGTGAATGCAGATCCATTTCATTGTTGAAGGAAGCTTCCAATTCCTTTTCTTTATTAAGCTGTTTATTTAGTAGTCTCACACAAAGTTATCACAGGGAATTGTGTTTGCACAGGGAAAAAACAAACAAACAAAATATGAGTCAGTTTCCTTTATTGCTGAAATCAACCTTAGCACTAACGACAGGAAGCTTTCTCTTATTTCCAGCCCCAGTACAGTAGAAATAGGATGAACAACAGTTCCTAGGAAATCACTCAAGGTGGCTATTATTTTTATCTTTTAAAAGCCTAATTAACATAATTATTAATTAGGTAAATACAGCGAGTATGACTTCACAAAAACACTCAGGTTATCAGATTCTATTGGCTTACCACAACTGTATTTTCAGTGACCTCATTGTAATGTGAAATCATACCAGTATTTTACTTAACCTGAAAATAAAAACAAAGCTGGAAGTCAAAAAAAAAAAATAAATAAACCTGCTTTTATGGAGCACATTAACAGTTTTAAATATCAAAGCATTTTTTCTTTCAACTTATTTAAACCCATTCCAAGGATAATAAATTGACACATCAATTTTATTGTTATGGAGCCTACTTAGCAAAAAAATAGAGACACAGGATCACAGAAATGTTGGTGGGATGGGACCTCTGGAGGTCACCTAGTCCTACCTACCACTGGGCACATAAGCTGTGTCTTTCTTTGGCCCCAAAATGCCTGCTCTGACTCTGGTGCATGCCTACAAAACAGCAAGACAGGGCAAACTCAGTGTTATGTGCTCAGGAGGACGATCAGTGGGGAGGACAGAGCTTAATTCCAGGCAGTGGGATGTGCCTGTGACCTGCCCCCAGTGTATCAACCTCTTCTGTGCCAGACTGTCAAACCTCACTCACTGTCCTGACATGGTTTGTGAGAACTGATAGGAGCAATCCTTCTGCACATCAGCAGAGATTCCACAATGCCTGCTGCTAATCGCATTTTTTAGACACCAGGTCTCCCAAAAAATATACAGACATGCTTGAGATATTCTTGTTGATTTGATCCACACATGCCAGAGCAGCTGTGTGTGGGCACACCATGCCTCTCAGATCATTGCAAACTAATTAAGGGTTTTCTTCACCACATGGATAATTATTATTATTCAAAATGCATTGATTCATTAAAGAATTTGGCTTAGACACAATAACTCCCTTGCTCCTGGGTAAGGAGGCTATTGTGTAGCTCAGCCTTGGTTTCTGATCCTTTCCACTAGAGTTTCAGCGTCTGATTATCCTCAGGTTACATCCTTACAAATTCTTACTATTAGAGGAAGCTGTGCTAAAGAAGATGGACCAAAAGTGGGGTTTCCAGAAGGAACGGCAGCAACTATGTCTAATCTTTCAAAAGCTTTCTACATTCAAGGAAATCAGATTTGAACTTCCCTGGGAGTCAAGCTTCCAAAAACCAAGGCCCAAGTTAATAAGCAAGATTAATGCCATCTAGTACTGAAAATTCCAAGGGAACACCATGTGATCTTGTCTAACTCCCTGCATAATGCAAATGAGATAATTCCACCTAGTACTCAGAGTGGCATTAAAGCACATTGCCCAAAAGGCAGCTTGCCCTGATTTGACAACTTCAAAAGAGACCAAATCCATACAAGACTAAAAAATTCCCCTCTCTCATTTCAGAGAAAGATGGGAGATGTGGACCTAATTCTGCTTCATTCTATCCTTCAATTATTTGCTTGTCACTCATGACTGCAGCTCAGTTTAGCCAAGGGATTTGGCTAATTTCTTCCAGGAGGTGAAAGTCAAGGTCCACACATGGTTTATTTGCAAACACATGTAAAATCAACTCTCTCTAAGTAAGGGATGACTTGGGCAATCCTTTGTGCTTATCTCCTTTTGTCCATCTAAAAGAAGTTAATTTGGCTTCTTTCCCATTTTTACAAACATGTGAGAACTAGAAATTATACTAAAATGAAGAGCTAGACAAGACCTGTATGTTTCTACACCACCACCCACCTCTTGACCACTCTCCCACATGCATCTTGGACCACATTCCCATACCAGCCACATTTACACCTATTTTAACACAGAAGCATCAGAAGTTTTTCATCCAGACACCAGCCTCACCTTACAGGTATCTAACTAGGAGTCCCAACAACTGTCCACATCTTCAGTTCTGAAGAGCAGAGTCATTTATACCAATGAGCTCAAGAACACAACACTCACTTCCTTTACATTTTGCACATCCTAGCAAAATGCTTAATTCCTGAAGGCACACATCTTTCCTCAATTAAACATGAAAGCTGTTCAAACCCAAAGATGACCCTTAATTACGGCTTTGAATGCGCTTGTTAGAATTACCTCCTTGCTCATCTTCAGAAAGTATAATAAGAAGTAACATGATAATACACAGTGCTGTAGTTTTGGAGTAATTGCCTAGTATGCATGAACTCTGTGAGGCCTTTTCCAATTACATTTGTAGCTTGCTAATGTTTGGGGATTTTCCAGGATAAATTACGTTAATTGTGTTCCTTGGATCTCTTTCCCACAAAAAGCCCAATAAACAGCAAGAAGAGGGAGGGAGAGAATTAAGTGGCAGAGTTAATTAGATTAGGCTTGTGCTGTAGTGAAGCAGGAAGATTCCACTAAATCCTATAATAGGCCCTAATGAGGATTTTATCATGCTTGTTAAACGGGTCATTTAGTTGTGTGACGGGGCCACTGAGTGTAATGTAAAAACTGGTTAATAAAAAAAAGTCTTTTAATTGCACACACAGGCAAAACAGTGTCAAAAGAATCCAGCCAAATGGAATAGCCTCCAACCAAATACAGGAAAAGCTCTGCAGTTCTTGAAGTGGGGAACATGTACTGTGATTAGGCCACTTAATTTTCCTTGACTGGCATAAAAATTAATGCTTCATGAGTGATTTACACTGGGGAACTTTACTAATCCAGATTTATCAAAATAGAAATTACATTTTTCTTCTTTATTTTGTTGTCTTGTTTCATTTTTTTTACAGAACGTACAAAAATGAATGTAGATCTGATTGCTGTTGAACCATCTTTACCTGTCCCTTTTGTGTTTGTAGAAATATCCAAAACAGAGTCACTGACTATTCTGACTAAGCTCCCACCAGGCATGGGATGAGACAGTCTTTGCATTTTGTTTTCAGGCAGCAGACATCACACAGAAAAATGGTAGTCCAGAAAAATGCACTCCAGAGAGAACTTTTCCTTATCACTTTTATTTTTCATTCTAAGAAAAAGGTCCTGGATGTTCTGCTCAGTACTGGGTACAAGAACCCCTGTGTGCCCTGAATTGCCAAGGGGTGTGAACATCCAATACTCTGGATTGGTTTTCTGTTCGTCCACCCCCGAGACCAACTCCAAAAGACTAATCTTAACCATGCAGACACACTTTGAGGATATAACAAGAAGCAAATCTAGATCATCAGCAAAAAGGATGAAGGATACCAAGAATATCATTTGATCCACCTGCTTGTAAAGGTTCACCAGTTCAAAATGAGACATATAATAGGAGTTCTCTGAGCTTGAAGGTCTCCTGTCTGCTGGAAGCCTGTAAATGGTAGTTCACTACGAGCTGCTTTCTTGGGTGGTGTGTGGCCTGGGTGTCTTCAGCGGCAGATTATGTCTCTTCCCCAGCTGTTATTTCAGCCCGAAGCTCACATAAACAATAAGGGAAGATGTGTCCTTTGTCTTGCTCTAGCCTTGGATCACTCTTCCAATGCTCCCAGAGATGTTCTCATGTGTTCATGACTTCCTTCAGCATTCAGCTCAAGCAGCATGACAACCCTCCAGCTCACTGCCAGCCTGTCAGGGCTGCATCTCTGACACTTCCTTTCTTGTACTTGAAAACATCCATTTGTTTTCCCAAGGCCCCCACTGCAGAAAGGGTTTGATTTATATCAATCTCCATGGCGTGTGGCAGGGACCAGCTGGTGACTGAGCAGAAGACCATTGTGACTCCCACCCGTCCAGCAAATGACAGCCATTACCCCAAGCACCCCATGGTGACACAGCAGCTGCTGCACCTCCAGCGCAGCTTGGTGGCACCCCCAGAGGCACCGATACGGAACAGCAGGTCATCCATAAATGCCTCTTCCAGCACCCGGTGCTCTGGTGCCTCAACAACCAAACATCTGCTGGGGAAAATGAAAACAGGAAGTTCAACTCTTCCCTGCTTATTCATTCTACACTGGTGATTTTTCAACTTCTTTCGGTTTGCAGGGGTCTAAGCACATTCCAATGGCAGCATATGAACCCCTGCAGTGACTCAAGCCTAGTGCTAATCAACTTTGTTTTCTTAGTTCCCATTCCAGGAATGGAATATGCTATATTCTATATAGTTCTATATGCTCTAAGAGACCCAGAGTTAGCTACAGGTAGAATATCACTGTCCTGATCACTTTCTAATAACAACATAACAAGTGAAATAAAAGTAAAAATATCTGTCCAATGAGACGTGACAACACTAGCCCACATACTATTGGCATTGTAACCGTATGTGTGTCTGAGCTTGTTTAAAATCTAAGATTTAACTGTGACAAATACAGTCTAGCAGCTACTAGAATTTGCTCAATTTATGATAGCTGCTTTATCTTCCTTCCTTAAGTCCTTCTTACAACAATCCTGTGCCATTGCAGTGCCCCAAAACTATGTAAACATTAAGTAGCTTTCATTGCTTTGCAAGATTTATATCTTCATTGTATTAAGTTCACCTGTATCATTCTATTATCCTTTTTGTATGCTTAGTCGGTAATCACTGAATTCCCTTCTCTGTGTTTCTCCAGCACTTGACACAAAGGAGCCTGATCTATACCTGGATTTCCTCCACACTACAAACATGCAAATGTTAAAATGATGTTATCTTTTATAAGTAGTTGCATTGTAGCATGGTTCCTGGGCCACACTGGGGCAAGGAAGCTCTTACGGATAAGGTGACTCCTGCATAAATAAACTAGCACTGCAGTCTGACTTCCTTGCTTCTTTGTGAGTTTTCAGAGCTATGTTCAGCCAGATTACTATGGGTCAATTCTCCTGCCCATCAAGATACCTGAACAACCACGTCAGTCAATGTGTAAAAGTGATCCCTGTTGCTCATAGCCAGGGTCCGAAGTGCAACCCATCAGTGATGCCACAAAAGGCTCCAGCTCCTTCCTGCTCACAGTCTATTTCCTCAAAGTCACATTATCAGCAAGCATAGGGGTGCTGAAGAGCTGAGTGAGATAGCAGGTTAAAATCACACTGGTGGTCAAAGCCACAGCAATGCTAGCCAGACAAGTAGGCCAATGTTCTCTGAAAGGAGACTTGAGAGACCCTTACCTTCACCAGGGACTGCTGAAATGGTTAAAGCCAAGCACAGGCTCTGTTGCCATATCAGTAACCGTGTTACATCTGTCATAGTACAACATACAACTGCTTCTAGTGGCTGGATAGCATTTTGCCCATAATGTTTCATTGCACAACTCAGTCTGCTACTCCTGGCTTGCAGAATTAAGTTCACTTTACTGAATCATTTTGCCAGGGAAAGGCTTCTGGCTTTCTTCATCTAGTCATCAAAATTAGCTGTCTGTGGGTGCACACACATATCTGTGAGAACAGCCCTCAGATATATAGCTGTGACTAATAACACAGAAGATACCAGTAAACACAGCAAATGTGACCTAAGAAGAATATTCAAACAGTGGATGTCCAACTACTTAGAGGACAGAGGAGATCTCATAATGGTGTTCAAATAAGTTAACAGTTGTCACCCAGGGAGAGAAAGCCTCTTGCTTTGACTTTAGAACTAGCTCTGCTTTGAAAAGGAGACGGTTCACCCAACAGCTGCCCAACTCTGTGCTGTTAAGTCCCCTTGAACCCATTAGAGACAGAGCAAAACAGTGGGTGTAAACCGCAGCAATGGAGATTTAAATTAGATGTCAGGAGAATTAGGAACTAGGTAGCTCAGGAAAGTGCGATGACTCTTGCAGAAGTGTTTTATGAACCATGTAGAAAAACATCATCGTGGAACAGCTTCAGGGGTGTAGGGATAGAATTAGATCATCTATTGAGTCTCTGTTATACATTTGATATCCGTGATTTGACACGTTTCCTAACAAAAGCTGGACAAGTAGGATGTACATGAAAGGAATGTATAGCTTCACAGCAGAGGAGACTTCCCTTCCAATCAATGAGGATCCCAGAGGGCAAAGTGCTGAAATAAACTCAAGGCATTTTAATTGGCAACTTTCTTTGTTTAAACAATAAAGAAGTAATATGGGTCACTTCTGTTGTGGAGCAGCACAGACAAGACTTGTATAACAACGAGATGGAAAATTCTGACTTCATGTTCTCTTCTATTATACTGGTGACCTGGACTTCTCCCTTTTCTTCCCTTTTTTTTCTCTCTCCTGCTTTTTTCCTCCTAATGCCAAGCCCTGAAAACATCCCAACTTGCCAAACTCTCTTCCTACAGACAGCTGAAGCTGCTAATTGTAATCCCATCAGTAAAACACAGACCTGCCCCTCATCTCTCCTGTACCATCCCTGTCTTTCCCTTGCAGTTAATGAAGTGTCTCACACTGCGGAGGGAGCAGTTTGTAGACCCAGCTTTCACCAAGATACTTACAATGCTATGCTCACAGCAAGGAATTAGAGCCAAAGCTCTCTAAAAATCAAAGGAAGAAAGAACTATCCACTGTTTTGTAACCTGGGCAGGCAGTGCAAATACAAAGTGACTGGGGATGGCTGTGTTGCATGGATTGCTTTGGAAGCTGCTGTGTCTCCCCCGAGACAGACTGTTTGCTTAGTCCCTGATGCAGCACAGCAAGTCCATGCTCCAAGATTCATTTCTTTGCTTTTTGTCAAAAGGTCAAGAATACTCTGTGGATACACCATGGCTTTTTCTTGAGAAGCGTAAGAAATCTTCTTCCTGGGGAAGAGCAAAACCCTTTGGCACGGGAGTATTGTTGCATGGGGAGTTGACCTGCCTTTCAGCTCTGTTGCTGAGGCTGGTAACAGAAGCTACACTTGTGGCACCCAGCAAACTGAGTGAGCTCCCTGACATGTCACAACAGCCTGATGCCAGTCATTGTTTCTCCAGAGCTCGAGTTCCTATGATTTGGGGCTGCAAAAGTTATTTCTTCTCCAGGGTGTTGGGTTGGTTTGGATCCTTTCCAATAACAAGTTATACTGAACTAACCTTAAAATTGTGGCCTGAATCAAACTGACTTGGGGCACTGTCTAAAATTCCCCCCAAAAATGGTTGTCAACATGTAAAGGGAAAAATTGTTATCTTGACAATCCAGCTGTGATGGAGGATGTGTCCATGGATGTCTCACAGCAGCATTAGTTTTAGCTACAAGGAACCAGAATTGCCTCCTTTTGACTCTTTTGCCCACTCAGTGTCACACGGAAAGTCACCTAGGAGAGGAAGAGGAGGGATAACTTCTAGCAATGAGTAAACTTCAGATATGCCATGACAGCTCCCTATTTTTATGCACGGTACTGGCTCCCAGGATCCTTGCCTGTCTCTGCTGATCCTGTCTGCCCCTGCAGCTTCTACACAAGTTCAGATTTTGTACAACATTTGGGCCCAGGGCACTGCATGCCCTCAATCAGAATATTTATTTAAATACATAACTGATGAAACTAAAAGAAACCTAATACTGAGGCCCCAGGTGCTCTGGAGATTAATACAGGGCTATATTTATGTTAGCACCTGATTTCTCCAGAGATGGAAAGCTGGATCTCACCCCTATCACAGCTGCCTCTGCTTTCTGTAAGGAGGATTGAAAGGGCCAGCCCTCAAACAGGATTTCTAGGTCCAAACTTGCAAACAAAGCAAAACCAACAAACATACAGTGTTTTGAAAAAAATAAATAAATAAAATAGAGGAATATTTTATTGTCATTTGCTTCCTATCAGGAAGGGTTCATTTCTAAGTCTTATCTCCAGCTGTGAAAGCTGAAAAAGTGAAAAATTGAAAAGCTGAAAGCTGAAAAACTGTGAAAGCAGTAGTCCCAAGTTTCACAGTTTAGCTATTTCCTAAGCACCTGTGAAAGGAAGCAAAGTAAAAGGTCATGTGTGCTCTACAGTAACTACACATGCAGAATTTCAAAGCATCTCTTCAGTTTCCATGGGAAATGCTTAGAAGTCAACAAATTTCAACTGTTTGGAAATGCTTTTGCTTTACAAGGCTGTGAGAACATAATCCATCCTTGTGTCCTGACATCCATCTATGTGCCTGTTTCTGGCAAACTCTTTTCAGGTTGAAAGCTTTAAAATCTAACTGGTTGAATGTAACTGAACTTTGTGCTGAAAGTGGTGCCAGCCATGGAAAGAAAGAGACAGAATCCTTAGATGCAGCCAGGTTGGTGAGGGAAGTATGAATCTTTGCCATGCTTGTGATCACCAGGTGCTAAATGCAGTATAAGGAAAAGTGCTCCCAGCCCAAAAAGAGCTTTTAATTCTCTCACACTTATTTCTGTTGGTGTGAATGAGATGTATATCTCACCTGCCTTAGGCAGACCCTCAGTGCTAAACGTGGGTAACTATTTCCCCACAAACATTTCTGCCATCTTATCTCAGCCAGGGCTCATCTGCTGTCCCAGGTTCAGGGCTGTCCATGTCGCTCAGCTGCCTCTGCTGCTTCACACAGCTCTATTCTCCAGAGGTGAACGACTGTTAATATATCCCATTGCTGCTAAAAATACTAATAAGAACACACACACACATACAGAGAAATCAAGGAATTCATCAAATTAATGGACAGCCCCTGCAGCACTGTAAATTCAAGTATATGAATTTCAACATCTTCAGGGGTTTTAATGCCATTTTTCCCTTCTGGTATCTAAGTGTTATAAAACTTTGGGCAAGTCAGTGAACCAGGGAATAAAACTGAAGTGAAATAAAAGCAAAATAACTCAGGGGTTTAATTGTCCAGGCTGGGCAAAGTGAAAAAAAGTAAATAAGCACTTTGTTATACTTGATGGAAAACAAATTGGAGTGAGTCCAATGCTGCAAACTTTCTTCAGGCAAAATTCTCATCAGTTTCACTGGCAGGGGCAGCTATGAGTTCCCAGAGTGGGACTCAGTGGCTGGAAATCATCAAGAGCTTCCAGAGCCACAGGGCATTTCTGAACATCAAACTGGAAACAGCCAGAAGGTGGGTGATTTTCAGAGCATTTCACCTGTGTAAATCTGGGGGTTTTAAAATATCTCCACCAGGGCAGTAAAAAGTATGATGTTGAAGTTGTGCTCCCTCAAATAACATATGGGGTGGTGTGTGATGTGAAGAATACTGAATTTAGCACCCTACAGTGGGTTGGATTATTTTCATAAAGTACTTCCTTCATGAAAGAAAAGAGTCTGCTTTTTTTCTCTTAATTACAGGTGATATTTTTCACAGGAAAACTTTGTTTCAACTTGATGATCTATTTTTTTTAGTCAAGAAGAGTCAAATAAGAGGATTTTAGCTTTGCACTGACATTTCAAAAATGCCAAGAACATCAGCATTTGTTTAGATCAAAGATGTCACTATTCATCAATCTGATAGTTCAGAATTGGGATTTTCCAGAGCAAAAGCATTCAACAAAAATTTGATTTTCATTCACAGCGAAAAAACACCTTTTCACAAACTTCTCCCAATCTCCAGATGAAATGACTGTATCCACTACTGGCTGTGTCTCTGTAGTCCCCAGAATGGCCTGGGAGGGGGGCATGCTCCTGCCACAGCCCCACTCCTGGGCACTTGCACAGTGCAGCAGCACCCGATCCACCACATCTGGGAACAGCACAACACCCTCTCAATGGCTCACCTCTCATCTGAGCTGAAGAGCTCCAGATCTACTGAGATCAAGAAGAGACCCACTTTGAGGAGCCAGGGAAGATGTGCAACATCCCTTGCATTTTATTACTGTAGACAGAACAGACAGCACAGCCCTAGCCATGAGGATGCACAGGTATCTCCAGCCTTGACTGCTCCCTGATGCCACCATGTTGCCACCTCTGATTGCCTGTCCATTCAAGTGGGCACTGCTGCCTGCTACCCATCCACACAAAGGGAGAGAGTCAGGAGAAGGGTCCCTCCCTCTCTGGCAGTGCTCATCCACCTCTCCAACGTGTGGGTGTGACAGCAGAGCAGAACACTACACAACAGTCCATACCGCTCTGTGGTCAAGGAGGGGGTGCCTGGCATAAAGTTGTCTAAAACCACTGGGAAACTGAAGGAAGAACAAGGAAGCACTTCCCAGTGTTAAACTGGGCAGGCAGAGGACCTGGAAATTCATCTGGTTTTCCCACCCAACAAGGGTTTCTCTCCCTTCTCCAGGTGGCAGCACTAAAGATGAGGTCCATGATTTCCCCCAGGCCCCTTCACGTCGCGAGGCTGAAAGCTCCTCCGGAATTGGCAGCACTGCTAAAATCTAATCAGGTGCTTCTGTGCAACAGACCCAGAAGCAATTGCAATCAAGCCAATTGCTGCATCTGATTACACATGAAAACCCTCGTGCTACTAAGTGTTTTGCAGTGCTTAATAAAATGTGCTGGTCTTGCCTCAAATTGCATCAGGCAGGGCTGGTTTGGGGTTTTTTTAATATTGAGAATTACATGAAAGGAGAGGAAGAGGAAGAATAGGATGGAATTTGAAAAAGCAACCAGTGAAAGCAAGGTAAACTAGGCCAAAAATGCACTCATTCCCTCATATGCCTTCATCATAGTGAAATGAGATCTTCAGGATGAACCGCATAGAAATCCCAGTAATCTCTGGAGAGAATATGGCCAGGTGCCCATAGCTCCTTTGCTGGGCTCATAACAGATAGTCACACTGGTTAATCAAAGGCAGTGATCTAATTCCCCAGAGAACAATAGATTTTGGGTTTAACACAGAATGGGTTTGGGGGCACACACACACACACAAACACCCCTAAACACAGGCACTGCACAAGCCAAAACAAACAAAACACAAAGTATTTATATTCCTTCTGGCTGAGTTTCCAGTTTTCCCAATTTTCTAGCAATCTGCACAAAGACAGAATGAAAAATCTTAACTCTGAATTTTCTAACCATCTTTCTAACCATTTTCTTACTCTGAATTTGCTAACCCATCACTCAAAAGTCATGGATTTTGCAACTGGTACATCAGCACAGCCCATACTTTATTTCCTAAAGTTACTCTTGATTTAAAGTGGGCCAACTAGAGAACAGAAAGTGCTTGCCTGTGATAACACTGGAGAAATCTTGCCTGCACTATGCTTAGTCTAAGCAGAAACTCACCATTTCACAGACCCTGCAAGTCACACATCTCCTCCTCCAGCCAGTCCCACCATGTCCCCATCTCCCACACATGCAGTGCAGCACCACCATCATCCCAGTCAGTATTTCTCAGACCTATTGTGACCATCAAAGTGCCATCCCTTGGCTCTCTGGGCACCCATTTCCACATCTGTGCAGCTCAGACTTTCTGCGTGGCCCAAGCACCTCCAGAAGTACATGGTTTCTCCTGAGCTCAAAGGAATGTGTCTGCCAGACACACAGAGCCTCAGCCATTTCCAGAAAGCCCCAGAGTGAGGGAAGCCCCAAAGAGCCTGTTTGAGCATATGAGAGAAACAAAGAGTGATGGAGAAGAGGGATTAATGAGCACAATGACAACCACATGCATTTTCTTTTATAACATAAATTGTCCCACTGTCAAATAACATCTAGTCATGGCAGAGGAATTTATATTGCTGCAATAATGAGTGAAAGCTTGAAGCTGCCACAAATCCTAGAGTGAGAGGCCACTCATCCCTGCTGCAGTAATTTTCAGCTGTGAAATCCAAAATTCTATAAAGAAGAGATACTCCCCCCCACCGCTTTGACAAAGGCAAAAAGGAAACAAGGAATTGGAGCAGGAGAAGAAAGCACCAGGTCAACAGCGATTCCCACACACACCCAAACTCTGCCAATTAGGGCAGAGACTTGGCTCTGCTTCCTGGATTTCAGCAAGGGGGCCATTGGAGCTGATGAATTAATAACCTCTGAAAGTCGAACCTGTTTCTTGTGATTGCTGGTCAGGGTTTGGCAGAAGTGTTGCAGAAATCTGTCTTGAAAGGGAACTGCAGCTGCAAGCTGGGACTTACAGACACCAGTGTACATCTTCTTCCCTTGAGGAAAGACTGAGCTCAGCAGCCAAATTCCAGGGCAGAAAGTTGTATCCTAGCACAATTAGAGAAATTGAAGTCATAAAATGTTTCATGATACAATAAAGAATACTGACAACAGGGAATCATTAAAAGCATTATAATTTTAACATAAGGCCAAGACAACCAATAGTTAGAAGCACTACCTTCCTCCTAAAATGACTTCCTTAGTGTGAGGAAATTTGAATGCTCTTGCTCTTCCATGCAGTTCCATAGGTCCACCATATCCAACTCATCCCTTTGGGCTCCTTGTAAAGGCCCCTGCGCCCTCCTTCAAAGTTCACCAAGCTAATGAAGGGCACTTTAGTGGTTTTGGAGTTGCTGGTGGAGTCTGTTCTGAACCCCAAAGCAAGACACCAGGAGGGTTAATGCATCCTGAGTGCTGGAAAAAGCACTGCTTAAAACATTCAGCAGATGGATGAGGCTGTGCTCAGAGACTCACATCAGGAATTAAGCCTGCAGTGCTCATTAATAATAATGGGAACTAAATGCTGTATTGCATGTGTTGTGATGGGAACAGACTCCTTCTGGTACAGCATGGGGCTGTCCTAAACAGATGATTTAATTAGTATGTTACAAGTATTGATTCTGGGAATAAATATGAATCCAACAAATATTGCTAATGAGCTTCTCAGCCCAGCAGTATGTCCTCCACACAAACCAGAAGCAGTTGCTAATTTAATAAATGCTATACCCCAATACTGACAGGAAATGTTAAAACCACTGTTAATGGCAAGACCAAAAATAATCTCTGCCTTCCTCAAATCTCTGTTTAAAGTTAACATGTACAACTGGCCTTTCCATATTCTCATTTTACTATATAGGTTTCTCTTTTAAAAGATGCTATTTTTTTAGCATGCAGTATGTCCATCTGAGGACTGGGAACAGGCTTTCTGAGAGGGGTCCAGGAGGTAGATCTCTGCTAATCCTAGGACTAAAACTAAATATCTACCCAATATTCTTTTTGCTCTGGTCTTTTCCCTGAATAGAGGTGCTGTGAGCCTTCACAGTCACTGCTGCCAGATATGAGGACCAGTTCAGACCCTGCATTAAAATAATGTGTTCAGAGAAGTCCTTCTGCACCTCCTCCAGTTCATGCTTGCAACTTCCTTTCTTTCTGTGCTTCTTCTCATTCTGCTTCTCATTTAAATTGTTTGGGGGGCTAAACTCTTCTGGCTGCTCACTTCTGCTGGTGCAGCAATAGAGGGATCAGCAGGATTTTATCCATCTTTCTCCAAAATCTGGTAATGAATCTAAGTGCCCAATAGGGCTCCCAGTTGGTCCACAGCATGTGAGCAGTAGCAGGTCCAACTGCAAGTCATCCCCTGCTATCCATCCACAAGCCAGACCTGTCCCAGGTAACCCTACATCTCTTGATTCAGATTTCTTCCTTCTGCTGACTCATTGCACCAGCAGATTTTTGCATCCATCATGCCTCAGCTGTTTGAGTAGCTCCAAATTGGGAAGAAGGAAAGGCTTCTTGCTGCAGCAATGAAGTAACCCTGTGCAGTAAATAGAAGAGGCTTTGCAAGCATTCTGTCCAATGAATTTGACCTTCACTTAATAGTTACTTGTAAGTATATATATGAAAATAAACTTTCACCTGAATTATCTGCATTTTTGAAAAAGAGAGATTCCCAAGCTTGTATATATGGTCATTAACTGATGCCTTCCCATCTGCTCTTTGCAGGAAATATGCAGGTTTGTTGATAGTATTAGCTGTGGTCAAGGGACAAATCTCTGAGTGTTGGGCATTAGTTCAGCTTTTCTCTGTTCTGGCAAGTTTGACTTATCATTAAACATCCCAGAAATGCCAGCTCTAAAAATCATTTCTACTTTGATGTTCTTTTCCACCCTGAGAAATTGCTGTTCTCTTTTGGGGATTTGATTTTTATTAGAAACTTTTTTAAAGGCCAAAAAGCTAGAAATGCATCAACAAAATCAAATGACTCCATCTCCAACTGAAGAAGAGAGCCAAAACCCTTCTACATTTCAGCCATTTTTTTGATGCACATTTTCCAACCCATATCATTCTCTCCCTTCTTTATTACACAAATGTATGAAAGGAAAATAGATTTTTTTCTAGTCAAAGTTATTATCCATTATGTTATATGAGAACTTAAGAACTGTCAGTCTGGTTTTTAAAAAGTGTCCAGTATCCTTCCACAGCACAGGAGGTCAAGCGAGCTTACACAAAACTTTCCCCCAGATACTCCTTTCCTCCATGAGTCATTAGCAGTCATTAGCATTTTCTTTGCGTTCATTAACATTTCCACATTATAACTAATTACATGTAGTTCATGAAGCTCAAATTCAGTGTTAGTTTATGATAACTAGTTGGTGCTAATCTAAACTGGTGTTGAAAGAACCAAGTGCTCTCTTCCCTGTTCCCATTTAACTAAATGTCAATCCATATACACTTATACAGAGATCCTGAGCAGATAACATTTCTCACCATTTCCAATCTCCCCAGAGAAGTGTTTTCACTGCAAATGGTCCCAGCCTTGTGTAACACTGAGTTGTTCTTGTCCAGTCATGTCTCCAGAGTGAGCTGCTCAGTTATCAGCTGTGTGCATCTGTAGGCCAGAACCACTCTCATGAATAAATAAGAAGGCATGATCAGTTATCAGGAGCATCAACATGCTGGAGAAGAAAGCTCACCAGGGGAGGAAAAAGAAGCTTTTATTACTTTTAGATGCCCTTTTGATCTTATTACAATGGTAACTGTGGGACTAGAATGTGAAGGGAGGTAAAGGAGGGCTAGCAATGGTGGATTTTACTAAAAAAAAAAAACCAAAACAAAACAACAAAACCAAACCAAACAAACAACAACAAAAACAAAAAGTATATATCTATATAAATTGTCAGGTTCCTGTTCCCCTGTATGGCCTTTAAGCCCTGCTCACACAGTGCAGGGGCAGTGTAGCAGCACCAGTTCCAGGAGGGGCTGTTAGCACAGAAACATCCACCCAGCTTTGTTTGTTGAGGACTTGGAGCACCACCAAGCCTGGGTTTGGGTCCCAGGACTGCAGCCAATTTGCCTCCTTATAGCCAGTCCATTACACGGGTGCTTCTGTCCTTCCTGCCTAAACAGTGACTGATTCCACTGGACTCAGCTGACTCCAGAGAGAGAACCTGCTAAATAAGAAGCAGAAAAGGATGCAGAGCCTGGCCTTGCATGTATTTGTTTTTGCTACCCATAGGCTGGAACAAGCCTTTAAATTTTCCTTTTGATTCAGGTATTCCAATGCAAGGACTTCAGGCTCGATTTTTCTCTGCAAGCCTTTCCTATAGACCTAAATAAAGAATTGAACTATACAACAATTATGGCATGGAGACTCTGCAGAGACCAATCTTGGATCATTGCTAAGAGTACTTAATGATCCTTGAATTCATGAGGAGGAGAGAGGACCTCACTTCTCCCAAGAGTCCATTTTTGCCATGTAGGATCAGGTCCAGAGAAAAAGATGGCAATTTTCTTTCAGGGATGTCTCTGCAGGTTTGATTCTGCAGAGAAAACACTGAGATGAAAGGTAATTATATTAGCTGTTTGGTTGGCTTTGTCTTTGGCTGGATTTTCTGATGTCTAATGGATTGTGAGCTCTGAAGCTTTTTCCCAAGTCTGGACAGTAATAGCAGTGTACTCTTATGTGGACTCTACTGTCTAGAAAAAGCTGTGATCATGCACTGACAACACGGAAAAGTTCTCCTTAACCTCTTTCAAGTCTCTTTTTGCAAAATATGTAGAAACTGGCTATATTTGAGATTTTACCCTGTGCCAAATTTGGTGACAATTCAACCCTCTAAAAAAATGCATGCAGGTAGAAGATGAACACATATGCCTAAGTAATCACAGGAAGCATGGTCGTGTAAGCCAAGGACAGCAAGATAGTGGATTAGCTGATCCAAGATTTTCCTTCAATGCTGATCAATGCCAGCTATTTTAGGAAACATGTTAGAACATGGCAAGCATTCAATGATACGTCAAGTATTTTTCCAGCCTCCAGGAAATCCTGTTAAAGGTCTTCCCAAACCAAAGGTGAAAATCCATCAAAGGATTTTTTTTTTCCAATGAATTTGTCCACTTATGTTTTACATGCATGTGAACTTCTAACATCTACAGTAACTGCAGCAAGGAACTCCACAGCCTAAGGATACGTTTTGTGAAGATGGCTTCCTTTTGTTTTCTCTAAGACTGCATCATGACACTTTCATGCCCCCATACTGAAAAAGGCATGGTGCTGTATTTCATTAGATTTAGGGGGAAAAAAATAAAAAAAATCACCCCAGTCTGTACAAGAAAGTATCTGGCCTGCAGGCTACTCCAGAGACCAACATCAGAATCTCACTAGGCATGTTAGATGTTCAAACACACACAAATCTGAAGGTTACTAATACTTGGTTTACCCATCCCTTGTGTCAAGACTTCTGAAAAAAAAAAACTGAAACCCAGAAAATGGGAATAAAAGTTCTCAGTCCAAACTCTCTTTCTACAAGCCATCCATCACACTGTGAAACATCAAAGATATTTGATTCTGGCTTTCGAGACTTTTGTAAGCTCTTTTCCTACATAAGTAGCTGGGCCATCTTCTCTATGTACAACATATTTAATATCATCCAGTGACTACTGGAATCAATAAAAGTCCTTCAGTTCAGCTCAAAATAGTTAATCAGGCTCCAAAAGCTGATCTTTCTTAATCTGCTTTGGAAACCTAAAAATCAAGGCTTATTTTCTCTTTTGAGGCCTCTCAACATCTTGAAAAACTACTCGATCAGACCCTCAGATTACATTATTTATTAATCTGCTCTGCAAACCTAAAATAGAGAAAAAAAAGATTATCAATGTCTCAAAGAATGATGAAGGCGATTTTCACTGATTCTCTATGTAGGACAACTTAGGTCTGCTAATACTGAATATAGGTCAATAAATCATTCTAGTAAGAGTGACCTAATTAACACTCACACACTGATTTGAATGCATGACACTTGTTATCTTCACTCAAGGTTCACTCTCACAGAAGAGAAAAAAAATTAAAACTAAAAATTTAAAATTTAATTAAATTAATTAAATTAAAACAAATTAAAACTAAAGAAATCTGTGGAAGCAAAGTTTCTGGACAAGATGAAAGACAAATATTGCTTCTAGTTCCCAGTCTTAGATTCCTCCTGAACAAGAGGAGACAATAGGAAACACTTTCAGTTAGTCTGGTGCAGCACCCCAGATGATGACTCTGTAAAAGCACCCATTGCCTGTTGGAAAGGATCCCCAGAGCTCAAAGGGTATAAAAGCACAGAGTCTGGTGCAGCACCCAAATAGTACCTCTGCAGTGACCTATCCCCATGGAATACACAAACCCAGGCCTGCAGGCAGTCCTGCAGCCCTCAGGGACTTTGTCTGGAGGAATCAAAACCATTGCTCTGCCTCCTCAGGGAGGATGAAGGCCAAAGAAATTTGTATGATCACCCATGTACCTAAACGCAAAAATCTTTCCCAAAATTATTGTAACAGCCCAAGACTAAACCTATATACTTTCCTTTTACAATCCCTTCCTTCCCAACTCCAATCATTTGGAATATGAATTTTCTCATTGCTTTTGTACTAAAAGTTGAACAGCGAACAAGGGAATATAAAATGGCAGATGAACAGAGTAGTATTGTTTCTGAGTATCACATGGGAATTGAGAAAGATTTAAACCAGAAAGGTACCAAAGCCTGCTCTTTGACAGACAAGGTGGATTCTCTCTGTGATACAAATGCCCACCATTGCATCCCCAACTATGCATCAGACACAAGTGAAGATAAACCAAACACAGACATTCAGCTTTTGGAAAGAATGAAATACTTCTGAATGAACTAAATATAAGGTAGTTTAGACACAGTTAATCTGGAAATTAGAAATTATTTCTAGTAGATGGAGGAGACAATTTCTAGAAAAAGACAAATAGAGATTACTGGTTTTGAAGCTGAATTTTGATGTATGACAGGGACTATAGAGTGTAAAAACTTAGTTTCTGCAATGGAACAGAACTCTTCAGTGATCTGTAGTCCTGCCTTTATAATGTGAAGTTGTGTATAAACTCATGTACTCTTATTCAGTCTTTGGGAAAGGTGTATGAAACTGGAAAATTGAATCCATTTATCTCATTAACTGAAAAAAAACCCGAAGTGAAATCCTGTTCCATACAGCTCACTTGACTTAATTAACTAAAGTCTGAATCAGAGCTTGTTTGCAAACACTGTCATTCTAAATCAGGAGCCAGAACCAGCAATTGTTCCTTTTCCATTAGAGTAATTGAGGAGGGTGCCATTTGATTAGCCCATGGCTTTATTGATTAATTTATCATTTCTTTGTTTGGTATAGATTTTGATTGATTTTCTGTGCTCTTTGCAAATGAGTAGGTTGTCATGAATACAAAAGCACTACACACACAACCACCAGCACAGACCACTCGTCTGTTGTTTTCCTGGTGTTCTCTTCACTGAAACTGCCTCCTTTTGCTGCCCACCAGTTCTCACCCACAGCAGCTGCTGCCTGAGCTGATGACTGCAACTGGGCTACAGCTTCCAGAAAAGTATGGTGTCCTTACCAGAGACACAAAAGGACAGAAGAGCAGGTAGTCACAGGGCCCCTTTAGCATGAAATTAAGGTCTATTCAGACACAAGTCTCATTGTAGCATGACACCAGATTGTGGCAGACCCATGACATTTGTAGAAATTGCTGCTGATCCACAACAGTTACTATTTTAGGAAGGAAACAGAGATATGATGGTATTATAGGGCAAGACCATACCCAGGTGGTTGCACTTGTCCTGTTTGATTTTGGAATGGTACAAACACACTAGTTTTCCAAAGGGAGCCTTGCGTCATGAGTGGATTACCTGAGACTGTGTTACTGCCCCTCCGTGCATTACTGTCTTTCTTCCCATCACCATCCATGGTCATGGAGCCATTTGTAAGCTTCTTCCACAGGCACAGCTAAATGTGTCAATAACCAACCAGCAGGATTGCTTGGAATTGTACTGAGCTCGGGACTCACAGCCCTGTGCTGCACATCAGCTGGGCAGTGACTACTTGTTGAGCCATGGTAGGTCTGGCACTGCTTTCTCCTGCACCTGATCTTCTTGTCTTGAGACCAAGCTCACCTTGTTCATGCACTGCCACTTTCTTACAAAGCCAGGGGGAAAAAGCAGACATGTCTTTCCAGAAAACCGGTATCAGAAAGTTCAGCATCATCTGTGAATGCCAGTAATTTGTAACATAAAAGGGAAATCAAGTGAAAAGGGAAATGCTCCAGACTGTCAGTTCACCACAGAGTTTGGGTTTGTTTGTTTTCTAGTAAGACAGTGATGAATTACAGCTTAGACTAATGAAGGCCACATGGTCTTTGGGACCTGAAACCAGCACCTCTGAAAGCTTACAGTGTTCAGTGAATGGAATAGCTCCAAATTTGAAGCCGTATAAAAACACTATCCAAACATCCATGTTCTGTATCCTGCTTGGGGACTGAGATTTGTAGGCAAAGCTGTTCACTTCTCCACTTTGCTTTTTTAGATCTCTGGCAAATTTTTTCATATCTTTGTGCCTTTTTCACATAAAATAGATTATCTTATTACCTTACTCTAGCTGGGACTTGTGAGGAAGAAGCATCCAATATGCTCAAGGACTGGGCTTGAATGAGGAAAAGAATGAGGAGAGAGTAAAACAAAATAGTAACAATCATACTGCCTGACATTATGCAGAACTTAATCAACACTTGTTACTTTGGTTAGGTTTGATTCTGCCAAGAAAGTCCCAGCCCCAAACTGATCAGAGCCATCTAAATGGCCTTTATCTTAAAAATAAATAATATTTTTAAAATAATAGTCAGATAAAACAAAAAGATTGCAAGCAGCTTGTTGGTCTTTTTATATTCACAGATTTCTTAGACTAGCAGAGAAGCTGTTGTTATTAAAGAAATCTAATACTAAAGAAAAACCCGAAGAACCACTTCTCATACGTGCCCTTTTAGAACTTAGACAAAGTAGTTCCCATAAAGCTCTAGTTCATTATATTTTTAGATATATATGAAGGTTCTTCATGTGGATACAATATTGCTGCTAGCAGGAATTTCTCTTGCTTCTTTCCAGTCCGGTGAGATACTTTTCTCTCTCACGGAAGATATTAGTAGAGTTCTATAAGCTATGAACACCTGTGACCTTGCAAAGCTTTGTTTATGGTACAGTAGAAAAATATTTTGACAATGGATGTTTTAGGATTTTAGCCAATCACCCCAGGGGGTGGCTGATCCTTTGACCAAGTAGACTATGAGGAAAGAAGTCTATAAAAGAATTTGCAAAATAATTAAATAAATCAATCTTGCTGCACAATTCCTGCCTGTTGGATCTCTCTTCTCCTCCTCCCTACCACTGGGACACCGTGATATCTTCATGCACTCATTAAAAATTAATCTACATTAACAACATATAAATTTTAGTATCATTAAGGTCACAATGTTTTTTAAAATGTTTTCCCAAACTTTTTATAGCTACTTGATCTACTCATACCTTACAAAAAACTTGATTGTCTAAACAACTAGGCCCCAACTATCTCAACAAGATTTTCTCATCCCATACTGCCATCCTCTAAACATATTCCATTTGAACAAATGAGCACAAAATGTAAGCCTAAAGCCTTGGACATGAAAGATATAATCTGCATTTTGGTGGAAAAGCACTTGGCTAAAAGTAGCTGATTCTTATTTCTGTAATGCCAAACAATAAAACTTGTAGAAACTTTAGAAGTTGAGATTCCTCCTCTTTACTGTTATCAAACCATGTTACCCCAAAATCATAGCCAGCAGTATCAGATGGACACACAAACAGAAATTAGAGGACATGTTAGATTTGAATATAGAATACATGAGCTATTGAAAGGAATTTGATCTTATTAAAAAGTTCAGCAGCTAAAAGACCTAGGTTTAGCTTGTGACTCTTCCTCCTGTGTCTTTAGGAAGTCAATTAATCGTTTGGTGCATCCATTCATCATCAGCAAAAGCAGGTATTGCACTCTCACATCCTGGAAGACGTCTCTAAGATAAATACCTTAATGCTGTGTTCAGGCTCTGCATGGACCCACTGTCTGAGTACTTTGTGTTTAGTTTTCTGAACCAGCAAGTGTTGTTTAATTACTGTTCTGTCCACAACACTGCAAGAAATCAAATCCCAACTGACAGTAGCTACTCTTTTGTTATCTCCTGCTGCATTATTGGAAAAATTAGAGGGGCTGTGCTAACAAAAAATGAAACTGACTGTTGACAAGAAACAAACTTGAACTACAAAGACCAATTAGGGAACAAGAACACACACACACACCAAAAAAAAAAAAAAAAAAAAAAAAAAAAAAAAAAAAAAAACCACCACCAACAACAAAAACGCAGGGAGAGGGGGAAAACTGCAGAAATAACCACTGTGCTTTTAACTACGTGGCAGAAGCAATGTTCATTAGAGCAGTACCACTAGGAATTGAAAATGGGAATTTTGTTTTTGTATATATGTGCCTTTGTCAAAGTACTTACATATATGTATTCATGTATTTATTCACATTTGTACATTAGTATCTCTTCTACTGACAGTCATGAGTTCTTTAACTGTCTCTAAAACACAGTTCACTGAAGCAGGATGTATTATAAGATAGTCTCTTACTAGTAATGGTTTGAAAATATAGAACAACAGACAGCTTGAAGTGGACCCAATTCATCTGTGATGAAAAGCAGAACAAAGACAGTATTTCCAGGCTATAGAGAGAGAAGGCATAAATGTGGTGTAGATCAAGTGTCTGAACCTTTTTCCATTTACCCCCATAAAAGTTCCATATAAAATTGAAAGGGTTACACTGAATTTTTAACAGCATGGCACAGCCCTGTTCTCTTGTTACTTCACTCAAACCTAATAGTAAGCAAACCACAGAGATACAGAGAGGCACAACTCAGGGTTTCATCCCTGATTAAAAGACTTTGGAGTGTGATAAAAAGCACAAAAGCTACTGGGAAGTTGGGTATCCAGATACCATCTTTTAACATTTGTTGCTTTATGGGTTGCTGATGTACCCAGGATGATTCTTAGAAGCCAGGTAAGTAACCCTCCTAGTCCTTTTCCATAAAAGGCTACACAGAAATGAATGTAAGGTACTGGAGAAACAGAGAAAGTGGGATACTCTCCTTTTCACCTCATGAAATAAACTATAATGATAACAATCCTGAAACATCGATCTCTGCTGCCTTGCATTATAGAAACCTCATCAAAAACTAATTAAGAGCCAAATACCATGCTACCAAGATATATTTCTAAAAGCTTTTCATGCCCCTCTTGAGAAAATTCTGTGATCTTATGAAAATACAGCACTCATCATTACTCCCAGACACACAAGGACCTAAGCAGCCCTTTTTGCCTGACTACTAAAATAGCACTTTGCTTCCAGGTGTAGATCTGATGCACAACAGAAAAAGTCAGAAGGTCAACAAACACAATTAGATTCAAAGCACAGACAAGCAGATCTTCACTTCAGGCCACATCTCCAAACAGCAGCCACTTGGCAGAGAGAAGCTCAGCAGGTTAGCCTTGTCCTCTCTGCCCACTTGCCAGAACAAATGGTGCTATTTCAGTCTGCCACGGCTGCAGGCAAACGATTAACTCTCAGGCTGATGAATTGAGAGCAGGACTAAATGGAGCAACCCAATTTTTCCATGGGGTTCTCTAATCACAATTCACCACCTAGTAGGAAGAAGCGTAATCTTAGCTTTTTGCAGCCTTTCTGCTGGGTAACATGATTATACTGTAAAGCCATAATACAGAATAATGCTGTATACCTTTATGGAGCCTGAGATGGCTGCAGCATTTTAGCAGCACTGTAACACAAAACCCAACCCACATTACACACAGAATATATTTAGCCCATAGAAGCAACATAGAATTTGAGAAGATAAGACTAAATTGATCAATAAAGAGTCTCCCTGCAATGAAGCAACATAGGAAAGATGAACTCGGGATGTGACAGAATCCAAAAGAAGTGCGGGAGAGGAATCCTAAAATTAAAGAGAAATAAGGAGGAGTCATCATCTGTGAGGTGAAGAAAACTGTATAGGTGGGCTTAAGGTTTACCAGGACATGGGCAAGGTGAGAAAGGATTTCCAACAGACTGAAGCTAGAGAAGAGAAGTTGTGGGGATGAGAGGAGGAGAAGGCAGGTATTCAAAGAACAGGGACAAGAAGGGTTGAAGTGGAGAGTCAGTAGAGAAAGCCTGAGAAAGCCAATATGGGGCAAGAGAAGAAGAAGGATTGAGAAACTTGAAAAGAGACAGGAGAAGTAATTTCCAGTAGAAAGACAGAGAAGAGCTGAAAGAAACAAAGAAATGGGTGCAAAGAAAAAGAAATTCATTCAATCCCAGGAGATGTGATCCTTTGGGAAAACCAAGGGAGCACACTGAGGCATTCACACCTTAGTTCATTTTTGGTTCTGGCTTTTGACAGGAGCTTGTGGTTTTGCTTCTTCCATAACCCTAGAGAAAAAGTCAAAACAGGTATTAAGATGTTAGACATTTTCCCAGATTACTTTCTCTGGGACAGAGCTGGGACAGGACCACTGCTCCTAGGGAGGAGCCTCTGACTGTCTGAGTCCTCTGACTCATAGGTACCTTCTCCTTTCAAGAAGTCCAAACCCCACAGCCCTGGCAGCTCCCTAAGACAGGGGATGCATAGCACTGGGTAAACCCACGACTCCTCAGATCTGCCTGATTTGCCTTCTCTGTGATCATATCACTTTGCCTGGCTCAGAGCAGCTGGCAGGAACAGGCCTGGTGCATGTGTTCACATTGCTCACCTTTCACCTCACCCCAAACGAAGCTCCTCACACACATCCATTAACACCTCCCAGCCTGGGGAGAGGGCAGAGTTTCTTCTGTCTTGCTCTTTGGCTGTTAATAGCAAACAGCACTGGATGGGAAGCCTGCAGACTCCCTGGTGTTCAAAGGAAAGAGTTCTCTCTGGCCTGTCTGACCACCTTTCTGCAGGTTGGTTTTCAGTCGACTTTCTGGCTGCCCTGCTGCACAGTGCTCACAGAATGGTTAAGCCTGTTCTTGCACATGGGTCTTTCATCTCTATCTAGGAAAGCTGGAAATGAAAGACTGGGCCACAGCATTCAGCTAAGGTTTCTAAAGCAATTGGCTTCCCATTCCCCATGGATAGCCTGAGATTACACCTAGAAATAGTAATTGCCACAAGCTTGTTGTGATCAAGCAAAGGCACTACTGATACACATTCTCCAGTCTCTGTAGTATGTGGAGATTGTGTCTAGAGGCAAGCTGCTACCAAATTTAAACTAAGGCCCCCAGACCACACAGCTAAAAGTCTTGTGGTCTTATCATTTATATTTCATACAGAAGCTCCTGAGGGAACAGAGCTGGTTTAATCCCTTCCACCAGCAGCACTCCCTAAAGCATGAACGACTTCCTTGGAAGTACCTCTCACCCTCTCACTTCTAAGGGACACCAGACAGACAGGCTGATGTAGATGTTTGCAGATTGGGTGGCTAAATGAGCTCCAGCGACTGCAAAATGAAGAAAGAAAACAAACAGAACACCAGCAACAAAACCAAACAAAAACCACAAACAAACAGAGAAAAAAACCACACAAAAATCTTTAGAATTAACCTCTTAGGAACATTATATTGCTGATTCCACTGGTCTTTACTGCAAGACTCTATCACAAGCCATTTTAAAAAGAGGGGGTGGGAGTAAGAGGATTATTTTTTGCTTTAATTGCCCTACCAGGTGATCAGCTCTTTGAGGTGATGTAGAGTAAATGTCAAGGTAAGGGAGTGTATACACACAGAAGGGAATCTTCCACCTTGAGAACTAATCAAACCTCCGCAGAAGTTCAGAAACTTTCAAAAAGCCTTTTCCAATTTTTTGATCACTCCAGAGATCTTGTTTGCAGAAATACACTGCAAATCTGATCTTTAGAGTGGATTGTTATACAACCTTTTCACTGCCTCAAAACAAAGAAAGATACAATCCTATAGCAGTCTGCAATGTACTCAATGTGAAATATCTGAGCATTAGCAGAACTTGCTCTGCAAAGGTAGATCTTTTGGGAGCTTGTGGGACCATCTGAGCTATCAGTAATCTGGAGCAGCCTGGCAAAACACAGATTCACAATTGCTACTAAGATGGTTTATCACAGTTTTCTACTGAAATTTTTTAAGTTCAACATACCCATTAGTATGAAAATTGGACTCACTCACATCTGCTCAAAAGCAGGCTGGGGCCAAGCTGAAAGGCATCCTGTGCATTACACCTCTGCTTGGAAACTAAGGCTTATTGGTAAAGTCCATTTTGCTACAGAAAAGAAATGTGAAGAGAAAACTTCCCTCGTGAAAATCCCTACATGTCCTCTGCCAGTTACACACACAGTAAACCCTTCAAAGAACAAAAAAAGTTCATACCTTCTCCTAGGAAAATGCTCAAGAACGGTAGGCTTTAGTTCATATTTGCTTTTTTCTCCCGCATCTTTTTTTACAGTTAACATATTAAAATTAGAACTGGAAATGTAAACAACATTTATTCTCAAACAGAGCAGAGATTTGAGAATATTGTCGAAGTCAGTTCATAAATTCAAACAAGTCCCTTAAATTTTATTAGCATTATTTAGGTCTTGTGTGTGCATCTATATCATCACACTTGAGCCATAGGGCCTCACACTTGATTGTAACACTTTTAGAATGATTTGTCATGTGACCCAGCAAAAAAATTCCTTGTGGTGATAATTTAGACACCCTTTCCTTTGCCCTTATTCCTGTAAGGACTTTACTCCTTGCTTCCTACTAAGCAGACAATGTAGCACAGAGGTGTTAGTCTTATGCCAGGACATGGGAGTTTCCAATGCCTCTGAAGTGGCCGTGGCCCTGGGAAATTGGGAAAGGACTTGAGAGAAAGAGGGCAGAGACTCATTCTTCTCTTTTAAAAGTGCAGCCACAAGGCCTGGCACACAGCATGCTCAGATCCTCTGAGATGGGATGCAGTGCTACCAGGGCTTTAGAGGAAGGGGACGGCTTTGAAATATGTGGGAAAGCAGGCCCCCTGTGTTACCAGTGTCAAATAGAGCACTGTTCTCAGCAGGCAAGTAATGAGATCACACCACATTGAAAGTCAATGAAGACTTTGAAGTTCTGACTTTACAAAGACAAACTGGTTCTTACATTTTTTGCCTTTCCCAAGCTAGCAGTTCTGGCAGACACCTGAAAAGAAATGGTAACTAGATGCAGAGTAAATATAAACAATTACTGTGTTTTACCCCTGTGTTATCCCAGTGGTACTTGGCATTTTAAGAGTTTAAAGTTTAATTACATTTTTGCTGTTGGTACATTGGATAGCCATTCACCTATGAAGAAAAGCATCTGAGAGGGTTTCAAGCTCATTTAAAACACTCAGAAGCAAAAACTGCTGAAGCGTGTGAGGCTGGCTCTGTGTTTTGATGTGCTATAGAATAATGCAAGGAATTGTTTATACATTCCCTACGTGGTGCATTTTCATTGTGTTTTCAGCTAACTTGCAAACTCCACTGGTCCCATCTCAGAAAAGCTCTCTCCACACTTGTTAATGCTTCAAGTAATATGCTCAATTTTTCCTTGCCCCATAGCACTATTGTGTGGAAAGACATATTTGAAAGTCTGCCTAGATTGCAATGTTACAAGAAAGGGGGAAAGAGATAATCGAGAATATTTCAGTCACTCCATTGCTCCCAGAATTTCTTATTTATTCAGATTACCCACTCCCAGCTTCCTCCAATCACCTTGGTTTTTGATGCCTTTCCTGCCATTACCTCACAAGACAGGAGCTGGGGGACCCTTCACCTTGAATATCTTTGAATGTACTCATCAGTAAGGAACACCCATTACAACATTAAGCTCCAAAGGTCATAATGTGCTCCTCACAAAAGCCTGACAGGGTAGGCTGTTCTGACGGACAGAAATGGCCATGTAGAAGGCAGCTTTTGATCTTCATCAGGTGGGCAAGGAGCCAGGGAATGGCCCTCACCAGAATCAGTGCAGAGGTTTCTGACTTGCCTGGTTACATCCTGAGTCCCACCACCCTCATGTGTTTGCCTCCTCCATCTCTCTCATGCTGTCCTGAGCATCCACCTGCTGCCAGGGGCACGGAGCCCCTGCTGTGCTCAGCTCCAGCAGCCTGTGCTCCGGAGTAGGGGAATTGATTTAGCTAACACACGTCTGAAAACACAGCTTCTTCTGCTGTGGTAAATCAACACAGCGCCACGGGATCGGAACAATAAAACACGTAGCAAGCTGGGGGTCTATTTCCTCTGCCTGAAGGGTGCTCCATCATGCCAAGCTATGATTACTACAGCCCCACACCAGCAATCTCCTCCATTTCTCAGGTCCAGCCTCAGTGGTTGGGTATAGGAGTGCATAGCTGTTTGTTTTAATCTAATCACTATTTATTTTCAGTTATCCAGGAAAATGAGAAAATCTTTCGCATACACAAAGCCCTGTATTTCTTTACCTCTAGCTCTGAGTGGGCTGGTTGCAGAAAGACAGGACCTGCCACACAGGCTCTAATTTGAGGAAAAGGTGGAAAATACATTAGCGGGCAACAAAAGCATTTTAAAAAGCATAAAGAAGCAGAGGGAAATATATGATCAAAGAGAAACTGCTAAAAAGATGGTTTAAAATTTCTTATTCATACATGTATACACATATGACTATATTTATATACGTAGTTGCTGTGTACTTATGTATAAAAATATGCATGTATGTACAGAAAATGCCTCCCTCACCACTTGTGGGCTTCACCAGAAAACCCATTATTCTCATTCTAATCTGTGAGGGAAGTACATAGCCTGGCATGATTTTTCAGAGAAAGAAGGGGGAGCATTTAATGATGCTGACTCCTACACTGCCTCCTGCCACTTTCAGTGAGGCCTTTTTCCTCACTCGAAGCTGTCCAAAGGATTCACACATGCACACATGCTTAAATCTTTGCTCAGATGCTTGAATGATTGTTCTGGCCAGCAGTTACCCTCTCAGTCACAGGGAAAGCTTGTCTTTCACCAGCAGACTTTGTGAGAAGCCTTTGGACTTCCTCACTGTTGTTTCACGTTACTTTTTCTTATTTAGCTGCAGAAAATTGTTTAAGAGAAGTCCAGCTCCCTACAGTGCCTTTCAAAAACATTTCAAATGTGCCTTACTGGGCTGAGACAGCTGTTTTTCTCTTCTTAGGAAAAGAAAAAAAAAAAAAAAGAGAGAGAGAAAGACAGAGAGAGAGTCCTTTTGCTCCTTTTTTTTTCCACCCTACAGACTCTCTTTTAAAAGGCACATGTGTTTCCATTTCTGACCAAGGTTTCACAGCAGGAAGACAGCATCTGTCCTACCACTAGCAGCCTCCAAGCCTCAGTCTGCAGCCTTTCCCTTCCACATGGAAAGGCTGCAGAGCTTAAGGCGTTACCTCCGTTTCTCTCTGCAGTAGCTGAGGACAAATCCCAGGGTAGCATCACACCATGTTGCTCCTTGTCACTGAGGAAGAGAGGTTACAAGGACACTTTAATTTCAAGATCACAAAGTCAAGTGTACCATGCTTGAACCAGGACCAGTTGTTGTCGACTCTTTGGAAACCTCTCTGGCAAATGATGGTGCCTGGGCTCCTAATCCATACATCCTAAGCCACACCATGACTCCACGTGCTCCTGCAGAACTGCTCCAGAGAAACACCCAGGGTGAGGGGACCACAGTGACCACCTGCACTCCTGAGCTGGACAGTCCTACCAGGTCCTGACTCAGGGACCCACTAGGCATCAACACAAAGTTTCTCACAGCTTTGCAGAAGAAATCGGGTTGTCTGCAAGACTGAGTTGTGTGCAGGCCACCTGGACCTTGGGCAGGGCTGGATTAGACTGTGGCAGCTATTCAGGCTGCTGAACCTGAAAACATTTACAGAACCAGGAATCTATCACCTCACATAGGGCTACCAGGTTGATGAGCAAGCTATCTTCCTGCTATCCAGCTTTCTTTTCTGAGGACTCACTTATCACTGGTGTGGGATGTCCCCAGCTCACACCAGGGAGAAGAAACTCTCAATAATTATGGTTTACTCAATTAACCTTTTGGACTCAGCTCTAATGGGGCTACTGCTGACATCAAGAAAAGGGATAAGGGGTGTTGTGGGATCAAAGCTTGCTAAACCAAGGGCCAGATGAGTAGAATTTTAAGGCATTGGAAAATGATACCAAATATGATTTATAATCATAGTTGTTACAGAGCAGATCCAATGAAAAAAAAAATAAAACTCCTTTGACAGAAATAAAGGCAGCTACAAAATAACCTTTCTGAGGCACTAGAATTCCCAAATCTATACTGCAATGCTGCAATGAAATAGTTTTCTGCAAAGCCAATGCTGCAGTCCATTGGCTAGGTCATGCACATGAGCTGAACTGTAACTCTGGGATCTAACAGCATCAGTCACTTCTGTCAGAGCAGTGTTAGTAGTTGTGAAGCAGGAACCGGGATCTGATCTCTGCAAAGGGACACAGACAAGTTCGGTCAATATATTATTTGCTGTGTCTACACTGACAGCTGGATTGGATCCAAGCCCCCTGGCCACCCTCTGATTTACTGGAGACTTTTAGCAACTGCATTTCTGCTTTATCTCAGTGGTGAGCCAGAATTAGCAAGTCCTGCTGAGATCCCCAAAAAAGGGTTGCGGTAGGTCAGAGCAGCTGTAGCCATGGGGAGAAAATGGCAGGTTTCTGTCAGTGTCCAGTCAGGGATTGTGTCAGCTCTGTGGGAACATTTTCCTAAGATAATCTAGGTAAACATCTCATTAAGACTCTTTCCTCTTGGCCATCAGTGGATACTCACTTTCTCATCTTCTCAGAGAAACTCCTATACTGGATTGCTATAGGACCAACATCAAGTTCAGCTACATCGTTCCTGCAGAGACCTGTCTTGGTTCATCATGTCAAAGTCAGCGTGGCTCCCTGCAGGCTCTCACATCCTCTGGTTTGGAAAAAGACAGCACAGAGCCAGGGCAGCAAGAAAAGAGATATGTCTTAGAAAGTCCTCCCTAAGCTTAAGTAAAAGACAGCGAGCTGTGAACCCACCCAAGGGACACTCAGACCATATCACACTCAAAGCTCAGGCTCAAAATCAGGCTGGAGCAGAACATGATGTTGATGATCAGTACATTATTACACAGCAGCTGGGCTACGATAATTGTACTCCTCCTTAGCCTTGGTAACATCCCAGATAATACAGCACGGCTTATCCCCAGGAAAAAGAAAGCTTACACCATGCTGCTCTGGTCTCAGAGTAAAACCATGTGAACAGAGGGGCAGTCAGCAGTGCCCAACTGCCTCCCAGTAACACACTGAGCCACTTTAATTTGGAAAACTGTCTAAGCCCCACATTTCATGGTATTTATTTTAATACACATGCTGGAGGCTGTTTCTCATGTTAGGCTGTGTAGCTCAGGGCTGTTCTGTGGTCTCTTGTGGAGCACAGTTTGTTACAGTTCCTGTGTAGGTGCTGAGGAGGATCACAAGCACTACCCTCCATGCCAGGGAGACATGCACCACTCCTCTCAGCCCATCTCACCAGCCTCTCCAATTGTACAGGAGTGATCCCTGTGCTGTTTTATACATTTTAAAGTCCATTAAGGCTGACACTTATGCAAATGTAAGTGTCTCATCCTTATTAAAAGGGATGTTTAACTTTGAGCTGTTACAAGAAGAATATATGTGTGCTGTAGCCATCCAGGAGCCTCTTGCACCTTCTGCCTGCTGAGACAAATGGGTCATTTCAAGCAGCCACCCATCTTCTTCCCTGTGAGACCATGAGCTGTCGGCACAAGGGGCTGAGGAAAGCCAGAGCCATACTGACACCGACCGACTTGTTCTATGCCCGCACCAAGGAAGGTTGGACAGACATTTTAATCTTCATTAGCACAAAGCCCTGCATCTGAAAAGGAAAATCAAGCACAAGCAAAAGGCAGAAGAAGCCGGAAAAATTAACACAGGGCCTCCTTCCCACCCCTGTCTTTTCATATGAGGAAAGGATACTCAGGACTGTAAACGGAGCCCCCACTTGTGAGAAATGCTGAGATGTGCAATTTTCCTCCATGCTCTGCCTCTCACAGATGCCACTAAATGATAGCCATGGAAAGCTAAGCTGTCATCCCTTTCCTGGAGTGATTTCCAGCTACTTTGCCTACATGTGTCACTCAGGGACATGGTTGGCAGTGTTAGGCTGATGACTGGACTTCCAGCCTAAACAGTTCTATAGCTGTATTTGGTCACATTGCACTGTTTGTTAAGTGACCTCAGACACCTTTTCAAAAGGTGGCTCCTGGCATTGACATCCTTGCAGAGAGAGAGCAAATTGAAATGTATCATGGTGAGGGACCTTACCTGTGGTTCCAGGGATTAGGAGTAATTGAAGATGGTTTTAAAGCCTCAGATTAATTCAGGCTGCATAGTCCAGGCTGGTGCTAGGTAGCTGCTGGCACTGTCAGCTTTTGTTCCTGCAAGGAAATAATTATTTGATCATGAGATTTCTCATACACATATATCTAGCATGTACACATGGAATTAGTTATAACTGCCTCAATTCTAAGCCACATGAAGTCATTAAAATTCATTCCAATTAATGGCAATGAGCCATAAACAAACCCAGCACCTGCAAGCCAGAGAGAAATCAGCAGTTACAATACTTTACATATGTCACCCTACCTTGGAAATTTTGCTGGAGCTTTAATGTGCAGGCTGTGAATTGAAAATGAGGATTTCTCTGTGTAGACAGATCTTTCCAGCTAAGGAGTTGAGAAGATTAGGGAAGCTAGTGCCCAATTAACCTCATTGTGGCACTCTGCATGCAGCTGGTCCAGAACTACCTGTTTGCACCAGTTTGGAAATCTGTCCCTCATCTTATAGCTGAGGAAAGTGAAGCACAGAAGGAAAGGCACAATGGCACTAGAATTGGTCTCCTCTGAGTCCCACCTCTAGGAAGAACATGCACACAGTTTTTGATCTGATCAGGGTTGAACAGGAGGCAGAGTCTGCAGTCCCACTAGCCCACACTGCTTCATCAGGGAGCTGGGAGACAGGAGTATCCTAGAAAGTTGTCTACCAAAAGCAGGAACATGCTGATGGTGAGAACAGCTGCTGAGGTCCAGCTACAGCTGCTAACCTCTGCCAGAGACCTCCATCAAACATTTACAGCCCTCTGTGTAGGGAAGAGAGCTTGAAAGCACAAGAGCACACAGGTTATTTTCAAGAGCCCAAAACATCACAACCTCTGCCAGCTCTGCTTCTGCGCTAGAGGAGATAGAGCTGAGTCCCCTCCACAAAACCATTTCCCTTCCAAGGGTGCTCCACAGCTCTAGAAAGATTTACTCATGTGGTCTTCACTTCAGTCTCACACACAGGAATATGCAAATTGCAATGAAAGTACCTTTTCTTTGTGTCACACATAATCTGGGCTGATGGAGCTTCTGGGGCAGGAGGCAAGAAAAAAAAGAAAAGATAAAAGCTTCTGAAATTCATGTGAACTATTTCCCGTGCTTTTGTAATGCAGCAGCCCTTCAGAGGTAGAGTGTACACTGTGTTTGTTCCCTCTCCTATCTGCAGTGTTGATATTTGCTTTAATGGTTTGGGGTTTTTTTCATTTCTTCTCTAGGCGATCAGTGGGAATTCCCAGCATCTCTTTTTCCGTACCAGGAGTGAATGAACCACAAGTGCATTTTGTATTCAACTTAACAGACTGATTGACTTTAGACTAAGTTTCACTATTTCCCATCTGACTTACATTACCTAGAATAAGATGGTAAGTCAACCTGAACTTTAAGTAATTAAGGGAGTTTTGGAAGAGAAGGGTAAAAAAATAAAAGAAGAAAAAAATCATCCTCTCTTCAAGCACATAATTGTACAAAAATAACACAAAATGCAAATTACTTCTAGATGTGCCAATCTGGCTTATTTATTGTCACTTTGAAGACAGTAACTACAAAGGGCTAATATTTGTAATCTACTGACACAGTAGTACCGATAAAGTGTGCTATTTAGCGTCTTCCAAAAACACCTCCTGGGTTTGTCTAAAAGTATCTGAAGGAAGCTTAGAAGTCACTTCTCATTCAGACATTCCCCAGAATATCAAATCAGACAGGATATGGGATAGACTTATGTGAGTTACCATTCTACCTCTTGGATTTCACACAAAGTCAAGTACAGCCCCTTTGTCAGCATGACTGGCTGCAAGCTCAAGGGTATATATTTAAGAGCTCTGTTCAAGGCCAAAATATTTCAAATGTACCTTGTCCAAACTTGGATCTGCACAAAAGGCAGGATTTCTTGTGTAGCCATGACCAGTAATAGGAGCTTTCAGTATTGGAAGATGAAAAATGTAAAATCCCAGAGAGCTGAAACAGACATCACAGAATCATGTCGGAAATTACCTAAATGTATTCCAGTTTGCTTTGGAAAAAAAAAAAAAAACAAACAGACTCATAGGGACAACATGCATTGAGAATGACACTTTGTAGCTATAACTACTTTGTAGCTCTAACTACTTCATCCAATAAAATTTCTCTTTTCAACAAGCGCCCTTAAAACTCTGGTATTTGATGGCAATCCAGGAACTATTTTGGATCTGGATCAGGATCAGGGAGAGGGCAGACAGCAGGGCATGGTACACTTTGCCTCTAACCCAATATAAATTACACTCCTTCCAAAAATTACCTGCTGGTGATTTCAGCCCAGATCTTAGGCTGCTTAAACTATGGGAAGAGATAACAGGCTCCATATACGGCCCATCAGTCACATTAACAGTGAGAGGAAGCAGAAAAGACAAGTGGTAATGACAGCAAATCCCCAGGAATGAGGCAAGGACCAGCAGTGCAGGAGGAGGGATACACGGCACCAGCTTGTTCAAGTCCTTAACCCTAACAGCTGATAAACTCCTGCCATTGAATCACCTTTTGGTCACTCATCTAAGTAATGCTTCCCACAGAGCAGAAGGCTTCAGCAAGACAAGAAGAACTAATCTCTGACATGAAAGTCTTTCTTCATCTTAGCAGCACAACAAATAAAGATAAAAATTGGCTCAGGGCTTTACTTCGGGGCATGTCAAATGCACAAAGCACAGAGGTTGTCCTTTCCCCAAAACTTATAGGGTGACCAACAGCTGTGGCTGCTGTGAGATGTCCATGAAAGCAGTAGATTTCTGGCCACTGTGTTTTACTCATGGTGCATGGACTGAAACCACATTGGATGTGTATCCATAGCCTTTGGGGGCTTTTGGATGTATGACCATGAAAAAATATGTTCTCTCATTTCCAGGTAACTGTGCCCTGCAGGGGATTTATCCTCTAAACAAGAGATTTATCCTCTGAACAAGCTTCTCTGTCACATTAAAAATAGTGAAACCTCTTATAACAAAGAAGAATGAAGCTTTGAGTAGTGTGTTTAAGCATCCAACGTCATGAAAGAGGATAATTTATGCATCAAATAAGGAGCTGTCACTTTGTTCTGTGATGGTGAACAGTGGGAAATTCATCACTGATGCTACCTCCCAGCAGGAACTATAGGGAACATGGATGTGAGCAGAGTGCCCTGGGTAGATGGAGTCTGCAACCAGCATCCTCTACCAGTCAGGCTATGAGACTCCAGCATGTCCTTTGGAAATTTACAAGCCAGAATTTCCATAGATGAGAAACAGGCAGAGGATACAGCTGTCTGCTCACCTGGCTTGTTTATAAGCTCTGAGTCTGTGTTTGCTGCTGGTATCCACATGCCTTCCTGTCAGGTGAGAAATAGTCTGAACCCCTCCATGCTGGATCTTTCCTCTGTGCTTAAGAAAGAAACTTATCCAATGTCTTGCTTCATGAGGAATGTGTTTTCTTCTGAGTTTTAGCAGATGAGCAAGATCTGGTTTATCAAAGCTTCTGCAATACAGTAAGAGCCTGTTATCCTCATAGCACATCTGGCCTGCAGTGATATCAAAACCATTTATGAAAATTGAGTCTCCCACAATTATATGGGGGGCCATTATTCTTCAGTTCTAACAAAGCAAAGAGTAACAGTCTATCCTAAACCCTACCCACACATACCAAATATATCTATTACTCTACCACCCATCATTAAAATCCTCCTGTCTTCAGGCTCATTCTAGGGCACAGCTTAAGTTCCAGCTCACATGACAAACAGCCTTTGGACAGCACGCCACAGCACTCTGTGTCCTGTGTGCATTGGCAGTGGCCAGACAACACTTTCCCACCATTCTAGTGATGCCAGGTCCAGCACAGCCAAAGAGACATCAGGTGTTCATAGCAGTAGTTATGGAAGCAGTGGGGCCATGGGTTGAAATTTTTAGTAAAGACAGTCCTCTCCTTCTACCTCTACAGCTGTCCTGTGACCTACAGGGGAAAAAAGGCTTAAATCTTTTTTCATTAATAGTTTTTTAATTCACTCAGTTTTCTGACCCTGCTCCAGCACCTTTGCACAGGCAATGCTGTCTGTGCATAAGGGTAAGACCAGGAACAGCAAGGGGAAGGAAAGGTTTGGATACCTGACTCTGTCCTCATGAATGTTTGACTTGGGAAATCAAACCTGAATGTTCCCACCTGCTTCTGAGATTTTAGCAACCCTTTTCTCCCTAATTGTTTCACTGATTCCTGTAATTAAATCAAAGTACAACAATTGTCCCTAGCATTTATTTACCTGGAAGCTGGCTGCTTATGTTTTAGGCCCAAAGAAAGATTATTGTGCCCACCAGGTCCTTCAGTTTTTAATTTTTTTCTAGGTATGGCTCTTGCTCTAATAAGAAAAGATATTATCCCTGCCTGCCAATCTTATCTCAAATATTTATGGTGATTATGCTACTAGGGGCTGTAGAGTTACGTATTTGTCAATATATGTTCACTAATTTATATGTTCATAATATTTTTTTAATTTACCTGCATGGCTGATTTTTCCTTCTTTTTAGATCTATTTAGCAATAGATCTTCTTTTATGACAATGTTTCCAAGCACCAGAAACAGGAAAGAAGGCTAACACCATAAAAGCCTTGTTTTTTGGCTGCCTTCATGATGCGAGGCCAGAAGATGGAAGGGATGATTCTTTTGCTTGTTCTAATACAATAGTTTTTGTGGGTCTGTGCCCCGCTTTCCTTGCTGACCTGTGGTGTTCACTGACTGCTGCAACCACCCATATCTCTCACTGGGCACTCTCCTATGGGGAAATACAATTTCCTCAGGATTTCAACTTACAACACTTACCAGAGGCTGGGCTAAACTTAACTAAATCTAGAGAAGCCAGGTTTGGTGAAAAAGCAGAGATCCCTCCTCCTCACATTCCCTCTAAATTGTGTAAGTGCAAACACATAACAGCTGCAGAACTATGTTTACACAGCTGGTCCCATACACCAGTTGGTGGCTCCTACCTTCAGAGAACTGACCCCAAGTCCAGCAGTGGAGAGAAACCCACTGCAGGTCACCTTCTGAGCAGGACAGACACAGCTGGCAACCACAGTGGTCTCCTCACAGAGAGTTATGTTCTTAAAAGGACAACTTCAAAGTTAAATTCCAGGCTAAATAATTTTTTTAAAAAAATCAGGCTGAAAGTACAGCTGAGGTTAAAGGCAAAGGCAAGATAAGAATCCTGTGGGAATCTGGTAAGGACAAAAACACAAAGTCCTTGGGATAATAATGGAGGATCTCCTATCAGACCTACCAGGAATCACATATTTGACATTATGCAAATCTTAGAGAGTAAAATCCTGAAAGATTAGGTTTATCAAGGTATAGTCAAAAGGCCTTTCTTTTTTTTTTTTTTTACACTTTAGTGCTGTCTCTGTCACACATGGAACTCATGGGTTGATCATAGGCCCTATACAGGCTTGAGTATAAAACTCATCTAGCTGGAGTTTTATAGATGAGAAAATATGGAAGGGAGCGGGATATCCCCCTTTCAGCTTGCCTGAATTGTGCTCATGCAGGGAGACAGCTCTTGGCTGCCAGGAGCTTTTTCTTCCATTCAGCTCCTTCACATTCCTGGGGAGCTGGTCACCCTTTTTCCACTTGTCTTATTTCACAGCCTGATTGCCAGTTTGGTCCTTTGGGGGATATTTCTGCACCCTTTCAAGTTCTTCCAGCTGAGATAAAGAGAGAGAGACTTTTAGGGAAAAAACAGCTCAACAAAAACACTGTCCTCTTTATTTTTGTAAACACAAAAGCTGCCCAAACCTTTGATTTGGATTTGCTTTTAGAGGACGCTTGCATGCCTGCAAAGTGCTGCTGGAACACCAGAGCTGAGCAGAATGGACCCTCGTGCTGGGCAATTACCCAACTGCTAATTCCCACAAACAGAGCAGCCTCTGATTTGGCATGTGCTGGAAGGACAGGAGCTGCCAGCCACTTTGGGCACATGTGGGGCTGGGCTTTGTTCCTTTAACTTCAGAGGAGCCATTTTATCTGGGCACCCCAGCAGCAAGAGAGTGGGGGAGCCCTGTCAAATGCAAAATAGAAATGAGCAATGCTTATAAAAGAGAGATATCATGAGAACCTGCCACTTGGGAATAATGAAAGGCTCGGGCAGGTTGCACTGATTGTGCAACCTATCCAGGGCCTGTCAGCTCTGATAACAATGGCAGCCATCAATTCCTGCAAAAATGGCAACAGCATGAATTGGAAATTGTGAAGGACCATTTAGGGTCAAAATGAGATTTTCTTCAGAATGCATTTGTCGGCATGTTCCCATTCACTTGAAAAGCTCTGGACAGATCAGAAGGAACGTGAAGTAGCCAGGGTTGGGAGATTTTTTGTTATTATTATTCCTCTCCTCCTTACAAAGCAGTTTTAAATGCCAAGGGCTTTCACAAAACAACAGTGGTTTCAAAGCTGCCAAAGGGCAATTGGAAAGTGAAAGGTATTCTCTTCAAATTATCTTGGAAAATGATACATGTTATGAAAGGGGTTTACTTTTTGGAGTGTTAAAGAGATACCAAAAAAATCCAATTTTATTGTCAGATTATGGAGGCAGGCAGTGGGGGACTGTGTAAAATTGCCAGAGCTCCTCTTTAGATTCTGCAGATGTCTATTTGCCTTTCACAGACACCTACAATGAGGTATCAGACAGGACTGAAAGGGACAAAAGAGTTGTGGTTGTTTGGAAAATCTGTTTTGTTAGAATATTAACAAAAAGAGTCAGAGCTTACACAATTGTTACCTATTAATAGCAAGGAAAACACAGCTTGAGATAATGCTGGTCAAACTCCCTGGAGAGACAGGAGCTACAAGAAATTTTTGTATTGACTAAAGGAAGGTTGAGCCTGGAGAAGAAAATAAGCCTGTGACCCTCTTTGTCAGCTTTAGATTACAGTATTTAGAATGCAGGTTTTTAATAGGGTTTTCTCCCCACACCCTTTGGTGCATGGAAAGGGGCTTTTTCCTTTTCATTTTTCTAAACAGCATGACATCTATTATTCCCCAAGGGAAAGAGCAAATCAAGTCAGCCTCCCAAATGTACGTTTTCTAACTGTAAGAATGGGTAGATGGAAAATAACAGCACAGGCCTTTGAAAAAGGAAAATTGAGTCTGAAATCTGAATAGGATGAACATAATCGCTGTGTTCCTTGCAGAGGAGAAGACAAACCTCAGGACTGAATTTTGCCCCAAGACAAGCAGGGAAATGTAAACCTGAGGATGGGTTCAGTCCTGCTATACAATAGACTCCTTTTGCTTTTAAGTCCCAGTTCTATTTTCCCTCTTTCTTGCTACTGAATTAGTTTTTATCCCTTAAAGAAAGATGAATCAGTAAAAAAAGGCTACTTTTTGAAGAGCCTAGCACATGTAGTTTTCCAGAGAGTAGATATTTCTTTCTATGAAATCACAGAAGATTTCTTTTCTCTTCCAGTCCAGACTGACCAGTGACAGCTTTGTCCCTGTGGGCAGAGATGACGCTTATCGATCCAAACCCAAACATGACAGCAATGGATGATGTCCTCTGACAGTTTCTAAGAGACAAATTCTAACTCAACTAAGTCAGAGCAGTCAAATCTGGCTCCACATTGTGGTTTATGTCCCTCAAAAAGTACCTTGCAGTCAGATGAAGAGGTAGGACTGATAAGACCTGGGAAGCCTTTTCCACCTTGTGTTTCTTGAAAACAGCAACAAGTTGCTTCCTCTTCCCAGAGAGTCCCTTTTCAGGTGGAACCAAATCTGGTGGACCCTTCCCAGAGGACTGTCCCCCTGGATCCCCCAGCTGTGACATTTTGCCTTTGCTGAGTCACAAGCCCCATTGGGAGCTTTTTAAAGCTGGAGTCTGTAACTGCACAGAATCCAAGAGGCACTAGCACTTGGCTTTGCATAACAGGCAAGGAGCCACAGCCTGGGTTGGTGCTCACTGTGAGCC
This sequence comes from Corvus hawaiiensis, assembly GCF_020740725.1. Classification (NCBI taxonomy): domain Eukaryota; kingdom Metazoa; phylum Chordata; class Aves; order Passeriformes; family Corvidae; genus Corvus; species Corvus hawaiiensis. Next base: position 26,533,860 of record NC_063219.1, on the reverse strand, counting down.
CCGTGGAAGCAGGGACTGAAAGCATACTTACCTCTAACTTTTTCCTCCATCTGTGACCCTTAAAGGCACATCTGCAATAAGGGAGCAGAGCTGGATTGGTGATTTCTTTCAGCTCTTACACTTGCCTTTGAGGGAGAAAGGTTTCAGCGTGAGCCTGTGTGAAACACACTGTGTTCATACAATCCAGGATATTGCAAAGAACCATCAGGAATAGAAACAAGCTTCAGACAGCAACTCTGCATTATTTCTAACTTGTCCTTTCTCTGCCAACTAAGCTTCTACAAATGCAAGAGGATTCGCCAGAGAATTTCTTTATGAATCAGAAAGGCCAAAAGAGGAAAAAAAGGGGAAATTTGCTTTACATTTCCCATTGTTGCTTGCTTTGCTATTGAGGCTTCAAAGCAGGCTTCTACGCAGGTGGCAGATCTGTTTTCTGAGGCTGAAGTGTACATGGGTGCACACACACTCTCTCACAAAATATCAATCCTTATCTGTCAACTGCAATGGATTCTTTCATCCTGTGTTTTTCAGAGGAGGCTGAAAACCATGTTCCTCAGCCCATGCTGAAGTGAACTCTTATGCAGCTGAGATAACAGACTCAGATTAATGGGGATTGAAAGCTTTTGGGGGAATTTGCTACCTTAGAAAGATTTGTTAACTTTACAAAGCCAAACATACCAAAATCAAGAACTAAGTCCTTTTGGAAAACAAGCCCTAATTTGTTTGTAAATAACATCTGTGCATATATGTTCGCACATGGACATCCTCCCACCACCAGAAGTTCTGATTGTACCTCCTCTTTGAAAGCCAAAGTTTGTTGCTTCATAACTGTTTCATGAAATTTTTAAGGAGAAACACAGTTTGCTTTGGGAAAATTGCATTCCTTATTCACATGAGTGGCCAAATTATTTCAGCTTGAGGGGCTGGGGGCATAGAGGGCCCATTTTCTCAGGTAGGATATTAAAAAGCAAGGCACTTGACCATTTGTGTCAAGCATGGTTTGGCAGAGACTTTACTCAGAGAGGGCCTGAGGGGTGGTGTTTCTCTGGCTCGTTCTCAGCCTCCCTGATTCCATGCTGCTCCCCACTGGCAGCTGCAACTGGAGCAATTTTTTCCCCTCCTATTTTATCCTCAGACGCTGGCTGTTCTGTCTTACCATGTGTAGGCAACAGATGCTTTGCTTTACAGTGAATAACAGGTTTTGCAGGTACAGAAGACAGCCTGGGGAGAAAGAGCAGCTGCTTTTCCAGCCAGAGTCTTTGCAGAGCATTTGTTTGGAGCTGGTTAAAGCCTTGGATACCCGCCTCATAGGAAAGCCCGAAGACACTCAAAGGGCAGAGCTGGATCTTGGTGACACCCACAAGTGAGTGGCATTGGGCTGCCAGTGCAGCAGTGGTGGCAGGAGCCAGGAACCCCTGCTCATGCCTCTCTGGTGGTACTTGCACAGTACAGTTCCCTTCCAAGACAAGCCTGGGTGTCCTGTGCCATGTTTTGGTTGTCCCCTTCAGATCATGGAGTGATGCAAATTCTGCTTCCTTCCTCTGCCAGGGGATTTCTATTCATTTTCATCAATATAAACCATCTTTCAGTGACTCGTTCCTGCTGGAATCAAAAGGTTTAACCCTTCCTCCTGCCCTTGCTTCCCCATCCATCACCTGCAGTGGCACAGTGACAAAGAATGCTTTAGAGACTGGGAGATGCTCACAAGCTAGCAGCATGCAGGAGAAGGCTGGCACATCTTATTTTGGCCAGCTGGGAAAGGAAAGACTTAAAAACAGCTTGGGGCCTAGTGTGTGCTTCCAGAACAGCAAGAGCATGTGCTACACTATTCACCCATCTTTGATATTCCACTTCCATCATCATCACAAAGAAGCAATCGATTAAAAATTAATATCCCAGTTCTGAGGTAATAGTATTATTTCCTAATAGGTTCCTTGCCAGCCACTGCAAGGCAGTAAATCTGACATGGCATGGTTATAAGAGGAAACATATAATATTTCACCCTTTTTTAAAATATCTACTCAAAATTCATCCCCATGCCTGTAGAAGTTTCCAGGTATAGGGAACCTTGTCCTCCCTTCTTAAGCAATGTAAGGAGCAGTAGTTAACAATAGTTAATTGTAATATTTGGCTTGATGAAGCCTTTTGCAGTGTTTGGCAACATCCTCATCATTAGAGACCTCCCTTCTCCCTGGGGTGCTTAAGCATCACCATCTACCCACTGTCCAACAATTATTTTTGTGTTAACTCCTGGCAGTCTTAGAAGGCTAAAGAGTGATAAAGGTCTCATACATTGAGTTATGACCTCCATTCAACCACTCTTCTTTAAAATTCCTTGACTAGATCATTCATAATCCATAACATGGAATTTCATCACCTTATTTATCCTCCCTAAGGATAAATATCCTTCCCACAACAAAAGGATGCTGGGAGCTGATACATTCCTGGTTCTAAGAGCTAGAGCAGGGGGTTTATCTCCCAATACCTCCCCAAATCTAGCCTCTGCAGTGCTCAGATTGAGTTATGTGCCCCACAGACTCAATGCTCAGCATTCTCAGGCCATTTGCTAAATACAAGCAGACTCTGTTCAAAGCAGGGTATTTTTAGACAGAGAGGGGATTTAACAATCAAAGGAGAAAACAGCAGCAGTCAAAAGAAAAAAATATTGACTTGTCCATTGTAAGCTGAAAAGTCTAATAATAACCAATAAAGTTCCTCTACTCCCCAGCCTAAAAGATGTCTGCTTTTCAGATTAACTCATCGTTACTCAGGCTCCCTGCCTTCATTCCTTTAATGTTTAACACAATATATTAAAGCAGAAAACAATGCCCTCAGCTCCATTTCAGGAAGCACTGTGAAGTAAAATATATCATAATCTGCCTCTTTATCTTTTCTCCAAGAGAATCTTTGCTCTCCTTCCCTCATAAACCTTCCTGGTAAACTGGCACTGCTGATTATCTCCTGCTCTCTGTTGGACTGGCTCTGCCATTTGCTTCCATTTAATCTCTTTTATTTTGCTTTACCTTTTCGCTCTGAGGTTCAGTCCCCAAATTCCCAACAACCAAAAAAAAACCACCAGAGCACTTGGGGTTTGGACTGGGCACACTGTGTGCAGTCTCTTTCTGAAGACCAGTGCTGGAGACCTTCACTCACCTCCAGCTTCTGGACAGAGAGAAGGAACCACACACAAGGACAGACCTGTCCCTTGCACAAGTGTGTACATACCTCTGGTGAAATCCTCATCCAGCAGCGTGGGTTCCTCCAGGTGTTCCTGGCTTCAGCCAGTGTCTGACAGCCCCACAGAAACTGGATTCTGTTTTACACTGGAAAGGGGCAAAGCTGAAAGCAAAGTTGACCAAGGGCAGAGTGAGGATCTGGCCTCCCAAGTGACAGCCAGGCTGCAACACAGCGGCACACAGAGCCCAGACCCCCTATCTCTCAGCCCTCTGCCTAAACCACAGGGCTATTAAGCTAATAGGCATTAGTGTATGACTTTTCCCACAGGAGCATTTATTTTCTTGTGTGGTTAACTGCTTTGTCTTGTATTTCTCACTGTCATTGCTGTGTTGGCATTCTGCAAACCTCCTTATTTGCTGTTCTTTGCCCTTCTCTCTTGGGTTTCTGTCTGCACTGCGATTGAGGTAGACTGAGGCGTATTTCATCTCACCTGCTGAAGTAATGATGTTTGCCATGAGAGAAAGGGTTTGATCAGAGAGAAGGAGAGGGAGGATTTAGACGGAGAAAAACAGTGACAGGAACATGAAGGGAAAGTAACTCAGGCAGAGAGAAGAGATTGAAAATGTTGATTTGACATCTGATGCTTTGGAGAAATTCTCGGCCATATCTACTAAGCAGGAGCCTTTGTGCTCCCTTTCTAGCAGCAACAGGAGAGACACAGCAGCAGAGACCTGTGCTGCAGACAGTCCACAGAATATCTCATCCTCCAAAAAAGCTGTCTCTGTTCTGAGGGTTAAAATGCCCTGCCTGGATTTTGTGGGGTTTGCAAATCCTGGAAAACTGTATCTGGCTCCATTTTACATATTGCTACTTCTCTTTATTCTTTGTGCTTTGCCTTTTCCTAGTTCTAGCCAAAGAGTCTCTACAGCCTTGGCAAAATACCCTTGCTGGTTTATGCTTAGGGGAAGTGAATGCAGGAACAGAAAGCAAATCTTCTTCCTGATGGAGCTGTTTTTCCTTAGGCAACTCTGAGCTTCATTCCACATAGCCATAGAGATATATAAACCAGATGTGGAAACAAGTGGGTCATCCACTGCCGTGACCTGCTCTGCCCAAGCACTGCTGGCACTCTGCTGTATCATCACAACTAACTCACATATGGCTCAGAGGTATTCCTTCACTGTACAAGGAGCAGATCCAAAGCACAAGCAAGGGGAAAGGAGCTGGTGAGGGAAACTTCCAGCTGGATGAGGAGAAGTCATGATTCAAAATCCAGGTAGCTGCCCTGGGCAATACCAAAGCTCGGGGGAAGCCCTGATGCTGTCTAGAACAAGTGGAGACACTTTGCTTCCCAAATCAACAAAGGTTCAAGGATATTTTAGGCCTTAAATCTGCCTCTTCACCAGGATGGGATGTTACCTCTGAGGCTGGGCTAGCCCTGAGTGATGTATTACAGAGAAGAAGCATGCAGATATATACATGTACTCACCTGTACACCGTGCCACCCAGCAGGATGCTTCTGACAGGACACCTCCCTGGCAGGGCTCCCAAAATTCTCCACTGCAAAGCTGACAGAAAGCCACTGTGAATAGCAGTGGGTGGATTTATGGTTCATATATAGACACATAAATGTATTTCTATATCTCTTTATACATCATGAGGGCTGCCTTATTTCTGTCTGGGAGCCTCTGGACAGATATACCTGCTTTTAAGCACATGGGCCACAGGTTTCACATAAAAACCACAGAGCATCCACACAGCAGATATGTTGTCAGGGAAAAGGTAACAGTACAGCTTAGGAACCTTATGTCAGGCTACACTGGATATCCAGGAAAAACAAGAAAAAATCTTAACATCAACCTGAACAATGATTTTTGTGAATAAAAGGGACAAGCCTAGGAAAAAAATGTAATGTTCCATTGCCTTTGTGTTTATTCATACAACTGTGTCTAATTAGGTAGGCAGGTAGGTTATATGGGATAAATAGATTTCACAGATTAAAAATTGCATAGGAAAATAAATGAAACATATTTAGTAGGCAGATTTGACATCCATATATCAGCTGCTTGAAGTTTCTCAAACCCATGAAACTCTTGTCAATCATCCCCAGGAGACAGGTCAGTGCTGAGAGCACAAATGAAACAGCAACCAGCACACCACGAGGCCGTGTCTGTTCCAGATTCATGTGCCACTGCTCCCTCTCAGCCAGATGATGTCAGGATGAAGTGCTGTCACTCAAAGGTGACACTTTCCTTTGGGACTAGACAGTGCTAACGATCAATGGCATGGCATTTTATAGTGCTCCTTTCTGATACTGCCTACAGAGGTTACACTCTTTTCGTTTCCACCACTTGTAACAGAAATGTGTGTTTGGCACACGTGGTCACTTGAAATGCAAAAAATAGAGAAAATAGAAATAACCTTCTCTTCCTACACAGCACTGACTTAATATGACCAGATGTGACCCCAAACTCAGTGTTGCCATAAAGACACTTGAATTCCAGCACAGTGTGACTGGAGAAAGAGAGATGTTGCCAAACAGGAACTTTTCCAGAGTGCCCTTAATTAAACCCAGCATGGCAGGACACAGATTTCTGCAGTTTGCATCTGTGGACTTTTTTGTATGAAATCCCTGATGCTCCCTCTGGGGATACAACTCCCCATGTGTCAGCAAGAAAAGGGAATGAGCACGGGGAACAGTGCAAACCACGGAGCAGCACTGCCACCCTGAGCTGCTCCTGTGGAGCTGCACAACAGCAACAGAGCAAGAAGTTCAGCTGCATAAGGCAACAGGATCTTGGTGTTGCCTGGTTTAGGCAGCAGCTCCCGCAGCCATGAAGAAAGCTTTTAAAGCTTCTGGCTTCAGCCAGACAAGTCACCAAAGTGGCACAGATGTATCTCATTCCTAAAGTCCAAGTAATACGTTAACCAGGCAAGGCACTCATAGCCGTGCTGTCTAGATAAAAGCCCATCAGGTGTCAGCTGTGATACCAACCTGTCAATCCAGATTCCCTGCAGCAGAGCCATTGCTGAGCCTCCCAGCCCTCCTCTACAAATGCAGCATGAAGTTCTTGAGGGACAGAGGCTTTGCTTGGCATCATGGTATAAAGGCCCACATCTGGGCGTTTACCTGCAAACTGTGGCAGGGTTTCAACCCTGAATGTAGGATCTTCTCTCTCCTCACTGTGTACTATTCCTCTTCTACCAGGACCACCCTTCAAGCATCCTTCCTTGCTCACAACCTGCCTCCTGCAACTTTCCAAAGGGGTCATGCTGCTCCCAGGGGAGCTGGCCACCTCACAGGGACTCTTTTCCTTCCTCACTGGAGCTGAGCCATCTTGAAGGAAGAAATGTGCCCTTGCACAAGCGTTTCAGTAACACACTCCAGTCCTCTGAAGTGTTCATGGAGATATCCTGTCTGCAACACTCTGTGCAATGCTCAGCATGCTGACTCTTTAACATTAGGCTGAATTTAGGAGCGAAAAGTATGCTATTCTTTTTAATGGACAGGTCACTGCTATAAATCTGTCTTTTGTAAGTGCCTGGTGTGATCAGTGCTTTCACAACCTTTCAGCATGGCTATAACCAGTCCTGTGGCTTTCACTCACCGCAGGGTGTTGCAAATGGAGTACTTTGGTCCAGCAGCCCAGGCACTTTTACATCACCAAAATTTGCTTTGTCACAGAGTCCATTAAGGGGAAACAGTGCTGTGCTGCAAAGCAACTCTTCTGTACCCCTGTAAAATCATATAAATCTACCAGTCTCACTGCTGGGAGTGACTGCAAACAGGCTGAGGGAGTTCTGCAGAGAGCCAGGGCTATTAAGTGCTACTGACTGGACTTTAAAACACAGGGAGCTGCTGGTTCTCTTAAAGTCCATGTTAACGACCATAACACACACCCCCCAGCTCCTCATCAGAAAAGTTGGCCTTGTCTTCTATTTGCTGCTGAAAAACCTGCCCAGCGGCCATTATGCTCTGCCCTTCTTCATCTGATGGCTGGGCCACACAGTCCTGGGTGTGATCCATCCTCAGACAACAGAACTTTTATCCTCTGAAGAGTGGGCCATATGACTTGCTCCCCATAGTAAGTAAGCAGAAAAGAAATTGCAACTCTGGCGGTTGTAGGGCTTTATCCTAACTACAAAATGCTTTTCCCCAGCTGAGATGGGGCCCGTTAGCTTTCTTCCATCCCACCTCACAGACCAGTGACACCTGCCAGACAATTTCCAGCCACAGCACGAGACAGCATGCAAGGAGCGTGCCTTTTGCTGGGGCTCCACAGCCTCCCTCCCACTCTGATTTCTTCCCCCACTAAACTCAGAGTCCAGGCTGCAACACTACAGGACTGAGGTCTTTGTGAGCTGTTTCTGCTGGAGGAAAACAACTGCTGCATGGTAGCAGACTGCGGAAGTCGGTGAGCCTACTGAACCAGGGACAAAGATAGTCCCCGGATAGGACAGTCCCTAAGACCAGAGATTCCTCCCCAGGTTAGGGTGACAAAAAGGGCTTCCCCCACGATGACTTGCTTTGGTATGTTAAGGTACCCCTGTTCTGTATCCCTGGTTGGCCCATTGACCTCCCCGCCCCTTGTTACCTTATATGTCCCTGCCCAAGAAGGTTCTCCACTCCCTGTTCCCCCATTGGCCCTTGCCCCATCACCACTCCCTCAGAGTTTCCCTATTGGTTCCCTTACCCTAAGCCAGCCTGTGTACTGCCCCCATGCCCTCCACATCATTGCTCTCTGATGCGCTCTCTGCTCCCATTTTTAAACCTGGGCCCTGCCATGTTCTTTGTCTTTGTCCCTGGAAGCCTTCACACGTGTGGCTGCAATAAACCTCTCATGGAGCTGTATAGGAAGACCCTTCCTGTCTCTTTGCCATCGACCCATTTTAAGGAGCTATCCATGTGTGTGCGTGGGTACACGTGGGTGAGTGTGTGGTGCTCCTGCCGAGCGGCTTCGCTAAGGAGATGCTTTAGGAAGCTCACGGCACCTCACTATCTGGCACCGACAAGCCGCCGGAGATCGCGACAGCAGGGTCATAGCAAAAGCCCCAAATGCCACAGCGGCGAGTCCTACAAGAGCCGTAAAGGAATGGGTTTGCAAGCAAGGACTCATCCCTGTCAAAGCCCAGCTCCTGAGCCAGCCAGGACCCTGGTTGTAGCAGGAAAGCAAGATCTGAATGTCATAAGGAAGAATTAAGTGTAAAAGAAGCTGTAAGAGGAGGGCATCATTTGTTCTTGTATCAGAGAGCTGAAGGCGGCCTGCTGCCATGTAGTCTTGAGTTTGAAGAAGCAAAATCATATCATGATGTCTCTAGTACACTGAAAGACATTTTGTCCCTTCTGCAATGGCTTTTATAAGAGAGACGTGTTCCTTCCAGGCTGTCCCAAAAGGAAGATCAACCCCTAGGAGACACATCATGCTATCCTACCATGATACTGGACTTTTTTGACAGGTTTCCTGCTGAGAGAACATGAATAATATTACTTCTGGAGATGAGAAGAAGCCCATCTCATCCCACAGGAAGCCATATGTGTTAGTGATTTCTGACAGGAACTGTCTAACAGAAACTGGACACAGTGGCCGTCAAAACCTGTTCAGGGACTAAACAGGACATGGGGTGAGAGACCTCTAAACCTGCCTCACCTGCTGTGTTCTTAAGAGCCTGGAACTCCATGACCTCCTGTGTTTATGCAGCAAGTCTGGGGCAGGGCAAGGACTGAAGCCAGCTCTCCCGAAGCCTGTTGCAGCTGAACTTCCTTTTTTGACCCACCTACCCTTATTTAGAGATGATCTTTAATATTCCAGAGGCAATCCTTTATCAATGGCAAGGACACCAAATCATACATTTATTTTTTTTACTCTGGCATTGGGTATTTTTGTAGCTGCCAGCTCTCCATGACACATGACCAACATTTCTTCTTGAAAATGGGACTACTCAGAAGCACCTTGGCATCTCTGACAACAAAACACTCATGATTTCAGCAGGCTTTAGGCATGGAGGCTTCTTAGTCAGTCCCCATAAGTATTTATCTGAATCTTCCAGCACATAAAACACCTTAGAAATCCAGCCCAAACACCACACTGTAGCCTCCCACTAGGATGTCTGAATAGTTGCATAATTGACATGAAAACCCAGCAGCCTCTGTGCAATTTCCCAGCTGACAGCTTCTTCCACTGCAGCAGTGCCTACGTTTGTGTGAGTATCAAAGGGGGACAGCTTTTGTATATCATCACATTTGGCCAGAAGATAACTAAACAGCTATCAAAGCTGAGACATGTAACAATACAGATAACAGAAGATGGTTTCAAAGTACAACACAATTCACCCTTTTTCCCCTCATTTTCTTTGCTTATTTTTCCATTTTCTTCCACTCAAGCAACTGCCTAGTGACTACCTTGCGCCTGAAGACAGGTGAGGCAGAGGTGCTTTAGGAGTGCTGCTGCTGTGAGACACTTCATGTGTCCCAAAGGCTTGGCCTGGCTACCTGTCCTGCAGAGAAGGGCTGCTGAAACATTGCTCTCTTTGCTACTGTTGTGCCACTGTGTCCCTTCACCTTCAGCTGGGGAGAGCCCAGTTTTGCTCTCTGCAGCTCGAGATCTTTCTGCTCAGCCAGTGTGATGGTTGGCACCAGCCCTTAGCACAAAACCAACCCCTCAGTTTTAAAAACTAGGCTGGGTCCCATCCTTCCTGGAAGGCTGACATGGTCTGTTGAAGCATCCATGTCCCTAAGTTGTGAAAACTGCTTGGATGAACAGTACCGTGCACAGGGAGGGCAGAAGCAGGAATGACTTCAGTGCTGTGCATGCACAGTCTGTTACACACTCACACAGAGGCTGCAGGTCAGTTGCTACAGACTCCCCACAGAATGGTGCAGCCACGACAGCAAACACCTTAGGAGGTTAGGTCTTCTTCAAGCTACATGTAATCCTTTCAGTGGCAGCATCACTTAAAAAAAATCACCTACACATTAATTAAAAGAGGGTATTGGAAAAACCATTCCTCTCCCAGTGCAAGTGTTTGAACAGATCATAAATGAGGCCTTGCAGGAGTTAAAGAGCACCAGAACAGCAGAAAGTTCAAGTGGAAATGAAAAAAAGTCATTACAGATTAAACTGGCTGCGTAAAACCCCCAAAGCTTAGAATTAAAAGCTTTTAAAAAGCCTTGCATGGACTCACTGACTCATCAAAATTTAAAGGCAGAATTATTCCAAAGGATATGCTAACAGACCTTTAACTCAATGATGGAGAAAGAAGTGGAGCAGGAGAGGATTTTTAAAAAATTTTTTTAAAAATCCTTTAAAGTCCCTGATAGACTTGGGCTAGTCAAGCTGCTGATAGCAGCACTGCTGAGTGGCTGTAAATCCCATCATCAATGTGGAGCATGAGACAAATGCACAACTGGAAACTTCATGGGAAGTTGCTGCAAAAGGCTTGAGCATGCTGGCTCCCTCCCACTACCTTCTTCCAAGCAGCTCACCTCTCAAGGGCTTGCAGCCACCACGCCTGAGGTAGGGGCCCTGGAAGGTCATTAATCCAAAGGTATTCATGCTATACCCTGTGCTGCATCCACAGCTGCATCCAGGAGTCACAGCAACCAGCAGGATGCTGCTGGCTGTGACCCTGAACATTGGCTTTCATCAATTTCCCCTGTCCTTTCATGCTCTTTAGCCTAATAACTATATTGAATTTCAGGTCTGGGTATATATTTCTGGAGATCCAGAAAGAGAGCTCAGAGAGAAACAGATGTACAGGAAACCCAACTTTAGTACCTGAAAAGTATCCATAGGAAATTTTCTTTTGGGCATCTCGATTCATATTGAAAAGCTTGGGCTTTAGCTCTTTCTCTTTCTGAATATTTTAGTAGGATCACAGCAGTTGCACTTTCTTTCCCCTTGAGTTTCTTAACACACACTAAGATCTACAGGATTCCCTCCTGCTGCTGGAGATAAAAATGGTGCAAGCCAAGGGCTCTGCTTAGGGGTGCTCCATACGTAAGCCAAACAAAGCTGGTCAGCACTCCAGCTGTATCACCTTACATCAAAAACAAAAAAGCTTTATTAACAAAATTGTAAAATTTTGTAGAATATTTGTAGTAGAAATACTATGTTCTAGCTTTTTGATTTTCTACTTTTCCACAATAACATTATGCAATTAAAATCAGGAAACAGATGTTTGTCCTAAAAACGGAAAAGTTGTAACAGAAAAATACAGAAAATATGAGTTCTGTGTTTGGCAGAGTGATATTGTACATCAGCTCATTGAAACTGAGTTTTAACTTTTAATCTCAATTTGCTTTTAAGGCAAATTTGGAAGTTTCAGGCTAGCCCAGAAATAGAAAATCAAACTTTTGTTCTAATTCCAATCCACATTCATTCCTGCGCCACCTTCATCACCCAGAATTTGTTGTATCAGAACAATAACAGCAGAGGAAGACCCCATTCTTGGCTTCTGCCCGTATTTCCAGCATTAATAGGCAGTTCTTGAGAAAGCTGCAATTCCTACAAAGGGATTTGGAAAATACACACAGGACACTTTGACTCTGCTGCTATGGCCTCTTCATGTAGTCCAGGTTCTCTGAATTGTACCTAACCCTGTTGCAGATCCCACAAAAAGCCCACATAAGATAATAATACAGCTTATAAAGAGCTTGTGTATCAGAATGAAACACAGTCAGGCCAACAGGCCACAAGAATGACACCTGGAAGGAGGAAATCAACAACACAGTCTAATTTCAGGCAGAGAAGACCTTCCTGGCTGTCTCACACACTCATCAGGAAGCCATTTGTTTATCCATTATTATTATTATTTGTGATAAATGGAGTGTGCTGTAAACCCAAGGCCGGAAGAAGCTGTGCAGCTGGAATAAGATGCTCCTCAGATGGCTGCTCTGGGGAGACTGAAATGTTTTTGCAGAGCTAATTGCCTCATAAATTGGTTTTATTCTCCTGGCTGAGGCTAATGTCTTCTTTTAAAGTTAATAAAAAGAACTCAATTTGCTGATTGTTCTGGACTGATACTAGCAAAAAGAGCTGCTCAGGGACTCTGGAAGGGCCCAGACAATTCCTCAAAGCCACTGCAGCTTGGATGCTAAGTGGTGACAAGTAAGGTGTTCCCTGTCTGCTATTTAATCTGCTTTCCAGTGATGCTGTCGCGTTGTGTGCCTTGGGTATCCCCAAAAACGTCTGAGGGGGAGAGATTATAATTGACAGCCTCCTGTAGCAGACTCCAGGGCTCGGGGATTGAGAGAACAGAGCACATGTTTGTGCCAAAGGAGCATGTTATCAGCAGGCACGATGTGAGCTCATGTCCCAGCAGCGCTCCGACCCACACCAGCCTCAGGCAGCCTCGTGGAGCATCACAGCCTCCTCACACCCACACATTTCACTAACATACCACTTAAAAATGCACCCCTCTGCAGGTCAAACTCTGAGCAACTCTGCAAAGGTTTGTCAAATGGGGCCCGTAGAGTTACATCTAAAACTGGTGCACACTGACAAACCCCTCACAGACAGGTCCTGTGTCCTGCCCCACCAGCCCCAGAGCCCGGGGCAAGTGGAAGAGCATCAGCACGTACATTTTTGCCCTGCTCAGGTAAGAAACAAACTATTCCCAGCTGCTGATCCTGACCCCGACATCCAGAGTGAAGTGTGAGCCCCTCACAACACAAATTCCCTGCCCTTCCAGTCAGGAAGTAGAGGAAAACCCTATCCATTACCATGCCATGTGTGGTGCCTGGATGCTCCACACAACCATTGCAGACACACCAGCTGCAGCCACCATGCCTACAGGATCTCTTTGATAATCTGAGATAACAGAAGGTCACAAACCCACAGCTTCTTACACGGACACAAATTTCTTGGGAGTTAAGCAGGGTCTGACTCTGGGAGGAAAGCTTCAGCAGATATCCAAAAAGACTGCTTAAAACTTGGTGCCCCTTGGACCCCCAAGCATTAAAAGGATCAAATCCTCTGCTAGTGCTGAGCACAGGGAATTCAGCTCTGATGCTGAGCTTAATTAAATAGAAATATGAAGTAAGAAAGAAAGGGTAATTAGATAGAAATGCAGAGTTACAGGATGTGAATGCTGATCAACCTAATAATAGACAATAATGCTGGTAAAGGGAGTTAAATGGATTGTTTAATGCATGGAATGATCTATAGTATATAATATATAAAGTACTTAACAGTAAACATTTAATTACCTCTTCAGTTGCATTTTTCTTTACTGCATGGAGAAAAAGTGCTTCATAAAAGAGTTACTGGATGGGAGTAATTTACAGTCCTGCAAAAACATCTGTATCGTATGGGAAAGAGCAACAATTTGTCAGAGACACAGCAGAAAGCCTGAGACAGGGAGCAATGCCGGGAGCTGCCAGATAGGGCAGGGCAAAGCAAATTAAATACCTGTCCTCCTGATCTGGTACATCACTGCCTCTGGGGTGCAAGAGGCACAGCCTTCCCTGAAGTGCCTCACACAGGAAAGAGGGCTTAGGAGGCAGAAGATGGACATGACACTTCACAAGATGGCTTCAGGTGAAACTTGCTGAGGATTTAGGAAGGTGGCCGCTTGTCAGAGAGGCACAAAGCCAGCTTCTGCTGTGCATTGTGGGGAAAGTTCTTAGGGGGCTGGAAACATCTCTGGTTAATGTAATCATTAAGTGCAAAGCCATGGCCCAGCCACCAAAACACCCTGGCTGCTCCCAGCACAGATGCTCTCAGTCTGAGCTTTCCTCAGATTTCCCCAGAGGAGCCAGCCAGAATTCTGGCATATAGAAGGTGTTTTTCAGACCTTCGGGGGTTTCATACTGAGGCAAGGAGCTCACGGATGTCACGAGTGCCTCCATGTGGCCAGCTCACTCCTAAGGCATCATCGCCTTCAATAGCAAATACAGCACTTTGTGCAAAATCAATAGTCAGGTCTCTCCTGGAGGCCTCTAATAGAGATGTACGGAGGCAATTCTGGACATTAGAGAGGGGAAGTCACTCTAGGAGGCTCTCACAGGTCTCTGAATTGGAGATAGGAGAAACTACAGCCTGTGGCACAGGGGTTTCTGAACACGCGTCACTTCTGCCATAATTGCCCACATCGTGACTGTCACAGAACACGCCCTAAAGGGGCACATGATTCCCTCTGGAACACAGAACAAGGCTTGCACTCCTCACAGGCACAGCAGCAGTCTCAGTCTCATCACATTCATTTCACACCTTGGGCTGTGTCATGCTGCTCAAACAATGCAAATATGTGCAATTTAATTTTAATATCTTGCACTCCTGCTAGAGCTTCTCTTTCTCCTATCTTATTGCCAAGCTGCTGGGACAGAGGTGATCACTTGCACTTGGTGGAGTTCAGCCCTCTCCCTGGCAGGGTCACATGTGGAGTGGATTGCTTCCTCATCACTTGGATTTCAAAAGGCAGCCTTGCTTTCATGTCCTCGTTACTGCACGGCTCTGTCACCTCCGGTGCCTGATGCAGCATAGGTGGCACCTGAGTTTCTATATATTAATTCATGAGGAAGTGCTGAGACAAGCAGAGTACGTGTGAAGAAGTCAGCCTCAGTAAGAGGGAGCACGAGCAAGACGTGAGATAATGCCAGTTCTAGGAAAAGGAAAGCTGATATTAGATTGGGGCTGTGCCGGAGTTGCCTAGCTGACTTTGATAACTAACAAGTTCCCTTACAGATCTATTCTCCCAGCATCCAAAAAAACAGTCTCACCCCATACCTCTCAGCAGCGCATGAGAACAGCTCACAGAGTCTGCCCATTGCTCCTGGCAGGGGGCTACACGTTGTCCAGTGAGAAGCGATGCCTATTCCATTACCTGCACCACAGGGCCAAGGAGAGCAGCCTGGCCATTAACTGCCCGTGATGAGCTAATTAATCATGGGCACTTGCTGAATTCCTGTTCCCACACTGTTATTAATGGCTCTGTGGATTGGGCTATGCAGCAGAGGCTCCTCCACCTGCTGAAGCAGCAATTCTGCTCTGCAAAGGGAACCAGCTTCACCCAGCCAGCAAACAGGAGAAATTGCTGAGTGCTGCCCCAAACTCCCATCTTCTCCTCCTCAGCATTGCAGACTGACTCCTAGCTCCACACTGGGGCTCAAGCTTCCTGTCATGGGGTCTTCCCAGGTGGCATGGGCTCCTGCTGAAGGACAGCCCCGGTACCAACCTGTCCTTTCATGTGGGTATGTCATGGAGTGACTGACACCACCCACTGCCAGTCCCTTGCAGCACATAACCCTGGCTTTCACCTTGCCCACTCCCAGGCACTCCAGCCTCACCTGGTGCCACATGTGTCTCCTCCAACTTAGAGGCTTCCTTCTCCAGCTGTGTTCCCAGACAGAAGCTCAGTCTTCCCTCAGTGTGATGAGGGCTGTAAAGGTTGGACCAGGGACCCATGAGCCTGATCATGCTCCAGATGTGCTGCCACGGCTTCTGTGGCCAGAGCCTGCACATTGCCAATGAGGCCTGCTTGTTTGCTGCAACAAAACATCACTGGGAATGAATTAGGCAGCTGAGCAGAGACTCTGACAATGAATTATTCACTGCTCCCACTTGTCTGTCTTCTCCCCTCCCATTTCCTTTGTATTTCTAGGTGATGGGAATGAAACTGTGTGAGGAAGGACATGCAGAAGGCATGCATAGGGTGCCACCGGGTCTTGCTCCTGACCTGTGAGCTTCCATCTGCAGCAGAGCTGGCCCGTCTCAGCCTCACAGGAGCCACCATGCCAAGACAGAGCCTGAGTCACCAACTGCAGTCATAGTTCAGGGACAGCCTGCCTCTTGCTCTCCCTCTGCTGCAAGATGTGACTCAGGTCCATCCCAGTGCCATAGAGGGGAGAGGCTAAAAGGCTGTCTGAAAGCAAAGGAATGGTGCAAGCACAGTCTGGCCAGCTCCCCAAGCTGGCTCCAGGGCTTGTGGAGCTGCATTCTAAGGCAGCGGACTCTGGCAGTCCATCCATCAAAGTGCTAACTGGCACCAATCTACATCAGATCCCAGTCTGGCCTTTGGCCAACGCTTGATATTTACACACCGAGTCCCATGTGCAGCTGTGCCAAGCCTGTTTGGAATCAGGCATTCCAAGGGAATGGCCCCAAAGCAGTCAGCTATGAACTGTGAGTCCCTCTTATCCTGTCCCTCAAAGGTCCCCAGTCCCTGTGGTTGATGGGCACAAACACCCCCTTTCCATCTACAAAGGAAACGTCCCATTTAAAGAGCTGACCCCAAAGCTAGCCTGGGAACTGAGCTCACGCAGGTGTGGCAGCAGGCCAGAGGGGGCTGAGAGAAGTCTGCCCAGGTGGGGCAGTGTCCTTGCTGTGTCATACTCCCACCAACAGACTTGCCTTAGAGGATGAAGGTCACATCACGTTGGGGTCAGTAGCTAATAAAAAGGAAAGGTCTCAAATCCTTCCCTACACTACATTCATTTGGTGTCACCATCAACTGAACAGAGATGGCTGCCACAAGACCTTACTCTGCTGTTGTAAGGACCAGCATCACCATCTCCACCCCACGTTTGTAAGAACTCCCAGTGTTAAAGGTGCCTGGACACCAAACCTCTATGAAGCTGCTCACCTCTGTGGGGAGAAAAATGTCCTGAATTGTTTCAGCATTTTAATATAAAGGTATAAAATAAACAGAGAGAGAAACTGACGCAGGATTTAGGATGACACAAATTATATTTCTGAACATCAGCAAGAAACAAGATGGGACAAATTCATCTAGTACTTGTGGAACTGGGCATCACAGCTCTAAATACAATGGGAATTGTTCAGCTTTGTTTAAACAAAACAAAATTAATTAAAAATCACTCGACCCCCAAACATTTCTCAGGTCATTGTGATTAAACTCAGAGACTGAATTAACAGAAGGAAAAGAGATTGCTAATACATTGCCAAAGTCGTTCCCACTTAATTCAGCTAAAGAGAAGCAATAAGCCCAGGACTGCATCTGGCAAGTTTCAAGTAGGGACCATGAAATGCAGACTAGGGTCACAATTAGTAGAATAAGCTGCAAAAAGAGGTGAAGGAATTATAGCCATAGGACACATCAAAGTACAAGCTCATACAGAGCAGTCTTCACAGCTGTAGTTTCTCCATTTGGTTTCATAAGCAAAATTTCCGAGTCTTCTAATTCTCAGCCCCCATGTGTCAACTAGACCGGATGCTTTTGCGAGTGCTGGTGACATAGTCCAGCTCTGGCAGCACCCAGGACTCCTTTCCATCAGGAGTTATTCAAAAAGGTGTGAACCAGAGCATGCAAGCAGAGATGTGTCTGCACCAGTACCAGGTGTGAGGGTACCTGTGTGGCAAGGAATAGCTTCCCTTTGGCAGTCCAGAGAAGAAAAGCTGTTGCTTGTTTTCCTGATATCAGCACTACGAAGCTGCATTGTGTAGGATTTGCTGATGGACTTGTTTGTGCATCTTCTAGCTTTGCACTTTTGGCTGGTGGGATGTGGCCTATGCCACCATCATCCTCAAACAACATGGGAGAGGCTGGGAAGTGAGAGGAGCTGGAGAGTGGGACCAGATGCTGAAAGACAGAGATGCTACTGAAATTAGACGTGACTGTGTTAGATGCACACAGACCTTGTCTGTGGGAGATCCATGGGTCTTCTTAGAAAGGGCTGAGAGACACCTCTGCATCTTCCAGATGAGGACATTCACTGTTTTGGGGCATTGATTGCACAGCATCCAAAATACCTGTGGCAGAGCATTGCATCTGTCTGGCTCAGAGCAGAAAAGAGGAAGCTCTGAACTCAGTGCCCTTGGCAGGCAAGAGGCACTTGTTATCAGCCTGACCATGCACATCTTGGCCATTCATATTTTGTTCTCAGCCCTAGTTTCTCCCTGAAACCAAGAGGTGAGGGATTCAGTGCATCAACCCAAAATGAAAAAGATAATGGATCATCCTTCCATCCTCCCTCACCTCCTTAGCCTTGGGCCTCTTCCCTCCAAGAGGCCACTGAAAAACTTAATTGAGCTGTTCCAGGCAATATATGGAGTCCTCACTAGTGCTCCAGGTCCCCTTTGACTTGGGGCTGTCTGCCTTGGCCATGGTCTTAGGATAGTGGGTCAGGAAAGGGTTCTGCAACTGTGAACAAAGCTTCAAGGATTGTGGCACAATTCACACAAAGCAGCTGGAAATAAACCTGCACAACCCCTTTTACTGCATCACATCAACAGCCAATAAAAACAAAGGTGATAAAAGCAGACAGCTGAGGAGTGCCCATGGAAAATAGCACAGAGTATGGGGGAGTCTTGCCTGGAACACCACACTTATCTTTACCCTGGGACCTTTCCTTAACTCTATCTAATAGATATATTACTGACACTGCCAAGATAGAAAAAGGGGGGGAAAGCAATGCCTTATTTCCTTCTTATCAGCTGGGTAAATACTAATTCCTTCTTCATACTAGGATTAGGCTCAAATTGGAGTAGTATCATAAATCTGTAACCAAACTGAGGCCAACAGAGCAAGAATGCCTTTCCTAGCCTGGCTACCAAACCAGTCAGTGGCACGGGATGAGAGATGCTTTTATTGTTCACTCAGTAGAACAATCAAGTGGAAGATTATTAAATGGGGAAAACAGCAGCTTTGATGGGCCAGATAGCAAGTAATCCCTGAAATGTGTCCAGTGTATGTGTCAGTGGAGCAGAACTAGGCTTCTTTGGGTTCTCTTCAGTGGATAATGTATTTGCAAAAAAAAACACAGTTTAGGGTTAACTGAAACCAGTCATCAGATTAAGAAAAAAGGCAAAGGCAAAAGGACTGCTGACATCAAAACATTTTCTTTCAGCATTTTCAAAACAGAAGGTTTCACATTTTTGCTTCAAAGCAATTTGTTGCAGCCCAAGACATAACGTTTGTTAAAAAGTTAAAATGCAACCCTAAAATGAATGTTTCATTTTGGTATTAAAGGATTTGTTTGCTTGTTTCAACTTTTCCCTTTTTCACTCCACTGAGAAAATGGAAAAAAATTGTCTCAGGTCACCCTTACATTTTTTCTCAGATTTTTCAGTTCAGCCTGCAAACTGAAAAACCACTGTGGGCACAGCCTACTTGGGAGTCTACTGTCCCTCTTTCTATTTGAATCAGACCTAAACCAAAGAAGATGGGAAGTTCATTTCACCAGGTAATACCAACCAGAATCAAGGTATTTAGGAGATGTAAGAACACTGAAAATGGGAGGAGCCATGGCTGTTTACAAGGGGCTGAACATGACCCAGGAGACAGATCTCCTGGCTGTAAAGAACACTGCCATCTACAAGTTTCCTGCTATGCCATCCTACTTTCATATAAGGCAATTTATAAACTGTGGGTCTGATCCCGCATTTTCAGAACCTGACTGAGATGTGCTGACACCACTTATCTGTGAGCAATGCAAGATCCAGGTAACCCACCCTAACCTGCTCTAAGCAAGGGGGCTTGGGGGTTTTGGGGTTGGGGGAAGCAAATGGAGAGAGACACAACACTCTCCCCACCAGCAACACTGGAGCATCACTCACGTGACCTGAAAACAACATCCCTTTTTTGCAGAGTGCTACCACTTCTGCAGGGACAATACAGTACTGGATAGTTGCTCTGCAAGCTCAATAAAATGAAAAGGCCTTACAAGGATCTTTGTTGGGACAGTCATCTGGTTCAAACACAGCAGAGGACAACAACAGCTAAAAAACCCACAATAAATTAGGTATCAGCACAGCTTTCTAAATGGTCTAGAACAGTTACTACAAGACAAAAATCACAGCTCTGGTACTTAGAATCTTGTCCTTTTCTTAAAAAAACAAAGCTATTATCCACAGGTTTTGCATAAAAATAAACATTTTAAGCTGACGGCATTATGTTAATTGGATCAACCCGCTTTTTAATATATATATATTTCTATGTATATTTAAATGTATATTTTATATGAATAATCTTTAAAGGAGTAATGGGAGTCACAAATGCATAAAAATAGATATTTTGGGGGGAAAAAAAGAGTAATAATAAAGACAACCCTGATGAAAAAGGAAAAAAAAGTCAAACAGGGCAGTATTCTAAAGCAACAACTCACTATACTTTAACTTGTGGAGTCCAGTCCTTCTGTATTGTGAGCAGTTACTCCTAAATACTATTGGGGTTTCTAACAGTGATGAAAAATAAATTCCTGCACATTTTTTCTTTTAAAAAGGAAAAGGGGGTTGGGTATATAGGACAGATTTAATGCCTGTTACGTTGCTGTAAATAACTAGCATGGATCATCTCCCAAGCTGAAAGCAGCAGGAACTCCAACAATGCTTGCATTTATAAGAATATATTTTCTAATCAAAATCAGATCTGTTCCTCCAAACTAAGTATTTTTTTAAAAAACACAATTTTTGCCCTACAATGTTTTTCTGTTGTTCTACAAATAATCCAAACAGATTGGAAAAGGTGAGATTTTCAGTACTCTGTCAGCATTTTGTGCAGCTTTGACAAAAGCCAACTCCTACCAGTTTGGAAGATTATTTCAGAGTGATCCTGAGCATAGGGTAACCTCACTGTTAAAAATCCCTTCAGGGCAAGACGATCGTAGGGGAGGAGGGGAAGCTGTAAAAAATTAAAATAGCCTGACTTGCTTGCCAGCTGCATCAGTATTCAAGTAAAGTTTATAAAGTACCTTTGTGGGACTTTAGAGTCTTGGAGAGTCAGACCGGCTTATATTAACAAGTGTAATACGCACTTAGAAACAGCCTTGTCATCTGCTTGCCTAAACTAAAAAAAAAAAAAAAAAAATTCAAAAACAAACAGAAGCAAAGGAAAGGTAAAGGAAAGGAGTCAGCATCAGTATTAGACTGCAGAGTGTCTTCTTGACACTGACACTTTGATATTCTTGCCTTCCTCTCTAATGCATTACAATAGCGTGAAGTCACACAGCCATTTTAAACGAGCATTTCAAGAGTGCAGTTTTCATAGAGGTTAACTTGATCATCAGCACAGCACTGGAGAAAGCTGATCTAACGATATTTCACTTACAGAACTCTTCAAAGGAAAATAAGAAATACAATTCCACAAAAAACAATGCCAATGAAAAGCACAGAAAGCAATTTGTTTTTTCTCAGTGTTTTCTCTTTGATATTCTTACAGAAAAAAAAAAATTCTTCCCTTATCTCTGTCTTTAAAAGCAAATTTTCTAACCAGTAGATTTTAGAGCTATTTCCCATCTACATGAATCTAAGCTTTTCTGAAACCACCAATAGGTTTGGGTTTGTTTTTTGGGGGGGATAGGGGATGAGGATGTGTGTGGTAGAGGATTCCCTCTCCTAAATTTCAAAGACATCCAAATGGCATCTATTTGTTTTGTCTTGTTTTTCCTCCTGATTATGTCCATTCCCCTTAGGATTTCACAGGCCAACACTACTGTGAGAATGTAGGTGTCTGCATTTGAAAGAACTTTGGACTGAGCACAGCTTCACACATTTCACCTTCTTCATGCCCTCTCCATGTAGTTTCTTCTATCTTGACATGTATAAAATCACAGTTTATGTAACATTGTTTTAAAGGAAGAAAATAAAATACACACACACACACACATACATTGTATTGGTGAACACTATACACTAAATTTTTTTTTCAACAGCATAACAGAAAGTTTGGCCTACTGTAGGTTGAAGATGTAGGGAAGGCTGAATTTTTATGGTTGCCATGCAAGCCACCTTCAAGACAAAACAGATTAACCCACCCAAGAGCAAATGCAGCTTCTACTCTCCAGCTGTTCGACAAATACTGCCTTTCCAGGAATCAGACTGACATCTGACAATTCAGTCAATGCAGTACTTGGAGAACCTCACTGAGTTGCTTCTGCATCAGTCCTTTGAATCCAAATGCTGTTTAAACCAAAGGGGAAGAGGGTATCTGAATTGCCTTATTATTATTAATATGTATATATTTCAATAACACTTTGAATTTCAATTAACTTCTGAAACCTTGCTCTTTCAGAAGAACACACCCTTTAAGTTGACTTTTTTTCAGGCTTCTATTCCTTTAAAATTCTCTCTTCTTTTCCTTTCATTGTTCTTTTTCAATTATCTACCAGAAAACTTGCTTTCTTCCAGCAGAAATGCAGCTGGTGGACTTGGACTCTCACTGCACCCGTTCTGTGAAATTCTCAGGGAAAACCCCTCGGCATTGGTCAAGTTCCTTATGCTGGATCCAGTCAGACTCCTTCACACCCATCAGCCATCCTTCGTCCTGGAGGAGAAGACAGAGATGAGGTGCTAAGGGATATAGATGTGAGCAGGGATTTTTATTACACAGTGCAGGCCAAGGAGGTGCCAAGGGATTACCAAAGCCATGCTCTTACTTGGCTTGGAGACAATCCAGGAGGAGTATGGGGGAAAAGGAAAAAATGCTTTTGTTTCCTTTTAAACAGAGAAAAGGCTACATCCCACCAGAGTTGGTACCAAAGCTCCCATCTGACCCAGACTGTGCAGAGACACAATAAAAAGTTAGAGCAAGCGTAACAGAAATACATCAAAAATTTACACGCACTGAAGCAGAAGAAATTCTGCCAAAAGAGACTCCAGAGCTACAGGATGGGAATCACCTATCTCATCCTTCACAATCCAGACATGAGGGGCCTAGCATTCTCCATAGCCATAAAAGAGATGGGTACCTCCAGCATGTAATTCACCCCATTCATCTCAGGTACAAGTCTTTGGAAAGGATGAATCAGCCCCGGAAGGTGCTCTTCCTTCTCCAGTCAGAGCACCCAGATGATTTGGATTTTAGAGGTGGTACAGGCAAATCAGTCTTGTTTGCTATGCTGAAATCCTGATCTATGGGAACTGGGAGCTGAGGAGCTCAACCCCTCTACCCAAAACTCAGCAGTCTGTTTGGTTTGATGCAAGGTGCAGTTAGCTAAACTCCCAAATTTTGGCTACATGTGATTTAAGATTCAGGGTCTCTCAGTAACATCTTCCCTAGCCTCCAACCTATACATCTATAAACACACATGAATTTTCACTGAGGCAAAAGGAGCCCTGATTGGTAGAACCTGCTTATGAGCAGAACCAGACTTCCCAGCCTGCAGGCTGTCTAGCATTGAGATTTCTGCTCCATCCTAGGCACATGAGTGAGATATTCAAAGTACTCAAGATATTCAAGGTGAGAGGGGTCTGCAGTGAGCTTGCAGCTCAGGTGTGCAACCACTCCATTCTCTGCATGCCTTGGAGCTGCCACCACAGAAGCTCCCATTCAGGGTGCACATACCCCACTCATTTGCAATGGGGCAGCCTATGGGTTAAGAGTGCAGCATGAGACATGAGAGTGGCACAGCTCCCAGAGCCTGCAGGCTCACTTAGCCCTGCTGCCTTGGACTGGAACACTCAGGAGACATCATGGGAATGACACGAGATGGGAGCCCATCTGCAGCAGCCAGCTGCAGGGGCTGTAGAAGGATTGACATGCCATAAATCAGGAAGACAAACAACGAGGCAGAAGACACTGGGCCCAAGTGTCTAGAAGGCAGCTTCCAGCTCACAGCATGTCAGGCACAAAAGCTCATCCATCTGCACATAGTGCTGTGCCATACAGCATGCATGTATCACTCCCACCACATCCTGCTTTGAAGGGTCTCCTCGGCTGTAGGGATTAGACACGAGGACCTAGACTGGGCCTTGACAATTTTAAACCACGTCACTTGAAGTGCCAGCTTAGAAGTATTGCTGCCCTCAACCCTTTCTCCTATCAAATGCCCTAAACCCTCTCTTCTATCAAGAGAGATGCATCCAGGCCTGGATGATGTACCCACAAAGTGACACCTAAGCTGCAAGGTGGGGACATGAATCAGTCTATTATCCTATTCTCCCTCCACTCACGTGCACAGTTCATGCACATGTTAACAGCCAGCAGTTCCTGGCTGGGTATGGTCGAGGTTAGGGAAATGAGCTGTAACACAGGATACACTGTAGAAGGGTTAGAGGGCTTCAGTGCAGCTACAGAGTCATGTTAGCAACACTCAGAGCTCACCCTCTGCAGCTTGGAGAGTCTCGAGTTCATGGCTGTTGCACCCACATCCAGCTAAAGTGCAAACACAGGGCGTTGAAAAACTCTGCTCCAAAAATGCCACCTGCTCCACAAATGCCATCTCCTACCACAGAAACTGGGGGAGCTGCCACTCATTTCCTATATAGAAAGCTTTCCGAGAAAGAAATGCTCACAAGCGCCTGTGGAGGGCAGTCCTACCTAGTGGGGAGTCTTGTCTCCAGAAGGAATCACTGTCTGTTCCCCAAAAATTCCCCCCCCCCTCTAGCTGTGTAGGAACTGTTGGCATTTTACAGCTCCACTTCACAAGCATCAGCATGATCTGCCTCTATAATTCACGAAGCCAAACAGCTGGGCCACAAAGAGCATCCACATCTTCTGAGGCAGCGAACTACCTCACCTTCCCTTTACCCCTTGTGGAATCCAGGTCTTATCTGAACTTGGCCAAACCCAAAGAGCTGATAACTGCTGAGTTGATTTGGAGAATTCTCTTTCTTTTCCAAACAGAAACCTGGAGATGTGAGCAAGTATTTTATAAACTCACCACCTCTCTCAGTCAAAGTAGTAAAATTGCTGCAGATTGTCAGCTGGGTGCCCTCAAATGCAGAAAGCAAGGAGGACTTACTCAAGGCTTCAAGAAATAGCTCAAACAAAAGAAAAACATGACCAAATAATTCAGGTTGAAGATGGGCAGCAAGAATTGTTCTCTGGAGCTGAGACCTGCTCCAGCCTTTGATTCTGCTGCCATCTCCTGACCAAAGAGGGTCATTTGGAAACAGCCACTGCTGTGCTGAAGTGCAAGATTTCTCACAGCTCCAACATTTCTCAAAAGAGAACAAAACATCGTAAGGTGTGAGTCACTTTCTTTCAATGCCACAGTCTGTGCTGAAGTGGTCACTGGGAGTGTGCATCAAGTTTAGGAGCACTGTTGGGCTCCTTGATCAGAGAGAGCCACTGTATTGGCTCAAATGTTCTGATAGGGACAAGAACCCATGGCTACCCCATATGCTTTATGCAGGATAATGTCTCCACTTTCCAACAACAAGCAGACTCCTCCCCTCTGTTGCAGGAAGCCAATCTCAAGCTCAAGGACAACCAGCTCTCTTGCCAGCTCCCAGCCACGAACTAATGGCTCAGCATCCAGCCAGCCAACGGTTAGTGAAGAAAGAAGCAGCTCTAGAAACCCCCTCGGCTCCACCTGGCCCAGGCTCACACCCTGCCTCCCCCACTCACCTGCTCCTCAGGGTTCTCAAATGGAATCACAAGAACCACGTCCCCAGCCTTCAGCTGCAGCTCATCAGTGTCGGTGGCCGTGTAATCGTGCATGGCCTGGACCTGCAGGGACAGGAGAGGAGCACTTTGAGCACTACAGCCTATAATGCCACCTGAACCCAGACTAAATGTTATGAGCTTCCTGTCATTCTTCAGGGCTTTACCATTCTTCTGTTTTCAATAGAACTCACAGAAAAAAAAAAATGGGCACAAAAAAAAAAATGTTCTGTAGTAAGATGCTGTCAATTCTCACTTTCAGGGCATGATATATCTGTGGTGTCTTGCTAACACACTCCATAATGCACATTAAATGTGTGGCTTATCCTCCCCCAAAATCACTCCTTCCTCTACACCTTTGCTGTGAGTGATCGTTGGCATATTCAGAATACCCACCCAACTTCCCTGTGTAGTCCAATTTTTCTGTGTTAATCCTGGCTTTCTAACTCTCCCAAACACAGAGGCCTCTGTTCCTGCTGGTGTTCCCAACTCTTCTCAATTTGCCACTTGCACAAAAGTTTAACTTTTCCTGTCAGGAGCACAACTTTTTATCCACTATCCAGAGTCTGTAACAGACACTACCACACCACCAAGATAGAAAGCACTGCAGCAGAGAGAACAGGTTTTGCTGCAAAGCGCAGCAAGACCTTTAGATGCTGATGCTCTTACGCAACCCTTTGAAACATCTGGAACTGCATGCAGCTGCACTGCTGGAGAGGAAATTTTCTCTCTCCTTCATCTTCCACTCTGCCTTTCAGTGTGGCCTAGCCCATGGCCACGTTGAGTGAAAGCAGTTAACGTCTTACAGGGGAAAAAAAAACCTCACCAGGAATTCAGTGCCCAACAACCACACACTCACCTTGAACAGGAATCCTGGGGGCATGTCAGCTCTCTCAGATGAAGCACCTCCTTCCACAGTGCCATTGACGGTTGCAGGGAAGGTTTCCACAACAACCGCAGGCAGAGAGCTCTGGTGGCCAGTGGCAGCCAAGGAAGGGAAAAAAAGCCATTGAGAAAAGAGAATCCAAAACTGAAGCTCCAAGTCCACCCTGGAGGATCCAGATCCCAACCATCCCATGGCTTCAGTGGGTTTTCCCAGCACACCAGTCAGCAACAAAAAAAACCCCAAGGGACAACAGAAGCAGCAGTGAGAAGGCAGGATTGGTGACTGCTGTCTTCCTCTGCCTAAGGCTGCAGAAAGGCAGGGATGAGTTATAGGTTTTCTGGGACCATAATGCCCAGCATTTCCCAGTTGCTGTGGTCACAATGCATTCTTATAGAGCCCTCATGGAACAGAGAACTCAAATGTGACAGACGGCCTGTAGGAACCAAGCTGCCATGAGATGGGACCTACCCCAATCCCCTAAAATGGCAGCAGTGTCACCAAAAAGAGAGGAAGACTGGATATTCAGGAGACACAGCCAGAGCCCAGAGGACAGGGTAGGTAAAGTAAATGGCAAGCAAGGGGGAATCCAGCTGACAACACAGCTTAGGGCAGCATGGGCTGTGGGCTGGCTGCATAACATGGGTGAAGGGACAATTCTTCAACTGAATCTTCCAGCAGAACTTCTCCCTAAGCATTACACAGATAAAATGCAACAACTAAGTCTGGTCCCTGAATAAGAGCATTGGAAGTTCTCTGGTGGCAAGGATGTGTTTTTCCAAGCAGCTACACAGCCCTTTTCCTAGCCCAGCCTCCCACATCTGCTGTATAACAAAGGGATGTGATGGAGAAAAGGGACTGCTGTCCCTTGAGGTGTTTACCGATCCTGAGTCAGCTTCAGTTTTAGATGCTTCAGCTCCAGCTGCTGCTTCTGGTCCAGCTGCTTCAGCTCCTGCATGGGCTGCTTCTGCAGGCTGCAATACAAAAGTCATCACGGTGGGAAGTTATTCTCATTCCAGTTAGATGTGTGTGCAGAGAAGTGCAGCTCAGCCTGCCCAAGTGCTCTGTGCCACTGCCTGTGACATCTGCTGACTAACCAGTGAAACACTGCAGGGTCTGGCTACCTTTCTGTCTCCCTCTTTCTCTGCAACTCATGGAAATCACAACAAAGCCAGAATCCCTCAACTCCAGCCATGCACTAGGCAATAATTCAGAGGAAATCAATGAAACACCAAAAATTCTGTGTGCCTCTTTCTATTCACGATCTAAACTGCAGACCTACTTTACATAACACACAGTATCTATTATTAGACCTAGGTTGCCCACTTGTAAGAGAATACAAGTTCTCTTGCATGCCAAAGGATAAGGATCTCTCCACAGTCTACTTCCAAAGATCAACAATCACAGAATATTGAAGTACTTGCCTACTCCCAGAAACAAAAAGCATGGTAATAATGTGCCCATATATGGAATTTAGTCCAGACCCAGCATCAACATGACATTAGCACTGAATCAAAACAGGACACTGTGCTAACTTTCACTCCCTTTGATTTTGGACAGGCCCAAAGGGTTGTGAATTTGGATTCTGTTGTGAATATTCTATTACGAATTTTCTATGAATATTCCAGATGGGGTGTGTAACACATTTGTGTTGGTGGAAAGTTTCTACTGCACAAAAGCTGCCACCACCAAGGACATTCAGCATCACCCATAAATCACTGCCTGGCAAAAACTGTTAAAAAAAGCCTGGGGACGGGGGTGTCTGTGCACAGCAAAAGATCAACCAAACACCTATGACAGGCTTCCAGTGGTTCAGGTTTTTCATCTCCCTTGTCTGAAGTCAGGTTAGCTCTTTTTAACACAAAATTAAAGATATTTATTTGCCCCTCCCAGAAATTGCAACAATGCAGGAAGTACATTGGATCTGGTAGCATCAAGGCTGCAAATCAACCCCTTGGGAGACTGGCCATGCAGCATCTCGGAAGACTCCCAAGATTTGCCATTTTTAATACATGGGAATACCCAGCTTTAGCATACCTAAATGCCTCACACATTTGATAAACACATGTTGTCCTGCTTCAAACTGCTTGGATAGCTGATTTTCTTCCTAATAGCTGGTACAGGACCGTGTGCTGGATTTAGGATGAGAATAATGTTGCCAGCACTGATGATGTAGCTGCTGTTGAGCAGTACTTACACCAAGTCAAGGACTTTTCAGCTTCTCATGCTGCCCTGCCAGCAAGGAGGCTGGGTGGCATGAGGAGTTGGGAGGGGACACAGCCAGGACAGCTGACCCCAACTGACCACAGCGATATCCCAAATGTCATCATGCTCAGTGTATAAACTAGAGGAAAACCTGATTAGGTACCACCGCTCAGGAATGGGCTGGGCATCAGTCAATTGGTGTTGAGCAATTGTTTTTCATTTGCCTCACTTGGATTTTTTTTGGTTTTATCTATCTCTGTTATTTTCCTTTTCATTACAATTGATTATTATCATTATTTTGTTTGAATTAAGCTGGTCTCACCTCAATCCACAAATTTTCTTACTTTTACCCTTCCAACTTTCTCCTAATGGGACGGAAATGAGTGAGTGGTTGTGTGGTGCTTAACTGCCAGTTGGAGTTAAACCAAGACACATGTACCCCTGAATACAATCATATTCAAAACAAGGCATTGTCCAGATTCCTTAATGTTGCAATTCTCATAGTCCCAACCTTTATAAAAACCCAGAGTAAAGCAATGACCATGGCCAACCTTAAATGTACACCCCATCTGGCTACTAGCCAGGCACTAGCACAGTGCTCCAAGCAGTATTTTAGTAACAGCAGCAATAACAAGGAAATAAATCCTTGACTTAATAAAAATCCATTACCTTCAGCTGTTGCAGTGGTGTCATCTAACATATGCTTTCCTCCCCTATCACATCCTTCCTCATGTGTCCCATGACCATGTCCAGTGCCAGAAGACATTATAAAGAGCAGAGCAGTTCCCATCCTACAAGGAGTCCCCCAGCAGCTTTGGTAGAGCTAAGGTAAATATATGCATATGAAATGCTACAAAGGATTCTCCTGTTTAATTGGATTCACTCCCAGGTTTTCATTTGGGTTCAGTGAAACTGGAACTGGAACAGATGCCAGGCCAGCTCTATCTGACCAAGCATGGGTTTTATGTGGACAAGTGAAAAGGAGCTCAGTGTGAGGGTTTGGGTTTTTTTAAAGCAGCTAATTTGCAAAAACAGTATTTAATAATCGGAGAAACTGAATCTAAATTAATCCCCTGATTTCAACAAAGGGCATTTTTATGTCAGCTACTAATTTTTCTATTTTATATACCTGTGGGGCATCCCAAGGCCTATAAAAGCATTTACAGTCATGGAAAGACAGTACAGGGAGAACTGCTCACTGCTGTTACCAGGTTTGAAAGCTTTGCTTATTCCAGCAGCAGCATCATGCACACCAAATGCATGTCTGAATGCATGCAAATTTCCCAGTCTGAAGAACTAAGCACGCTCTGCTGCACTCAAGTTTCTATGCAGTTCTTCATGGCCTGTGGGACTAAGGAACCATACCAAAAGTCTCCTCTCATCAACATCTAAGAACAACATTTACAGCAAAAACACTTCAGAAGACTCGAAGAGGAGGATTCCCCAGCTTTAGGGAGCTCTGCTCTTTCACTGCATATGGTATGCCAAGGTGAGAATTGCTATGGTAAGAACTAGTAGCATTTCCTGGTTGAGCAAATTCTCCTTTGGGTAAAATCAGTTTTCAGGATGAGAGATGTGGCCCAAAAAACTTTTTACAGCCAAGACTGCAAGCATAGCTCAATCAGATACAGTCATACCTCACCCCTGCCCATTCACCTGAAAGGAGTGAGATTTTTCCTAGCTAAACCAGTCTCTTCTTCCCTACAAAGACAGAATGACAATGCACATACAGGGGAATGACAGATGTTAAACACTGATGGCTGTTAAAACACACAGGGGAAACCTTCCTCGACATCGCCCAAGCTCATGTGAAGGAGAGTAGTGGCCACAGTGAGTCCTTAGGCCAGGGCTAAGTCATGTCCTCCCAAGTACTCACTCTAGGGGGTGATATGGCCCTTGGGAACGGGAAGGTTGGCAGGACTCAAGTCCCCAGCATGAGCCAAGACCATGAGCTTACACAGTGGATACAGCCAGCGCCAGCAGCAGGCCTGAGTACCCAGATCAAGCATTTTCTGTCCACGCTGCTGGCTGTTGGTCCAGAGTGACTCAAAAGTAGTTGTGCTTGAAATGTCTCTCAAGGGGCTAATCTGCAGCAACCTGAGACCTGTCCAGGCCAGATATATGGAAAGGGCATAAATGAGGGTCAGGTTTTTGTTCAGATGCAGGGTATGTGCAGGGTCTCCCTTGCCAGCAAGCTCCAAAGCTGAGGCAGATGCCAGCTAAGTCTTGGGCCTGCACTTAACTTCCAGTGTAGACACAGGGTGAGCTAATTCACATCAGCCTTTCTGACAACGACGGCTGATGAACAGCAAACACCACAGGTAATTCCAGATGTGTGTATCCAATGGCACAGACAGTAATGATGAGGGGCAGCTGAGATATTTATGCATTGCACACAAGACCAACAGGATGTACAGAGTTTAAGAAATACAGTGTTTTGGAGAGTGAGGATGATGCCATGGTGGTATTAAGTATGAGGTGAAGGTCACAGCATTATGCCAAGGGAAAGATGAGTGGGTTAGCAGGGAAAGGCAGTGGGTTTGTGCACTAGTAGAATCATAAGATTTAGAGTGCCAGACCTGACTTGCAAACACGTGGTTGGCCCTGGGGCTTCATACAAGGTGCGTAAGTGGGTTCAGCAGCACACAGAGCAACTTTGGTCTGGGGTGTGCAGGAAAGAAAAGTAGTGAGGGAAAGGAGGCAGGTATGTGAACAGAGATGGCACTGGCATGTGAACAGTACATGATGAGAGACAAAAGCCATATGAATTTCTTACCTCCCATAAATCCCAAGGTAAAGACTAAGCATGTCAAAGAGCAACAAAAATAAAACATGTTTATACATGATTATTTCAGCGAGTACAAACATTACAGACACTGATCAGACTGAAGCAGACATACACATTCAACAGCACTTATCTCTGCATGTTTTGAAAATATTGGCTAGTACTTGAATTTATACACTCCTCCTCGCTGCATATTCAAATCTAAGTATCAAGGCATTTGAGTAAGCATTTTTTCCACCTCTATGAAGGGAGAGAGTCCCGCTATGAAGGGAGACAGTAAAGCCACATTCAGGTATCAGTGGCAGATAACATGGTCAGAAAAAAGAAAAAAAAAAAAGAAAAAACCAAACCAAACTCATGTGTTTGTGGTCCATTAGGTTAAATCCACACCCAGTAGAGTTAACATGATTTCAGAATAAGACATCAACATCTGCCCCAATCCTGGCAGCTTTCAAGAACAGATTAAATAAGGCCTTGAGCAATCTGGTCTAGTAGGAAGTGTCCCTGCCCATGGTATCGAGAGCTGTAAACAGAAGATCTTGACAGTCCCTTCCAACCCCTTAACATTCTGTGATTCTGTGGTGTCTTTGGAGCAGTAGTAAAATACCTTAACGTTTTTGCCATACTGCCCACTCTATAGGAAATAAATCTGACTGCTGTGATAACTGGGTGCTTTTCACTATGTTTTGTATTTTGGTCACCAGTAGAAATTATTGATTTTAGACTCTCTTTTAATGACTTCTGAAGCTAATAATAATTAGATTAGAACACTAAATATGCTATTGCTGAGCACTTTTGAAAAACCCACTTAGTGTAATATTTGTTGCTCGCTGGAAGGATAACAATCCAATTTTAAGTCAAACTTATACTTGTATCCTATGTCAGTATGACCAATTATCTGAGTTCTAACTGGTGATTCAGGAAAAAAAAAAAAAAAACTAGTAATTTTTTTTTTTAAAAAAGCCTATCCTGGTATGCAGCTTGTCCTGGAAGGCAAGTAGACACAAAATGCCCATGTACCCCCATAAAGGTCCAAAAAGAGATAGCTTTGCCATACTGGTGTGTATCAAATTATGATAATAACTAGTATCTTGCAGATACAGTATTTTAATTGAGGAAAATCAAATGTCTAATGTTTGACCTCTTTGATAAGAGAAGTCTTATTCCTACAAAAGTCTGTGCCATACAGACCTGCTTAACATGATGATACTGGAGATGTACTATAAACAACCCAATTATGTTTATCACAAATTTTAATGGCACCCACAGGGAAAAAATAACCGGTTCATACATATAAAATGGAAAGTCTCAGTGAGGACAACAACCATATCCAGGATGCACTTCAAAGTCTCCAGTCATTTAAACATAAAATGAGGCACAGTCCACCTGCCTCTGACAGAGGACAGGACCAGGTACTGGCCACAACAGAATTAGGCATCTTCCTTTTTGATACCACACTGTGACAGGCAGGAAGCTGCTTCTCAACCATGAATGCAGGCTGTGTCATACACAGAAAAAGAAGGGCTTCACATCACTTGAATATCCATTTACAGCTTTATTCACCTTAAGTAACTGCAGATTATCAGTGTCTGTTAATTAAAAAGCCATTTGAGAGCAATTTATAGCAGGAGTATAGAGCTCAGACTGAATTCCCATCCACAGAGTAACAGCTTAAATACATCCAGCATACAGAGGATGCTGCTCTAGGGAGGGACATACATTAAGTGGATCATCAGAGCAAAGCCCAAACACCCCACAAACACCTCATGCCTAACTGTGGCCAGGCCAGCAGCCACCTGATTCTTCCTGGACTTGCACATCCAGCAGAGAAGACCAAGGTCCCCACCTGCAAGACCCAGGTCTGGGTACCCACACCCAAGGCCCAGCTACCCACAGCTCAGGTCCACGTTATCATTCAGATGGGTGCAAGTCACCACAGGTGGCAACAAGTCAGGTATGAAGGGAGAAGGAATGGCGATATGAACCAACCTGAGAGGCGGGTGTGGGGGTCTTCCCCACAGTGGCATCTGGTTTAATGGGATCAAAATCCAGATCCAACAGGCTGGCTCCCTCCTGGAAGGGCCCAGGGGCATCAAACTTGGCAGCAGTGAGGGAGAAAAGCAGTAGGAGCATTAGACACACGCGCGTGCACGGTGGAGGGAGGGTGTGTGATATCCGGAGCTGAGGCTGCAAGCGCAGAAGAAATGGTGGCAGCGCAAACACTGGATGTGCCTCCTGACTGCCTGGTGCCCACAGTCACAGGCAGCTCACGTGGGGGCCCTGTAAACCAAATCCAAGCCTTTTCCACAGCACTCATTCATCTTCCCACCTGGCCAAATGAGCTGACATGGTGTGAGCACCTGACCTGCTGTGGTCAAAAGGATCACTGCCACTGATGAGACAGAAGGGCTGCTCCTCTATGTATATCTGTTCCCCACAGCTCATCCAGCTGCCTTTACACAGACACACCAAGACTGACTTCCTCAGCTACATATAAAAGAGCTGCCATCCATACAACCTATCTCAGGAACACAAATCCAAGCAGAAAAGCACTCAAACTGCTGGAAGGGAAGTCTGAGAGACCTCAGAGCTAACTCCCAAAGCTTCTAATTTCCTCCTGCCTTCTGAGTCAGAAGCACAAAATACAGCAGCTCACCCTAGCTAAGGGATTTGAATCCCTTCCCAATTCAAAAATGCTGTTTTCAATAGTTTCCATTTCCAGGCATCCCAGAAATTTACACACCTAAGTCTTCTAAAAAAGCATGAATTTGAGAACCTTTGCTGCTTTCTTCAAAGTCAGCAGAATAACTGCCTTTGAGTGATCAATGCTCTGCCTAAAGATCCCTCATTTGCTGATTACCATTAATAAGAAGTCACTACAAAAGACCCAAGTTATTAGTGTTTAAAACTGGACTATCACTTTGGTGGTTTAGATTTAATCTAGCCACTACAAGATATTCCTTTCTACTCAGCTTCAGAAGAAGCTGCTGTCTCCTGGAAGTCAGGAAGATTTGCCCCTGTTTCCTATGACCTCCCAGCTCACTGGCCCTACTGCTTCAAGTTACCTTTTCAATAACATAGAATTTGGCAGGTTGGTCTCCACAGTTACATCAAAACCCCACAATGGAAAAGCTTCTGGAAAGTAGCAAGAGACACCATTTAAGGCAAGACCTCTGAATACCACCGACATCACTAACATTTTCACCTCTTTAATTTTCTCTTATCCCGATTTTCTTACAGCTTTTTCTCTGCTTTATGAACATGTCTTTTTGAGATCCACAAGGATGAGGGCAAGGAACCAAGCTCTCTCATCTCACAATAATGAGCCCTGACCAGCATGCAAAAACCAACTGGCATTCTAGTAATTCTAGTATGCTCTTCCACCACATCCAGGCCATCCATCAGAGAGGTTACAACCCCACTCTTTAGCTTTGTTTGGTAGTGATACATCAAAGGCTGCAGCCATGGAATAGTCTTACCTGCCATTCAAGACTTAAATGCAAGGGCTAACGCCCCTTTCCTTTACCCAAATCTCCCTCGAGAGCTCACTGGAACTAAGACATCTGACAGGAACAGCCCTGGGCAACACACTGAGTGCCAGGGGCTGTTGGGCCCTTCAGTGAAGATTGTTCTGGAAACCAGAGTCCTCCCTCAGAACTCCCATCTGGTCAAAAGTCACAGCAGATCCCATCCAGGGTCAGAGCACTGATCAGGTGCAGAAGAATATGTCTTAAGAGCTGGCATTCACATGGAAATACATGATAGAGTCCATGGGGCAGAGAGAGATGTCCATTACAATACAGGAGAAGGAAGCACAGAAAATGATAAAGAGTTGCTCAGCTGCCTGCGGTCCCCACCTTCCAACACTCACATCAAATCACCTCTCCACTCTGCAAGCTTTATCTACTGCAGTGCCAAATCTGACATGGACTTCCTTCCCTCCCCACTTCATCTCTGCTCCTCAGCACCTGGGTGGAAGGTGGCAAACCAGAGGCAATGGAGCAGGGTGATGCCAAGGAGAAATTAGGAAATGAGTCACAGATGAGCACTAATGGAGATGATTTGTGCTTTAACAAGCATTTAGGGAAAATATATATACACATGTATATATATGTTTTTTTTTTTTGTTTTTTTTTTTTTTTTTTTTTTTTTTTTTAAATAAAGTAGATGCGGGTATCTCACGATACAGCCAGAAATCTGGTCAGGCTCCTATATATATAAGGACTGCCATTCTCCTAGATCCAACAGAGAACTTCCCACCTGGACAGCCTCTCTGGCACTGACGTAAATCAAAGGGAAAGTGAAGATGAAAATCTGTAATTTGAAAATGTTTTTCCTGTTTCAGGGCTTCAGAAGGTGCCACTTGATGGTACTGACAGACTGTGTCAGCAGTCTTAACTGCAGGCACAGTCCTGCCCATCTAACTGCAGAGGCTACTCTTTGCAAAGAACTTTTGCAATCGGCCTTTCCTGTACAGATGTGGGCTTTACACCACAAACCCCACGGGTGAAGGCACAGAGAGCACAAAACTCTCTTCTCCCAGAACTGGCAGAGATGCCAAGGTCAGCAGTTAGGGATGTACACGTGCAGAAAAAAAACATGCTTCATCCACACTCAGGATCAGTGGGTTTGGAGAGAGCATATCATAGGATGTGAAGAGAGTCATAATCCATGTGTACTAAACAAATGCAGTGATGACTTTCTGGTGCCTTGACCAGATGCATTTCTTCTGTTTCTTCTATGAAAGCTCTCAAAGGGCAATGTGGTACTGCCTTTTAGGTACTCTTCCCTTTAAGTTAGCTCCTAAGTAATCATTTGCCTTCTGAGGTCCAATGCTGAGCTTGCTTTCCTCCTTCACCTGACCAGGTTTCATGGCTTGACACCTCCAAAGAGAAGAAAGGTCTGAAGGAAGAGTTCAGAAGCAGAGAAAAATTAGGCAGGGCATAGCAGCTAACCTGCGAAGGGGTTGTCACACTTATCTCGGGGACAAAATTGTCATCAAACAGACTGATGATGTTCTCCTGCTTGATCTCCTTGGAGGGGGTGACTTTTGGAGGCGGAGGCACCGGAGGCCCTTTCCTCAACTGCATGCAAGTGAGCACATGGCCACAGCACAGACGGCGACACCCAAAAAAACCAAAGACAGGAACCAGGTTAGTCACAAAAACTGAAGGTGAGGGAAATCACAACCACTGGCACAGAGCAGGGTCCAATCAACTCCATCTGAAGAGATGAGGGGAAGGGGTGAAGGGCTGAATTGAAACAAAACAAAATAAATAACCACACGCCTCCAGAGAAGGTTTGGCATCATTAGTTACACTTCAGCCACGGGCAAGTTTCCCTCTGCAGAGGAGAAGCGTAACACAATTAATATGCATTGACAGGACATGCATACATAATTAAAGCATGTGCAACCTTCAAAAGAACCACTGGGAAGGGAGCAGATCAATTACTGAGAACATGATCCAACAGAACAGGCCAGCGCTGCCTCCCTTTGCCGTACTTACCGTACCTAAGGGAACGGGAGAGCAGACTCCGTTTGTCCTACAATGGGCAGGTGACCATGAGCACAGACTGATCTGCCCAGTACTGGCTCCCTGGTGCACTGGTTAGCAGCGTGCTGTAAGAAAGGTCTGCAGGAGCTCTTAATGGCATCTTGGCTTTAGGCAAGAACAACTCAAACTCCTGAGAAGCCATGACTGCTGTGAGCCCAACTCTGCTCTCAGTTTCACCAGTGAGCATTGACAGTAATGAAGTCATGTTTCCCAAATGGAGATCCCAGTGAATACATAAAACTACCTCACCCTGTAACTCTAACCCATTCTAATACCCCTCATCATGCTAAAGACTCAGCCTGACACTGCATCCACAACCCCATGGAAGCTGTGGAAGACCCTCCCTAGATCAACCCATCCACATACTTTTCATATTTTGCTGTGCACAAGGCTTAATGATCATTTCTAGATCAAATCAGACTTTGAGGAGCGGCTGCTGTGTGGGAACAAATCAGCCATGCAAGTTCCCAGCATCACAGCAATGCTCAAGCAATGACAATGCCTTCCATTTACAGTGAAGTTTTGTAGCTACTTGATTTTCTTACTGCACCCAAGGCAGCAAGACTCAGAGACCTGACAATGTGCACCCAGTCTATCAGTGTCAAGCCCAGATCTGAAACACAGAAATCCATTACTCTCAGGCCTGTCCTCCAGCACATAAATGAGTTCTACAAGGCTTTTAATCAGATTTCTAAGGACATGCCCAGTTTTCTACTTGGATTAACCTACTTTAGAGAGAGTGATTGTGTATGAAAACACACTTTTTTTCCCCTGAATAGCTAGCTAGGGGAAATAATGGAAACAAG
The DNA here is from genome assembly GCF_020740725.1 of Corvus hawaiiensis. Classification (NCBI taxonomy): domain Eukaryota; kingdom Metazoa; phylum Chordata; class Aves; order Passeriformes; family Corvidae; genus Corvus; species Corvus hawaiiensis. The sequence goes on along the minus strand of NC_063219.1, from coordinate 26,496,168 downwards.
TGTGTTCACTTTCAACTTTTCACTGTTTGCAGAAGGTGGTGTGTCCATTGTGAGAACAATCCCTTCCTGAAAACCGCCTGCCTGACAGTTGCAAGATGGGACCAGAAATTTCAGGGAAATGCTGTTCTCAGAACAGAACCACCCTCTGCAGAAATGGAAGGCTCCAATTACTAACTCTCAAGTTAAAAATATCACAATTCTTCTGCTATTTATTCCTCTATTATATACAGTCTCCTTCATTCCAATGCAATAGTGACTTGAAAATTGCCACGTCCACACTATCCAGCATTACTTCCAACAGCAGTCTAAAACCGCATTTCAAAGACAAGATGATTGCATATTGATGTTGAGTTATACCCATGAATTCATCATGTACTAACAACTTTGTTGCCTAAAATAAAACAAATCCTCTTAAATTTTTCTGCTGACTTGGATCCCACAGAGCTTTATCTGCCCAAATTCAACATAGTTGCACTGATTTCCAAAGTCTCATTATAGAGTTTCAGTGGTGTAACTGAGAGCAGAAGTCTGACCTTTTAAGTTTCACAGATTCCCTGAAGTCCTGTGTCATCATCAAATTATTCTGCGGAGAGCTGAGAGCATTCATTTATTCCAAAACACAGAAATAAACTGTTTTTAAGAATTAAAGGACAGTAAAAGAGTTTGGGTTTGGGGGTTTTTTTTGTATAGGGAATAGTTCAAAATTTAGTTAGCATTTATTTGGTCACTTCTGGTTTTGTCTTTCTCTCCACAGCCTTTGCTTACACTCTGCACTGGTATTTCAGACACGAAGAGGCCAGAGAATTGTTCTTGCTTTATGCTCCATCCTCCCATAGAAGGTGAGGCCCTTCAGCCTCCCTTGGAGGCCCACTGAACAAATCACTTACCCATAGGTCAAAAGTAATGACACCTGTGAAGATTTCAGTGTTAAGGTTGGGCATTGTTGAGGGAGCAGACACTGGTGTTTCCCAGCTGGCTGGCAAGCCGACACACACCTGGTTTCTAGATTTTATCCATACAGACACCAGGCTTGGTTCTGAGTGTGGAACTCCTGCCTTTGTCTTCCCTCCCTCTGGAGCCAGCTCAATCTCTTAGCAGCTACTGTGAATACAGAGTGGAGCTCTTGCTCTTCACCTTAGTGACTCCCGGGGGGATGAATTAAGCACAGACTGGGAAAGAGCTGCCAGGCGGTGGCAGCATTCGCTGCAAATACCATTTCAGTCTTGCCTGTGGCCCATCCAAGCCAGGGCTGCGCTGGAATATCCTGCTTGCTCGTCAAGGGGTGCCTCCAGCCCCATTCCTGCGGGCAGGCAGGCAGCAAGTGAAGGAGAAAGCACTTGCAGGCTGGCAAAAACAAGGGTTATGTGTGCTATTTAAAGGAAAGGGAAGAAGCCAAACTCAGCGAGACGAATCCACGGGCAGGGTGAGTGAAGTCTGTTGTGAACAGCTTAATAAATCTGTATGATTTCTTGTTCCAAATTTTAATCAAGTTCTGGAAATCTCTGGAGGGGGGAAAAAAACCCGAAGAAACCTGCAACAGAAAGGCAATTCTGGATATCCTATCTTCTCTCCCCCATACACACAGCCTACTCCAAAGATCCTAACCAGGTTGGTAGTGAAGCCACTCTCAGGCTCTACACTGCCGAGAGAGACCCTGGAGCAGTCCTGAAAAGACAGTGCCAGGCATCCACATATCTCACAGAGCTGGAAAAGAAATTTTGCCACACATCCCCTTCCTGCCCCTCAATAATCCTAAAAATCAAAAATGCAGGGAAGAGAAAAATATTGTGAGAGGCTATCGAGAAACAGGAGAAAGCCTACCCCACAGTCTTGGATTTGGAACCATGCTGCTATGCATGGGAACAGTAAGGAAGTTCTGGGTTGCACCCATCTCTTTTCAGAGGCAGTGGGTTTTCTTACCAGTTTGGCCAGAATCCCTCTTAGCTTTAACTCTTCCTGGAAGACTACTCCCTACTGCCCCACTTACTGAGATACAAGCATGGGAACCCAACATTAAATTTGGCCTAGTTACTACTTTCCCCTACTAAGCTTTTCCCCCGCTCAGCAACAAAGGGACAGGAAGAGGAAGTAAATGTTTAATCATCCCAAAGCAAAACATATTATATGATATGCTGAGTAGCTACATCTACTGTTTTGAACATGCTGCTGGATATTTCCTATGTAAGGAAAGGCCTAACAAAGGCCATATGGAAGGTATCAGACTTCATACAATGGACTATCTTCTTCCTGGAACCCACCTAATTTCTTCATAGCATAAAAATACAATCCCCTTTTTTTTTAAAGCATAATATTTTATCTTGATAGTAAAGTGAAACATCATCCAAAGTACCAATGTTCTCCTTAACAATATTAAGCTTTTTTATTTTAACCTTCCTCAGCTACAGAAGTTCTTGAGAAGAAACTGGACCACTGAATTCCACAGGTTAATTCAAATGTAAAGAACAAACTTCCTCGCTTAGCTACAACTCCATCCTCCCTGGATCTTCTTGGCCATCCTACCAGACAGTGAAATGTATTACTGGTCTTCCCCCAGTGAAACCATTCAAAGACACTCAGTTCTTATGATATAAAGATGGCCAATAAGCAACTTGCATTCTTAGGAACTTCCTCAGGAAGGAGTGAAAAGAGAACAACCATCACGTCGTATTCTGTGTGCTCCATAGCAGGATGAGGTCTAAAAAAACAACTGATGGATGTCTGACTCACAGAGCTTGTGCCATCAGCAGAGACATGGTCAATGTCATGGGGACACTACCTGAGACGGTGACTTTGGGATGCTGGCCCCAGGTGCTTCCAAAGTGGATGGTTCCAGCTCATGGTTGACAGTCTTGGTCTCAGGGCTGGTGATGGGAGATCCATCTGGTGGAGGCGAGGGGCTTTTATTTGCTTTCGCTGGGGTGCTGTCACTGAAGGAAGTGGAGAGAGAAAGGGGGAGAGAGGGGGAGAGAGAGGGAAAGAGAGAGAGAGAGAGAAGTCTGAGCCAGGCCTAGGAGGAGTTGTGCTAACCAGCACAGATCAGTGGCTTCCATTATCTCTTTGCTTCACTGCCCAGACACACAATGAAGACATTTGGAGCTTCTGAGAAGCATCTTTGCTGAGTCACTTGCAGTCCAACACACTGCAGCAGCATTACTTTGCAGCAGGCTACTCACTACATTCCTACAGAATTGATAATGCTTGCCTCAAACACAGAAAAACAAAAAACAACCAGGCATCCTTAATTTTGCTAGATTTTAATGTAAGTGCCTGATGTGAAATTATAGTCTTTAATACTGGGGAAGCAGAGGGGGAAAGGAGTTCAGTGCTGCCCATTTAGTTTTAAATCCCACAGATTAGAATTTGCTGTGTGGTAGTCTATGGACACCTGCATGGGTTATGACTGATAGATTCACAACACCTGAACTAAGGCTGTAATCACAAAATATCTTGTTCCTTGATGTGGTATGAACTGGCTAAGCTAGTAGAGAGGTAGCCAGAGGTTTCACAGATCATTCCAGACAGCAAAGGAACAGTGAGGTTCTGGCTACTAATAGAGACTTCTCTATTATGAAATGTATCCCTAGTTGGTCTTTATTCCAAGACTGACACACAGTCAAGAGGGATTCTTCATATGCAAGAAGCATATGCCAAAGGCATTTGCTGATTCACAGCTTGGACAGATTTGGGCAGAATTTTCAAAGGAATGGCAAGAGGCACATGCCTTTCCCTACAGGCGTGCCCTGGCTGGGTGTGAAGTCTCTGCTTCAAAATACAGAATCATGAGAGATTTAGTAATAAGCTGGTTACCAGAGAATTTCAATAGCGACAATTCACTGCTGGGGGATATTTTAGCAGAAGTGGTTACAGTTTGGCAAAACCATGCACAGATGAAAATATAATAAAAGGGCTGTGCAACCTCATCTACAGGGAATGATATTTGACTCCACTTAAAAAGTCACAGTTCCTGTAAAATTCAAGGCCTTGAGAGAAGCTGAAAGAAACAGATCCTTTCCTACATCTTGAGACACTAAATCTTGGCATAGACCCAGGACTAAAGCAAGGCAGATCTGATTCTTCAGGGAGATCAAGTAATTTATTACTTTGCTCTGTCCCAAGAGAGCCCAGAGCCTCAGACATGTACATCCACTCACACTTGGATGCCTGAGTTGTGGTCACTGGCCAACATGCATGATGGCCTCATTCCTAAACATTTGTTTACAAGTGGGGGATATCAAGAGGAAGAAGGGATAGCAAGGCATTTCAACAAACCTCCTCTTACAAGCAAGCATCTCACCCTGCTCAGCATTCCAGCTTTCAAGCTCCCCATCCCAGTCCCTCTTCATTCATTTCTCCCTCTCCCATTCCCCCCACTTTCTCCCCATACCCACACCCCACACGCACATTTCCCCACAAAGCACTGTTTCTCAGGTCCACATGCAGGTTGGACACTTCTGATGACACTGATGCCAACAGCACACCAACATGATGCAACAAACCCAGTGACATTCTCTGCCAGCAGCTCTCAACCAGGGACACACACACCAAGGGAGGAAGAGGGAAATGAAGAAGGAAAAGGGAAGAGGAGAGACTAAAGAACACGTATGCCAACCCCTGCAGCTCTTCAGTCTGACTGAACCGTGTTCTTCCTCGGAAGTTCCCAGAAATCACTTCAATACAGGGGTTGTGTAAAGAATTCTGCAAAATTTACCAAGTTGTGCTATAGATTAGAAGTAGTAATGGTTGGAGGGTGACGGTAAAGTCCTGATCTAAACAGGAGTCACCAGGAAACACCAGGAAATGTCAAAAAACATCCTCTAATGCTAGATAGAGTTGGGGGGAAAAAAAGTACATGTTACCTGTTACCTCCCCAGGAGCTGAAAGCACTTTGGAGAAGATGGGGGACACAGTGATCCACATCTAGAGTGCCAGAACTTCCCAGACTACACCAGGAATACTGGCACTGCTGGCTATCAGCTGGCCTACCAGGACAAGGGTAGACTTTTCCTTCTAGGGACTTCAAAAGGCCAGTTCTCCCAGTGAAAAAGGAGTTCAGGCTTATTTTCTAAAGGCCATGAAACAGCTTTGGAGTGCCTTATTTCTGGTGTCTGGCAGGGACTTAATTTGGAGATATATTGGTAAAAGGCTCCCATGTGAGTCAGTCCCTGTAGGACACGGGGAAGAAATTGGGCTGTGAGGGCCCCACACTAAAGCCTTCATTAAGTCACTACTATTTACAGCTTGTTTGATGTGTTGGCCAGTCCCCCTAGGAAAATGCCAGTGCTAATTTTGGCTGAACCTTTTTCAGCCCCCGGAGCGGCACCTTCATTCCTGCACTTGTCGCTTTGCAGGGATTTAGCCAGTGCAACCAGCGTCAAGTGAGATGGTCACCAGGATCCTCTGTCCTTCACGTGTCCCCAGGGAGCACACACTGCCCACACAGAGCAAAGATTTGCCTCCAGCTAACTGCTTTCTCCAGGAAACACAGGAAAAAGCAACTGTGGGGACTCTACCTACTGACCAAACACGAGCACCACAGTAAAAGCAAGCCAAAACAACAAGGTCATTGCTCTTTTTCCTTCCCATGAGCAATTGGGAAGTGATGCCAAATCCAGTAATACCAGGCAAGGAAGGGAAAGGGGTGTCAACTTTCTTCTGCAAACAGAGAACTGGAAAGAGAGCTGGGTCTAATGCAGCTGAAGGGAAAGTCAAAATCCCCCAGCCTCTTTTAGTGCTGCTGAGCTCCCAGACACTCCATGGCGCTGCCTCATTTGTTCTGGAAGGGCAAACTAACATCTGCAGATGAGTTTCCCTTGCACTTGTAACAATCCTACATCAGAGGATAAAACCTACTCTCCAATATGGTAAAAACAGATCAGTTACCTCCTGCAAAGTTCTCAAGTTAAAGGAGAAAAAAAGGTTGGCATCTCAGTTAAGGCTCACACTGGGCCTTTAAGTCAAAGGTAATTAACTTTTTAGCACCAGAGCATGCTGGAGAATTATTTAAAAATAAAAAAAATATTAAAAGAACGGGTGGGAGAAAGAAGGAAAAAAGAACCTACACACCTAAACATATGGTGGCACAAATGTACATTCTTGCTGCAGATCAAAGACTGACCAAGTTCCAGATCCTCCTTCCCTGCAGCAGGGATTGCACATTTCTCTGTGACCCCAGCAGCTGCTCTGACAGCAGAAACGCCCAGCAGAGCCCAGGTCAGGCACCTTAACTGCTGGGGCAGTTAGACTTTACCAAGGCAGAGCAGGAGCACATTGTGAGTAGAGCTCATCAAGGGGAGATTTACTAGCTCTCCTTCTGTTGTGCAATCCATCCATTCTCAGTGACTGGAAATATTAGACCAGGTACAACACCAGGTCCAACACTTGGTCCAACCAAGACCAGAGACAGACATCCAGAGAAGTACTCCAGTGAAGCCACCTTTTCCTACAGTAGAAAACCTCAGAACAGTAACAGCACAATATATTGCTTTACTACTTTTAACTTGAGGATACAAATATCTAAGTTTGACCACCAGCTTCCCTGCAAAATTACCCTTCTTCACTCTCCAACCTCCCACTTTACTAAGTATGCATAGCAGAGACAAAGAGAAGGGCTGCATGACTTGCTGTAGGCAGCAGGACACCAGATCAGAAAAACAAGGATCCCAATCCACCGGCACTGTCTCTTATTGCTGGCAGTACACCATCTTGACAATTATAATTTTTTTTTCCTTCCTATAAGGATCCCATGGAGGGAGTATCAACACAAGGAGTAAGAAAAACAAAAATTTAGAGGAATTTTCCATGTCACTCTGCAGCAATTCCCACTTTGCTCCATAGCATGTTCTTGTCCGAGTCCTTGACCCATGGTAACTCCGGGCATTGTAGCAATCCAGTCAATCAATGCCACCACTGTTTTGAAAGGCAAGATGCAGACACTAGTCTTTATACAAGAGGCTTCCTCCTCCTCCAGCCCTGCACAAAATTTTAAATGGATGGAGCAAGATAGTGAGGATCCTCATGAACAGAGCAAGTAAGGAGCAAAGCCAGAAGTATCATTCTCCCACCTCATCATTCTCCCAATTGCAACAGGTAGATAGGATAGGACTTCTGAGTGTGAAAGACCTGCCTACTGGTTCTCCCTGGCCAGGCAAGGGATGAGAATGCAGCATTTCAGACCTGTTTAAAAGAACAAACCCACTAGGTAAAACTAGAAGCTGTTAAACACCAAAATTGATTTTATTTCCCATGGAAAACCCAGCACTGCATTTTCCATCACACAAAAACAACTGGACAGACAATGCCTGAGTTTTCACACTGCCTTCTTAGATAGGGAAAGAAGCAAGGATTCAAACCAGGCACACAAGCAGTTAATGGGATTATCCAGACACAGAGAGATCTCAGCAGGACCCAGCAGGCCATGAACACATCATATCATGCAAAGGACCCCTTTCCCACCACAGGGTTAACACGTGCCAGGCTGTTAGAGTCCAGCAACAGCCTCTCCAGTTTTAGGAACTAAATCAAACACGTATCGAAATGCTGCTCTCCGTACCGGTACCTGCTCATCTTTTTCCTCAGCCTGGCGAACAGTTTAGTTTTCTTTCTGTTGAGGATGGCACGCAAATCATTTCAGTTACAGGATGGCACAGTCAAACCAGGGAGGAAAAGTTAAGCTTCCAAGCACCCATTTATTTGGTGCCACAAAACTTGCTGTAATTAAGATGACAGGATCTCCTCTCTCACACACATATGAATACCCACACACACACACTTCCCTTCATTCCTAGAAAGCTATGAGCTGGTTTGGAGAAAGTAGAAGGTGGTTCTTTATGCCTGTCAAAGATATATACAGATAGCTAGATAGATAGATAGATACATAGATGCATAGATAGATACACAGATACATAGATAGATGTAAGGAAACTAGAACTTCCCCTGCACTTTGGAATATGGGGCCAGGGTGCACAGGGAGAAGAAGAAAAAGGAAACTGTATAGAGCACCAGAGTACTGTACATGTTCTTTCACAGCTCCTCACTCTCCCCTGTGCATATCACTGCAAAAGAAACAAGCTCCCCATTCTTCTTTCCTTATGCAGTCTGTGCAGTCTTACACATGGAACCTAATCAGCAGCTTTCCTACCACGTCTTTTTCCAGCTTGTCCAATCACACTAGGATAATCCCACCGATCACCTCAGTCTTCTAGGCATCTGAGCCCTGAATGTTCCAACTCTTTCAGAAACAAATCCCAAACATACGTCTGAGGTTCCCAGAAATATACCAGCTGTTCTGTGCTACTGTGCTACACTGCCAGCACCAGATACATCAGCCACAGCAGTATTTCTGTAGGGCCTCACATGAATGCCATAATGATGCGCACAGATAATTGCCTCTCTTCTCACACCTCCTCATTCATTTCCTGCCATTGTATCAACCTCCAGTCCCCTTCCCAGTAGAAAGGGTTAGGGAAGCATCTGCTCCTACTGCAGACCCCAATAAGCCATCAGATGAGTGAGGGCTATTTCCTCCTGCACACTCACCCCAGCCCAGAGCCACAATGAGAGGCCAGGTGTGCAGTAGACAAAGAAGTGCCTCACAGCATTTCCTGGTCACTGCAAAACTAGCCTGGCAAACCTTTTCTACATCCTCCTACAACACCCTACTCCACTGTGCTCAGGAGGAAGAGTCACTCTAGGACAGGTCTGGCATCACAGCTGAGATGCAGCAAGAAGGTGATGAAGCAGCAGCACTCAGACTGCTGCCCACACAGGGACCTCTGTGCGTGCACTCAGTTTTGGGTTTTAGGGTCATGTGGTCTCATAGCCAGCCAAAGGGCACAGAACTGCAGCTGAGACACCCATTACAGCCCCAGAGGAAGCTAGCAGTTTGAAGGGGGACAGGAATTGTAAAGAGGGGGGGCAGGAATTGTAAAGACAGGCAATTTGTTCACTGAAAGCTCTTTAAGGCCAGAAACTTCCTGCCACAACAGCAATGAACACCTCTGGGCCAGGTAGTCACTGCTGCCTACAATCAGTTCCTTGAGGAATAGAGAAAGGAGGAAGAAGGAGCTGGGCAAAGCAATAGCTACAACCTTCCTCTGTCATATTACCTCATCCTCCTCCAAGGACGCTGGAGGATGCTGCTAACAGAGACAACACAGCCCATGGCAGCAAGAAGATGGGCACCACAGCCTCCTCACAAGGTTTCAGTCTGGTTGGGTTGTGATGATCAACAGACACCACACGCTAACTTGGGAAGAAGACATTATTTTCACAAGTAGCATTCCTACAGCAGCACTGTCAGCAGTCCAAAATTCAGAGGCCAAATTCAACTCAAATTTCCTCTTTCTTTAGAGCTCGCAAACACCACACTGGAAGAATGCTGGAAGAAGAGACACAAGTCATCTATGCATGACTGCAACAGGTTAAACTGGGAGGAGAGACGAGGGAGCACAGAGGTCTCAACAGCCAATCTACCCTTTCCAAACCAACGCACTCAGGCCACAGCTTGCCCTTACTTCATGCTGACTTCACCACCTCCCTCCATCAATACACCAGTTGAGGACCTGGGCTGTGCTCCTGCTCACCCAGCACGTGGGATTAGCAGCAGCTGGAAGTCAGAGCCCAACACTATTTCATCACTCATGCACTTGGATGGGACCCAGTCAACCTAATCCAAAGCCTAACCTCTCCCTCCCTTCTCAGTGCTAGGGAATGTGCAGAGTTGCACTTAAACATACAGGACAGGACCCAGCTGAGGGAAGAAAACTGAAGGCCCAGAGGACACTCACTCCTTGCACACAAGTGGATTGAAAGGGCTCTGAGTTTGGGAGGCCTCATATTAGTGAGGCTGCAACTACTTCTGCAACACCCAGGAAGGAGAAACACACTTCAGCTGGATACACAGGATGGGCTAAGGCTTTGGCAAAATGGTGATTCCAAGTTTGGAGGGCCAAAGGGGCTGGGGAAATGGGCTCTTGGTGCTCAAGCTGACAAGCTGCAGGTACATGGTGGGAGCTTTTGAGGGAAAGAACAGGACAGGTGCTGGGCAACTGGACCCAGAAGGAAGGGCAGCTCAGTAGCTGGATTTAGACTTTAAAAAGCAGAGCTGAGAGTCAGGTGCCTAAATATCAGCACCTAGTGAAAGTTTAGGCCTCCAGATGCTATCCTAGAAAGGTAAGAGGGTATTGCATTGTGTCACCCAGCCCCAAGTGCAATCTTGGGCATGGCTCTAGGAAGTCTCAGGAGGGCACTGGCAGGTGGGCAAATCACTCGCAACTGACAACTTGGAGGTTTCAATACCCCTGGGCAGAGACATCCCTGTCCCACCTCCCTGCTGAGGGAAAGACACTACCCACAGTTACTGACCTGGGCTGTGCTTTAACAGGGAAGGCATTGCCTGAGTACTGCTTGTCTAGACCCAGCAGGACATCATGAAGATTTTGGTTCAACTGCAAAATACAAAAAACAAAAGACAGAAAAAGAATGAGAAAATAGCTTGGATGCCAGAAGAGAGTCTGGGCTGCACAGACTGACCAAACACAGGCTTGTGGCTGGACACACACACTTCCTCAGCTTTTTCAAGAGAGGACAACCCTAAATCCATTTCCACCTCTCTGTGGGGTACGCAGTGCTACAGCACTTGAGCTGTCAAAGAGCTGCTGGCATCTCTGCGAATGAATGCTCTGTCTTCCTTACAGATCACCCTCTTTGCTTCTCTATCACCCGGGCCCACCACTGTGCTGCCAGGTACCACTGCAGAAGCAGGATGACTGTTTACCTAAGATCTGTGTGCTACAGCTGGAGCTTCACTCTGGATTTGCAGCCAAAAGCTGTTCCTCAGGCCTGCTTACCAAAGCTTGGGATATGGCCATTTCAACCACGGAGGCAAAGGCAGCTGGACTTCAGGGGAATAAGCCTTAACTTCACCAGCTGCCTGGGCCATCTAGGCTTGGGCAGAACCTGGATATCTTTGCAGAAATGCAATATTAGGGGTTAAACACTCTGGCACCAAAGGTTGCAATAGTCATAGACACTCCTTTTCTGAAACAGCCAATCCATAAACAAGACAAGACACCGGATTTATCACTGGTAGGAGGAGGGATCCCATGCAATCAATGCTGGAGGCATTGTGCAGGCAACACCAGCAATTAATTGGATGCTGTAGCAGTAATAAGAAACAGATGGCTCTTATGGAACAAAGCAAAAGCCCTGCCCTCATACAAAATTCCTCAAGAAAGAAAAAATCCAGACAAGAAAAATCATACAAGAAGAGAATTCCTGTATAACAAGCTTTTTTCCCATGTTTTGTTGAATGTATGTTAACAGCAACGAACTAATAATTATAACAATCCTCCCTATTCTTAACACTTAGTTCATCCCTCAGTGGAGAAGAGCAGGCTATTAACTGGAAAAGACCCCATAAAATGTCAGCAGAGCTCAAAATTGATGTGTTACACCAAGGCAGAGGGCCCCTGACTGCTGGGAATTGAAGGACTATAATGTTTCCTGTTGCTTAGTGGCTGTTTTGTTGTCAGGATGACATTAGGGAGCAGAGGGAATATAAGGGTTTCCCAACTGGGCTCTCAGTCCTTCCTCAAGATTAGTGCAACATTTACATTTTCAAGTCTTGGAAGCAGCATAAAGACCTAAGGAATTCAGGATTTCTCTAGCTCTTAACTGAAAGAACAAGAACGTATTTATAAATGACAGTGCCAATAGGGGACTTTCCCACCTGGTCCTGAGGTCTCCTCTGGGTGCCACACAGCACCAGGATCTGGCTTGCCAACACTGCTTACTGTTGTGATTGCCAACTCAAGGCACACTGGTAGCCCATATAAGGCCCATGCTACGTACTTAAATGCCTTCTTTTGGGTCACAGGGCAGGAAAGAAGCCAAAGCAGAGAGGTACTGTGGAGGAGAGCCTTTTTGAGGGACTGGAGTGAGGCAGATCTCAGTCTTCAGCTTAATTGCAGACTCCCTGCTGTTTTTAACCCCACACATGTGTACAATGAGGGTACACAGCAACTGGCTGCCAGGCAGCAGAGGAGGAAGAGAACAGATATCATGCTTAGCCTGACCAGGTTATAGGTTACAGATTCATAATACACATGAACTAAAAAAGGCAGCAAGAGAGGGGTCTGAGAGTGGCTTCCCTTTCCTCTGTGGATCTGCAAAAGAGTGCTGTCAAGTGCCATGAACTCCCCACTGCTGCCCATGGCCCTGTGGTCTCTTCTCTGTGCTCCATCCCTTCACATTTGTATGTCAGACTGCCTTTGTCCCAAGTGGCTCAGAAAAAAACTAAGGGTTTGTATTATTCTCCAACATAGGGTGATTTTCTCCAGCTGTTTTTTAGCCTGAGGTTTTTGGAGTTTTTTGTTTGTTTGTTGGGAGTTTTTTGTTGTTGTCTTTGGTTTTGTTTTATTCTGGGTTTTCTGTTTGGTTTTATTTCTTTGTTTTGTTTGGGGTTTGTTTGTTTGTTTGAGTTTGGGTTTTGTTTTTCTTTCATTAACAGTGAAGAGACAGTAAGTATGATAAGCTGTTAGTTGCCTTACCTTGCTCATTTCTTTATGGAAGTTCTCTTCTAGGCCAGCTATACTCTGGAATGTGTTGACATAGAAACCAACACGACTGCCAAATGAAAAACAAGAGACAGAAGAATTTAATGGACACAATGCTCTCTCAAAACCTTTCAATCCTGCCCTTTCTGCTACCTCCCACCCACCACTCCCATTTGAACTTAACTCTCTCAGGTATGGTACATGTGAGAAGAGACAGTGGCAGGGAAATGTGGCTGGAATGATGGAGCAAAGGCCAGGCACAGGGCAAATGTGTCCAGGGGGAAGAGGAGACCAAGTACGACAGGATCTGAATTTATGCTGGCTAAAGGGAGAGTGAGGTATAGGGTGGGGAGGAAAGAGAAAGGAAAAATACAAAAGAACACAAAAAAAAAAAAGAGCACAAGCAGTAGAAAGATGGAAAGAAAAAAAGGATAAAGGCTTTGATGCAAACAGTGCTGGCAGAGCTGGGGGAATTAGAAGGGGGACAGATAGTAATTCATCCAGAAGTCCCAGCACCAGGGGAAGCAAAAAATCATAAACTTTTGCTTCAGGGGCAGAGAGAGTAAGAAAGCAAAGGATAGCTCAGAGAGCAACAGGGAAGCAGAAAGATCAGCTGGATAGCAGGAGCCTGTGAAAAACCTGTGGCACCTTAAAATCCCAGCAGCTGCCTGTCACCAGCCTGCCAGCTGCCAACAGAGTCCTCTACCAGCACCCAGCTGAAGGAGCAACAGCAGGAGGGAGAAGCTGTCCAAGGCCAGCAGCATCATGGCTCTGCACAGGGAACCACCCAGATGCCTGTATCCCTCCCAGCTCCTTCTCCAGCCAGGCCTGCAGGCTGAGCAAGGAGTCCTGACTCGGGCTGGGTACAATGGGGAGTGAAGGCAGATGTCAGCACTTTGCTTTCTCACCCTGCTGCTGCCCACTTTCTCAATCATCCCAGACCAGCATTGTCAACCTGGACATGACCACTGCATTTAAAAATAAGAAACTGGGACAATCCTAGGAAGATTTTGCCAGTTTTCCACTGTGTCCTCCCCATAAATCAGCTTCTGCTGCCCTACAGTTCATCCCTCAAGCTAAAGTTGGTCTTTGTTTCACTTCCCTTTTCATCACCACAGTCACTGGTATGGCAAACCATGGTCTCTCAAGTCTTTCAAGAAAGTTGAGCAGACCTGGTAGGGCAAAGGAATTAAGCAGGCAAAGCAGAGAAACACAGTTTCTCTTTGTGGTAAAAATCATGTTTTTCAGGAAAATCATGAAGTAAAGCACAGAGCGAACCTGTGGCTGGGGGGAATCCTAGGACAGATGGAGATGATCCAGAAAAAAAAGAGCTGACACCCAGTCCAGGCTAAGAAGAACAGTGATACAAGAGCTTGGATATTCACTTCCTTCCAAACAGCCCTTGGGAAAACTTCCAGCACTCACCTATTCCATAGTGAAGGTAGTTCCTCCTGCAGATCAACGTTCATCTCTTCAAACACCTTCTGAGCCTTTACTAACTCTTCTTCAGCCTTAGTAACAGAGAAGGGAGATTGTCAGCTCCAGCACAGACAAGTACCCTGCAGGACTGGGACAACTGTGACTCTTTTGACTTTTTTGGGAGACCAGGCAAAATTCTGGCATGAGGTAACCAGCATTCCAAATGAGTCTCCCAGGAACCAGGGTTGCACCACAGGTGACCCTTCAGCTTGAATGTGTTCCTCTCAGGTTCTCTCAATGGATTTCCCCATTTGCACACTCAGCAAGTAATTCAAACAATCACTAATGTGTTTTAAGTTCTTTAAATTTCCCTGACTTCAGAAACTGAATGGAGTTGATCAGGCAGTTCAGCCTCCAGCTTGGATACAGATGAAGGTAATAGGGGCTTCTGTCCCTTGCCAGGTCTCAGAAAGAGTTTAAATCCATCCCAAATGCCATTAAATAAGAACCTCCCCTCGTGGGGACTCTCTCTGCTAAGGTAAGGTCATGCCAAAGCCCCATCTCTTCTGAGGAAGGGAGAAGGGCTGCATCCTTGGCTGATACAGCTCTCCCACAAAGCTGACTGGAGAAGCAAGGAAGGGTATGCAAAGCATGAGTTGTGCCAGCGGGAGGCCAGGCTGCAGGGCTTCAGCAGCACGTCTTGTTTTCAGTGGTCTCACACAAGCACAGTCCCTAACTGGCTGTTGGCCCCAACACCAAAAAGGATCTCTTTCTCCCAGCTGAGAGTTTAAATTTGATCTGTTCATTGGACCTAGACACTGACAGATCCCAACTCTAATGGATGAATTCTGTCAGGTTTCAGTGACAAAAAGGACGATCCTGGTTTCTGTTGCTGACAGCAGACACCAGCAACAAGCATGTGCCCTTTCCTACATCTGTTCTAGGTGACCTCTTTCTCTTTTCAGTGCCCAGACTTAAAACTGAAAGTTTTCTAAAATTAAGATGTTTCTATTCTGTAATCTATAACAGCACAGCATTCCACCATCCAGTGGGATGTAGAATGGAAAAATCCCTCCATGAGCAACTTGGAAGGTCAGCACAAGTGCCCATATATGTGACAACAGCAGGAATTTCACAACACCACAGGCCTCTGCAGAGAGGCCACAAGCCATGGAAGCTGGATCTCCCTAAAAGCCTGCAGTCAGATTCCTACGCCTTCTAAGAAATCAAGTTTTATCTTCTTTGTGTCAGCTTAATTAAAGAAATCCAGCTTACTGCTCCTTCGTGACAGTTACATACAACGACAGAATTGATGGGAGAAAGGGCTTAAAAATATTTTGCAGTTCAGAATCCTGTTCCTCACAGGAATCACTCTCCACTATATAGTGTAGGATCCTTTCACTCTCCATTTCTCTCCTGACTCAAGAGCAAACCACAGGAGCTCCTGCCTTCCAGCTAGCTTCACCTGTCAAAAGGATGCTCATTGCTGTCAGACACAAGGCTAAGGCTCAGTACTCAAGATCAGAGGAGAAAGTTTCTCCCACAAAAAGACACAACTGGGAAGTATTCAGAAATTAAGCAGACCTTGTGAGGAACAGGCAAGGGGAGAAGGGGTCATGATGCTTCCACCCAGAAACCCCTGTTTCGCTGCTACACTCACTGAAAAACTCAACATTTCAAGAGGGTTTGCACAAAACAAACAAAAAAAAATCTTTTCAACAGAGACACGGTTTATGTTGAATGAGAGACAATGACCACAAAGACTCATTCTGCCTTAAACTACCTTTATGAATGAATGTTTCTAATGCAACCATTTCAAAAAGAGTAAAAAAAAACCCAACCAGTCCACCCTTTAGTTTTATCTTATTCTAATTTCCAAACTATACTGGAACCAGAATCAACCCAGGAGATGTGAAAGCTGGGAGACGAGGCACCATTGAAAGCTGTTAGTTTTTCAGACACGGTGAATATCATTAATTAACACTCTTTCCCTCTCTCGTTTACCTGTTTGTAAGGTCAAAGAACCTAGAAAGCAATGTGTGAATATTGTGACATCCCGAGGCAAAGGCAAAATCAGCAACAGGCAACGTTCACTCTAGAGTAGATGCAGGAATCAGGGATCCATTCAGTGCCTGCAGCTCAGCTAGTGCTCTCAGTCCCAGGTAAAGCACTGAATTAATTCTTCAGTCCTTACTCAGCCCAGGGATCTTCTCACCAGTGGGATTTATTTTGCTTGGAAGCCAGAACCCTGGCACTTGATAGCCCTGACTGCTTCCAGCTGGAGCCAAAGCCAGACATCAGCCTGGTCAAAACCCCTTCTAGAGAAAAAGCCAGCTCAGAGAGTGAGGCGGGGAAAGGCAGAGACAGGTTCCAGGGCAGAGCCCACTGCCACATCTGTGCACTTTCTGGTTCAGCTGCCATCCTTGCCCCCCTGAGGGGAAACTGAGGCAGAAGGACATAATGGCCATGTCCATGAAATATGATCTCAGAAAATCTTTCTCTCCTCTCCTTGCCTAAAAGGGGGAAGGGGTTTAAGCAGGAGCTGGACAACATAAATGCTTTCCTGACCTTCCACCTAGCCAAGGCTCAGAGTGCCAAGCACAACCAGTTCACTTGTGGTGGGGGGGCAATTTTTCCATACTGTTTCCCCTACTACCACACATCTTAGCCCTCCTGAGTGTCTGATTATGTCCAGCCTGGTGTTTTCAGGCAGTCTGGTGACCATTTCACTTCAAAGACTATGTTGTGAACTGTGGTAATTAGGCACTGCTCAGTAAACAGTTCAGATATCCAAGAGGCAAGGATAAGGAAGAGAGCAGGGAGACTCCCTCCAGGGCCAAGCCCCACCAGTCCCAGCCAGACCTGCCTCTCAGAAGGACTCAACTTGCTGACTTTCAGACAGAGATATTGTTCTGTTATCACTGCAGCACCAAGGATGTTGCTTTTTAGTCTGTGTTAAACATGTCAGCAGAGCTTAGTCAAAAGGCAAGAATTTGCTGTTCTAAGCCATTTTCCTCTTTATTTCAAAAAGCAGTCACTAACATTTCTAACTGGGAGTGTGCAATAGCAACTCCCATAGGAGTCTTCACAAAAAAACCCCACTGTGTTGTTTTTGTTATTATCTGCTAAAGGCCTAAAGAGCCAGCAGTTTGCACACTGGAGGGAGGGACTTTGCTTTACAGTAGAAACACCAGATCTCACTGACCCCATTTTTGCATGGAGGTTGTAAAATTATCAGGCAAGAAGAGACAGCAACACAGCTGCTGGTAAAAGGAGACTTTTTTTAGGCTTAACATTCTGGAGCTTCTCAATAAATCCAGCGTCATCAGCCCTCCCGGTTTTATCAAGAGGTTAATGAGATTTAGGGCTGTCATTAACACCTTCAGTCTTGCAATCACACAAATGTAGAAACTGAAGCCTTTTTTTGCCTACCTGCTAATGTTTGTGAAGGCAAGCTGGAAAACCTACAGGTTCAGAATACAGCTTATGTTCTTTATTGAGGCATTTTTATTTGTTAGTTTCCAACCAAAAGTAAAATTAAAATAAAGAAAAAAGCAAAGAAAAAAATGCCAAATTCTTATACAAATAGAAACAAAAAATTAGGGTAGGCAATAGCACTACTTAGCTGAGGAATAAACGGCACTGTTTTGAAAAGATCTGTGGTGACCAAAAATATTAATGCTATGTATTAGGAGATTAACGCCCCTGCACCACAGTGGGTGGAAAGAGTACACAGCCTCTTGAACATACTTTAGGGCAAAGTCACCCAGTACAGTGAAATTATGGAGTGACTCTTGGTAGCCTGTCTAAGATCCACAGGAAATGGGATGAGGGCAGCTGTAGGTGCAGCTTCTCTGGGCAATCTGTGCATGCTGCTTTTATACCAGCCACCACAGCCAAGTCTGAGAAGAGGAAAAATGCCCAAGAGCTGATTGATTTATAGATTTGCGACTTCAGAAACTTCCCATACCTGTTTTCTAGCTCTCCAGAAATACCACCAGTCAGACCAGTCAAGAACCACAACCGTCGGTGCAGGTAGTTCCCAGCTGAGCCAGCAGAGGCACAAGAAAAGCCCCCGGCAGCCTGCCATGTGTCCTCCCTTCAATCAAGAATGAATACATATTTCTTCCCTTTGCTCTGCATCTTAAGCAGGGCTGCTAACAGCTGTTCTTTCCCCAGGCTTTACTTATGTGGTAATGAAGTCTTTTTCCTGATCCAGGGTCATAAAGTGACTGTGAAAAACCCAGGGGCTTCATAAAGTGAGAGCGAGTCAGTGTTTCTAAACTGCAATTAATCCAGGACAAGGAATGTGAAGATACAGGAGCATTTGAATGAGAACAGATGAGCTCACCAGGAACTTGTGAGCAGGTAACTGGTGCTCTCCCAGTCTGGGTAAGGATTTATTATCCCTTGGTCATTTTCTTCTCACTGACTGTCTTCTGACAACTCCCTCTTATCCCTTAAGGTGTTCCAACAGAAACATTGATGGAGATTTCATCAGGAAATCACACTTCTGTGCAAGCAGGATTGAAATTTTTATTCCCTGCAGTTCCTCTGAGCTGCTCACGTCCCTCAAAACGCTATAACCTAAGTTCTGCCAGATGACACCACCATGACCTCAGCCTGGAACTGTTTGAATATGTCACACAGGGTGCAAATTGCCTGATCTCGTCTCCTGTGCAGATCAAAATTGTATCTAAAAATGACTCTTTTAAACCACAACAGCCAGGACAGTGCCCATTTGGGAAACTCAGACTTTACCACAGGAGAATGTTGCAACCTAACTCAGCAGTCATAGAAATCGCAATGTTAATTTTTTTCTGACTTTACTCAATGACATGAATCCATAAGCCAATTTTTCGGCATTTCCTTTTTTTTTCTTTTTTCGAAACAGCAACAATAAAAATTGACTGCTTCTCTTAGAGCAAAATGAAAGCAGTAACTGGAGGAACTGTAAATGAAAGCAGTAGTTGGAGAAACTGTACTACATCACCCTGTGTCTAGGAGTTATTCCACAGCCTTTCTTTACCCACATTTCATTTCAGGGGGAGAAAACAATAGTCCAGTATTAACACACCTGACCAGAAATCAATCAGGCAGGCACAGATTCATTCACTGGTCAGCAACTTCCATGTGCCCACTGAGGCTTAGGAGTGTCAAGGACACACTTAGCAGAGAGGACTAGAGTGAACGTTGCCTAGAGATTACTTGCATGGTACAATCTAGAGCCCAAAATAGCGCATGCAGGGTTAGAGCCAGGTAGATCAGCAGTCACCTGATTTCGGAGCAGATTAGTTTGTGCAACGAGGTGAGCTTGTAGCTTCCCTTGACACCACTGAGGCGCAGCTTTCTCAAGCAGCGAAACAGGCTGGGGGAGGGAGCATGTTTGAGTGGGAAAAAAAAGAAAAAAAAAATAAACAGAGAACAAGAGAGACACAAACATATATCTTTTAGGATAAAAAAATTAAAATCACAACAGAGAGTGTATTTAGAGAGTGGGCCAAACCAGTATCACCAAGGCGAGAGAAAAAAACAAACATCCTGGGACTGATCAGTTATGAATCCTTTGAAGCATGCCAAGTTTAGCAGTAATTAATGCTCCCGTGTGGGCTGGATACTGCAGACCAGCCAGGCAGCTGTAAGAGCAACAGATACAGTTGTTAGTGACCTAGCACACAGACAACCCTACTCCAAGGCATGGCTGTGAAGTTGGAGCTCCTTAAAGAGAGGTCAGGATTATTTAACCACCATAATTATTTGCATGCAACAGCTGAAAGTCCACAGTGATTTATTTTAATAGGATGATGTAAGTTTAGCAATAAGTAGCAGGGGTCCTGGGTGGGAAAAGAACATCCATATATTAGAGAAGGGAAAAAAAGAGACCATGTAGTGCCAAAAAGTATTTGCCCTGCTGTTGCTGATACTATACCATGAAACCTTAATCAAGTCAGTTCCCACTTGTATCCTGTGTCAGAAACATAATTTCTCTTTCCTAGGAGTCTGTCATCACATTCCAAAGTAATTTACGCTGGAACAACCCTACTTCAAAGGTCACAGGAGCAAAACTCCAGGCAGAGGAACAGAGATGTGAAGTACCTACAGCAGCTGAGCACCCACTGAGCCCTGGCTGCTGCCCACAGCCCTGCAGAGCTGCATGACTGCAAATGTCAGATCACAGGCTGGGCAGTGAACACTGCCCACTTGGGAGGAAGACCATACCTACATAACTCCCTGGGACTTGCTGCTCCCATCTTTGCAGGATCAGGACAGTGCAATGTGTCACAGATTATCCTGAGCTTATAAGCACGAGCTTATGGCCTAAACTACTGAGGATGGAAAGATCTGATCCAGTGCATGTTTTTGCTAATGAGAAAAGTCCAATCAAGTACTAAGAGACCCTTGCACAGGCTAAATCAGGAAGAGAGCACCAACTCCTAACTCTCAATATTTCACTCTTCGAACTGCACTTTTTTGCATACCTGTTGTATCATCTTAGCTGAGCATTTGGGGCAACAGTGAGTGCAGCAGTGATAAAGTCAGCCAACTTCTGCTGCAGAGCACCAGGCACCAACCTGAGTAGATCAATTCCTACAAAAACCATTTCCACTGCAGCAAAGATTCCACTGGCATACACCAATAAAAATAACATGCCCCAGGGAAATTCTGCTCTTACCCCAAACACAATGAATTACTGCTTTGAATTGAAGGCACAACCAGCTGGGCCTCATGCCTTGCATACAGAATCAAGACTTGCTTTGCCACACAAATGATGCAATGACACTTGGGCCATCAATCTCTCTCCTCTTTGCCTGTCAAGGTTAATCACAGTGCATGCAGTGCAGTCTAGATGACTGATGCCTTGCAGCTTAACAATAGAAGTGCTGTGGCCACTAAATGCACATCTCTCACTCCACACAGGGTGGAGACGCATCTTAATTTCTTCCATGCAGGAAAAACACCAGCATCTCACACATGGCTCGTATTTCCCCCTACCAGAAATAACCCTAAGCAAAGGATGACAACTCTTATAAGCCTGGTTAAAAGATACAGATCCAGGGTCTTTCTTTCCTGTACTGCTTCTACCCTGAAGAGTCACAATTTACCATGGCCCACTCTGAAGAGAATTAAGGATGTCTCCCCAGCCCTGGACTATTCTGTTGTGTCAAGAAGCGTCCTGTGAAGGGAAGCACATGGGTTCAAATACACTTAGGGTACAAGAGGAATCCATAGCTCATTTTAGGGGCAGTATTCAATCCAAGCACCTACTCCAGAACAAAATTAGCACCATTATACTTCTTCAGCTACATTTTAAAAATGTAAACTTTATTTTTAATTAAAATAAATCTCACTAAAAATAAAATCCTTCACTTGAGTGTTGGGCAAGCCCTGGATCAAGCTATTCACAGACAGGAAAGAAACCTGACAAGAGGAAACTCTTATTTTTCTGCTTTCAGCCATATTTATTAACCAGTAGTTGTGGCCAACAGACAACAGAATGCATTCATCAAGTGTGCATAGAGTGCATTTCCATCAATGTACTTGTCACTCACACTCCTAAGAGTCTCTCTCCTAGGATATCAGAGGACTTCACAAACACAACCAACCTCAAGTAACACTCAAATGCTTACCACTTCTCTAGGATGGGGAGACAGAATCCCAGGAAGCAGACAAACTGAACATTTTTCTGGAGCACTGCAAGACTGTGCTTCCCCAAGGGGCATACAGGCTTTTCTGCCAGAGGTTACTGGTCCTGTGCACGTGACTAAACCCACACCCAAGCATTTGGCCACCAAGACATGCAGACTGATGATGGTGGGTCTGAACCAACCCAACAGAGGCCATCCTGCCTTCCAGGAAAGCTAAATAAATGAGAAGGAAATACCTAGCAAAACCTCACCAGTTCACAACACCTCAATGATCTTAAAGGTCCTTTCCAATACGAATGAATTCTATGAAAACACAATGAACAGGTACAGGTGAACTTAAAAGCTGCTCAGCAGGCAAATGCAGACCTCCCAAAAACAAAGGAAGGCTGCATATGCCGCTGTTTGCTTTACCTTTGCGATTTTGGTTTCATCCTTCTTCTTTGCAGTTTGCAGGGCTTCAAAGTGGTGTCTGGCACTGTCATAATCCACAAGCTTCCTTCCTCGCTTCGCGATACGAGACTAAGAAAGATGGAGAAAAGAGTCACTCCAATCTTCCCCAGCAGCCAAAACTGCAAAACCTCCCAGGAAAAAAACCCTCCTTTTCACCCGACTTCCAAAGCACCCCACACTCTGCCCACACAAGGACTCCCCCTGGACCCTCCACACAGAGAGACAGCCCTGGGAGCCACCTGCGATAAGCAGCATTCTAGAGGGAGCTCCTCAGGAGGAGAGAAGACCCATCAAAGGAAGGCAAAGGGATCCAGCCAAGAGGCCCCACCTCTGGGTGACATGAGTGTTCTCAGAACTGTAGCTCCCCTGCTTCTAAGCCCCATGATGTGCCTGCATCCTACAGGCACTGCTTCATCGTTTTCAGGGCTTCCTGAGGGCTGCAGCCAGTGTCTAACTAACCAGCTCACCAGTTTGTGTGGCAGCCTGAGAGATTAAGTTCAACAAAAGAAAGCATTTCTGTTGCCAGCACAGTAAAAGCACTCGTCCACATGCTCAGGATATGCCTAGGACAGCATTTTGACCCTGTAACAGGAGCTGCAGACAGCAGCAATTGCAGACACAGGCAAGGGTCTGCTGTCACCAGCATTTCAGCAAGGGAAGTGCAAGGGAAAACCTGCAGCACTGGGTCCCCAATAGGCAACACAGAAGCCATAACAAATACAAGGAGGGAGCTGGCTGTGTACCAGGCTCAGATTCAGGAATGGAGTCCTGACAAAGCCATGGCTGAGAATCCAGGACAGACAGTCAGGCCTGTGGCCTGTTACCCTTCTTGAGCTGAGGAGCCTCAGGCTCTCTCTCTCTCCCAGCAGAGTTGTACTTTATTGAGGCTCTGGCCCACTGGGCTGCCCTGTTTTAGGAATTACCCATCCCCTCTGCCCCCTGCCTCCCACAGTGTCTGTAAACACCCCAGACTATCTGGGTTGGAGCATAGGTCTTCCCAGCCTGACCATAACACTCCCCCCCAGCTCAGAGAGCCTGGACCAGCGTCAGTAATCAGCAGTCCAGAGACAGGCTGGATAAGAGAGTGAAAAGGCATGGCAAGGAGCCAAGAGGATTTCTAATGAACCACAAAACCCAGGGACATAGAAAGTGCAGAATGAGGAATCAGCACTGGGATTTACTTGCAAAAGCAGAATCCCCTCCTCTCCTGTGCTTGGCAGGGAGCTGTGGTTTCTGCTCCCCAGGCTCCTGCAGATAAGCTGCACAACCACACTCAGGGCTGATCTCTCAGCCAGACCAGCTGGGAGCAGCTCGCACATCTCCCACACAGGCTCCTCTGCACTGCTGGTGCAGCTCCGTGTGAGTCACGGCGGATCTGCAGGATCTCAGCCACATGCACACCCTAACTCACTTCTAAATGCTCAGCTCACTCCAAGAGAGGAGTCACGAAGAGGAGGCTCAGCCACCCTACAGCCGAGGTCACTAGAAAACACCTCCCAAACATCACACTGCCAGTCAGGAGACAAGTTATTGGAGCAGGCTTCCAGCAGCACAACAATCTGAGATGCATCTTAATGCATCTTACACCAGAGGAAACACACGGCCCCATCTGGGATTTAAAAGATTCTATTTTCCCCCAGGTCAGACTGGTAGAGGCAGATGGAGTTTTCCCCACCTCTGACATGGCAAACAGCCACTTCCAGGTTTGTCCTGCTACTCCACCACGGAGTTTGATTCAATGCCACCCATCTCTCAAACAAAGTAACTCCTCCATGTTCATGCAGCTGCCAGACTTCTAACGCCCACCCCCATTTTTGTACAGGAGTACATGGAAATGCTGCAAGGTACAGACACACAGGGTGTGAGCCCTCCCGGAGTAACCACTGATCACACCGTTGCCTGTGATGGCACTAATGGGATTTAGCCCAGTCCTGGAAGGCTGCAGGGCTCCCTTGTACAACTCCAGGACAGCTGCAGGTACCCAACACCACCTGAATGTAACAGCTGAACTCCAACAGACTTCATTACTTTGCAACAAATCCATCTTAATTTGAGCCTTCTTAAAAAACAAACAAAACCAAACCAAAGCCAAGCCATCACAAAAAACTTTTCCCCACCACTCCCTCCTTTACTGATACTTGGTTTTACAGCTAGTAGAGCACCAGTTGTAGTACAAGACAAAATTCCCAATTCCACAGCTATTCAGAACTTGGGTTGTAGTTTATCTTCTCTGGGCTCACTGCAGAGACCTGTACTTCTATTGCATGTTCTGCAAAACCAACCAAAAACTCACTCAGAAATATTAAAGATGATGTAAGAAGAGTCCTACTCCAAGAAGCACAGGCACCAACTTGCAAAGAAAGTTTAAAGTACTTTTTGCATTCCCATTTGTCGTTAGAGAAGATGGAGAGGCCTTGTTCAGGGGTGAATATCCAACACTGAATAAATTATTTTCTTTAACACACAAAAATTCCTTTCTAAAGGCATGCTCTGCTTTCACATTCCTGCTGTGGATCCCTCTTCAAAAAATCCAGGGAATTCTTCCAGCCCCTCAAGTGAAGATGGATTCAGAACATGCTAGAATTTAACAAAAAAATAATGCATGCATGATCTAAGTCATCCCACATTTTAATTACTGGGCCTTTAATAGAAAACAGGCCTTTAAACAACTAAATTAAAATCATCTTCTCTCCATAAATCAACTTTTTTTATCACAGTAATGCCAGAATTCCAAGAAAAGCAGAAAATTTTATTTTGTGGAAAACAAAAACCAGAAAACTATTACCACAACAACAAAAAAACAACTCAAATATTCTGTAAATTACGTAAGACTGCTGCTTTTTTTGCCTGCCAATCTCAAGAACTCTAATTCCTTATGTGAGGCCAAACGATAATTCAGTACAGGCGTAGCAATGTTCTACAACTGCATTTCTAGGAGTTTCTACCACTTGACAAAAACATACTCGATTTGAGCACTTCTCACTGCTCTGGGGTAAGGAGGATGATGCATCCAGCTGAATTACCCATAAAAACATACTGACCTTTTTAAGTTCGTATCACTGAAAGTCCATTTCAAAGGAATAGTCAACTCTTGTGAAACACATCGATATCTTATTGTAAGAACCAACATAATGCCACTCAGGCTTTCAGGAAGGGAAGCAGAGTAGTGCTCTCTAAAACATTACTTGAATTGCACATGAAATTGCTTTTATGCAATAATACAAAATTCACTTTTTCTAGGGCATCATCTGACGACTGAGAAGAAACATTAGTAATAAATACCTTAGTGACCCATTCAGAAGTCAGCTACCTCTAACAACATTTTAATATTTATTCATCTTTGCATACCTGTTTGTTCCCCATACTTTTCAGACCTATGGGTAAAATTCAGGCTGTTGAGGTCAACTGTGGTGATGCAGTGAAACCATGAGTGTCACAAAATGGTGTAGCAAGAATTTTAGTTTGCAGACATAACTACAACTTCAGTAAAAAAGTCATAACTTTTTCTTCTAATATAAGCAAACATGATTGTTGAATTTGGAGAGAAAAAGCCAGGTTTTTCAGGTATGTGTGATGGTTTTCACTGCATACCTTTAAATTTGTGCACAAAGGCTTTGTGATATTAATGCCAACAGGGGCCCATTACTCTTTCTCAGCATGATAAATCTTACTGCATTTGAAGGTGCTCAGTACCTAACACTGAGTTTTGGTGGAATTTGGGTGCTCCCACTCTTGCGCTCCTGTTAAAATCCCACTGTAAAACCTCAGCAGGATTCCAGCAGAATTTAAAAATCCTGAAGATACTCAACATGGAAAAAAGTGACACTCTGAGGTGACCCAGTGCACAGCCAAAGGGGCTTGTAAAATGTGATTTGGACTAAAGCAGTGCCAAAGTCTGAGTCTACAGCAAGCCCAAAGTAAGCCCTCCTGCTCAGGAAGAAGTACAGAGGCTGCACTGCTGACTGAGGCACATGGCATCACACCCCAGAGAAATCAGCCCTACAGCCTTCAGTGGGTGGAAAGCCACAGCCCTTCCCCATTTCAGACTTCCAGGGGCAGAAGAGGCTGGAAAAATGAAACAAGAACAGGGAGTCCCAGGAGAGAAGGCCATTGCTGTTCGGGGCTCATTTTACAAGCCTGTGACCTGCCCCCATTTGGTACAGCACAATCCTCCTGAAGCAATAAATATTGACAAACGTTTTAAGAGACACGTGGTAGGGAAAGGGTTGTTTTCACTGGGAAGTAGCCAAGCTGATACTTCCCATATGGTGATATCATTACTAGTGCTTCCATATGGTGAAGACATTTCCTGCATAACCTCAAAATGAATGGAGAGGAGATAACAGTGGGGGAAGGGAAGGTCACAGGACATCATTCAAACCCAAGTCTTTGGATACCATCTCTCCCAAAAAGACACCTATCCAGCATTCCCCATTCCCTGAAAAAAGCTGGTTACACACACAGGAGGACTTCAAGGACTTGCAGAAATCTGCCTTCCACACCAGCCTCTACTTGTAAAGTATATTTGCCACTAACTGCTTCCTCAATGTTTTCTGCTTACGAGGAAATTAAAAGACAAAAGGACCAAAAGGAGAGACTGAGACTTTCTGAGCTACTGCTGACACTGCCCCCCCACACTCTGATGCAATAGGGAATTTCAGGGATCCTCCCATTTCACACTTATATTTTCTCTTCAGCATCTTTCCCCTGGATTCTTCACTCTTGTCTGAAGCCCAAATATAGAACAGAACATTTTCAATTAACCAGAGCTGCAGAGATCTTGGCTGCTCTCAAAGAAGACCTTGGAGCAGCAGAGCACACACATTCTCCTAAAGAAGATGGGGATGTAAGAAATTGATCTTCAGAGCTTTTATCTGCTGTGACTCTCTAGATCAAAAGGTTTAAAGAGAATCTTACTTTAATATCTGGAAATTGGCCAAGGTATGTATCCATGGTCAGAAGTGCTTGATCCACCAGCTTCTGATGGAAATCCGTCCAGAGGAGATCATTGTTCTGAAAAACAAAAGTAATGAGTTAACTATTAAGAACACAGAGCTCCACATTTCTGTTTTTCCCTGTGAGTGCTACAGTCAACAATCTCAGGCCTGAGAGCTCTTAAGAAACAGTAATTTCTTTGGAAAATTAATGATCAGAGAAGTCAGTTGAAAACAGAGACCTTGGCAGAAATGAGAAAGCCTGATGCTGCTAATTCAGGTGACCTCTCCAAGGACAAAATGCCTTTGAAGGCCTATCCTTACACTGCAATGTTAAACTCAAGTCTGTACAATGGAAGATGAATGTCAGGCTGGTTTTACCTCCTCCCAGCAGCCACAAAAAAAGGGACACCTGACATCACAAGGCACCATTTTCTGCTTTTCCTTACAATACAGCTTTCTGAAGGATCATGAACAACAATAGAAAGCAGATACTCTAGCAGTCTGCAGCCCTCATACCACCTGCCCCCACAGCCCAATGGAGGCCACAGCCAAGGCTTGCACCCTGAACTGTGCCCACTTTATCCTGACCTTAGCTCAGGCATGGTAACTTCCTATCAGCCTTGGATTAGGTGAAAATTACCCCTCTCTCCTGTTTTTCCACTTGAACAAAGGGTTTTGGCTACAGCATTCAGGAAAAATTTCCACTTTATGCTTTTTATTTGTCAGGAATAACTCTTTTCTCTCACCTGTCTGTTCACAAGCAAAATAAAAACAAGGCATTAAAGGGGGAGGTGGAGAGCTGGAAATATGCTTGCAGACCCAAAGGGTAGCTACAGTTAGTTCTCAGGATTCATGTTCCCTTTGACCTCTCTGGCTCAAATCTGCTGAAGGGTCAGTCTCTCAGGAGGCACCACAGTGGCTCAGGAAGAAACAAGGCCAACAAAGACTGTGAAGCCAAACCAGCTGAAATGCAACTCCATTATTTACCACAACAGCACTTCCTAATGCAAAGTTTCCATGTTAATGAAAAAACTGACCTGGAAATGTTCAGGTTTTGTTTGAATTATCTGCTTTGAAGTCATTATTTCCTGGGCAAGATACAGATGTTATTTCAGGTGAGATTTTCTGCAGGGGAAAGAAGGGGAAGGAAAGAAACCTCCTCCTGCTCTCCTGTCTACTCCTTCACCACTTCTCCAATGCCACAGACAGCTGCAGATAAGTCTCATGGCAAATGAATCCAGAGAGCTGAACTGCCACAGCTGCTGCTCAGCAGAACAGCTGAGCAAGAGAGCAAAGGGTGCTGCCTCCAGCTGGACCCACCACAGGCACATGCCAAGGGGGATCTACGCTGCCAAATGACAGGCTGTGCCCTAAGCTCCACAGAAAACACCTGGGCAAGTTGGACAGGCATCACCCGCCAAGGGATGAGAACAACAGCAGTTTGGGGTGACACGTGGCTCAGCCAAACAAGGGAGCAACTGGAACAAGGCAGCTGGTGGTACTGCCACGAGGGGTTGTTGCAGCTACACAATTGGCTGCTCTGACTGCTTTAGCCACAGCTTTATCTGCCACTTTCTCTTACACAGAACACAAGCAGTACACGCAGTTGACCCTACTGAGTTTCTTTTGGCATCCTCCGTCCCTATTTAGCCACTTTGGGGGGAACAAATAGCTTCTGGGAATAAGTGTGTGGTTCTGTGTAATGTACAAGCATCTGGCAACAATGTCCTACAAAAATACAGGCCACATCCTTTCAGCCTTCCCTTCTTCACAGTGCTGAGTTTGTCTCCAATTCTTCTGCCAAGTCATACACCTGAAGAAATGTGGTGCACAGACATAGCTCATCTCTGCTGACAGAGCAAGTCTAGACATCCCCACATCCTGGACAAGGTCTTACCTCTGCTATTTTATTTGTGTCATCTCTCCCAGGCCAGTCTGGCTCATAAACTTCCTGCAAACATTCTGTCAGCTTCTTGGAGGCCTCATGCATAGCTAGGAAAGAAGAGGGAACTGCTCAGAAAAAGAAGAAAATAATGTGTTCCTCGCAGTTTAACCCTTATCCTGAGGAATGGAGGCACAGGAGCATTACAACAGATGCTGAGCTCTTCCTTACTAAATGTCTGACCCTTGATGGCACAGAGATGGAAGGTAATCAGAGGGAGAAAGGAACCTCTGCAAACCCTTTGTGTTTATCCTCCCTAGCAGAACATGTGAAGGTCCATCTGCTAAGTCAGCATGATGTGTTTAGCATTAAAGCACAACCCCATTCCATCCCAGCTGGTCCCAAAGGATTCTGAAAGATTCCTCCCAGACAAAGCTGACCTTTCCTGGAACCCATGCCTGGGGAAACACCAAGAAGGGGAAGGCTGCAGAAACCTCACTGCATTAGAGGGGAACAAACCTCTGCTCTTGCAGACCTTACCTTTTACAGAAGCCAAGTAAGTTCGGAGGTCCTTCTGCAGCCTCGTGCCTTCGGACTGTCAACACAAGGACATCATCAGTTATTCTCTCAGTTAAAGAGAGTGTAAGAAGCACTCAAGCATTTCTAATTAAAGAAAATTGGTCTTGCAGATGGGCTACACACCAGTTCTATGATCACATGAAACTTCAAGCTATCACATTTTTTGCATTTTTTTGCTCTGTGTTCTATGAACTTCTAGGACTTTCGCAGCAGATGTAAACATAATTCCTCTCCTCTTGTACTCTCTTTGGGTGAGTTCCCAATGCTTCCCCAGGCTAGGAGACTTTGTATAACTGGGCAGCTCTTTCTGATCCCTCATTTCCTTTGCTGATGGCAGTAGGAAAAGAACAAATGTGAACTCATCCAGAACTTTCGAGGCATGGAAAACAATTTGGACCATGCTGTTGGAAGCAGATGGATTTCTCACAAAGCTATGCTATCACTGCCACTTCAACAACTGGGCAGATTTAGCCGCTGCTCAGAGAGCACAGCTGCACTGGGAGCACAAAGGATCTCAGCATGAGCTCAGTTGAGACAAGAGGTGCCTGAGTGGTGGGGAGGGCTGATGGGAAACATCTGCTTTTGAAGTCAGTAGCTCTGAGGCAGCTGTTGGAGATGGCCTGTGAGCTCCCTGTCTCTGGAGTTGGCTTCAGCTGTCAAAATCCAGTATTGCTAGGGTGCCTGCTCAGTGGGGCACAAACTGGGAAGGAGGAGGAATGACAGCAGGCTGTGAGGTGCAGTGGTCACTTTTCTGCATCCTTGTTTTGCAGAAGATATGCAAAGTCTCACCAATACATTATTATCCTACAGCTGTATCATTTTAAAGAATGACTAAATTTGAACTCTTAGCTTTGAGATTATCAAAAATTATCAGCAGGGAAGGTCCTCTGCAGAGCTCGCCCACTTGGGCACTGCAATCTCTGGAGCAGTAACATTCAAAATTGTAGCATCTAAAAGCAGAAGCCACCTCTAAAACTGTGTCCATGCTTGCCCAAATCTTGCCACAGCAGCAAATGACACAAGCCAAACTCAGAACTCTTCCAGCCTTAATACCCAGTTGCAAAGCCATGGGGACAAAAGTATCCTCTGAGCAGAAAACCAGCACCACAATTAAATACCTAATCAATATTTTTAGATGGATCACCTGAAAAACCTACAAGTCAGGGCCTGAAAACTGGAGCATGAAATTGCAGCAATGCAGAACCAGCCTTCTGTGTTCTCCAGGCATCCTCACTAGTATGTGGTGCTGCACCCTGCAACTGGAGTGGTCTCAGTCACCTCTTGCTGATGTTTAAACTCAGAGTTACAGCTGATCTCTGTCATTATGGGGTTACCTAAGTCTCTTAGAAGTACTGAACCTGCCAGAGAGAGTGAACAGACTGTACAGCCTCTAAGATCTGCAAGCAGAAGGATTTTCAAGGAGAGACCCATGTTCAGAGTTTTGCCCTGAATCCTGTTTTCCCAGCTCCCCCAGGCACCTGTGGTTCCTGTTCAGTTCCCTCTCTGGCATTTCTGGGTTTTTTTTCTTGTCCACCAGTAAAGCAGCTCCCTCGCTACAAAGGCTTTTTTTAAATTGTTTTAAGCATTAATGCTTTCCCATAAAACTTTGGGGTAACTTTAAGACCATTGCACTCTCTCTGTGCATGCAGCACCTGCTTTCTTCAAGCAGCCCATACTGAGCTGTCAAGTACTGCCACAATTCTGCATAAATCATAGAATCATTAAGGCTGGAAAAGACCTCCAAGACCACCAAGTCAAACTCTGACTGAATACCACCATACCCACTAAACCAGTGCCATGTCTATGTGTTTTCTGAACACTTACAGGGATGGCTTCTCTGGGGAGCCTGTTCCAATGCTCTCTCCAAAATACCTCTCACAATGCAGTTAGACATTGTCAAATACTATACAAAACAGAAACTTTCAACACTCTTGAGCACACATTTAAAAGACGCTTCTTAAACTGAACGGTAAAAAAGGCAGGAAAAAAGAGTCAAACTGGACTCAGGAAAACAAATCCACTTCCCAGTTATTAAAGAGTTTAAGGGTGTGCAGAGGGAAGTTACAGAGGTATGTCTCAAAATGAAGATATTTAAACACACAAGTGTCATCTTGTTTGAGCAGGTATTCCCATACTTGAAGTCACAGTGTAATTCAGGCCCATGAGCCTATAACACAACCAGGTATAACATGAAGGACATTGTACAGATGGATATGTAAAAATAAAAGTGCTATGCTTGGAAGGCTGGAAGACCTCTCTCTCTCCTCAAAGATCTAATGAGCCACCTATAACTTACACAAAAGTGGTTTCATATCTTTTTGTGCTTTCTTATCTTTAAACCAAGCCCTAGCTATGTGATTTTCTGTAGAGCCGCTTCTTGGTAGTAGACAGGTTTCCTAAAACCCCAATCTTAAAAAGAAATTATTTCATCCTAATATTAGACTGCAACCCCTTTACATAACCTCTCTGGTTTTGCAGATCTAGCAGGAAGGATTGTATTATCAGCAGGGATGTTCAACATCTGAGAGGGGCAGGAGGTAATGTCCTGTTCCAGATTAGATTAACACAGGGCTGGAAGAACAGACTGTGTAACTACAGGGAGGGGAAGCATTGAAACAACAGCTCCAGGTAAGCCCCCCACTCAGCAAAACTTTAGAACTGTTAAGACAAAGCACGAACAACTGGTGAGAAGCTCCACCCTGGGGTACCAGGGAGGCTGTTAAGCTCGTTTTGCCACATAGGGCTGAAATGGAAACTGCTGCGCATGAAGGGTGTTTGTCTGGGAAAAAACCGTCTCTCTGAGGGGTTACTGACTGTAATGGGAACCTACTCTGCAAGAGGGAAGATGCAATCCCCGCTGCCTGTCCTGCAACTGGGGCTGCGCTGAACACAGCAGGGTGCAGGCAGAGGTGGATGCAGCCTGTGCCAGCAGCAGCTTCCCTCTCATGTGCTTGGTGTGAAAGGCTGCAAACCAGCCCAGAACTTCCACACAACTGGCAGCTCTTGAAGGGTATGGAAACCCAGCTGCTCTGCCAGGCAGAAACACGCAGTGCCAGGTGCAAGGGCTGCCACCAGCCTCGCCCAGTCCCCCCAGTGAGCTCTTCAACGCAGCGCACTGAAGTAAGCACTTTGGCAAGAGAAGCCAAAGCCTGGCACACCTCGGGCAGGAGCTGAGTTGCACCTTTACAGCAGGACTCCTACTCCCAGGCCAGCAAGGACAATATCTGGGACAGATCCTTGTGCCAGTGACTGAACAAAAGTGACACTGGGAAGTGGAAGGAGGGGGGAGCCTTCAAATGGACATTTGGGCAGGTTAGTTGCCAAAGATAATCTACGATGAGGGAATAATGTGGGGCAGTTCTGCTGCTTGTCAAGCTTTCAAGAAACACAGGCAAGACCTGCAGCTGCATGTTTGTGTCCAGCTCTTTCGTCACAAAGCAAATCCATCTGAGCTAAAAAGTTCCTATCATTCAGGGACCTCAGAGTGGTGCTCTTATAGGAACCTGATGGACATAGAGTTGGGAAGTGCAATGCCTTCCCTTATGTCCACTCAACCACTATTTGAGAGAACCACAAATACCTTGGTTGAAAATGATTAAGTGATTTTTAGACCTGCATTCCATTTGATGACAGCCCACACACAGAAACATACGTCAAAGTGGTCCAACACAGTCATTACAGTCAGAGGAGCCTCTAATCAGCCAGTGAACAAGGCCACTGCCTGCTCACACCCCAGCCAGTTCCACAAGAGAGCAGAGCTGTTCTGTCACCAGCCTGCAGCAAAAGATCAGCTTTCCTCCAGATTTCCATTTCCCACTGGAGCAGACTTTATAATGAAAGGTCATAGAAATCTCAAAGATAACTACTACACACACATCTCATACATACAAAAATAAAAACAAGTGTGTACATATGCATACATAGCTGCCTTTTTATTCCCCTAGTCCACCTGGCATGACAATTCCTCAGCTCTGGGTATCCTAAGAATCCGGCTAACTCACACTCACAGCTTGCCCTGTAAAACAGGCATTGCCTGCATCTATTTTAGTAATAGGAAAACCGAGGGCCTAAGCAAAACCAGCAGACCCAAAGCAGCAAATGCAGAGCAGCCTCCAGCTTCTTTGATTAATTATTTGGGGAATTTAGTTCATGGTCTGCTCCACAAGACAGGAAAAGAAATTCAGATGTAAGGGATACAAGAGGCAGTGTTTCTTTAACAGGCTTCTCACTGCACCACTGGAACTCATGGCTTTGGAAGCCGAAAAAGCCATCCCAGTCAGTCACATCTAGAAATTTGGATTTGAGTTTTTTGGTATTTCTCCTTTAAAAACGTTATTTCTTAACTACTTAAAAATTATACCAAAAAAGTCACATCTAGTAATGTCATGCTGTCAGAAAGCAGCTAAAATCTATTCTGCTGTGTACAAGAGAGTATCATTGCTGGACATGCTACAGACATGCTGCATGAACTTCTGGAGCAACAGCTACTATTGCTGCCAAGAGAACAAGCATTAGTGTCCAAGAATTTGCAATCAGCTCTGGTTAGAGGTAAGTCAAAGCCAGGCTGAAGGATTTTCATTACATTCAGCTGTGGCAAATCCCTACTCAGCTGGTTTTGCGACACATAACCACATCTGCTGAGTCTCAACAGACACGATGCAGCTGCCACTAACAGCTCTAGAAAAATGTCCTAAATGTGTCAGGCCACAAAAGAGTAACAGATTTTTTCAGCACCACCTGAGCTATGCTGTGGCACACATTTCCTGCCACGAAACAGAAGCAATGCTTCCCCTGACAAGCACCAACATGCAAAACCCACAAGGTAATTGGTGTTTTCCCTTCTGGGAAGCTGAAGGCTCTAGACAAAAAACAAAAAATAAAGCAAAACACACCCAGCTGAAGATAGAAACCTACTGCTGTTGAAGTAGGAGGGTGGGGAAAAATTGCTACACTGTTAAAATATTTCTGTGCACTAAAATATTGGGGATGAGGCAGACACGCAGAAGAATAATGACTCAGGCCTGACACAGTGATTGTGCAAGTATGGGGAGGAAGTCAGATTTAGGTCTTAGCAAGGAAGGATGTTCCCTTTTCACCATTTGCTTTCTTTGTCTCTTCTGCCCTTCACTGTGCTTAGGAAACCGAAACTGCCTTGTTCCAATTTTATTTTTTTATTTCTGATCTGTTTCCCACCCTATCCATCTTTCAGGGACAGAATGTTGCTCTTATATCTCTGCTTCCAGCGGAGTAGCAAAAATTACATTACAAAGCAACTGCCAACTGAAGAAAGTGTTCTGGTTGAGCTGTTTCTTTCTCTAAAATTGGGTCTAGAACAAGTATTATTTTTACCAATCTCTTCACTCTCATGACCAGTGACAGGACTGAGGAAACAGGATGAAGCTGAGGCAGGGAAGATTTAGGTGGGGTATCAAGAAAAGGTTTTTTACCCCGAAGAGTGGTTGGGCACTGGGACAGGCTCCTCAGGGAACTGGTCACAGCATCAAGCCTGACTGAGTTCAGGAAGAGTTTGGACAATGCTCTGGGGCACATGGTGTGACTCTTGGGGTGTCCTGCACAGGACCAGGAGTTGGACTCAATGATCCTGATGGGCCCCTTCCAACTTGCATCATACTGTATGATGAAAGGGACCCTGGAAGTCACAGTGTCACTTCTTGTAAATGAAAACTTAGCAGTTATGGGTCACTTCAATAGGCCTATGTCATTGTTTAATTTAATGGCCTTTAATTGCATATTGCAGCAGATGACTGGAAGCTAATACTGAAACCCAGGGTGCAATTACATATCGCCAATTATCTTACCAGCTGTTTGTTGAAGTTCTGCACACACTGTTCAAACTGCTCATCTTTTGTTTCATCTGCTTTACCAAGCTTCTGAAGGACCTGCAGAGAGAGTGAAGAAAGGAGACTTCAAACACAGATACAGCAAAGCAGAGACAAAGAAACAGTTGCACGTTTTTAGTCCTGAGGCTGAGAGAAGTTAAAAAATCACCCTTATTCTTGCACTCAGAATTTTCAGAATATTTTTCCACACAGTCATAGCTTGCAAACAGATTTACAGATGAGTCAGGAAGAACTCAGACCTCTTACATGCTGCTGTACTGAAGAGCATGACTGAGGCTTGTCTTTCACTGGTCTAACGCTTTTTGCAGACAAGGCAATAGCAATCCAGTTGTTTATCTCCTGAACCAGCAAGACACAAACCACATCCCTAATATGCCTTGTGTTGTGTAGTTACACTTATCCCAATTTAACACTAGTCTCTAGTCCAGACAGGGTGGGGTTCTGCTCCCAGAACAGCTGGACAGTCGTCAAACACAGAAAGCTGTGCAGAGATCTCAGGGAGAGAGGGTGGCTGGAGCAGTGAAAAGTCCCACCTTCTTTCCACCTTTTCTCACTGTGCACACACTTGGCAAGGGCTGGCTGCTGAGAGCAACTGAGGACCTTACACCATTAATCTGTGTGACACTCAGTCCAAGTGTCACTTCTGAGAGTGTCAGCAGCCACCTCCCTGCACAGCACAGCTCCCCACAGCCTGTAAAGAAATCCTTATCAGACTACTTCCCTTATCAGCTGTCTCTCTTAGTTCCCTCTCCATGCAGCTAAGTGGATTGCTTCCAGGCTTAGAACAAAAAAGCATTTCATGTTCTGGGCTGGCAGGTATGTTCATCGCAAGAAGTCTGGGCAAACCTGTGGAGGAGGACAGCAGCTATTTGTCATGCCCCAAGCAACTCCAGCTGCAGGGAGACTGGGATATAATATACACTGTGACTGGTTAAGGTCGATTACATCAGCTCTCTTAATCAAAACTAAAACCTAACCATGCCAGAAAAAAGAAGAAAAAAAAAAAAAGCCAGGGACAGTAAAACCAGAGAAAAGCCCACCCAGTCCTCAGTCACAGGACGTTTTGGCGAGTCAGAGGTGAGCTACAAAGGGGGCTGAGGGAGCACCTCAACAAGCGAGGCAGCCCTGTCTGGAAAGGGCATGACTGCCCAAGAGGCAGAAAGCACTGGAAAGCTGGAGTCTCCCTTGCTCTGCTGAGCACAGCAGAGCAGCCCTTTACCCACAGACCCCAGCTATCACGTTCAGCCCTTTTTGGTGAGAAGGGGATTAAGATGAAAATAGCAGGTGTCTGTTACTGACATCAGGTCTTCAGGTAGACCATTAGTAAGTGTTTCCAGACTCTGAAGGACTACCAGAGAGCCGTGACAGTCACCCAAACCAGTTTCCTCCAGCTGCCTTTGCTAGGCATGGATCTTCTCAGAGAGCACACAGGGAATTTTTCCTCTGCAAGGCAGGGATCAGTCTTTCATGATTAGTCCCTAAAATGGAATTGAAAAGGATCATGCAAAGGGATGTAGAACAGAATATTTTCAATTTGAAGTGACCTACAACAATCATTCAGTCCAACTGGCTATGCACCTACTGGCCCACTCTCATTATTTTTATACTGTTGAGGTGGAGGACACCTGTTACGCCTATTTGGCTAATCTCAGTTCCTCTCTCCCCCATACATGAATGGATATTCCAATCTTAGCCCTCACCACAGTAACTGACTGTAGTGGTAGACGTGATGAATCAGTGCAGTCATTCAGCATCCAGCTCCTAAATCCCCTTATTTCAGCTGGGATTAAATGTCTAGGAGGGACTCACTGTTTTTCATTCTCCCTCTGTTCAACAGCTTCTCTTCACCTCCAGAAATTGCTGAGGTACTCCAATGTCAGCAAAAGGAGGAAAAAGGATACACACACAAAGAGTGCTCTCTTTGTCACCAAGAGCTGAATCAAGAACCTCCAGAATTACAAGCACAACTTTCTACAGCTCAAGTGCCAGCAACAAACACTGCAGCTACAAATGCCTAATGTGCTTGGTAAATCTGTCT
Source organism: Corvus hawaiiensis (assembly GCF_020740725.1). Taxonomy (NCBI): domain Eukaryota; kingdom Metazoa; phylum Chordata; class Aves; order Passeriformes; family Corvidae; genus Corvus; species Corvus hawaiiensis. Next base: position 26,458,802 of record NC_063219.1, on the reverse strand, counting down.
ACACAGCAGGACATAGACAGCATGCATATTCCCTTCTTCCTCACAAACCCTTGGCACATAAGAGCTTGTTGGAGAGAGAAGAAGCAATGTTGATTGTACTGGCAGAGTCTTGTAGACCAGACACTGGTGTCTCCTGTGCTCACCCACTCCAGCAAAGGGGAGCACATTCCACAGCAACACTGCTGCTGAGGCTACACATTCCTCTGCCATGCCAGCAGGAGAGAAGGATTCAGTATGGCCCCATCTTTCTTATCAGGTGGTATGGGGAACCTCCTCCAGATATTGTTCAGCTGCACTCCCCCAAGCTGCCAGATCTATGGAGCAGAGAGTTCCCACCTGCTGGATGACTTCCTAGGTGTTCAAAGAGCAGGCACACCAATAGCACCCATCACTGATAACAACAAAGTATGCAAGCTGTAAATTCCAAAACAGATGACGTTCTCAATGTGCAGATCAATAGAATTACTGGGGATATAGAGGAGACTTTTACAGGGCAATGCATCTGTCTGGCCAGTCAGGAGATGTGATGCTTTCAGGCCTGGAGGGGAGGGAAGGAGAGCAATTAACTGGGAGGAATCTGGAGTATGTCACCAGGGTCAAAGGTTTAGAACAGCCTCAGTGCTTCCTGGTGAAAAACACTGAGCAGCACTCACAGACTATTCATTACAGAGCCACGTGTCTGCTTCCAGCACATCCAAGGAGTTAATTTCCAGTCCCATTGCCCCCTGGGGAACATGCACACTTAGTCTGGGATCATCTGGTCAGCTGGGAAAATCTTGTTCCACTGTGCTGAGGTGCTCTGCACAATTCCTGCTAAATACTGGGCACTGGAAAGGGCTCTAACTCCCAGTCTATCTCTAAGGAAAAAGCTCCCACTGTAACAGGGAAGCTCAGGTGGGGAGCAGCTCTGAATGAGGAGAGAGGAAGCAAGGAGAAACCCTGTGTGATTCCACAGTGGTGACAAGAGGTGGGTTAAACAGGTGACTTGGGGATGTCAGCAGAAGAACAAAGCAAGGAAAACAAAACTAGTTACAAGAGAGAGGCTGTGAGAAGTGAATCCCTGGCTACACAAAAAACCCTGCTCTTGCTTCCTACGCTATTCCCCATCTGGGAGAAGAAGGCTTGTGCCCCATGTCTGCTGGCCATATAATGATCCCTTTTTTACCTGCTATGACATAGCAGAGAGACAACAATCCTGCAGCAGGACAGGGGTTATCTTCTCATAATGCTCTCTCTCATAACCAGATCTGCCCCACACGAACAGCCCAGAGGTCAAACCCCAAGTCATCTGAGCAACACAGAAGGATGGCGCCGCAATGCTGGCCCTCAAGCCTACTCCAGCTCCCCCATCAAAGAGCTGTGCTGGCAAGTTGTACAAACAAATCCCTCTGGACTCCCTGAACCAGGCAGGGATGGAGCAGATGGCCCTGGGTGTGCTGCTGACTGCAGACATGTCTGTGCTCACTGCTAATAACCCGTGAGCTCACAGGACAACTCCCCTCCCCAGGCTGGTACGTGCCGTCATAGGTCAGGCTATTCCGGGTGAGCCACGGCTGCTCCCTCCCTTCCCCTGCGACAGTTTTTAATCCTCCAGCTCACTGCAAAGCCAGATAAAGTTCGGATGGAAACTTCAGGCCCTTTGATAGCTATTAATGGAGCAGATTTACCAGGGCAGGAGACAGGACTCCACCGCAGCTCCCAGATCTCGGGGCAGATCAGAGATGATGGGATGCATCAGCTGCTGTCTGGTGGCAAACCACACCAGAAGCAGGCATGGATCTGGCATTTAAAAGATTAAGCAGCAACCATGGCTAGGCTCCTTGGTCTGCCCTTGACCTCAGGAGTCCTGGCCCTGCTTAAGGATAGGGCCCATTTCAAGATGGTGCAAGCTAGGGTGAAGAAGGGAATTCTTTGTATGAATCCGACAAAACACCTTGTGAAACAGATTTCAGAGGAGGCTCTAGTGTTGCTGTGGGTTTCAGTCTTGATTTAGTACAGTTCACTGTGACAGGATGGGGCTGTCATCCCAGCCAGCGTTTTTGGCCTCAGGCACCAGACATCTTTTCCAGCGTTTCTCAGAAACCAGTTCTCTTCTAATAATTATAGCTAGACCTGCAAATGCTCTGCATTTCTCACACATTTACAATCAACAGGCACAGACCAGCTACTGTAGCATCTCCAAAGAGAGCCAAATTCCACCCATGGAGCCTCAGTTTTTCCTGCATTTGAGTAAAAGCAACAAGCAAAACAAGGAGACTCAGAGTTCAACTGAAGTTTTGAAAGCACTTTAAGAACCTAGAAGGCAAGATGCTATTAACAAATCAGTAAATAATCACATTCCTCTCATATCACTGATGTGTTTGTAATCTGCTGTTGTGGGCAGAACTATCTGCAGTTAAGATTGGAATTGCTACACTTTGAGAAGCGAGGTAAGGAAGCAGCAAAAGGGAAATACAGAAATTCTCGTATCAGAGATGTGACATTTGCTAGCAATGGTCAGAGAAGTAAAGGCATGAAATAGACTTTAAAAACAGCATTTTTTCTTAGCAAATTTGAAAATGTGCTTTGGGATATCCAAGTTGCAGGTTTTCCTCAAAGACCATTAGATTCACACAATGACTGAGTATTACCTAAATACCACAGCTTTGTAGGACTCAAAAGGAAGCATCTTATCTGGCTGCAGTTTACCCTTTTTTTCCCAGGTTTGTTACAGGTGGAAATATTCCTGAAAGGCAAGCCCCCACACTGATTAGTATAGGGTCTCCAGCTCTGCTTCAAGAATTGGGCAGGAAGGGAATGGAGATCGGGGCATGAGCCCTGTGACCACCAAACTCTCTGACACAGAACAGCAATCCCCATTAAGGACAGACACTTGCTGGCAATGCAGCAGCTGTCAGCATCAAGAAGCAGTATCAGACCAACTAAAAGGCAGTTCAGCTTTGCTCAAAAAAGCAACTGTAACATATTCACATTTATGCTTTCTAATAAAGAAATATATGCCAGCTGCTTAGTGCAGCCACAGTTCTCAGTCAGCACCTTCCCTCGCTCCCTTTTGAAATATCAATGCCGCAACACAACAAAAGCCCTGAAGCCCCAAATATTCTCAACAAACCCCATGTAGACTCATTCTGTGAACCAATAATCTAGTAAAACTCTACTTTTCACGGCATATGGGTCACCCAGGCCAAGGGCCAGTTTAGGGAATGCAACTGATGAGCAGAAAGGCAATAAAATAAAAGCATTTATTTTGTGTCAAAGCTAAATCTGCCTCTGAAACACCTGAATTTAGAGTGGTCCAGCCCCGATGAAGGGGAAGTCATTAAGCCCACAGCCAGGGAACTTCAGCCCTGCAAGTCCACATCTTACTCCCCACTGTATCAGAGAGGGGCTGCACTTATATCTTACTGACATGGGCCCACTGCCCCTAAATCACTCCATCTCCTGACCTCTCCACCCCTCACCAACACCACCTCTGACTTTTGCTGTGTCTGCCAATTCCAGTGCATAATCTCCAAGTCCCAAGTGGGCACTAAGCCAGTAACTACTGTGGCTAATTTTGAATTGCAATAAATTGGCATGTGCCAATGGGACAACTAGCAACAGAACAAATAAGTCCTTGATGCCAGGCTGCTGCCTGTTATTCCATGGAAGACATTCTACTCGGAAGAGAAGAAAACAGTGTCCAAGTCAGATGGAAAGCACAAAGCCACGTAACTTAATAAGGTACAAACAAAGGAAGTTTCATAAGCTTTTTTAAGCCTCATTTCTTCTGTGCCAAGATGCAATGTGACTTGTTCAATGAAGCAGATTTGTGCTCATGGAATACTTAGGTTATTGCATTCAGTTTTGGGGAGAAAAGCACGAGCGGCAGTGGGAATCTGCTCCCCCTCCAGACCTCCCCAGGAGCAGGGCATGTCCTCCTGCCCTCCATGCCTGACTCCAGGCTGGTTTCGGGGACAGCCTGGCTTTCCTCATGCAAGCCTGACACAATTAAGTCTTTCTTTCATACAACTGGACAAAGGAAGATGGGGGTGGAGAGGAAGAAACACCAAACATATTAACGTTTCATTTTAAATTGAGGAAATTATTCCCATAGCTGAGCAATCACCAAGGCCCTTGGATCACCGGAAGATGGGAAAGGGCAATGTCAAACTTGGCACACACAGAGCAGTTCTTGTTTGCTTCTTACTTGCTAACAAGGTTCAATAGATCCCACAAAGACAGGACATTGCCTCTGTTACAGAACTAAGTGTTGGGAAATGAGGGTTCAATAGTGCATTTTGTTAGAGACTTCCTGAATGACCTGGAAAAGCCATTCTAATGTCACATCCATCCAGCTGTAAGGAGGAGTGTTTGGTCAGCATGTCACAGAGTCACCAAATTTATCTCTGGCATTTCCAGCTGGCAAATAAGAGAGGAACAGAGAGAGGAGATGACCAGTTTTCAGTGCTCAGCTCAAGACACACTGAGTTTGATTTTCACAGGTGTCCCTATAGCTAAACTATGTGAGAATTTTCATGCTTAGAGCCATATTCTAAAACAACTAAAAATACTATTTTCAGTTCACATAGCCAAAAAATATGTGAACAGTAGAGACTTTAAATCATTAGGATAGACTGCATGAAGGTCCTTTGCTAATGAAAGACCTTAAGACAAGCATCTCGAGTGTGATTTAAGCCAGATTGATCTCACTCTACAGAAGAGACAGACCCTGTAAGGCCCTTCCAAAGCTGTTCTTCCCAAATCCAGAAGATGACAGCTTCAGTGAAGGTCAATCACTTTGTGTAAAAAAAAAAATCCTATTCAGAAAGACCCCATTCCTTCCTCCATACAACACGAAGTACAATATAAACCCAAGGGTGACTAGATAGTAACAGCATGCATAGCCAAAGGAACACCATGTATGTGTCAAAGAGCCACCACCTTTTCCTAAATACTACTGTATTAAAAAATTTCTGTAGGAGCCAGTCATGCTGCATTGCCTTGAAGGCTCATCTCAAGTATTTTCCTCTGACAGCTGTTAAACAGCAGCCTCACTGTGACCTGCACCTTCAGGACACACTTCTCAAGTTTAACGTGACTCACTGTGGTCACACTGAGTTGCATTTCATGTTTCATCCTTCTCTCTCACTCTGTAGTCAATATAGAAAAAAATAAAGTTCCAGTTTTCTCACTCAGAATTATTTCCTGGAAAACCTGCTTCCCCATAATGGGCTCAAGAGAGAGTTCATGGCAACAAGTTTCACCAGGCTAAAGTCAGCATCTTAAAATACACAGGACATCGAGTGTCTTAGGACCTTAGGTGACCACAAAGAGAAGAATCAGGTCTAACCCCAGTTTCTGGACCTTTCTCCCTCAACTACCTCCACAGGTTTAGTGGATCTCAGGCTGTTCCTGTACCTGGAGCTCAAGAACCTGTCCTGCATGCTGTTGTTGGAGAACTCCTGTCTTGCCTGGCAGGTCAAAATTGCTATACCCATAGGTAGAACCCTGTGCCCAAGATAAAAGCCCTCTTGGACATGGGGCCAGAAGCCCAGTTAATCTTCTGCACTAGGAAAGAGGCCAGGATGATTTTCATTTCCCTGTTTACCTCTTCTTCTCTTTCTACTGTTTTCAGAATTTGCAATAACATCTGCTGACCCCACTCTCTGTCTCAGCAAGACCAACATCCCTGAGGACCCACATTAAAAGCATCTTTGTTTTTGGAGTAGAACCTACAACAGTTTCTCCCCAGCCCATTCCCACCCTACTGACAACACTCAATTCTTTCTCAAGAAGGTACCAAACACTTTGCCTTCAATTTCCATGCTGTGATCAAATCACTTATCTAAAATGGGCTTTGACATTTCCCTGCCTTAATGCCACTCCCACTCTGGGAAGCCTTCACTATCAGGATCTGCTAACACTGTCTCTAACTATAGTATATTGTCATCAAGTAATGCTTTAAAAAAATGTTCGTAGTCCTTTACATTCTTACGAGGCTCACTGCTACTTCCCACAGAACTGGGCTACAGTATCTAAGTGGGATGGGTTGATTCTTGGCTTCCCAGAACACAGCAGTGGGACTTGTTCAAGTCAGAATTCTAAACCAAAAAGCACAGTAAGTACTGTGCAGCTAATCTGTGCTGATTCCAGCCTCATACAGACTCATTAAGGAAAAAAAATAAAGATAGCATTCAAGGGTACACAAAGCCCAGGGGCTCAGTCAATTTTTTGTGGCATCAGCTTTGGCAAAAAGCCTATAAATAACAAGCTCTTTGAAGAAATGGGAAAGCTCCATATGCATTCCCTTGCTTTTACTTCAGATAAGCACTCTCAGTGGGAAAAAAATTTGTTCATATTACTCTTTAATAGCTCCAGTTGAGTGCTAAAGAAAAAAGTACAAACTTAAAAAACCTCCAAAACCCCAAACTCAAGAGCTTCCCAATATCACTGGCAAATATTTAAAAGCTACACCCCAAGCTCATTGTTCCACCTAATATGTTACTCAAAGTAATTTTTTAAAAAAGGAAAAGAAAAAAATCATTACTAGAACTGCTCCCTTAACAGCAGTATGTCCAGTGGTTTTTATTACCTGTCCAAGGAAAAGCTCAAAATACGCTTACAAGGATTTTTAAAACTGGCAATATAGAAGCCTTCTTTTATTCAAGACCCTACAGTAACACCCTCTCAGTGGTCAATAGAAAAAAGACATTTCTGAACAAATCAGCAGGTTTTTTGAGTCATACGACCAGTCTCTCGATTTTCTTCCATCTCAGAACAGGTTGCCAAGCACAAGCTCTCTCCTTCCAACAACAACTACTGTGAACACATTTGCATCAAGGAGATCTGCTCTACTAGATACCAGCAAGATGGACCCTGAACTTGGAGATCTTTAGAGGGAAGATACCACAGAGACTAAGCCAAGACCACCTGGTTGGCCTGGCAGCAAATGCTTTCATCTCTGCAAAGGCCAATCCAGAATGCTTCACTGTTTTTTCCCAAAAGCACAAACCAAGGTGAAGGACACAAGGACACTCACCACACCTGTATCAGGTACAGTACAAATTACATTTCTTGATTGCACCATTTGGGGAGAACAGGGCCCTTGCCCTTCCACATTTCGCCACCTACATCAGGCACGGATTTACCAGCAGTGTGAAAGGGGATGCTGTCCCCCTGTTACCAGTCACGTATGTTCCCACAGCAGGCAATGACATGAGTTCAGCTGCCCCCTCCTCCCAAAGGATCGCAACTATGTCCTCAACATAGAGCTGTGCAGACTTCTCAAGTGTCTTTTTCTTATGTGGAAGAAGATGCCAAGGGCAGCTGAGAGAGCACAGCTCAGCTGACATTAGCACAGGGCAGCAAGAGTGCTGTGCTGAGGTTCTGCCACACCTGCACCAGACAGCAGGGACTGCTGAGTATCTGTATCTTGTGAGTTTGGGAGATGAAGCCAGAGTGGGAGAGGCACCTCAGGGTGCTTTTGCTTTTTTTGTTTTGATTTACTTTAAAGAGTGAGGGCTCCTTCATATGCTAAAGCAGCAGCATTGTCTGCTAAATCCTTAAACAAGGTACATGGCAAAGCATGCAGTGCTCCTAGTTATCAACGCAGTCGCTTCTGTCCTTCACAGTTTCCAGTTCTCAGATATCCAGATCTGGTTCAAGCTCAGCAGCTTTTATTTTTGATGGCAGTCTCAGAGCTCAGTTACCAGCCTTGGACAAGATGGCTCTGCTCAGCTTCATGCTGGAAGGGTGTCGACAGATGCTGAATATATTACGAACAAGTGGACATGAGCTGTCACTCCCTAAGGAGAAGAAAAAGGCACACTGAGGAAATTTGGTCACTATAAATTAGTTGGAGGGGGGGTCTGTTAAAAGATCTTCAGATTGTTTTTATTCCTGCTGTGCACCATACATTCACCAACATTAAAACAGGCCCATGAAACAACACAGGAACAGTAACTTAAAACTGCCACAAAGTATTTCACGGAGAGCACTAGGCAGCTAGAAATGGCTCAAAACATCTCTTTATTTGATGAAGTGCAGAAAGAAAAAGTATTTCCTATTCTATTTTCCTCTAAGAAAGGCAGTACCAATCTACCACTCATATCTTTACAGATGTCACATGGTGGAATGCCTAGGGATTTCAGTTCTATCCCATACACAGTTGCTGAAATAATCAGATTCATCAGTCAGCAGAACTCCTTTCATTCACAGGAGTGCTGATGGACCAACTCTTCTCTCTCACCCTGGTACTCCATGCCCCAGAAAATCCCAAATCCAGGCAACCAGGACTGCCAATTACAGCATCAGTGCAGCTCCAAAAGCCTGGTCTGCTTTGTATCATCATTCATCGTATGTGACCTCAAGGCAAAAGGCCTTTCTTGTTCCAGATTTGTTTGATTACAGTGGGATCCCGACCCTGGAGTTTTACTCTTCAGAAGTGCTGCAGTACTAATGCACTATCACACTAATGAGAATGAAACTGGACCATGTGTCCGGCTTAGCAAAGGGCAGAAAGGTTGCAAAGCACACTCAACTGAAAATCTTCAAGTCTCCTACAGAAAAAAGATGCAGCTCACTCCACAAATCTCAAGTGACAGTGGATAACACTGCTGGTGCTGCTTATGTAAGTGTAGTTTTGTGAACTTGAAGAGCAAGGACTGAAAGAAGTGGAAGCAGAGGGGACAAGGAATGATAAAAAAACCCTTTCCAGCAAATTTTTCCCCTGTCATAAGCATCCAATTGTTTCTGACAAGGAACACAGAAGCAAGGTAAGGTGGATATAAAGACATGGGGACTGCTGACATGACAGAGCAGTTCTGAGGGCATTGATGCAACCCAGTACCTCTACCCTGATTGTACATTTGCACCTTCATTTCAGACAAAAAAGAAGCCAAACCTAGGAGCTTTCCTGTCTTATAAAGAATGGATGAAACCACTCTTCTAAATGCCGGTGTTGTTCTCAGTTCATCTGGTTTATGCATATGGCTTCTCTGGGCACCACTTGAAACCACACCTTTCTGCCCAAGTAACTCCGTTAGCACTGTCTGAAGTGACATGTCACCTCTCCAGAAACATGAAGCAAGTAAGTTGTTCATGATGTTCACAGAGGGTTGAGGAGTTCCACCAGCTTTCATGGTACATTTTTCATTATAATGTCAGAGGAACGTTAGAGCAAATCCTTCATGCACCTAGTGGAGGATATGGAGCCTCAGGGCCTAGTCAAAGAGGCAGATATTCCTGCTTGGGTTAAAAATCTGCTGCCAGACCAGGCCTTGCAAAAGACAGCATCAGAAGAAAGTCATATTCCTGAAAGAACAGAAGCTTACCAAAGGTCTGTAATGGGAGACAAAAACATTCCTCTTTGGGTAATTAATCTGAAATAGCCCTCTAAGCAATAGTGACCAAAAAGTGCTCTCACTCAAGCACCATTTAACGGTGTCAAGTTATGCATAAGCTCAGGATATTTCTGGCTCAGCCATCACTGGACAAGGATCTGCTCCTCTCTCTCTCTCACTGTGCTTCAGTACCATTTGCTTGAAGATTAAACGGAACATGCTTCCCCTGATAGTCCTCATCCTTCAAGGCAAGGCTGAGAAGCACATTGCCAGCTCTGCTCTCTTGGTCTAGCCTGCTGTGGGAGGCAGGAGGATTTTTCTCTTGCAACAAGGTTCATTAACAGGAGACTCTTCTGAAGCGTAACAGAGATGCAAGGCAAGAAATGAAATGTCAGCAGTCAGCTTAGACCACATGGTATTTCCAGATGGCTTATGGACATCCACCCACAAAACATGTCATTAGCTGTGCACAGGTGGGGGTAAGGCTACCAGCCAATTCTAAGTTCAGCTTGCCCAGAAAACCCAAAACCGCCCAGTCATACTGACAGCCCCACAGTTATGAATATTTGCCACACATTTAACGAGAGCAAACCCAAAGTGCCAAAATAGGCAATAACCCTTCAACACTCTGGTATCTTAAACAAGTATCTACCGCAACTAGTCCACGAAAATCCATGAAGGTTTAACACCTCCCTCTTTCACATTCAGCCATGGTTTGAAATTCCGGTTACATTTTCATTTGCAGAAGACCTTTCCTGTTTCTGTATCTTATTAAGCACACACACGCAGACAAACACAAAATCACCATCTAAACTTAGACCAGAGAAGTTAACTCTGCTGTAAATGTCACCAGGTTTAAGTCATGGCTGGGAGAATAAGTTTGTGTTACTGTCAATCAAAAGCCAGGCAGAGACATATTGCTGTATCAAACACCATTGCCAGCTGTCTCCCCCAAAGCAAATGCAGGGTCTGTTCTCAGAATCTGCGAGCCCTTGCTGTGGCTATTAATAACCAGGGGAACTGTCAACAACCTGCAGCTCTCCCAAGGCCCAGCTCCATATGCCACCACTTGATGTTACAGCCTCACTTGGAAAGGCCTGAAATTTCAACTGGATTCATAGGAAACAAGAACATTTTATATATGAATCAATGCAGCTGCCCCTGGTTTGCAGAGCAGCACACATGAGAAGGCTGAGCTGAGCACAGGCTCAGCTCACCTACATCATCCTTCAGGGGTGTGTCACAAAGAACCAGCATTTGCTTTGCACCATCCCAGTCACATCCTACTACAGAGTGAGAGGGAGGCAGCCTGGCATTTGGAATCTCTCATCTCTGAAAAAGGGCTCACTGAAAATATAAGATTCTCTGGGAAACTGGTGGATACTCAATAACCTGGGAGCAAACCCCACTGCTTTTATTTGAAGGATTCCAGCTTTGTGGCAGTGCTTGTGGACAAAACCAGGCCCCCTCATTTTGTTTTGAATCCCGGATATGAAAGGGTGTAAAGAAGGGGATTGTCTTGTTACATACTACAGACTTTAAATTTCCAATACAGACCTTTCAAAGCAGAACAGAGACAGCACCTATAGAAAAAGTAGAGTAATGAGAAGGAAGACATGATTTGTGGCTTTCTGCATGGAGCAAAGCTGGGCAGTACCTAAAGGAGGGGAGTTACACCCTTCACCTCAGTCCCTAGGCATGTATATCACTGGAACTACAGCCACCAGTACCTGAGCACTCCTTGCCCACCACATTACTTATCTGTTTATCCACTAAAAAGCACTTGTATGTCTACAGACATAATCATTATTCCTTCAATCCTCTGCCATCATTAAAATGACACAAATATCAGAATCAACAGTTGCTAAGACACCCACGTGCTCAGTTATACCCCCTGCTACTCTGTCCTGGCCTCCCTCTTGCTTGTGTTCTTCTGTTCCCCATCTTCACATGCTTTTGTTACACATCTGGTACATAGAAGCAGTGCCACAGTTCTAAATGGTCCCAGCTCCTGCAAGGAGAGTCAAACACACAGTTCTCACCCTTCCTGTGCAGCTGACTTCACCCTCAGCACAGTTGCAAAAAGGGTTTAAGGGGCCTCTTGGAAATTCAGGGGTCAGAGTCTGGGCTTCTCTGTTCCATCCTACAAAAGTTGCACAAATCAAAGTCCTTTGCAAACAGTTACAATGAAGAACCATAAACTTACCGTGCTCAGATAATAAGCAAAAGGGGAGAGATGTGAAGTTACAAGGAGGACAAGTTACCTTGCCAGAAATTATTAACTCAAATTGTATTTTCATTATCAGCCCAGGATCTCCACTTTTAAAATACAACTCCCTTCCCCATCCCATCACAGCATTTGATAAGCAAAAGGCACCTGGTATTTACATAGGTTAATGTTTCTCATTTAAAAAAAATGGGATAAGCTTCACTTCGACGTAAGGAAAACTCCAGAAGAGTTTCAACATGACATATAAACTGATACTGTCAGAGTGGTTCTCCAGAAGAGTTTCAACATGACATATAAACTGATATTGTCAGAGTGGTTCTGATTTATTGCTTTGACTTTATCAATTGTGTTGTTTACAGGAAGCTTGAAATGGAGACAAAATAAAGATACTTTAGTCTGGATCTGAGCTCACTCCTGCATGGGGGCAAACTCTGCTGTGCCCTGTGGCCTTGCTGCATAAAGGTCAGCCATGATCACAGGAGAAGTTACTATACAGGGGAGTATCTGGGTCGTTAACGCACAAACTTTATTTAGCATAGACTTCATTTATTATGAAGATTCACCTACTTATTAATACTATGAACATTACATCTTCATGCTGGAGCAATCACTAGGAGCTTGCAATTTTTAAGTACACAAGTGAAAGCATCCCAGGAATCAGAAAGGAACCTGCACTCCAGAAGGAAATCTCATACAACTTGTAGCTTCAGCTGTGATATCCACTGCCACCTCAGTCAGGAAGTTCAGCATCACCTCTGAAATCACCACAGAGCTTTCTCTCCCACCAAAAACTTTAACAACTTCATGTGTTCCCTGTGGGAATTTTCATCTTTTTGGGAAAAAAAAAAAAAAAGAAGAAGAAAGAAGAAAACCACAACAAAACAACAAACAGAAATAACCAAACAGAAAGAACAACAACAAAAAAACCCCAAAAAAATAAACCCACCACTCTTTCAGTGTTTTGTTCTTATTAAAGTTGAGAGTTCCTACAGAAAACACTTGTCACTGAAGACCTGATTTAGTCAAAGTTTTCAGCTACGATGCTTGTCATGATAATGAAAATGTCTTCATACCAACCCAGATACAGAAGATTAAAGACCACCTGACTTGTTCTGCGAGTCATTTGGTGCTAATCTTGTTATACAGGCTAACAATAAAATCATAATGTCTGTATGGAGCCCGAAGGCCTTGCTGACCTTCTGTGGTTAAAGTACACTTATTCCATTGCTAGCAGCACTCACAAAAGGAGGGCCGGAACTGCATCTAGTTGCTTTTATCTCCTCTTGCCCAAGAGTTTATTTGTAAAGGATTACCAGGAGGCAGCAAGTTCAGATACAACTCAAGCTGTCTCTGGATCACAGCAAGCCTCTTTAACCACATCACTCCGTTTCGACCTAATGCACATTCACTGCTGCCTACCTTTGGTTATGCCACCATAACTGCAACTGCACAGCATTGTGAAGTCCCCTCTGTCATTCAACATGGGCTGCAAGAACACCATCAGGACATCTTTATGTCTAAAGTCACTAAATCTTCTATGCCAAGATTTCTGTATTTCACAAACTTTTTCTAGATTCCCTTTTCAGTACCAGGAGCCAGTGCCTTGAAACCCCACCTAACACACTTCAAGTCACACATACAGAACAGAGAAGCTCCTACTGGTATCTAAGAACATTCACAGCCTCTTACATTACATTTCATATTCAACATGTTAAACTGACAAGCCATAGACACCCTTGCACTACACTGGATGACCAGGAAGGATTCAAGGATTCCACTTAAGAAGCTGGACCAAAGAACCTCCTAACACATCTCTAGTCCTGGACTCACTCTGCAGCAATATGTACACGTATGTCCCAGCCTTGCAGCAAGTTTGCCCTCAGAGGAAGGCGGCCAGACTCCTTTGCTGTTCAGTGCTGGCTGTGCAGTGCTGCTGCAAGACTCAATGGCCTGTAATGCTGTAAGACACAACGACCTGACAGCACACACTGGAACAAGAGCAAACTCAGCACAGTATGCTTTCTAACTCACACTTTATTCTAACTCATACATTACAACTATGTCCAGTAACCAGTCAGGTCGTGTTGTGAGTTTTACTGTCAGTACAGATCACCACCACAGTGACAAAAGCACCAAACTTCAGGTAGATTCACCAGTGTAGGAGCTCTTCAGTGCCAGCACTCCATTCATCTCACTCTGCTGCACAAAATTTACTGCGAAAGCCAAGTAACAAAAAGGGACCAAGCAAGCTTTTGTACTTCTGTCCCACAGGATACATTTAAATGCTTTGTTACAACAAACAGAGCAAGTTATCTATTCTAAAACTTGCCTCATTTAAACATTAACTGTCTCCAGACAGTCATGTACAACTTTGCGTTAACGATCAATCTCCCAAACAGCTTTTTGAAAAGCTTGTCACTGGAACAGAGACCTGTTTGAATCTTTACTACAAAGTCAACATCTAAAGCATTTTTATTCCAAATAATTATGTGCAAGAGATTTTGCCCTTCTTCATCCCACACATGAAATACAACAGAGGCCTTCTCATTTGCCCAGTTCCTTGCAGTGGATTTTTTCCATAGGTAACTTAAGAGTAACTTTTGTTTTGACATAGACCCCCTTATCCTGGTGGTTCCCCAGCCTGCTTCTGTTCTTCCTGCTGCTGAAGTCAGGGAAGAGCCAGAACCAGCAAAAGAAGGGAACTAAGATTTCAGGGACGAGAGTGATTGAAGGTTTTGTTCACCTACTCAGAAAATGAAATTCCCCGAGAATGAAACCTGCGGAGGACACTCCAGATCTATGCTCAAGGCGAACAGGAAGGGCAGGAATTCAATACATGAAATAAGGCAGAAAAACCACAACAGATGATCTGGCACTGTAGGAAGCATCAGAGAGCAGCCACAGATGACATGTGAGAGTTGCTGTAGAAGTTATTACTTCTCTGATTATCCATTAAAGCAACTGTCAGTCAGGGGTGAGATGGACAGTGACAGCCAGGCAAACACAGGCATCACAAACAACCTCCACCATGTATCACCAAAAATCATCCTTCTCAGCAGAGACAAGGGGATCAATGAGGGAGGCACTCGGTGCAAAGCCATCTCACCACTCTGGCAGCCAGATCTGAGAAGGCAATTTTGCTTTGCTCATATTTGAATGGGAGTGTCCAGCTTGCACCAACATACTGTGCTTCTAGTGGTTCAACACAGCATGGGTGGGGGTTGCCAGTTTTACTTTAAAAGTACCCCAAGAACACAAATGACACATGAAAGGTACAGTGTCATTCATCCAACTTCTTCAGAATGGGGAGAAAAACCCCACTGAGTTTTTAGACCATCACCACAAACAAATCTGTTTCATCAGCACAGGATTCCAGATGCAGGAGACCAGGTTAGGAAAAAAAATAAGTGTCTGAGCTCACTCTGCAACAGTCATGCTAGATTGTGGGTAGGATGGTGGTTCAACTTTTTTTTCCCAACTGTAAACAGCACAGGGAGTTAAACAGACAGCAAGGCCAGAAGATACTGGGTTGAAATTACAGATCTGGCAATAAACACAAAAGAATGTCTCGTGATTTTCAGCATGTGGTCTGCAGACTTCAAGGCCAATGAAGAACAACTATGGAAAGCAAGCTGTATATCTGGCATTTACAGAGAAGGCCAAACCCCTGGAAAAGAAAATTAAGGCCCCATGATATAAGAAAAGGTTTGAAGCCCTGCTCTAGTTCATCTAGAATATGGATGAGACTTTTTTTCATGAGGTACATTCCTCTTCATGGTTTTAAGGGAACCTTGTTCAATACCACTGACACATTCACATACAACTCAACTATGGGAATGGAAAAAAACCTCCTTCCCCTTAGACACAACTCACAGTCTGCCAGGTCTAACCCCCCCAACAGGAGCCATTACCTGGTGTGTCTGACAACAGAACAAGCACCTCATTAAGACTAACACAGCACAATCTACTCCAATTATGAATAAAGACTTAAACCTGGAGTGAATGGAGTACGAAACAAAAGAACCATAGTGATGAGATTTCTTGCTAAAAACCTTATAAAGCCTTCTCTGTTTTCTGTAATTCCCAGGCAGAAGTAAGGGCAACTAAGTAACATCTCTTTTTTGGTCTTTAAACACAGAGCCATGCCAGGCCTGCCAGTACAGCTGTCCAAAGTTATGTATCCAGTAAGGCTCCTACCTCAGCCACATTCAGCAACACCAGTGTCATGGCTGTGGTCACTGCTGGGAGCGGGAGAGGACACACCTCAGTCCTCGGTGCTGCAGGTGCCAGCGTGTGCCACGTGCTGGCTCACACGAGTGTCCTTCCAGCACAGTCACACCAGCCCCCTGGGCAGCTCCTACACACTAATTTTGGCTCAGCGTGGCTTTAATAAAAATGAGTCATGACAGCAACCAGCAAGTGTTCCATGGCTGCTGCTATCCACACTGGTATCTCAGGAAAGCAAAAATGGCATGTGCACACATCTTTGTGCCTTCATTCCCATGAGGCAAGTGCCATCACCCAAATAATTCTGCTATCACCTGCAAGAACGAGGTAGGCACTGAGGCTGCTGTCAGCAGCTGCTCCATTCCCCCCCATATTGGACAATGTGGCAGATACCTGCTGGGCATGGGACAGTGTGTCAAAGATTAAACATGAGCTTTTGAGTTCTCACTGGAAAGAGAGGTGCTCTGCTGACTCTCTTCCTTATCAGTCATGGGCACAGAATAAAACCTCCCCGTTGGATCCTATCCTGCCACAGGTTTCACTTCCCATGCCTTTAAACAGCTCTGCGTGACCACAGCCAAGCAAGGACAGGAACTGGAGTGCTTCCATGGAGGGGAACAGAAACCTGAGAAGGGAGGAGAACTTCTTTTACCAGGTGGGTGTTCCCTGGCTCATTCCCCATTCCCAACCTGCTCCTCCAACACCTTTCCCCACCAACTACCACACTTTAGTTTCAGAGATGTGCAGCCTGCAGAGTTTCAAAGGTGTTAAATTACCAAACATTATTACTGAACAAAGACAGGGTTTAGGAAAAACAAAATCCCAAAACAAACACACAACTGAGATTAGCTGCATAAAGTATCTTTAAGAGTGAAGGTAGAAGAGAACAGGGAACAACGTTTGTCTGTCCCTGTTGATTCACTGTTACCTGCACCTGGCCACAAAGGGTCACACTCACCCAATATTTAGCTTCCCCTTGTGCAAACCTCGACCTCACTCATCCCTTTTCTCTTCTTCCTCTCCCAGAATAAGACAATAGGAAACACTCTCTGGTCAGTGTGGCGACTCTGAGCCGAGACACACCAGACACACACGCACCCCAGGAGGCTCTGAAATCACACTGGAATCACTGCGTGATGTCCCAGCAAGAGGCAAGTGCTGAGAAGCACGTCCATGCCCCGGGCTGCAGCTCCCAACAAAAGGAGCCTTTGTCCCCTGGTGGCTTTCGCAGGACTGTGCCAGAATCAACACGGATCGATTCCAGCAGCGCTAGGAAACAGGATGGGATAGGAAAGAATATAGGCTGTTCCTACCTTCTGTGCACCTCTGACTTGCACTTGGGGGGGACTGCATATCAAAGGGACCTGGCTTTTAAGAAGAGTATCATCCTAAAAACCTTCAGGTACTTCATAGGAGACATGGAATCCATCTTCTGTAGACAGCTTAAATATACAAAACATTCAAAAGTACTGCCACCTAATCACTTCCAAGTGAGAGAGTTGATGGTAGCAGTTTCCAGAGCCAAAGTTCTGCTTTAATTCATCTCCTGCAAGAAACAATAGGACCTTCCTTTGAAGTACATTCTCCAGCACAGATGGATACAGCATCCCCTCCATCCTCAGTTCCACAATGGAACTAGCCTGCTCAGGGGATGGAAAGAAAATCTACCTTGGACTGGAGAAATTCCCAAAGCACAGAGGAGTCTTTGCAGAGGCCACAGTTTCATGAATACTTAAAGGCTTTCCCAAGAAGGCCACTGAAAAAGCCTCATTTCCCACTCTCTCTCCTGCCTCTGTATCACTGTCCCTCCTTGTGCTAAACCAAGAATGTGAGGGCTAAATGCTGAAACAGGATTGAGAAACAAACCTCCATTCAAAATAGCAATACAGGTTGGGTTGAAAGCAACCAATGGTTTCTGATGTCCCAGCATGGCTCACAAGGAGTGGAGGATTGATTTTCCAAGCAGCACTGCTGTTCTTATGCCCTATTGTAAATTGTTGGGCCATTGTTTTCAGTCAGTCATACGAGTAAGGGTGAATTTTGGGCTAAAGGACTAGATTCAGTGGCTGGGCTGAATGTCTCCTGTTTCTATCAATCTGGAAAACACCAAGATTTAGACTTGCTAAACTTGTATAAACTTGTGTTTCAACTCTAAAAATTTCCCATCCATTCCTACAGTGGGAAAATCACTGCCAAGCCTTTTTCTTTTTCAAGATAAGCTGCTGAGCTCTAGTCCCAGCATTTCAAAATTTTTTGAACTCTTAATTATACAAGGGAGATGCAGATAAGATGCAGCCACAACTTCAGACAAACCCATTCAAATTCAGTGGTTTAGGAACTAGTTTATTGACTGAAAACTTTGGCTTTGCTCACCAAGAGTAATTTCCAAACCTCAGTTTTTACACCCTTTCTATAACACTTGAAGTTCTCACTGAGATTCAAGTGTTAAAAAAAGTGTGAATCTACTGTTCTCAGCCACACAGAGTATGACCAAATATCATGGAGATAAAATTGTAATGGCAAAACTCCAAACCAACTTTACTACTTATCTTCACAGCTCATGTAACTTTTGGGATAGGTTTTGCTGTCCACTCAAGACAAACCTTCCAAGAAACTGAGCACTGGGTTTCTGAGACTTCATTACTATCAGATTTTTAAAGACGTATCATCTAAACTATAAAAAATTTTTAAATTATTTTTATATCTAAACTGTTTTTAAAATTACATAGCTTTTTGAGACAGTTTCTCAGCCTGATGAGACCATTCTGCAATTGTGTTATCTCCTGTCAGGATGAACTCTGGAAAGCAGTTAAGAGCTTAAAACAACCGTATATTGCCCAAATCACTAATGAAACTTTTGAATGAAAGGAGAGCCAATGCACTTTGTAATGTTATTTCCTCAGTAACAACCAGAGCCCTATTATTAAATGCAGGCAGGGATCCAAGAGGCAGCTTCGTCTGGATTCTGATTTGATTGCACAGCTGCCACAGGCAAAGGTTAAAGATGATGGGAAGAGAAAGAAAAAAATAGAACAAGGAGGATCTAGAACAACAACTAAATAGATATTACTGTGGAACACCACAGATCCTGAGAAAGAAGCCTTAACTTGGAAGAGTAAGGGTTGACTGTGTTTTGGCTGGTGTATGATTAGAGGACAGAAAGCTCTGAAGAGTTGTTTGACGTGACAGCTTCGGGTTTTCCAAGAGTAGGAAAACACAGTCGAAGCAGGAGCACTCCTGACAACAAAAAGGACCTGGGAGCACAGTGACAGGACCAGGCTCCCAGGGCTTCCCCTGGATCTCTCTGGGGAAAGCCCTTCTCAGTAGCTGAGGAGGGTATCCAGGCCTTAAGCACCTGGCTTTCTGCCAAGCATGGAGATGGCTGGGGATTACCATGTGAGATCCAAAGGAAGATGTGATTGGAAGTAGGAACTTGAACGATGCACAGCTGATGCTATCTAGGCCTTAGGTGCTTTGCTAAGCAGATGAAAGGAAGAAATAAATGCAGAATCAGACCTGATCACCAGTTTCTTGTGAACAGGAGTATCCAGCTGCAGCTATTTTTCCACATGCATCTGTGGGTGAGCGTGCAATGCTTGGACATCTTCCTTTGAAACAAGCACAGAACCTTCTTCTGTATCAAAAGAAACAAGCACATCACACAACAGCACTGGTACTGCCCCAGTGCAAGCACAAAACACTTTCTTTCTCATCTCTGACTTCAGAGCAGGGACATAAATAAACCAAAGACGCTCTCTGAAAGGAGGCAGTCTGTCTCTGCCAATCTTCACCAGCACAGCCAACACAAACCCAGTACATTTCTGCTATGGAGAGCAGGGCAGTCTCACCCACATCACAGCAGCACTGTCAGGAGGAGAGCAGGCTACGTGCAAAGGCTTGGCACACACGTGTGTTCAAAGACTTTTTTTCACCCCAACACAGAACCACTTCCTATTCATTATTTGAAGATGTCAGAATGAGACTTCTAGAGAACAAGTAACTTGGCCATAGCTGTACAAGGAGTATGCAATAGTGATACAAAGCTACCCTGAATTACATGTAGGTCAATAACAAACATTAATGTTTATTACTGAAGGAATGGAGAAGCTGTCACAGTTCCCTTCAAACCCAGGAAAATCTGCCTCTGTCACAGATGCACTGTTCAGTTTTGCACAAACCATGATGCCACCTTCTCTTCCTATCACAGAGGAGTAAGTATTCTCACATAGCCTCTGAGGAAGCACGATATAAAAAAATCAGGTGCTTAATTTAATAACTCTGAACATTGTCCCTTACCACTGCTAGGGCCATTGTGTATGGTAGCACTACACTCTTGCAAGGCAAGATTTCTGACAGGTAGGCAAGTCCAGCTGGACAAGGATGTTGATTATGTTCCTGGCTCTCTTTCAGCCTTCCGGGTTTTAAATACTGGGTAATGGTGAGGGCGGGATGAAAAACTGTTTACTTTTGTGACCTTGAGTCAGCATTGCATAGGCTACATCTCAGCCACACAGAGTTTTTTCCTTCCAAGGACATCAAGTAAAAAAAGTGAAAACCAGCCTAAAGAACATTCCCAAGTGGTCATTCTCAAAGTGAAATTTATTGCTTGGACAAGACAGGATTGAAGTATCCAGGATGCACAGATATTGGTCCCAAGATATACTAATACACGTAAATGAACACAGCTACTCCAACTGTCTCTTTTTTTCCTGCATACGCATGTTACTAGCAGGAACTAGTTCGGAAGACAAAAGAAATTAGTTGCATCGGTGCAACATGCCCCAAGGACAAAGCACAAGGACAGGGGAACTGACTCACCTCACATTATCTCCTCCTCTTCTCCTCCCTGCAAGACCCCCCCAGAGCAGTCACAGTTGATTGAACAGAGAATTTCCTGACTTGCACCTTTTTTTTCTTTACAAAAATGGCAAAATCAATCCAAGCATGACTGACAACTAGAAGGAACACCAGAGAGAATGACAGCAACAAACAGAAAGCAGATCAATGGATTTTAGTAAGGAAGCCTTAGAGCCAGACAGCAAAGGCAGCAGAAAGCACTATACATGAATTTTCATCTCTCAGCCTGTCACCATGAAAACAGATTCTGTTTTCATATATTTTCGTCATGTTTCCAACCACTTGTTAACATCCCTGCTTATCCTGGCCACAGTTTCAGGGTAACACACTAAAAAGCTATCTGGGTTGGTGCATGCACATGGGGTTAGAGTAAAAGGGCTACCATGACTACTGGGGACAGTATCCTGTGAATAAAAATATCATCGGAAGGTTACTATAGTCAGAAAACTAAGGGAGGTGGCAGCAGAGGGAAGAAATTAAAGAAGAGTTTGTTGTCTTGACACAAATCCTCTTTTCCACTTTTTCATCTCCCATCACCCAGAGACTCCTTGCGGGTGAGTGCTTTAAGCATGGCACAACAGTCTGCACGTCTTTCAGACCCCAGGTTTCCCCTTTTTGCATCTTCCCCAGTAGCTTCACCACAGAAAAAATCTTAGGGATGGGAGGGAGGAATGGGGGGGGGACAGGTCAGGGAGGGAACAGGAAGGACTTAGATAAATATGCACAGCCCAGCTCTGATAAGCAACCCTACAGCAACAGACCACAGCAACTGAACAATGCTCTCTGTTTGAACAGCCTTCCCTCCACGTCCGACCTTATTTTTTTAAAAAAAAGATAGGGACATCACTCAAGTCTTTTGGTTTTCCACGTGGGAGGGAGCTGATGTTTACATTACAAAGACACGTCTTAGTGCCACAGATCCACCAATGGCTCAAGGAAGAACAGAGAAGGAAGCTCTGAAGGCAGCAGGTTCCAAACATGACAAATTCACCTCCAAAAACAAGTACTTGTTTCATCTGATGAGGAAAAACAAATGCTTTTCTTTCTGTTCTCCATTCCACGAAACAAGGAATTAGTCATCCCTTAAAAAGGACACCTGGTTCCTCAGCATCAGGAGACTGAAAATGCAGGAATAGTTAATTTTTTTCTGGCCCCTTACACCCTTGCCCCTACTCATTCTGGCTAAAAATATCCATCAAGGCTTTTGATACCCTTCCACATCTACAGCATGTCTGGCTTCAGGCCCACGCCATCCCTGGGCTTGAAGAACGTGCTTGCAGGGTTCTTCCCTCAATGGAGGGGTCAGCTGTCCCTTTCCCTTCCACTGCCCATCACTGCAGGCTGGCAGGCAGACACTACAGG
This sequence comes from Corvus hawaiiensis, assembly GCF_020740725.1. Classification (NCBI taxonomy): domain Eukaryota; kingdom Metazoa; phylum Chordata; class Aves; order Passeriformes; family Corvidae; genus Corvus; species Corvus hawaiiensis. The sequence continues at coordinate 26,436,803 of NC_063219.1, read as the reverse complement.
CTCTCAAGGAGGGCTTTATTTCCAAGGCCTGCCACTCCACCGTCCCATCCTCGTTTTCATTCACAGCCCCATTCATGAGGGTGAAACCTTAACTCACCCAGGCAACCAAGCTGTGTTGCTGTTCCTTGCTGACTGGGGGGCCCAGTATCTGTGTCTGCAGGGCTGTGAGGATGGGCATGGGGAACACTGCACAGGCAGCCTGTGCCAAGGGCAGCAGTGGTGTTAAGAACCTGTTCAAGGGTAGGACTCAGCCCCCACAAACACCTGCTCCAGAAAAACAAGGCAGACCATCACACTCTAGAGATTTCTTCGGCAATCCCTTTCTTTCCTGTCCTTCTAAAGTAGCCGTTTTTTAGATAAGAGCTGGAACTAGTGTCATTTCCCCTAAAGAAAAAAAGCTTCATTTCCTCCTCTGGAAGCCCCAGTCCAGCCCTCACCCTTCTCCTGTTCTTCACTACCCCTAGTGCAGTTGGACCCTGTTTCTCTATTCAGCTTCCTAATACACATTTGTTTCTTTTACACGGTCAGATCTTCTCCTGTGACAAGGAGAACATTTCCATTCCCTTTCTCAAGCAGCCTGTGCAACTCCCAGCACACTGTGCTGCTCTCAGACTTTGAACACCAAAAGGTTTCTGATGGCCAGGTCACTCCTTAACCCCCTTCTGCCACAGGGCTCCTCTGTCTACCACAGAGTGGTGCTGCCTCCCATTTGAGATCCTAGCATCCCACCAGGTAGGACTCTGCTCCTTACACCATGGGAGAGGACTGGAGATAGGAAACAGAGGTTTTAGAGCAAGTCCAGTTTAGCTTCCAAGATCTGGCAGGACAGAAGGATCTTTTATTTTTTTCTTGTTTTATTCCAGAAGACTTTACTGGGTGCCTCAAACATCACCACAACTCACTAGTGACAGTTTTAATGACCCAGCTTCCCACACAAGCACCTTACTATCTGCCTCCTCAAGTTCTTCAGGGCAGAGTAGTTCCCCAGAGCTGCTTTTTTGGTTGACTTTTTCACAAGCAGACTGCACTGTTCTGCTAACAGGTCTGCCAGCTCAAATTCACCTCCTGAGCACCTCTCCCTTCCTTCCTTCCTCAAGTATCCATTAACTCCCATTAATCCAGCCTCCTGGATAATCAGAGTAATGCTCTTTAAACACAGAACACAGGGCAAAGCCACTCTCTGTCTGCAAGTTGTGTTAGAGGGCATGGTGACCCTGCAGGTAACGTGATTGGGAATATTATGCTCCAGAGCCTCCAAATAATCCATTTATGGAGAGGGCTCCCCAGAACAGGACATGAGTAGTGCAGAAAAGGCACTTTTGCTGAGTCTCCTGCCATACTCAAGTACACCTGGCTAGACAGCAACTTACTGCAGTCCTAAATCAATGTGTTCCCTCCCCCAACCACCCTGGACGACACTTCACCTAATTTAAGAGTGACTTTGAATGAATCATTTCTGCTTGTGTGAAAGAAAATCATCTAGAGAAGAGCTAGCAGCTCTTCTCCTGGTAAATTGTCCAGGTCATTAGCATCTATACTGTGCAGCAGTTGTCAAAAGTCAGTTCATTGGAGCACTGAAGGAGAAAACACTGGGACTCTTCACCACCACAACAGTCTGCTTTTCTGACTCCCTGGTAGCACTGACCTTGGAGCAAGAACTGAAAAGGAGGTTTTGGCACCCATTGCAGGAGAAACCAAACTGGTGCACCATGAACCAGCAGAAATGGAAAGCTGCTGTTAGCACTTATCAAAAACCTTGAAATTAAGGTGGCAAGGAACTGTAACATCACTTAATTCTCTCTTTTGTCCCGGGAAAAGAGCCATTTAGATTGCATTAATCTGTGCAGCTGTATCCTCATTCCTCATTCCCCTTTCTGTGCAGTAAGGCAGTCAGCTCACCACGCACATGAACGGGCTAGAAGAGGGCAGGTTTTTCACCCATTCCTGCCAGTCTGAGGAGATCAGATTCAGCGAATTCAACAGTCAAGGATAAAGACAAAGTTTTTCATTCAAGAGTAACAACTGATTTTTGCTGCCACTTAACATTAAAAACAAACCAAAATTAATTAGTTTAGGACACTAACATTAAGGATGCGGCTTCTTACATAAAAATCCCTCAAGTGACTTTCAGAAACGACTGGGATGTAGCACTAACCTCTGAAACGGCTCTCACAAAGAAAAGGTCACTACAAGTGGGAGACTGGCTCAAGAGCACTGCAACAAAAAGCCAGCCATGGAAATAGGTGAATAGTAGTTGCTTGACCTAAAATGAAATCTGAGTAGAAGCAAAGATCTAGCTTAAAAGTCTGTATTCAACTGTTGCAAGAGAAAATTAATGCACCTTCTATATGTCTACTATCAGCCTTTATAAGGATCGCTTTTCTCTAGATAACAGCCATCCTGGCAGTTTAGGAAAACACAAGAACATATCTCCAGGATGCAAGAGCTATTCTCCTCAAAGCAATCTACAGCATGTTTACAGAATGACACAAACAAATCCCCAGTTCTCCGGATGTTTTGCAAGCACACTCTCTCACCACTTTTGCACGTGGCCAATCAGTTAAGAGGAAAGGTTCTTCTACCTACATAACCACAGGCTCAAACCAAGCATCTCCTCTCCCACAGAGGGCACTTATACATGAGACAAGCCTCGAGATGCTGAACTGGCTGGGGCCCTTGGTTACATCCAGCACTGATCCAAATCCTGATGTTCCGGGACTTTTTTATATGAAGATTTTAGTCCCTTCACTATGTTCAACATTTTAGGTTGTTTCTCCTTCCCTCTTCACCCACAGTTTTTGCAGTTTAGCTCCTATCGTCACTCAGGTCTAAATTAAGTGATGCTACAGCAGAAGTGGTGCTGTGACAGACAGCATGGAAAAGCAATTTCCCTTCTCACTGGCAGGATGCTTGGTCTCTGTAGTCACACTGGTCTATGATCACACATTTGCAATGCAGTTCAGTGTCTGCCTGCCCCGAGGCCATCCAAGCACCTTCAAAAGCAGGTTCCTTTTAAAGGCTCCTCCTACATTAGTTGATTTCTCTTGTTATGTTACTCCTCTCTCTCTTTCTCTCATTTCTTGAGGTCATTTTGCATTATGCCTGCCCTGTAGGTACAGCCCAAGCACTGTGTTTGTACTCCAGCATGAATTCAAGGGTTGGTTCTCAGCTATAATCCACATTATATAACAAACTGAAATACTAATTATTTCTTGGTTTTTTTCTCTCTTAAATATATCTATGTTCCCATCCCCTCATCCACCCCCAAATATTTGACTGATGCATCATCCTTCCTCCAGGTCTAACTCACTGTGTTATTACGTGGACTTTTTTTTCTCCCTTCTGTAAATGCACAAGCTTGCCTTGCTATATAAAAGCTTATTAGGAAAAAAATATTGGTTTTTATTTATTTATCTTTTCCTTTTCTTTACAGTTTTTAGCAGTTAAAAAGAAAGCATAGATATTTCCCTCTTCTACCCTTTACTCTTCATCCCCCCCATTTATCTTTAAGGACATGAAAATGTTCTGCTTTTTCACCACCAAAGCTTCTGAGAATATAAACAAATCCTGGCAAATGTGATTTAAACTTCATTTCCAATTTTTTCCTCATCTATTTAATAGCTTTCAGCCAGGAGTTTCAGAGGGTCAGAATATAAGCCAAAGAGAACGTAAAATTAAGAAGTTGGGTGCTAGCTACAGGTCTAGCTGAGCTGAGACAGAGGCCAGTGCCCCAGCTCAGGCACCATCCCACTGCCCTGTGGTCCCGTGGACTGCTAGTCTTTTCCCTATTCCCATACTTTTTGCTGCCCCTCTAGTCCCCCATCCAGAACTTACCATCAAATGTACCTATGAGAGGAGAGGCTTGAAAGAAAAACAGGTAAAGCAGCACAACCAGAGGGGTGGTAATGGAGCAGCAGAATGCAGAATAGAGGAGGAAAAGGTGCAGCTAGAGGTGAAACATCTCAGTGGTAGAGGTGGTTTAAGAGTGATGTGAAACAGCTGCCCCAGCAGGAGTAGCTGGGTCAGTTTAAACCTCAGTCTGTAAAGACAAGACCTTATCTAAGGCAAGTGGATGGAGACACAAAGTGCTCCAGCACCAGCTGCACAGAGCAGAAGACAGGGCAGCAAGATAACCATTCAGAAGTGGTCACTTCTCCCACCAGAACAAACCCAATGCCAAAGCAGGCACCTGCCTCAAGAAGTGCAGGAGATTAAGAATCTTAAGAGCTTAAGCCAGAGTTTTACTTCAAATGCTTTAATCTTGACACCTTAAGCAGGTGGCCCAATTCCTGAGGTGCTGAAAACACATCTTCACCAGGAGACACACAGGCTCTATTAGGGTCAGCCCCAGTCTGTCAGGCCTAGGGTGCACAGACTGCACACAGGTACCCCTCTACCATCACTCTGCCACATAACTGCACCAGAGACAGACCACTGACCTCTCAGCTCTCAGGTGTGCTGGTGACACCAGGCCATCTTAGCCATATACAGTTGTATGCCTAATTCATAACTTTCTGGGCAATTTTTTTCTACTTGGTTTGCTCTTATTCAAAGCAGGCAGCTAAAAACGCTGCATTCCCGAGTTCATGCTATTCAACAAAGATGAAACTGGAAAGAATATGTATCTATCAATACCCTGAAAGTAAAAGAGGAGGAAATTTCAGTCTTGAGAAAGCAGGTAAATTTCCACCCTCCCTTCTGTCTGCCCCAGCCTTAAGCAGACACCAAACAGAGACCAAAAAATGTGGCACAACTGTGGAGCTAGATAGTCACTACATCATACCCCTGTACCTAATAAAGCCAAATGGCATCACTTAATTCAGCTGGCATCAATGTGACATTCCGGGCAACGGGACTTCAACATCAATGTCTATTACTTGGGCAGGCATTTAACACAGCTTAATTAAACCCTATCTATAGCCAATGGTAACACTAGCAAGAGGAATATTTAATATAAATAGTGTTGTCTGCAGAAATCCCCCTTCTCAATTCCTCTGCCTCCTCCTCTGCAACACTCATTTTAAGTGCTGATACTTTTGCAAGAAGTATTTTTATTTTTACACAGGCCCTGATGTGAAATGAAGCAACCAAATCAGGAAAAAACATAAAAGGCATTTGAGGCCATGCCTGAGCTGAAGAAAGAGATAAAGGAGCAGGTGCATGATAGGAGGAAGAGGGGCAGAGCTCTTATAAGGCAAAACAATGCTAGAGAGGGACTCCAGAAGGGACAGGCTGGATGCAGAGTGCTGAAGAGGCCAGTAAAGCTCCTACACAGGTTCACAAACACCTTGCTGAACAAGGATGAGAGATTCTCAAATGCAGGACAGATTTGGAACTCATGGCATGCACAACGGGGCAAAGGAAAGACACGGGCATTTGGATCAGCCATTGGAGTTCCCTGAGCTGGAAGGCAATAGCTGCAAGGGATCAGACATGGGGGTTTTAGGAACAGTGCCCTCCAGGGCCATGGTGAGTTACAGAATGTGGTTTGTCCCATCAAAGTGTGAACAAATGGATCAACAGATGATCAGCTCTTGATTCTTCCCAAGCAGTTTTTGAACAGCTCTTCTCCTTTCCACCCAAGAGGACTGCGCTTTTACTTCAGCAGAGCTGAAAGGTGAGGAACAGCAAATTAGAGAACCAGGCTGGAAGGGGAAGTCCTCTGGCTGTGAACAAGTGTTAAGTTCATCAGCTTCTTTGCCAGAGCACTTGTTAAGAATCTGGGCCACACTGGTTTTGGAGAGGAAAATCACCACAAAGGGCTCCCCAAAGAGCCTCCTCAAAAATTAAGGCCTCAGCTGGAGACTTGGGACTCCCAGGTCAGAAGACATTCCAGCTAAAACACCCCAGCTCTAAGTCACCTTCATCCAGCATGACAAAGCAGCTCTTTTAACCTACTATATCCACAGCCTCATGGTGAGGGCATCCAGCCTTTATCACGCACACTTCCTCCCTGAATTATTTATGGCCACCAAGGGTCATGAAATAAGGAGAGCAAAAGCCTCCAGCTTGGCAAAAAGTTCTAGTCTGGCAACTGACTCTGATATCCATTCACAGAGAAGTCCCAGACCATGAGCAATTGGGTGCAGCACACCATTCCAGAGCTCTGTGATTGATGGATCACGTCACCCCTCCGACCTTCTGACTCCCACTAGTCAGGTCTCCAAACCCTCCCCTCCCAGCACTGCACATAAACTGTTCTTTGTCTTCAAAGAAAGACAATCTCTTTTTCCACTTTCTTCAGCTATTTTCATAAAAATATTACTGTGCAAAAACAGCCCTGCACCTTTGCCTACAAAGCAATCCATATCAAACTTCTGCAAAAATGTTTGAAAACCCTTTTAAGTCTTTTGGAATACGCTTTTACTGAAACAAATCAGAATTACCTTTATTAACTGAGATTGTCCAATATTTATATTGGAATTGTTTCAGAATAGGGAATGGCCTTTTTTGGCAATACATAATGCAAGCACACTGCAGATACTAACAAATAATCATACTGACTGCATGCATGATGAAGGAAACATTATCAGAGAGAGCACATCCTTGTCATAGCTCAAATTTATTAACACACAGTTAAGTTTGGCCTTTCACAATGGCTGTCCAGTCTACACAGACAAAAAAAATTAAAATCCCTAGTATTCTTCTACTGCAGAGGTCAGTTCAATACACCAAAGAATAGTCATTTCACTCCTCTGCTGAGGAAACTGTACCTTAAGGAGTGTTTCAGTACAAAACCCAAGTGTATTTCTCCATCTGAATGATTTTACACTCTTTTCGAGCACTGTTCCTCTTACGGAAGCTGCCATCTCTCTCAACAGAATTTTTCCAAAAACATACTTTCAAGCAACCTTTGAAATACACTGTCCCTCAGTAAAATAACTCAAATCCCTTCTGGGCCTCTTGTGTCAGACTCAACACTTGGACCAAGGGGTCATGTTGCATCCACAGTGGGGAAATAGAGTATCTCTCCAAGACAACACTGCCTGAAAATTCAAAATTAATGAGCTGAACGTTCCAATTCCAGGAAAGAAATTCCCTGCAATTTTTTTAGACATACTCTTTTTTTTCCCCTCAGGGTTTTGCCCATTTTTTCCCCAGAATGACTGAAGAAGCAGGAATGGAAATAAGGTTGGTCCTTCCACACTCAAGGCTCACAGAGCTGGTAGGATCAAGACCTAAAAAATTTTAACAACTTACGGGAATGTTTAACTTTACCTAAAAGGGTACTGGAGAGCTACAAGAGCAGCATAACTGTTAAGTAAAAAGATGCAGAGATCTACATTTTTTTTCAAACATCAGTCTTTATACCTACTCAGTATAAGTTTACATCTGTTGCTGGCACCATTCCAAGTAAATCCAATGGGAAGAATATCTATTTCACACCACAAATATCATCCAACTCAGTTCTGAGTTGGTTAAGCCACACATTACTGTTTCTGGCCTGATAAAATGTGCAATCAAGCCAAGTAGTAAAAAGGGAAAAAAACCCAAAAGCATAAACACTTGTAGCTGTGTTTTCAAACACTGTAGTTTCTGTACCATTGAAGTTCCCTTTCCATCCCTGCTGGCAAACAAGCATTCAGCTCCGTCTAATACAGTTCCAAAGCAGAGTATTAGCAATTGCCCAGTGAAAAATGTTTGTACTTCAGCTGTATCAACCTCTAATCTCTCTCCTGGAGAGCTGACTTTGAAAACAACTAAGAAACTAATGTGGCTCTTAAACCAAGTTTAACAAAAAGTTCTAAACCTATTTAAAATAAACAAACCAAACATGATCAATGCAGAATTACCAAAAAGAAATAATTTCAGAACAGGTTACCAGCTTTCTGAAACTGCATGTCAAACCCTTGCAGAGAGGGCAGCACTTCTGCGTATCAAGAGATTAAATACAGCCCATGGTTTTCACAGAGGGATTAGTTGCTGTTAAGCGCTGCTTTCCTCCTTATTGGTGAAGTTTGCACCCTCCATCCTGCCTGGCAGCCTATACTAAGAACACACTGCCACCTAGACTTCTCCTTTCTTGTAAAGAATGGGACAAAAAGAAAGGCAACACTGTCTGGCTTTCATGACTCTCCCCACGGCACTTCTGTGGAAACGACGACTTTCAGAAACTTTAACCTCCCAGCCACAGGTCTGAGTAAAGATTACTCCAGCCCAGCCTAAACAGTAGAAAATTCTATGTTGCACATGTGTACTAGCAGAGATCTGAGTAAACACAGTACCTATTTCTCATTTCATAAAGCTGCTTCATAGCGATTCTGTGAGACTGCTGTTTAAGTCTGTGAATGCCCCAAGCTCTGGGTTCCAAGTTTTCCACAAAATGCAACTCCCTGCTCTGGTAAACCCTTCCTGAATGCAAGTTCCCAACATAATAAAGGAGAAGCTCAGAAAAAAAAAAAAAAAGAGAGAGAGAAAAGGAGAAAAAAATAAATTAAACAACTGTATAACTTAAGCAGGTTGAAGAATTTCTATTCCCAACTACCAGGGCTCTTCCTTCAGATCATAAATTACAAATCTAAAGAGAGGTACTTTCTGAGTAGCAGCTAAGAAACAAAACTATGCAAGCAAGTTGGCATGATGAAAATATAACCCAAAACAAAGAAAAAACCACTCATCAATCGTATTTTCTGCTAATAAATACATTTCAAGTTTTTCTTGGAATGCGGCACAGGACCTACCCTGCAGTACTTGCCAGCTTTGTGAAGATCAAACAGCTTCAGAGCCTAGGAAAGTGCCCAGGGAAACCTGAACTGTCTGAGGTCCACCAGCCACTTGGATGCACCTGCTGAAAAGACACCTGACAAGATTTATTCATCCCTTGTGCCACTGCCAATAGTTCAGGCAAATCTGCAGAGGTTCCTCTCTCCTGTTCTGACAGTATTAAGTAGTCAACTAATACCATATTTAAAATTGATTTTGACTAGGCAAGATGATGGAAATTACTTTCTTCTCTCTCCCAACCCCTTCCTGTGAGAGATGTCCTCTTTTACCTCAGCAGTAGGAATGCCAGAATGGTACAGGTTTGCTGGCACTCATGCATTCAGTATTGCAGTTGCTGGAGAAATCTGAGTATGCAGTCCCTCAAGAGAAGGCTAAAACACAGCCTGAAGTCAGAATGTACCTTAATAAACTATTCTACCTGCCAGCAGTGCTCCAAGAAGGCTTTATTCGTATTTTAATATTTGTTCCCATCTCATTGCTCTGGCGTAGAGAATGCACAGTCTCCTGGTCAGCATTAATACAGTCTTACCCCCCATTAGAAGGAGCTGGTCTGCACACCCTGAATGGGCCAGCCCACTTAGGGGGCTGAGCTGTGGCCACCTCAGGGTGACAGACCTGTCTGTTCTGCTTGGGCAAATTGAGTCTGGCTTTGTGATCATGTCAGGTTGCCAGTACAGAACTTCTGGGAAGACAGGCTGATCCCTCCATGTACAGGTAGACAGCCAGGACTGTAAGATGATCCTTGCAAAGTTGCAGAACTGGCACAACAGACAGCCCAGGTGTCTGGTCACCATTGCAACAGCAGAAAAAAAATAGCCACTCTAATACCTGTTAACCTAAGGAACCCACTTGTCACTGCAAATGTTTCTAGAACCAGAGCTTCATTATACATTTGATCCCAAGCAACAGGGTCTTGTGTTTCTGTCTAAAGAGTCATGAACAAAAGAAAACTTGCATTATTCCCAAAGATCCTAGTCCAGATAGATGCTGAACATCTCAGGCTGCACCCAGCTTTCCCCAAAGGCTTGGCCAGCCATGTCATTTGCTACTCACATGTGAAGAGCAATCACGATGTTGGAAAGAAAACAAACATCAGTGCCTGAAACCACAAACCTTGCCCAACAGTTAGCATGCAGGATGGAGGGAGAGGCCAGACAAGCTTTGATGTCACTCCCTGAGAGATGAGGTCTGTAACACTAACTCTCTATGGCCTAGAGCCTCATTAAAAGTCCTCAGTGAAAAGACATCTTCCACATCCTGCTTTATAAACCTGATCTCACAAGAACTGCACTGGAGAGGACTATCTGCAAGACTAGAACTTACAGGGAAGATAAAGTGACCAGGAATAGGGTTGGGCCTTTTCCAATCAGAAAATTCATCCATCCATGAGATTCTCCTGCATATAAGAAATCTGTTGCCAATAGCCAGACAGAAGGGCACCTTCAGCAGGGCACTGTAAGTGCCCTGCCAATCAAACCATTCCATGGGCAAGGAGACATGTGGAGCCTGGTTTCCTATTTCACCTCCTCCCTGTACCATGTAGATTATCTGATACCAGTAATACAGTCTGAGCTCATACTGGAATCATCTGAACATTAGGGGCATTAATTCAGATCTTCCTCCTGTATCCAGTGCCTGTTTTCCAGCAACCTTTAAGCACAAAGTACCTTTGAGACTCTACTCATCCCCTAAGCCCTGCATTCTTGAGAAAGCAAGCTAACAGACATAAAGTACAGAGCCCTGTCTTTGTCATCTGGGGAGTCCCCCAGGAAAAAACCAAAATGTTAATTTTCCTGCCAGATCAGTAGGCGACCAATACTTGTAGCTCTTCAGGCTGTTTGTTCTTCACTCGCACAACAAGACAGACTGCCACCAAACCATCCTACCCTAAGCAAAGGCAAGAAAAAAACATCGAAGCTTTGAAGAGACAGAAGGATCCCAAAGGAAAACCAATAAGAAACTTCCTTCCTCTTAAGCTGGTAGATGCAAGATCTCCTTAAGAGAGCTTTCTGCATCTACCATTTTTATAGAAAGGCTCCCTCCCCATCTGCCGAGCAGGGAGCCTCTGATAGGTGAATCCTGATGACAGCTGTATTTAAAATTTGCTTTAAGGTTCTTGGGTACTGCTCATTAGTGGACTCTCACCTGCTTCAACAGGGCTGAGATTTCATTCCAGGTGTTTCCTTCAGCCAGGCTCCATCTATTGGAGCTTGATTTAGGAGGAGGAAACAAGTCTTATCAGGGCAAACTCAAAATGCAAACCATGCCTTCTGCAAATCCTGTTCCACCCAAACCACAATCTGTGAGACCAAGACTGCAGCCCAGCCTCCTTGGACTGCGCAGCCAGAGGAGAGCAGAACTGAAAACTTCAAACAGATGTGGGTAAACATCGGTGGAATTAACAAAGCCAAGAATGGAAAGCAAAAGTGACATTTCATGGCAACACAGCAAGTCAGAGTTTATGACTACAAATGGCAGTCTATGACCTAAATGTGACCCCCTAACACAAGGGAGTTTGGATGTCCAAACTAAACTTTGCCAGGTCCTGCAGAGAAAACAAAGTCTTCCCCTCTGGTTAGTGATGGAGAGGGACATAAGGTTTGTTGGTACATCAGAAGAAACCCGTAACAAAATACAACAGTCTGTTCATGTGACAGAACACAGACACTCATTTTGCCCAGCTTTATAATGAAAAGAGTGAGAGACCACCACTACTATAGGATAGGAACTTCCCACACTCAGTCTAAGTAAAAATAAGTTCATTCCTTTCTACTCCTCTCCACACAAAAAAGCTCCCAAGGACAAAAAACTTTCTTTCTTTCTTTTTGATGTCAACTTTACAGTTCATCTCCTCAGACAAAGCTATTAAACTGTATGCAACTTAAATCAACAGTCAGTGCCTGTACAGCCAATACCATCTTTCCACACTGAACCTTTGCCTAACACGCTGAAGGAAAGCAAAGAGCTTGATCCTGTGATAAGGACCCTCAGCATCAGCCAAGCTATTAAACCCAATTCATTTGCTGCCCAAGCTCAGCTCCCTTCTGGAACCTTGCAGAGGAGTTACCCTCACACCAGGATTGCATCAAGTCACCAAGATGCTGTTTGAACTTGTTCAAAGCAGAAGTGTGCATGTGCAGACACATCCAGAAGCAGGACATTATTAGAGGAAAATGAGAATTGTGGAAATTGGGGAAACTTTTAAAATTTTCAAAAGCGTTAATATAAAAATTGGTCACAAAGCAGAAACACAAACTTTAACCAAGATGATGGATTACAGACATAAAGAATAAAAAAACTTCAGAGCCTCACTGGAAAAGTTTAAAAGAGCTTGCAAACACTAGGCTCCCTCTAAGACACCATGACACTGGGGACATTACAATTTTACTCATTTAAGAAGTTTAGAATTATGAAAAGTCCAGAGCTCAACATCTCAGTCTGAAAATCCTCCAGCTAAATTCAGGATGAATAGATCATGATTTCCAGCCTAAATATCCTAATTTATCCTAATTAGTTGCAAAAGGTGGTATGAGTAAGAACCAGTTGCATGAGCCCTTTCTAAGCAAGGTTCCTCTGGATAGCAGCATCAACTTATTTGATGCATTTCACTGGACAATTGGCAAATTATTACCAAGTATTGTACTTGAGGCTACCTCTGAGTAGAGACAGAGGTTAAATGGGTGTCCAGCCCATTTGTAAAAAGCACAGTCGACCATTCCATCCCATATTTCCTGTGGAATTGCTGAAGTGTCTTCCAAGAATAGCCAATAGTTTTGCTGAAAGGCTCAAAACAAATAACACTTCTGAAGGAGTATCTTACATGGTTTACATAATAGGCATCTGAGAAGGGAAAAAAGGATGTGTACAGTGTTTCAGTGTGAATTCTGCATTGAACAAAAAGACATCATTCTTTGCTTAACACAAGGCCTAAATTCACCATGAAGAAAACTGCTGAGGTCAAAGCCTCAGGGCTCAAGTTGAGAGGGAGATATTCTGAAGGGAAGACTTTTTTATCTTCAATTCAAATCAAAATACAATATGGAAAAAAACAAGCCTCAGCAGTCTCTGTTTAAGCCTAAAAAAAGGAAAAGTTCAACCCTAGCCAACATCCTTTCATGAAAATCTAACACATTTTTAAGTTGTGTTACCAGATCCACCTCTGCACATTTCTGCTTACCTTTTTTTTATTATTTAACATCTGGTCCTTATCTCCCAACACACAGTTCACCCTTCCTGCTAAACACAGTATCACAGTTTATAACTAAATACCACAAGAGTAGAGCATCATAACCACTGGTGCTTCCACATCACTTCATGCTCAGCTGTATCTCTCCTCATGACCTGAAAGTTAACACTGATGCATTTGCCTCAGTGAAAGTCTGTCCCTTAGAGACACAGGTAAAATACTGAATGCTTCACGAAAGAAGAATTGTTACAGACAATACTGCAGCAGTATGAGGAGGCAAGTCAGATGATGAAGCAAGCAATGCCGTTTTTTTCCTTTTTTGAGAACCCAGAGAGCAAAGTTGTACTGTTTGCATCAGGATAACAACAGCTGAAGGGTCTGGAATTTGTGTTAGCAAGTTCTTTGGGGTTGTTTTCTCCTTAGAGGAAAACAAGCTGTACTTTCCTCTTCACAAAGAGACAAACAATTGTTTCTAGTTCGTGCAAATCACCTGCAATACACGGCTAACTCTCGATTATTATTGTCATTCCCACATCTCCAAACACCACCAGGGCGTGAGCAAGGAAGTGAGCTAGATCAACAGTTGACAGAAATTTGTGGAAAATTTTCCCTAGGAAAAGAACCTGTGTATGTTCTGATAAGAGACCAGGGAAGGGCTTGGCAGGCCACACTTGGTTCCAAGCAGCACCACTAAATACAATAACATCATCAGCGCGCCAAGGAGCTCAGCCTCTACCACCTACCCTAATATTAACTACAAATATGGTTGCCATCTGGTGGCTAACACAGAATGAAGTTAGCATCTGCGATGAGTTCAAGGTGGACCTGTGATGAGTTCAAGATTCCCCATCCTGTCCCCTCTGGAACAACAGTAGGGTAAAAAAACCATGGATGTGGCCATGCTCACTCTTGTGTACAGAGTGAACCTTGCTGCTGCAGTTCCATACTGGATCCGGTAGTCATTGGGGTTTTTTTCCAAGCAGTCAGACGAGTTCAAGGGATGCTTCTAGTCTCAGTAGTTGAGGTAAAAGTAGTGGGTGCAGCATATGGAACATTTAAGTCCAAGTAGTTTGGGCTGCGATTCTGACCCAGCAGCGCTTCTGAGCAGTGTCAGAGACTGGTACGAGGCTCAGGCCAGCATTGCATTTAATCCCAACCCTCCTAGATTAAATCTAGCTGCTAAAGATAACTCCCAGGGAACACGAGCAGCAGTGGGCAGATCAGCTCGCCCGCCCTTCCTCGAAGATGCACCAGTCCTTATTCAGTCAATGTCGTCTCACAGCAAACCACTGAAAACCAAGACGAGCGTGCCTCCAATAAAAGCAGCTGATCAATGTCCCTGCGTTAAATGCCCGATAATCCCCACACAGAGCAAGCATCTGGCATCAGATGCAGCATGCCAGAGAGATGAACAGGGAAAGTATCCATTGCATATTCCTGGCACCTTCTGCTGGCACAGGGGTGGGCGGAGAGCAGCGAAAGGGCTCCCGGGATTCAAAAATACACACACACAACCCCCCCCCCAGCAGATCGGCACAATCTTTAAAGGCCGTACGGCTTTGGCTTTACCACCATTCCAAAATGAGGAGCTCAAGGTCAGTACAGCAAGTAGCGACTATCGCGCGATGCTGCTGGAAGATAAGGGGCAAGTGCCCATCTCCTTTCCCTCACCATCTTTGAGGTTGCGCATTTACGCTATGGCAAAATACAGAACTGCTCTCGAAAATGCTGCATAAAGCACAACCTAAATGCCACAACGGGAAGGTCTCCTCCTGTTGAAACAATAAGCATCTGCGGATCCAACACAAGCGTGCGGCGCTCCGTCCTCGCTCCCGCTCCCGGCCCCATCCGATGCCATGTTTCCGCAGGCGGACGGTGAACCCTCACCGCTCCAACAGGACAGTCGGCATTCTCAGGATGCAAAGGGGCCCTAATTCCGCCGGCAGAGAAGGCAGCTGCCACCCCACCCCCCCCCGCAAGCACCCACGGCGAGCCGCATCCCTGCTTCGGAGAGGGCTGTCATCCCCGGCACCCGCGTCCCCCCTCCCAACCCCGCATCCCGGGGATGCCCCTCTTCTCCCCTACCTTCTCCTGCGCCCGGGTCAGCTTCTTCTGGACGTTGCTGGCGATCTTCCCGGCCGTGACCCCCTTGCTGCCCAGCTCGGCCATCTTGCCTCCTCTTTTTAACGGGCTGCGAGCGACGGACCGGCAGGAAGGGGGGGAAAACCCGGCGGGCAGGCGATGGCCCCGGCCGTCACCACCGCCGCCTCCCGCCCGCCGGCCGCCTTTTAAAGGGATAGTGCTGCCTTAAAGGGACAAGGGATGGGGGCAGGTTTTGGACGGATTTCCCCCACCCTGCCTGCCTGCCCGCCTGCCTGCTCCGGGTCCCCCGCCGCCGCCTGTCCCAGAGGAAGCCAGCAGGGTGGGAAAGGCTGGGAAGCATCGCAAGGGATTAATCTTAGATGGTGGAATGAGTTTGCTGTCTTCTTTCATCCCGCAGCAAAACGACATTCTTGTTTTAAGAAATCTGTGCCACTAATTGTTATCTGATTGTCCAATTTCATAGGACATAGGTACTTCTCAAATTACTCTTGGATCTTCACAAGCAAAAAGGGGGAAATTTAATTCCTTAAGGAACGGTACCTGCAAGTGAATCGAACCCCTGATTTTAAAAGGCAAGATGAAATTTCAGAAGGCTTAAATCATAGAATTATTAAGGTTGGAAAAGACATCTCAGATAATTGAGTCCAACCATTACCCCAGCACCACTGTGCTCACAACTAAACCATATCCCCAGGTGCCACATTCCCCACACCTTTTGAACACTTCCAGGGATGGTGATCCCACCATTTCCCTGGGCAGCCTATTCCAATGCCTGGCCACCCTTTCAGTGAAGAAATTTTTCCCAATATCCAATCTAAACCTTCCACAGCACATCTTGAAGCCTTTTCTTCTAGTTCTGTCACTTGTTACCACGGAAAAGAGAACAACCCCCACCTTGCTTACAGCTTCCTTTCAGATAGATACAGAGAATGATGAGGTCACCTTGAGACTCCTTTTCTCCAGGCTGAATCCCCCCACTTCCCTCAGCTGTTCCTCATGGGACTTGTGCTGCAGACCTTTCACCAGCCTTGCTACCTTTCTCTGGACACACTCCAGCAGCTCAATCTCTTTCCTTTATTGAGTGGCCATGAAACTGAACACGGGATTTGGGGTGTGGCCTCACCAGTGCCAGGTACAGGGAAATGATCACTGCCCTGGTCCTGCTGGCCACACTGGTTCCATTTCTGATGTCATTGGCCAGGATGCCATTGGTCTTGGCCACCTGGCTTTGGTTTTGCTTTGCTAGATCTACTGGGCAAATATGTTTTGTCCAATTGTATTCCTTTACACACGAGGACAAAGTTCTGCTTCCTGGAATACAGGAAACCACCTCAGCACTGTTATTCATGTCCTAATACTCAGCCCCCAGGCTTCCGTCAGTACCACACACCGGGGCTTGGGCGAGTGGTGGGGAAGCTTCCTTCCTTTCCTATCCTGCTTCTGCACACTCATCCCAGTTCTCTGTGGGAGCTTGGGACTGAGTAATTTGTGCTCTCAATACCCAGTGCAGTACCAACCAATCCAATGCTCTGCAGGCAACTGAGATATATAACAAACATGCATTTATCTTTGTTTAAGATGGAAACACCTATTTTAGTTACAAGATGGTATCAAAACTTCCCTGTGTCCCTGGACCATTTCACAGTCATTACTTTGCCAGATGAAGACTCTTATCTCCAGTTTCACACACACAGAGAATAGTCTAGCATGCACTACTGCTATGTAAAGCAACAGAAAAATGTTGAAGGTGATAAATTAAGAGAGCAAGGCCAGATTTTTTCATTTATTGTTTCCCATTTCTGCTTCAATACTGTTTCTGTTCATTCAGAACTTAAAATTAAAACAATTGTCTTGCCAGAGCCCTTAGAAACTGTGGGCAGAGAACCTGTCAGCACCTCTTTGTAAGGCTTCATGAGAGTGCCTCTGCATTTCTTGCCTGTTTTGACAATGGCTTTTTTTTCATGACAAAACCTTCATTCAGAATCCAGTTTAAACCCATGGTATACTTCAATTATGTTAGTAGACATACTATTCCCATTTAATAAAATACTAGGGCATGTGTTTCGGTTATGTATCAGTAAAATTAGGTGATATAAGACATACTCAGACTCAAGTGTATGCATATCCATGATGCCAATCTGTACTGCAAACTGCAAATTTATTCAATTCTTTCCTGGCTTTACATTTAGTATTCATCTATCTATATGATCAGTATTTAGTATTAATTTAGTATTCATTTTCTGTAGTATATGTCCCAAATGCATGCGATTTTTTCCATAATTTCAGCCTTACTAGTTATTTTCATATTACCTTTCTTCTCCAGTATCATCTGTAATTATTCTCTCACCCCCATCTCCCCTGCCTTAGCTGAGCTTTTAAGGGTGAAAGATGAACATATGGTTAAACATTTGTAACATCACGTTTAAAAGAGCAGATGTTTCAGGGTCAGAACACATTCCTCTCCACCATACCTCATATATTTGCTTCTCCTGCCTAGGTCTTTTCTTCGGTGGAACTGGTTTTGAAGGGATTTTTGTCTGATTACGTTCTTTCAGGTGAAAAGCAAATGATTGCAGCACATGAGCTGAAAAGAGAGTCCACAGCAAACATCAGACAACTATGAAACAAAAGCAGCCAGACACACACGTTCACCACAATGAAAAATGATGACAAACTGTGTACATTTTAAAAGCTAGGATTAACAGCAAGTATCCACTTCTCAGCATGAGTCATTTCCCAGTTATTTCTGTGCTTGATTGGATCAGCACCAAAGCTGCAAAGCATTTTCTGGGCTCCAGGTGTGTTGCAAAAGGTACTCCCCGGCATGATCCACATGCATTGCCAGTGGCCATGCAACTGAATGACCATATAAGCCATTTCAGCCAGGTAATACATGCAGGAGGTTGTTGCTTTGTGAACAAGAGTGGCTTCAGTCTTGTATCTATCCACCATTGTTCTGATCTCAAGCTTACTGTGTTTTACAAGCTTATAAATGTAAATAATTTCAATTGGACTGCAGTCCAATTGTATCTAGTAATAAACATACAGGCTAGCACCATAATGCTTGTATTTGTTTATGCTTTGTGGCATTGTGAGACAGAGGCTCAAAGAGGCTTTTGGAAGCCATTAGTGACAGATTCTGCACAACTGGAGTTAAAAGAAATCAAACTTAATGCTTATGAGTATCTCCTGCAATGAGATTCATTGAGTTCAATATGTGCATATTTGTCTAATCTGTTTTAACACTGGACCCCAGAACACTTCATTCCACCTGACTGTAGCCAGCTAAACATATTTAATTTAAGCTGAGTCACCTTGGCTCCTTTTATAGTCAAAAGGGAGATATCAGTACCTTCAAAGCTGAGGAAAGGTAAACTAAAACGTCTCCCTTCCCCCTTAGCTACAGAGGGAGATTAGCTGAATAGCTTAACTAGTTAAGAAAGCCAGATGGGTTATGAAACCCACCTGTAGTCCATCTCCCTGGTGACAGGATGACTCATTTACACAGTTCAGAGGGAAGAAGCAAATCTGTCAAACACTCTAGCACAAACAGGCATATTAACATGTACATACCCACCACTGCTTTTTTTATGGCTTTCTTAATTGATTAATACTCTAGTCAATAATGACTATGTTAGGCCTCAGCCCCATAAGTGTATTTCACTTCTCAGTTGTCTCATTAAAGGGAGATAAACTGTTCACCTGTTTACAGTTAAACATATGCTAAAATGCTCACTGGCTTGGAGTCTATTATTTTGTAGCTTAGGTACAATTTATTCCCTTCATTACACAACTTGTTGTTCCACCTCTTTTTTTCATTATTATTAGTAGTCCTGTTTTGCCAGTTTTGTCGATCTTGGAGCACGCTGTTTCCTTCATGATTCCTAATTTAAATTGGTATAAAAATTTATTCTTCCAAAAGTGATTTCAGCAATGTATCCATTAACTTATTTTTATTTTTTCTGCCTTGAATCTTCTAATTATAGTTCATGTGTTTAGAACTATGAGCTATGATAACCAAAATCTTCCCTGTTACTGGTGGCAAAATCTTTCATGTATAATCCCATTCATTTAACTAAAATAATTCTAAAATTACAACAGTAGTGGTCTCTACCAGTCATGGAACTAGGAGTATATATTCTCTGTTCCAATAACAAAGAAGATTAAAAGCCAGTTAAATTGATTTTTGTTTCTTTTCAGCAAGGAGTTCTGATTTTAAGATAATTACAGTTTTTAGAAAATATTTAGTAGAGTTCAGTTAATTAAATGTTTATGGAAAATATAAATATATCATTACTGAATTCTTTAAATGCTTGTATTTATACTAAATAATATTAATTGGAGTAAGCTCTTTGAAGCACTCTAAAGCCCTTCACCCCAAGTACTAATATAATGCAAGATGGGTCTATTTCAATCATAATTTCTTGTAGTATTCAAAGCTGAAATTCAGATATTAAACAACCTGGGTTTTGGATCCATAGTTTTGTTCTGGCTAACTCTGGCTATAACACTATGGGTCAGTTGGCCTCACTCCCTGCCAGCACCACTGTCTTGCTTTAGTGATGTCAGGTGAAGGACTAACTTAAGACAGTAAATCCAACATCTTGAGAACAACAAATTGCACAAAATATATTATGTGGCAAAATCTAATCAAGTTCTAACCCCAACCTTGCCTGCCTTTTTCTTTCCATTGCAGATCATGCATTCTTCTTGGGACAGCATTCCAGAAGATCTTGCAAAGGTGACTTCTGTCTTTTCTTTTAACCTGATAACATTGTCAAGCATAATTTGGTTATCAGTTTCACCATTATCTAGTTTGCCTTAGAATTCTTTTCTGACTAACTATATTCTCTTGTAAACTCTCCCTTTGTTCTCCCACAGAAAGGTGCAGGGAAGAATCAGGAAGTTTTTGCCATAAAAATAATAGAGAAAACCTCTCTGATTATGTGTTCTGTCCTTTAAAACAAGAGCAACATGAAAGAACTTTGATTTTAAAATAATGTCCTGAAGGTGTTCTCTCCCACACTTGTCAAACACTCAACTCCTGCTGGATCTCTCCATTATCTTTTATGAGAAACACAAGATGATACCCAAGTGACTCTTCTAATGCTCTAAACACACAAAAAACCACCCAAAAAATGAATACCATAGCACTGGAAAGGCTCCAAAGCTGAGAGCTTCGCCTGTGTAATTCAGACTCACCTGCTCAGAAACAGGGAGAGGCAGGAAATAAAATGACAATAAAACTTTGTCTCATGTCTCACTGAAGACTGTCCCTTGATTGCAAGCTTGCTTGAATTCTAAGAATTACGTGGTATTCATGATGTGTCTTACTGGGACCTCCAAACTTTGGCAGATTTTTCACTGAACTTCAAAATTCAGATAATATTTCTTTTCCATCCACATGCCCGTTTGGATGCTTGATACCCCTGCATGTAACTATTTTTTTCTCTGCCTTTGTGGGTTTAGCCATCACAAACTGGTCTTTGGCCCTGAATTTGTGACAGATCAGCTACCCTTTGCTATTAAATGAAGTGAGTAAAGAATGGAAATGGTCTGTAAGCTTTGCACAAATATACTTCCAAGAAGCTTATCAAAATTTCTATGTACCCCATTGTGCAGGAAAAGAAGGGATTTGGTACATATGAAATAATTTTGGTTTTACTTTTTCATTATCATCAATCAGCAAGAAACAGGCAAGTGAATCATGTACTTCCTTTGGAAAATATTATGAGAATTCTTGAAGCCTTCAATATCTAAAACATCTAAAAAATCAGAAATAATTGTATACTCAAATGGATGGGCCAATTTATCCCCATCTATAGCTACAGTAGAACACATGGCCCATCTGGTAGAATCACACAAAGGATAGCATATCACCAGGACACCATATCAACAGCACAAACTGTCACTGAAATGCAGGAGATATTTGATATTTTCAAACGTATGTCCACAAGGTTCCACACTTGTGATAACCGTGCCAGGTGGATTTTGTAATGGTAACAGTTGTCCCAGTTGCAATGTCTTCCTCCTTACTTCCCTTTACCAAGAGCCTCATTTTATTTCCTTGGCAACAAAATAGGGTGACTTATTCACTGCACATTACTTACAAGAGCCATCTCTCCTTACTTTTTACTTTTTAATGGAAGCTTACTATCAATTCAGATCTTTTCGGTTTTCAAAATTATCCAACTCTTTGCTTTTGAGGTTTGGGATTTGATTTTTCAGAAAAGAAGGATGGTAACTTTCCAGTCTGAGCAAATCCTGTTTTCTGCATATATCTAATAAAACATTGGATACAATTTATTCATACAATCTATTCTATTTAATAATTACTGACATTTACAATAATGTTTTCCTAGACCTGGATCAGGGCTGAACTGCAGAAAATGCAACACAGAAAAATGCACAAAAAATTATTCTCACCTGCAACAATTCAGCCATTTCCAGAGCTCTATCAATTCTGTAAAAAGGCTTTCATAAAGATTCAGCAAAAAACAGCGAAGGCCTCAAATTGTTAGAATTTGTTAGAACTTATATATTTCTCTTCACAAATTATGTGACATTTCAATGTATCAATCGATGCTCTGACATCTTCAAGTCTCCATGCCAAATTTAGCAGAAAACATTTACAGTCCAAAAGTAAGCATCCTCTAAAGTTTAATGAGTCACAGCCCTGTGTATACAGATATCAGGGTCATCAGCATGCTAGAAGAATAAACATAAATTTCAAGTTAAATTTCTGGTTTGTTTCTGAACTGTATTTTGAAACAAGGCAACACTACCAGATAAATCAACCAAACATAGTAAATTGTGAACATTTTTCTTAACATGTCACTGCACAAGTGATGGAAATACATGTTGTTTCTACTACTGTACTCTGAAAGCTGAAGCACAACTCTGGAAATGTTGCAGCATCTGAGCACCTTTACTAGGAATTTTTCAATACAGGATGTTCCCTCAAAACCCCACCTTTTGGAATCACAGAAATAGGTGTCCAGAGAGGAAAAAAAAGTCAAAATCTGAATCACAAAAACTGAAAACCAAAGAAGGGCAGGGGGAATTAAGCCATGACTTCAACATTTTTATTTATTTTAGGGAATTCACAGCCTTGAGTCACAAGCTAAGGAAAGACAAAACGTGACACTTCTCTCTTGGACATGGAGGTAAAGATAAATTTATTATATATATTGCAGAGATGTGCTGCTTGTAAAACAAGCTTCTAGAAACTGGTAGCAAATAGAAACCCAAAAGGCAACTATTACAAGAGAACAGTCTTTTTAGTCTACATAACACTGGTGAGCTACGTCACAACAAGACAGAGCAAACTGCCTGGATAAGAATAATCTTGCACAGCATTATCCTCTGGCTGTATGTGTGCTGTCAGATCTTTTGAGATCCTAGATTTAAAACAACCAACCAAACAAGCAAAAATACCCCTTCCTAGCATGCCAACGTGATCCAGATTTACCAAGACTTACATAGTAAACCTTTAGTAAGGCAAGCAACCCTACATTACCTAGACAGAGCAACAAATAGGTGCAAGCCACTTGCAAATCCTACCAACACTACACCGACTCATAGCCCCATAGGGGTGTGGTAATCCTAGAAACCACACAGTTCTTTCCTTCTGAAATTACACATTCCCATTTTATTTAGAAAGCTTTTCTTTATGGGGTTTGACCTTGCCATTAATGAAATGCTTCCTGGAAATATTTAATTAATTATCCTATCCTATCCTATCCTATCCTATCCTATCCTATCCTATCCTATCCTATCCATTATCACAGCAAACAAGTCTTCATCTTCTTATATAAATACCAGAATATATATACAGAAACACACACGATTTGTGCTTTTATGCCATATAGGATGGAACAGTTCCTAGACATGTTTTGATAAAGCTAATCAGATCGGTTTTGCTCTTTTTTATAAAAAAATATTTTACAGGTTCCTGTTTGTTTACATGCAATATTAGAGGCAGTTCTTTAGTTACTAGTTCCACATTATCTTGCAATTAGAAGTTGCTATTCATCCCACAGGAATGTCCCGCTGATCACAAAGACTTTATTGACTCACTGCTGTCTTTGATGTATTTCTCTTGGCCCCTTGGTTACAATCAGTAGTCACTAAAAACACCAATCACAATCACAAAAACCAACTGGAGGAAGTATCTTCTAGCTAGCAGTTTTTAACCTTTTATGAGTTGCCATCCCCTTAAAAAATACTCCAAAAAACATTAAAGCATGACAAAGGCTTCCTTGTTTTGGTCCTTCTTTACAGATCCTGGAGAAATAAATAATGGATTCTCATTGCTCCCTGGTGCTGACACTAAACATCCATCTTTCCAGTCACACTGTTCAACATTAAACTTCCAAACTTTATATGTGAAGTACATGATGATAACCAATAAAGTGGTTGCTTCTATTTGTTGCTTAAAGACATCTAAAAATAATGAACTCTTTTCTCCTCTCTTTTTTGTTATCACTATGCTGTTTAATAATAGTCATAGAAGTAAAGCAAAGGCCTAGGAAAGATTTTCTCCTCTGAGAAGTAGTCAATTCAGTGGAAAAGCCTTAGGACCCTGACCTAACCCAGCATCTGGGAAATGTAAGGTTATTCCCCATCCACAATATGTTTTTCCATAATTTAATTAATTTTAATTTTACATGAATTGAACAATTGATATTTTATCACTTCTCGTGGCAGAAACTCATTAGTAGCCTGCTATTTTCTGTGCCAGTAGAAAGAGGACAGTGTGCTATTTATAGCCAAATAATAGCATAAATTTCGTTTGGTCTTGCCTATAGTATTGTGTGGTGAAATGCCAACATCAAAAATAATAATGAAAGTACTTAATACCAAATTATAGATCAACACAATTGCAGTAATTACAAGTGGCACTCTAGCATTCCGATGTGACCCAGAATCGTGACAGATTAAAACATTAATCTCTACTATGCATTGCCAATGAAGCTTTGTCAATCAAGATGATCCAATCTCAGAAGATGCAGAAAGAGGAATTTAACACACTGAAACTGTTCAGTGTGGGCCTAAAATTTACAGCTTTGAAAACATACAAACATTAGAGACATCTGCTTTGATACAGCAGCATGGCTGTATTAGATCTTTCCTGCCTCAATTTAATCTAACACAGCCAGTGGATGGATAAGTGTAGCCATTCCCTGCAGATGTGATGATTGATCTCTGCATCACAATATGTGCTAGAAAGCTTTGCCAGCTGAGATTTATGTCTCAGAAATCTGCGAAGTTGGGATGTTTCGTAACCATCTTTAAAATACAATGTAGCATAGAGGTGAGACAAATGGCTGCCCACACTTTCTGGAGCTGGTACCTATTTATATTGCGAAACTAAGCTGACTAGCAACCAGTGAATGATTATTTCTTGGATGAATTTGGTGCCTTCATTCTTTGTGAAACGGGTGTTTGATAGAGTTATCATGATTACTATGCATTTATTATTTATGAATTTGTGACCATAAAAGAAGCATCTATAACTGTGATAGTGAAATGCTGATTGCTTTGTCAGTGGTATCTTCCTAGCTGAAGATTTTTAACCAACTCCTTCCAGAGATGTGTAACTGATTCCCCACATACCTTTTTGATTCTCTAATCAACTAGACTTTATGCTTCTTTTTTGCATCTGGAATGAGACTGTCTCTGCAGTATTTGGGAATCTTCAAGCAAATTCAGGTGTTCACCCCTATCTGCATAAAGGAGACAAAGAGCTTATCAAGCTGAGCTGCTGAAAGTAAGGAAGATTTGTCTAAATGTTTCTTATCCTATACTTAACTGTGGTGGCAAACATTCTCTTGCAGTCCTTTATCTCTTAGGCACTCCTTTCTACAATCCCTGACTCCAACCTTTTTTTCTGAGTAAAGTGGGCTGCTTCAGTGAGTTTACACTTCAATGTAATTCTTTCCCAACTAGGTAAACACTTGACAGCAAACACTGTGTTACAAACATTGCCAGTGTTGGTACAATACCCTTTAAATGGTGTCAGATGATCTCCTGTTTACTGCAATGTTTATTGCAATAGTGTCTGAAACACACAAATATCCCCCTCAACTATTTCCTGTCTCCTTTACTTTTATCTCACCTAGACTGTGATCTCTTCAGAGTAAGAACTGGCTTTATTTTGAATTTTGCATGATAACAGGTAGACTGTCAAACCTCAATGATTAACAAACTGTTAAAGACAAATCTCAGCAGGAGCCATACAGGACTGCAAAGGCTGGGTTTTCTATAACGAAATTTTCCCACACAAAACTTTGGACAGACTGTACTTTTTTCAACATGAAAATTCCCATTTTGAGCAAGGATATCCAAAAGATGAACAGAAATTGAGAATGTTTACACGTACAGGGGATGAGAGTCCTTGTCAAACAAGTATAACCAAACCCCTCTACCTTTAAGAAGCCACAGTAAGTACATTGCTCTTAGCTATATATATATATATATATATATATATATATATTTTTTTTTTTTCACCCCCCGTAGATACATAATCACAGACTTTCACTAAGGAATACTATAATGGCAGCACCACCTAGTGGTACCAAAACCACAGTGTAGTATTTTCAGTAGTTCCCTGAAGAAAATCCTATTGGAAACATAGGGGAAACTCAGCTGAAATTATTTTTGAAATACCCAAATGTCATCTCCATGTTTTGGTTTGTTTGGTTTTTTTTTCCCAGAAAGAACACGAATAAATATTTGCAAGCTCTTAGCATACATATACATATACAATACATATACATATTTTCCACTGTAAGTACCCTTTGAAAGGGCAAAAGGTATGTGAATGTGTGCATTAATCACAGAGGATAAAATATTTTTCTTTTTATTATACATATATATATAAAATGAATAAATATATATATTTAAGTGATCATGTACTAAAATAATTAATACTCACACCTTCCCATCCAACTTTTTAATTTACTACTGCATGTGTAAGGTTTAGATGGAAACCTATACAGGAATAAGAAATACCTAGTGACTTTGGACCACTTCCAAAATATTTTCCAACACACATTCCAGGGAACCATAGTTTATCTTGCTTCAATATATATGGTCCATGGCAGAAATGATCACTTTGCAAAAAACAGAAGGGTCCAATGTGTAAGAGCAGTTGTCCTCCCCAGTGGTTGTATTGGCTGGCATACATATTTACATCTGTGCTCAGTAGCTGTACAGCGCTCGGACTACCACTTGGTAGCATTTTAAATCATCCTACCATCTGCTTTTCACTTGCCCCTGTAAATCCTCTATTGACACTTCTGTGACACTTCAGGAGGTGAAAAACCCTCCTGATGCATCTGCCAGTGTGGGAGCCTGCCAGTGCAGACTAACATTGTTCTGAACACTGAGAATCAGTGATTTGTAACAGCCCTTCCGAATCTCTCTCTGGGCATGTACTGGGGAAGTTTGGCATTACCAAAGATGTAAACCTCTAGTAATTATATGATAGCATTTTTTTAAGTTATAAACATTATGTGACAACACAGCGTAGTAAGGAAAAAGCTCAATGATAAAACCAGTAGTGGGCTTTTTTTTAATATGGTGCAAATAGTACACATCAGGCACCCAAACCACTCCTGCCTCATCCCTTTTCTCTCAATCTGCCCCATCCCACATGCAGTCCACAGCTCACCTCTCCACTTCCTGAACTTGCACCCCATGTGATATTTGGTATAGCCCCAAAGCCTCCACTCTGTGTGGCTTTCCCACTCCTCCCTTCCCAGTCCCAAATACCAGCACAGCTCTTCTGTTCCTAGGTCCAAACACACCCCCAGTGCCTACTTCTCTCATGTGCACAGCTTCCAGGCATCTTACTCTCCATCTTCACAGTCACATCACTGCTGGGCTATTTAAGAAGCTCCTAAGTTTCATTCACTACTGGCATACAGTGTTGCTGGAGTTGTGACTATTTCACCACTGACCTCATAGATTCCTTCCTTGCCAGAAGGAAAAACAGAGAACAAAGTGACTGAATACAGTAATTCTAGTTAATACTTTAGGGAATTCTTTTTACCATGCTTTATCATTTCATGGTTGGGTTTGGTTTTTTTTCAGTCTTCCCCGTGTCTCACAGTGACTTTATTCTAAACTCTAATTCTCCCAATAGCTTGAAACTTTCCACACCAGTTTATTTATTCATTGTTACTGGTGATACTTGTTTTGAACAGGCATTGTCCTTTACTTCAAGGACTAAAGAGCTTAACCTGAAAGTATTTGAAGAGATTTATGATTTCTTACAATATTCACTTTTCTAGACTAACTACATGAACTTTCTGAGGATAAATTCAGTCTCTTGCAGATATCCGTGTCTCCACTACCTGTTATCTAATCCAACTGGAAGAAGCAAAATCAACTCAGCAGTTTTGTGTCCAACAAACCAAGTTCTCCTAAGCTCATGGTTACATAGCTTCCAGGTGTGCCAGGGCTTGATCTGCCAGCAAACCACAGGGAGGCAGAGCAAAAACCATTGCAGTTTAACCTGATAATCTTAGTGTTTCCTTACCTGTCCAAATCAAACTCCACCTTTCTTGAACACTTAAGCACACTGTATGTAGCACTTAAGAAGAAGTATCTCTGATAGAAATTGGGGAAGAATAGGCGAGCTCCTCAAATAAATTATTTTTATTTCCTACATACCTATATTTTGCTATTAAATTCCAGCCCATTTCTAGTACATTCTGAGTTCTGTTTTTGTTGTTGTTTTGGTTTGATTTTTTACACTTATGCCTTTTTTCTTCATGTCATTAATACTCTTCTATGTATTAAGCAATTAATCAAAACATTAACATTAGAGTCAGTCCTAAAGTATTTCTTGGATAACTTTGCCAGTAACTTTCCTCCAGAATGACAGTACACTTAAAACAATGTTATCTCTC
This sequence comes from Corvus hawaiiensis, assembly GCF_020740725.1. Taxonomy (NCBI): domain Eukaryota; kingdom Metazoa; phylum Chordata; class Aves; order Passeriformes; family Corvidae; genus Corvus; species Corvus hawaiiensis. The sequence continues at coordinate 26,408,870 of NC_063219.1, read as the reverse complement.
CTTCTGCCAGGTCATTATATACCTTAAATTCTTGTACGAATCCTCATCTTTTCTAGCTGAATTATTAATTTCCCATGGAGCAGTGAATCTTTCAGTTCTATACAACAAGTTAAAGACTTTAAGCTGCTAAAGAAAAATGCAAACATAAGTAGTAATTAAAATAAGAACCAAGACTTGTAAATTCTGTATAAATATTTTATTATGTATAAAAGACAACTTACATGGATAGATGCTCTATTAGAAAAAAATACTGGCTGTTTTCATGAAAAGACTCAAATGCTATAAAAAGTATTTTAGAATGTCTCTTCCATCTTCTACAGTGATGTATTACTTAGGGACTGATACCAAGTAACAGATGTACTGCAACATAGCAGTGGCTGGTGTTTCTAATGATGCTGTGACAAAGCAAAAGAAAGGCACCATATGGCATCCAAATTTGGATTCAACAAGTCAACAAAACCAGGCAGAGGTATGGAGTCAAATACTCAGTCCATAGACTTTTAAACAGATGTTTGAAAAACATCTCCTTCGGGATGTCAGCTGGCTCTGGCAAATACAAATCTCTTCATTTGATTTAAGATGGAGACAATTGAAAATAACAATGGGAAAGAAAAAAAAAAAAGATAGAATAATTGGAAGACCTGGAAAAATCAGAAGGCAAATTTGTTCAAGGAAAATACTCCCAAACAGAATACCTGGTTTTCTTACAGTACACATATATGCTCAATACAAGAATAACATTTTAAAGTCCTTATGTAAGCATTTAATCCTCTCATAGATCAGATCAATTTTGTTTTTCTTTTGTCTAAACCTTGAAAAGGCACCACAAAAAGGAACAAAATACCACAACAATGTGACTGTAGTAGCTAGCTATGTGAAATTTCATGTATACCATTAAAACTACAGTGTGGTATTTAATTTCTAACCTGTCTTTGGCTTCCAAAGGCTAGACAAACAAAGAAAAATGTTGTCATTTTAAAATGCAAAACTTTTGCTAACTTTGCTGAAATATTTATGATTGTCAGTATGTAAACTACCTCCCTAACAACAGTCAGAGCCTGACATGTAAACAGTTAATGATACATAATTACATATGTATCATATTAGGATATGCAGGTTTGAGCACCATTCAAGGCATAACATGGACACAAGGTACAAGGTTTCTCTCAAAAATGAGAATGTAAGGTTAGTGCAGTGATACTAAAGTTATCCAAAGTATCATGCAAAAGAGAATTTTCTGTTGGCTGTCATAGGAAAAATAATAGCATTTAAAAACCAACCAAACAGACAAAACAACCCCCCAAAAACCAATCCCAAATTTCCAGATGTCCACACTTTCTGTTAGGCACTAGACAGTAAAAAAATCTCTCTGAATACTTCAGTAGTCACATTTCCATCCTACAGAACTTTGTATTTGCCTATGGGTTCAGCAAGTTAAAATGGGAAGTTTCCAGTTCTTACTGTTGAAGAACTATGAATAAAAGTAGCATTTTAATTAAATGATAAAAATGTAACAACTACCTCCTTTTAATATTTACATTTGGGTTTGGCATATTAGCTAGAACAGTGACAGTGGCTTGTGCTTTGGTGATGAGAACAATGCCTGGCTTCAAGCTCTCCAATGTGATATTTAAACTTTCATTTTTAAGACTTTTAATTTTTTTTAACTATATAGAAACATTTTATGGGGATTAAGTTTAGATAAATTTGCATATGTTCTGTATTTCAAGTCTAAACAATGTGACATAAGTTGTATTTTTTCTATCCTTGCTTTTCATATTACTGGATTTTTTTTTTTTTAATACATGGAGAGTAAATGTTTTTACAGATTTTAAAAAAATCAGTGTTACATGGAAACTTTTAAAAAACACTGGAGGAAAAGAAACAGGAGAATACAAACTTATACATGCAGCTAATTTTCACATATACAGTAATCCCCTTGCTCTCAAATACAGTCACTGAGTAGCAATGTAACAAAACCACTGAATGATACTGACATGTCTGAATTTACTTTTGGTTGGCTTTTTCAATGCATGTGTTGCTATTACTAGGAATTCTCCCAGATAAAAGGAGATCCTCAGTGCAAGAAGGATTTTTTTTTTTGTATATATTTTCATATGTGTAATTAGCTGTTACAGGAGAGGTAACTGCTGTTATGTACTGCTAGAACTAAGGCAGAACATAATACTTCATGATGTTGTCAAATACCTAGAAACCAGAGAACAAACATGTTTTAAACTTCCACAAAATGCAAACCTGTTTCCATGAAAATTGCATAAGTACTTCCAAAACATTTGAGTTTCATTTTCTGTCAGAAAATCTCACATTGATGGAGTTTCCAGGAGTCAAAAGTCCATGAGTTTTGGCATGAACTGGTTCTGTTTTGGAAGAAATCTTGATTTCAAAATTCTGAAGTAGCTGTGAACATAAACAGGACAAGTATTAGAAAAACTGCAAAATTACTGATGAAGATTAGCCTTTAAAAAAGAGAAGAGACTGTCACAAGCAAAATTTGCATTGCCAGTTCTGCAGAGTTTAAGTGCTATGATTCCCATCCAGGAAAATAAAATAAGGTATTACAAGGTAAAGATTATAGTTCAAAATCTTCCTCCTCTGACTGAGGGAGGACTGAGCAAGTCCTTTCTGAAGAACTTCCAGATTAAACAGTCTGAACTATCAAAGAAACTAAGGTCTCTTTCAAACCTTGTGAGGTTCCTCTCTATGTGTTTTTGATTTCACTTCCTTTAATATCAATCAATATGTGAAATTATTAAGAAAGCAATAGGAGTCCCAATCCCATCAGACACATTTTTCTGAACAAAAAATACCTCAGCTGTCTACTTTTACACCTTCAAGAGGGAAATACTGCAACATCCTCAACTTTTCCTAATAATAAATCTCAAACACTTTTTTCTATAAATTAAGTAATTATCCCTTATCCTTCTCCTAGTATGACTGATGACCAATGCATTATTTTCCTATATATAACTGCCTTTTTCAGAGTCAGATGTTTGACAAAAATGTTATCTAACTTTTCTCTTTTTTAAGTCCTTCTTGTTATTCTCTTTGTCTTCCAAATTTCCTTGAATTTGCCTATATTGTCCTTAAAATGCAGTGTGCAGGGATGGCTGTTTATCACTGCTTAGTGAGGATGCATCAGTGTTTGGCAAGACTGAGTAATTTAGCTCATCTTTCTGACATACAAAATGCTTGCTAATGCTGCAAATATAATCTAGAATCACATTGCCTTGTCAGAATAGACTGATTTTTTACTATATCCCTCCAGTATGTTCCTATGGTACTAATATTACCCAGACAGTTGTTCATAAATTTGTATTTATGCATTTATTTCTTCTCAAGGGCACTAACTTGCAACTGTCATTAGTGAATAATTTTGTGCTGCTTCTGGAACATTTCTCCTTTTTTTTTTTTTCATAATTCTATATTTACATCCCCTGATTTTAACTTAATTCACATCAGCTTGGTATCCCATGCAAACTGTAAAAGTATTCTCTAATCCATCACTTACACTGTTAATGAAAATACTATTAATGAAATGCCTAAATGAAAATAAATGCCATAATGAAAATGCCTAAATCAAATGCAGGACAGACTTTTATAGAATTTTAATTAAATGCTTTCCCAAGTTCAACAGCAAATATTTGATAGCTACTACCTCCAGCTATTTCCTTTTTCCAACCAGCTGTGCATGCAATTTATGGACACTTCCATGTGGAACAAATTTTATTAATTTAATATAGAGAAAAACATACAGGACGTGTGAAAATACTTCCTGAAGTCAGAGTACATGACTTACTTTATACCCCCATATTAGGTAAGCGATCAAGTCAAAGAAGGAAATCAGACTGGTCTGAAACAATTTCTCTTTGATGAGCTCTATGTGTTTCTAATTTTAAATCACTTAAATATCATCTCAATGTTTGTAAATAGGTTATGTGCTGGTTTGTTCTAGTTTCTGTCCAGAAAACAAAGCAAGTTCTCCATTGCTTCCTCGAGCCTCTTTCTCAAAAAGATGGAAGCATGTTTTTTAACCCAGCCCCCTGGGAGCTCTCTCACTCTCAGGTTCAAAAGACAGGTGCTAATTTTTCAGAGATTGCGCTAGAAATTTCCTGAAGGAAATCCAAAGACAAATTCAGTCAAGCTTTGCTTTGAATACGTAAAATGGATCTAAAAATTTTTATAGTTAAGTAACTATAAATAGTTACCAAATCTTTGAGATTTGATTGCACAATCTGGACTCATTATTTGAGCTGAAGGGGGTCTTGTAAATGACAAAAAATGTAGTAGCTGTTGGGAATGTTTTCTTTATTATATGAACCAATCAAAACCAATATATATCAATATGTACCAACTATTTATATAACTATGAATTATGTGTATCTAAAATGATAATGAGTTAGAAGAAAGAACAAGAAGAGACAGAAAAGCACAGAACACAGAAAAATTCTACTATTTGTCATCACACTGTGATCAGTACAAGGATATAAAATCTATTTTACATCTTTGAAAGTTCTGAATTCTTCTAACTAAAAAATAGAAACTGAGCAGGTAACCATTCTAATATACATTAAGGAACACCTCTGATTTTCTTACAAAAGCCTTCTGTACCAAATCCATATATTTCCCTAACAAACTTACCTTTACCATCATGTGTACTATACCATCTACAATGTAGTTTAAGTACTATGCTACATTTCAAGCAGGATTATTTTCAATTTTCCAAGTCTTTGTAGGATGAGTACATTAGACAATAGTCCAAAACAAAGGTTTTGAGCACTGTAGGGTATCCAGAAATGGCATACATAAAAAAAATAATACCAATTCACTTTTCTTCTTGAAATGCTGTCACATAGTTCTAACCTGAATCAGTGCAAGATGGATTTCCAGCTCTGCAATTCTTTTTCCTACACAACTTCGAATGCCATAACCAAAGGGGATGGATCCAAAGTTGTCTACTCTGTCCAAATTATCTTTTCTCAGCCAGCGCTCAGGTCGGAACTCATTCGCCTCTGAGAAATTTTCTTCACTGTATGAAGTAGCATAATGACAAAGTGCCAGTTGAGTCTAAGGAAAGAAATGACATTTATGTTTAGCTAAATCCAATGCACATAACAAAATTTAAAAGCACTTGCAATTACTGTAATTTCTGCAATAAGAGGTGATAAAAATTAAGTATCTTTGAGTAATTCTAAAGACAAAAGGATACCTCAAAAATCAAATCCCTTTCTCAACTGGTCAAAGGAAATAATCTTCAAATTGTTCTCAATCTTGCTGGATACATTAGAGAAGATGCAGTGGGGAAGGAGATGGGAACAAAAGTCACAAGTATTGGGAATTGTTTCATGAAGTTGCTACGCGAAAAAGGAAGAAACTCTACAAAGGGAATTAACAGACAAAGAATTAGAAAACTGCAAGAATAATGAAATTCATGCTTTTTTAATTGAATTGTACCATTTACACAGAGATGTTATTAATAGACGCCACCCTCAAGAATATTAAGAATAAGTCATGATGATAAATTTCATTTGCCGGTGAGGACCCAAATAAAAAAATATCAAAACAACAGCAACAAGTCAATCATAGCATCCATTTGTGGCATATAAATGGGTATTACTGAAATACTTTCCTCTTAATGTTCTAGCATGGTGAAATCTTTTAAAATCAATGAAGTGTGTACATGTTGTAGCAGATCATATTTCACACACAAATTAAACTGCTCTCTGCAGAGGACTGCAACAGAACCTACCCCTTTAGGTATCAAGTATCCTCCAATGATCAAGTCTTTTTGGGTCACTCTTCCATTTCCTGGCAATACTGGATATAACCTAGAGAGAAATATTTATCTGAAGTTCAACAGTAATAACTAATACAATTTTTAAAAGTTTAGATTCCAATTTGCATTCACAAATATGCAGCATGAATGCCATATCCATTCACAGCAAAAATGTTTTTTGGAAGTACAGAACACCTTGGAGCTTCAAGGACTTTGAATCATCTGTGAGAATATGAACATCATCTGAGAGAAGTTATTTATTGTAACTGAAGGTTGAGTTATTTGGTCTATGCATTTATTTGCTTTACATATGTACAAGCACAAAGTTAGGTGGTCAACCTGGAGACATTTTAGCACTACTGCTAAAGCCGAAAAAGCCTTATTGATGCCTTCTTTAAATCCTCTTACTCTCCTCACCTCATGATGAACATTCAGTATAAACATATTAAAAGAAGGATGTCACATGCCTTTAATTTAAATCAAGAAGCTTAAAATTATTGATGTGGCACTGCAAAGTACCAGTGGGGGGGAGGAGGTTTTTACATTTCATCATACAGAATAAAGGGAAAAAATCAAGCCTTCAATTCCGGACCTTAACAGACATGCCATACATGTGTGATACCACTGAGAAACATTAACATTATATAATCTATCTTATTCACTGCTTGAGTATTCTTGGACACAATACTGCTACAAGAAATAAAAGTAGAAGCTGCAAATAGCAGTAGCAACAATTAAATAAAAATGCTAGAACTGACTCAAAATCCATTAGAATAACATGGAATTAAATCTTTCAGTTGTCTGCTACTTACCTCAAGGTTTCTTTCAGGACAGCCCTAATCAAAGGCAATTTTGGGACATCGTCAGCAACTGGAACTTGATCTTTCCTCATCTTATTGACTATTTCCTCATAAACACGTTGCTGAACCTCTGGGTGCTTCGCCAACAAGTATATTGCCCAGGACAAAGTAAAAGAAGTCTAAGGAAGAAACCACAATCATCATCATGAAGGCCAACAAGACTAAAAATAATTTCAAGCCAAGAAAAACAATCGGCTTTCAACTATGTGTTTTATATGTTTAAAGTTATGAAACAGACTGGCAATGATTCACATCTGGATTCTGTGGAATGTTGCCAGACTTCAACATCCCCTCCTTCATCCCTTTTCCATCTAAAAGTCCACCACATATCAAAACAATCCATGTTGATATTTTCCCAATGAAATATAAAAAGCAACAGACAAACCAAATGCAAACCCAATTATGTAAACAATATTGAAACATAAACACTCTAAACAGTAATGGATTAAGTTAGTTGTTAGTTTTCAATATGCATTTCACCTTTCCTTCCAATAAAAACACTTCACAGGAAACAAGACAACAAAATACTACTCAGAACATTTCCAAACCCTTTTAAGCATATGGTGGTCCCCTCATAGCATCCACAGAACAGAGCAGATATAATCTCTGCTAAGATTATATTTTATCCTTTGGTAAGCAATGCTACATCACTATGTTGTGGGTTTTAGGAGTTCTCCTTTTGTTTTTCTTTTTCTCCTAAAGAATTTTCCCCATATGTGTTGCCAGGAGACAGTAAGGGCTGGATACTTCAGAGAGACAAAAGACCTGGCCACAGCAGCATAGGTCCAGCTGACTGCTCTCTTTTACCTGGGGTTTTCTCATCTAGGGCAGAGATGCCATGAGATTTGAACTGGGAAAAAGGGATTGGGTGCAGCCCCTAGTTCTCTTGCCCTCTCAGCGTTTGGAGGGGAGAGAGGATGTGGTCGCTGTGGGGAGAATTCATCACCACTGCGGGGTTCTGCCTTCTGCTGCCTTCCTTCTACCATGAGTGGAGCTTGCTCGCTGGAGCAGCCATCGCACTGGGACCCTATTTAACACCCTACCTCACTAAAAGAGGGACTTTTTCACCATCTGCTGGGGTGCCTCAGGGGAAAACCCCGGGATCCCAAGCCCGCCTTTCCCTGCCCTGCTAGGAGCCAGGCTGCCGCTGCCATGCCCCCACCGTTCCTTTGCCACTGCTCTGAGCCTTTGCCACATTGTAGCTCCGCATCCCCTGCCTGCCCAGATGTCCTGGGGTTCCCACTGCAGCTCCAGAGTTTGATACATCTCGTCTACCACCCCGGATTTGTGCTCCTCCCTGATGCTCCAGCCTACTGTTCCCGAGGGTCTGGCCGGACACCGGGATCGGCTGCCCAGGGGGTTTGTGAAGCCTTTCTTCCATCCCTTCCCGGGATCCCAAGCCGCCATTACTGCGTGCTCCCCGAGCTCGCTCCGGAGCGCCCCCTGCAGCCGCGGGGGAACCATCGCACCTGCCCTGCTCACCGGGAGCCGCCAGCGCCCCTGCCGGCTGCGAGCGGAACTGCACCCGAGGGGAAAGGACCTGACAGCTGAGAGGGCTGGCACTGGGTTTGTGCTTCTGTTTGCTGGTACTGCCATAGTTACTGCTGTTCGTTTGCCTTGTTATCTATATATTAATAAAGAACTGTTATTCCTATTTCTCATACCTTTGCCTGAAAGCCCCTTAATTTCAAAATTATAACAATTTAGATGGAAGGGGGTAACATTTTCCATTCCAAGGGAGGCTTCTGCCTTCCGTGGCAGACACCTGTCTTTCAAACCAAGACAGATCTTGGCACCCAATGTGGGGCTCGAGGGCATTGGGAGAAAACAGTGAAAAAGGAATAACAGATCCTGGATAACCTCATTTTTGTGTGCTGAACATTGAAACCTCATTAGGCAGCACCATGTGGTCTAGCTTACCCTGGTTCGGGTGGCACGTGGTTGTTTCTCCCCTTTGCACCTCCTTATCTAAACATGGTTCCTATGACTAAGGCCACTGTGGCTGTTACCCAGTTTGCACTATGGGTCAATAAAGTGAAGAATTCATGGGCTTTTAACTTCCTCCAGAATGTGGGTACATGGATAAAGGGCTATCACACACTAAGTGCATGTTTTTTGGGGTTACATTAAAAGTGGTACCTTCTGTGAGGAAATAACACCAGGGTAAGTTTTCTCCCAACCCTTCAACCAGTTCTTTAGGCCTACCCCACCAGCTTTCGAAGGGTTTATATTTCCTCTAGATACTAGCCAAGTGTTTCTGATAGGCCTACTCTATTTAGCATTTTATTTACCTCTAGCAAGTATGGCCAGGGAGGGAATGATAACCAGGGCTAGAAGAGTCCTTCCTCTAGCCATGAAAAGGCACAGGAGAATCAGTGTTGCAAAATAGAATTATTGGGATCAATAAAAGGACTGTACAAGCAAAAACTCTGCATGAGAAAAAGGCCTGTATGAGAAAAAGGCCTGGGAAACAAAGAGGGAGTTTTGAAGATGTACAGCTGTGCAGATAAGACCTGGAGAGGGGAGGTGAACTCTGAATTCTTTTAATCATAACATAACTGTAGAAGCTTGCCAATGTAAGTCCAATTAGGTAGAAGCAGAAATGCGCTTTGATAAGTTTTAAGCCACTTAAGAGTTAACAAGTTGGTATACTATATAAGTGCCTCTGGATTGCTAATAAACGGAGCTTGCTCTTATCAACCACATTGGTTTTGGACTGCAATTTCTCCCCCCGCCGGAGCCACTGGGCCTCTTTTTCAATTCTAACAAATCAGATCTTTTGGATGATGTGGATCCAATGGCCCGGCACATCAGAAATACGAAGAAATTGGTTGATACTGGTGCACAGTGTACCCTAATGCCATCGGGACACGTGGGGGCAGAACCTGTTTCTATTGCTGGGGTGACCAGGGATCACAGCAGTTGAACCTATTGGAAGCGGAGGTGAGCCTGACTGGGAAGGAGTGGCAAAAACATCCCATTGTGACTGGCCCAGGGGCCCCATGTATTCTGGGCATAGACTTCCTTCAGAACAGCTATTACAAAGACCCAAAAGGACTCAGGTGGGCTTTTGGGATTGCTGCTGTGGAGGCAGAGGGCAATAGGCAGTTGAACACCTTGCCTGGACTATCAGAGAATCCTTCTGCAGCTGGGCTCCTGAAGGTGCAAGAGCAACAAGTGCCAATTGCCACCTTGACAGTGCATCACCAGCAGTATCGGACAAATCGAGATGCTGTGATCCCCATCCATCTGTGAGCTGGAGAGCCAAGGGATGGTCAGCAAGGCCCACTCACCCTTCAACAGCCCCATCTGGCCTGTGCACAAGTCAGATGGAGAATGGAGATTGACTGTGGACTGTCATGGCTCTACCATTGAGCGCTGCTGTGCCGGACATGTTGGAGCTCCAGTACGAGCTGGAGTCCAAAGCAGCGAAGTGGTACGCCACTGTTGACATTGCTAATGCATTTTTCTCCATTCCTTTGGCACCAGAGTGCAGGCCTCAGTTCGCCTTCTCCTGGAGGGGCATGCCGTACACCTGGAACCGACTGCCCCAGGGGTGGAAGCACAGTCCCACCATCTGCCATGGACTGATCCAGGCTGCATTGGAAAAGGGTGAGGCTCTAGAATATCTGCAGTACATTGATGACATCATTGTGTGGGGGAACACGGCAACGGAGGTATTTGAGAAAGGGGAGAAAATCATCCAGATTCTCCTGGAAGCTGGCTTTGCCATCAAAAGGAGCAAAGTCAAGGGACCTGCCCAGGAGATCCAGTTCCTGGGAGTAAAGTGGCAAGATGGACGACGTCAGATTCCCACCAAGGTCATCAGTAAGATCATTGCGATGTCTCCACCGACCAACAAGAAGGAAACACAAGCTTTCCTAGGTGCCATAGGTTTTTGGAGAAGGCACATTCCTGAGTACAGCCAGATTGTGAGCCCTCTTTACCTGGTTACCCACAAGAACGATTTCCACTGGGGCCCTGAACAGCAGCAAGCCTTCGTCCAGATCAAGCAGGAAATTGCTCATGCGGTAGCCCTTGGCCCAGTCAGGACAGGACCAGAGGTGAAGAACGTGCTCTACTCTGCAGCCGGGAGCCATGGTCTGTCCTGGAGCCTCTGGCAGAAGGTGCCTGGTGAGACTCGTGGCTGACCACTGGGATTCTGGGGCCGAAGATACAGAGGGTCCAAAGCCAACTACACTCCCACAGAGAAGGAAATCTTGGCAGCTTATGAAGGAGTCCAAGCTGCCTCAGAAGTAATCGGCACAGAGGCACAGCTCCTCCTGGCACCCTGACTACCAGTGCTGGGTTGGATGTTCAAGGGAAAGATTCCTTCCACGCATCACGCCACCAATGCCACTTGGAGCAAATGGATTGCCCTCATCACACAGAACGCCCATATTGGAAACCCAAATTGCCCTGGGATCTTGGAAATAATTACAAACTGGCCGGAAGGTGAGACTTTTGGATTATCTTCTGAAGATGAGGAGGAGTAACTGACATGTGCCAAGGAAGCCCCACCATATAACGAGCTGAGTGAGAAGGAGAGTGAAAGATGATATGCCCTCTTCACTGATGGTTCCTGCTGAATTGTAGGTGCTAGCCAGAAATGGAAAGCCACTGTATGGAGCCCCACACGACAAGTTGCACGAGCTACTGAGGGAGAAGGTGGATTGAGCCAACTCACTGAACTCAAAGCCGTCCAGTTAGCTCTGGACATTGCTGAAAGAGAGAAGTGGCCAAAGCTCTACCTCTACACTGATTCATGGATGGTAGCCAATGCTCTATGGGGTTGGCTGGAAAGGTGGAAGAAGGCCAGCTGGCAGCGTAGAGGAAAACCAATCTGGGCTGCTGATGAGTGGAAAGGCATTGCCACTCAGGTAGAGAAGCTACCCATGAAAGTCCATCAATGTAGATGCCCATGTCCCTAAGAGTCAGGCTAATGAAGAACAGCGTAACAACGAACAGGTAGATCAGGCTGCGAAAATAGAGGTGTCCCAGATAGACTTGGATTGGAAACACAAGGGAGAGTTGTTCCTAGCTCGATGGGCCCATGATGCCTCAGGCCATCAGGGCAGAGATGCCACCTATAAGTGGGCACGAGACCGAGGGCTGGATTTAACCCTGGACAGTATCTCCCAGGTGATCCATGACTGTGAGACATGCGCTGCGATCAAGCAGGCCAAGCGGGTGAAGCCTCTGTGGTATGGTGGGCGATGGTCCAAATATAAGTATGGGGAGGCCTGGGAGATTGATTACATCACACTGCCTCAAACCCTCCAAGGCAAGCGCTATGTGCTCACAGTGGTAGAAGCCACCACTGGGTGGCTGGAGATCTACACTGTGCCTCATGCTACTGCCCGGAACACCATCCTGGGCCTTGAAAAGCAAGTCCTTTGGAGGCATGGAACCCCTGAGAGAATTGAGTCTGAGAATGGGACTCATTTCAAGAACAGCCTTATAAACACCTGGGCTAGAAAACATGGCATTGAATGGGTGTACCACATCCCTTACCATGCACCAGCAGCTGGGAAGGTTGAGCGGTGTAATGGACTGCTTAAATCCACATTGAAGGCAGTGGGCGGGGGGACTTTCAAAAACTGGGAGGTGCATTTAGCAAGAGCCACCTGGTTAGTTAACACTTGAGGCTCCACCAGCCGAGCAGGCCTTGCCCAATCCAAACCCCTACAAACAACAGACGGGGATAAGGTTCCAGTGGTGCACATGAGAGGTATGCTTGGAAAAATTGTTTGGGTTAATTCTGCCTCGAGCAAAGACAAACCCATCCGTGGGGTTGTCTTTGCTCAGGGACCAGGTTGCACCTGGTGGGTGATGCAAAAGGATGGAGAGACCCGATGCATATCTCAAAGGGACCTTGTTTTAGGGTGAACTACCCATGGCACTGTACTTGTATCTGTATCTGCATGTACATATGTATATAATTGGGGTAATGCATGTATGTATATAGTTTAAAGGTTTAAGTTTGATGTAATATGCTAATATGGGAAAAATGCAGGGTGGACAATGTTGGGGTTTTAGGAGTTCTCCTTTTGTTTTTCTTTTTCTCCTAAAGAATTTTCCCCATATGTGTTGCCAGGAGACAGTAAGGGCTGGATACTTCAGAGAGACAAAAGACCTGGCCACAGCAGCATAGGTCCAGCTGACTGCTCTCTTTTACCTGGGGTTTTCTCATCTAGGGCAGAGATGCCATGAGATTTGAACTGGGAAAAAGGGATTGGGTGCAGCCCCTAGTTCTCTTGCCCTCTCAGCGTTTGGAGGGGAGAGAGGATGTGGTCGCTGTGGGGAGAATTCATCACCACTGCGGGGTTCTGCCTTCTGCTGCCTTCCTTCTACCATGAGTGGAGCTTGCTCGCTGGAGCAGCCATCGCACTGGGACCCTATTTAACACCCTACCTCACTAAAAGAGGGACTTTTTCACCATCTGCTGGGGTGCCTCAGGGGAAAACCCCGGGATCCCAAGCCCGCCTTTCCCTGCCCTGCTAGGAGCCAGGCTGCCGCTGCCATGCCCCCACCGTTCCTTTGCCACTGCTCTGAGCCTTTGCCACATTGTAGCTCCGCATCCCCTGCCTGCCCAGATGTCCTGGGGTTCCCACTGCAGCTCCAGAGTTTGATACATCTCGTCTACCACCCCGGATTTGTGCTCCTCCCTGATGCTCCAGCCTACTGTTCCCGAGGGTCTGGCCGGACACCGGGATCGGCTGCCCAGGGGGTTTGTGAAGCCTTTCTTCCATCCCTTCCCGGGATCCCAAGCCGCCATTACTGCGTGCTCCCCGAGCTCGCTCCGGAGCGCCCCCTGCAGCCGCGGGGGAACCATCGCACCTGCCCTGCTCACCGGGAGCCGCCAGCGCCCCTGCCGGCTGTGAGCGGAACTGCACCCGAGGGGAAAGGGCCCGACAGCCGAGAAGGCTGGGACTGGGTTTGTGCTTCTGTTTGCTGGTACTGCCATAGTTACTGCTGTTCGTTTGCCTTGTTATCTATATATTAATAAAGAACTGTTATTCCTGTTTCTCATACCTTTGCCTGAAAGCTCCTTAATTTCAAAATTATAACAATTTAGATGGAAGGGGGTTACATTTTCCATTCCAAGGAAAAAACTGTCACACACTAAAAATGGAAAATTAATGGTCCGAAAAATTAGAAAATTAATGGGATGAATAACTGCTTTTCTTAACCAAACATCAAAAGCTCTGCAAAGTCATAAGCCCTTGGGATATTTAACCAATGGAATAATATTCAGGACATAAAGATTTACATATGCGCCTTATTTTGGAATTCAAAAGTGATACTGTTGGGGTTTTTTTGTTTTCTCAAGAAATGTTAAAAACTTCCTTAAAACAACAACAAAAAATTCTGAATTCAATTATCCAGGGAGTTTTAATTTTCTTTAAGAACATTTTACTTTTTTACTTATTTTAAGCTTTTCTACTGTATGACTATTAAAGTTCTACATAGCACTTTCTTTATCAAATTAATATAATTTCTTTTAAAATTTTGTTCCATTACAATCATTATAATAGCAGCGTTCATTGATACATATAACTCTGTATACATTGTATATACAATAACTCATCTTTCCTTATTCTTCTGATTGTCATGCTACAGTCAGTACTGAGTTACACTGATTTCATATGATAGGAGTAAGAGGAGGGGAAGATACACACATGACATTAATGTTTCTTCAAATGATCTATATGGCAAAGCAGAAGAATAAAGAATAAGAGACACTTAAGACACATTCCTAGATGTTAACATATTGGATGCACCAGCCCCATTAGTCCTGAACCCTTACCACAGCTCTTTGCCTCAGCATGACTCTATGTTGCCAGCAGAAGCAGGGGTAGAGTGAACTTACGCCTTACCCACATCATTGCTGGCCTAACATCCCCCTCCTAATGGATTCCAGCAGAAATCAGGTATCTGATCCATAATGTGCGTCCCAATCGATTTAATTAGCCACACATGAAAATCCTTTACCAAACTCTACATAGGAGCTTGTTGATCAATTTTTTTCACACTACCTTTCAGCTAACTTTTCTATTGTGGTCTACCTAAAGTAGCACAAACACCAACCTGATAAACAAACTAGTAAAAGAAAATGTGTAAAATACAAGCTGAATGTAAAGACAATTGCTATTTTATCTGTTTAATAAGTCTGTGGAACAGACTCCCAAGTGATGGGTTCCTTCCTGCAAACCACAGCTAGAACAGAACACTGACTTCATTCCAGTGGAGAGATTACACAGTACAGGAAATATTTTGTATCACTTTAAAGGCATCAAGGCTTAAATGCGTTAAAAATTACATCCTTATAAACAACATAACCCCCCTGAAGAGAGCTGCTAGTGATACTGGTTTATGAAAACAGCTATGCACAAGAAAAATGGTAACAAGCTTACTGTGTCCACTCCTGCCAGAAGCATTTCAGTCATGTTGGCATAGATCTCTTCCAAAGTAAGTTCCTTACGCCCTAGGAGGTCTGTAAGTAGCCCACCATTCACTACTTCTCCTTGGTCAAGCTGAGACTGAATAGCCTTCAATTTGTTGTCAACATGGATTTGACCTTTGGGATTCAAAATAATTGTTAAGCCTCCATTTTTATTTTTCTGCTGGTTTCATTCAGTAATCACATTGCTCACTTATGCTACACTGCACATCCAGGGGAAAAAAAATTCTCTTTTCTCATGGAAAAGGTCTTAGAGTGGTGGTGGAGGTCCTTGGGTACTCATGGCAAGGAAAGATTGAGCTGACAGGAACCTTGGAAGCTCACAGCATGAGAATGCTGAGCACAAAGAAAGGACACAAGAGACTCCAGTTTTCCCTTTTCTCCAGGGAAGCTCGAGGCCAAGTTCTTACACCCACCTGGCTTTTTTTTCTGATGACTCTGCAAGAAGTGGTGAACTCTGCAGAACATGCTGCAACCCAGCACAGAGAGGCTGCTACAAGATGCTAGCAGCAACCAGAAGGTCAAAGCCACAGAACTTAATTACTCTGAGGACAAAGATGAGGAGCATCAAGTAGTAACAAAAATTGAAAAACTTCAGTGAATGACACGCTGAGCAATTTCACCCACAGTTCCATGTATACCTTAGTGACTGCAAACAGCATCTTTGGTCAAACAATGGATTAAGAGGAGAAAAGTTCCTCAGAAAGTTAATGACTCACAGAATGAGCTTACAAAAAACGGAAAATGCATGCAGCTTTCTAATATTTGAGAGAGAAAAAGGATTCAGGTTTTTTTAACACTCAAGAACATTAAAAAAAATTGCAAAGACAACTCCTTCTGCCTACTTACATGAACGTACATGAAAGCCGATTCATAAAGCAGCCTGGAATGTTTTATTTACCAAAAACCCCCATATTGTAGTACATCAATGTACTTCGATGTCAACTTATACACTTGTATATATATATAAATAAAATTTTAAACATGTTTAATTAATTGCCAGAGCCTAGTTTATTAACTTTCTAGTCAGTTTTAGTGGTGATTATTTGTCAGGGTGCTTAACTAAAATTTTGCTGAAGTCAATGAAACTACCGTCATTAAAATTGAAGTGGCTTAAGATAAAACCTTCGCAAAGAACTTGGACCTGGAGTGACAAGTGGGTACTGAAACAGATGAAAATAAATAAAGAAAGAGCAGTATAAAAAAGGAGAGTTTTGAAATGTACTAGTAAAATTTGTTTTCAGTAAAATATTTTTTAAAACAGTTCCCCTGTCCAGCCTGCATTTAATATGAAACTTCTGCCACAATGTCTTCTTACAATTTTAGAAGAGAAATGCAGCTTGTCCCATTCAAACACACACAGAACCTGCACAAATACAGCTGAACTTTTCTACTACTAAGTCTTACTAAATTTGAAGAGTCCATCCCAGGATCTGCAGAACTCTCTCCAGGGTTTTGGAATAAGTGGACGAAGCCATTTGGGAATAGCACCTGCATACATAGTGGTCTTAAACATGCTAAACATCAATTCCAGAGCCTCAATATATTCAACAGTCTGCTGTGGGACGTTGTTTTCCAGGCAGCCCAACCGACATTCGTACAGAATAGTCGCCACACCTGCACGTAAAAAATCAAAGAATTGGCTATACATATGCATCACTACGTATTAATAATTTAAGGAATTAACTAACAGAAAATTTAACTACCTTACAAGAAATTATTATTATTATTATTATTGTTGTTGTTGTTGTTGTTGTTATTATTACTACTTCAGTTGGGGAACAGATAGAACAGAAATTCGAAACACAGTAAAATAGCCCAGCTAAACAATGTAGCAAGAGAGTAGTTGCTATGTCAGTAATGCTCAGCATGAGAAGACAGACAGGAATTCCATCAGAAGTAGAGCAGCCTCCAGCCTGTTTGCTGTGTTTTACATTGCACTACAAATCCTGAGCCTGCCCTGCTGGCCTTTGAACCCACAGGGACACGCAAGTCCAAAGACATTTCTGATAACTGGTGACAATGCAGGAGTTTCCACCAGTGGCTGTGTCTGCCATCAGCTGGTAGCAAATGAATACTGAATCTGTATAAATGGATAGAAAGCTTGCACTCCAGACAGTGCTTTTACTGCACACACCATACTCCACCCAGCCCTGAAAAACAGCAAGCGTGACACTGTTGCAAGTGATGATGTTGACTGTCTCTTGTTGTGACTTGCTGTAATTTTCACAGATGTTTTTATGCAGTACTGCAGGCACCCCCACTAGAAATTATCTTTACTGACAAAAATGATTTTAAAATTTGGTTATTTTCAACTCAATCTTCCTTCCCTAATTTTCTTCCCTGGGAAGATATTTTTCTGTGCCTTTTATTTTTTTTGTGCCTCTTTCAGAAACTGCTAGTTCTTATACCTCCTCTTGCTGCTTAAATGGTCCTTTTGAAGAAATCTTACGTATTGGTTCCCAAAGAGTTACAGTGTAAGTTAAATAAACAGCAAGTCATATAGAAAACAAGTGTGTGCCAGGCACAAGTTATAAATGAAAAACTAAAAGAATGTGAAGAATTTACACTGATCCATCAGTTATAGTGAATCTGTAAGCTCACAGTTTGAAATTCTGTAAACTGGTAGTTAAATGCCATTTTTAGACACTATTAATGTGAAACAGACCAAGCAGACAGCCAGCAATTTGATACATCTTCGTAAGTGAGCAATTTGGAAATTCTTCAAATCCCAAATTACTCAGCTGCCTGTCAGCAAAGAGTACCAATGTTTTTAAAAGGTATTACATATAACAAGATGGGGTTGTAAGCAGTCAGTTAAAGAAATACATGAAATAAACATCACCAAGAGATTTCTGTAAGAACACAGGAAATGCCAACCAGGCTCAGGCCAGGGTTCCATTCAGCATTCCCTCATTAATGGTAGCCAGTAGCAGATGATATTAAGGCAAGCATAACAATCCCTCATTTGGCATGCATAAGCAGGGAAAAGCAGTATCTTTTCCCACATTAAGCTATGAACTGAATTTAGGTACATCACATGGGGATTCCCCATTGGAATTTGGCTGGTATATTGTGAAATTAACATGTCTTAGAAGTCACCTGTTAGAAGGTCAGCACCCTTATTCTTGAGAAATCAATACAGAAATACAGAGTACTGAGACTGTTCAAGGCCTTGCTTGAACATTTCACCTATACGCCAGCTTTTCCATGGGAATTGCTCCTTAATACAAGGTATCAGGTCTTTGGACTCTGCAAAGGAATTCTACTGATACCCACTGCACTAACGAGGAAGACACATGAATGCAGAATATCAAACTTCCCTTTTCAGATTAATCACAATGAGGCACAGTCATTTGACAGAAATGCCTAACCACAACCACGCTGCTTTTCTTTACAGATCCAGCCCAAGCTTACCTTCCATTGAATACTTGAAGAAAAGTTTGTTAACATTGGTCACTGTTTCTCCATCTTCCTCTTGACTTCTGAGGCTGTGGATTCTTTTAATTAAGTCTGCGATAACTTCATTGACTCCTTCAGAGTAAACAGCTACATCTCTGGGTTTCAGAATTTTTTGGCTCAGTACACTTCTCATTTTTAGCCATTGCTCCCCCTCCCTAGAAAAAATTATCAATAATATCTATACATAGTTTTCCTTAACAATCATCAGTTGAGTAAAAGCTCTGCAACCAAACCGTTTGCAATTTTTCATGTCATATGAAAGCAAGTAGGGAAAATGAAAATCATGATAATGTATATTTTGTATTATGCTCCTACAATTTTATTCTGCATTTTTTGCACATCCTCATTAAATTTCAGTGTTGCAACATGTATGTTCAGGTGTAAGTCAATCTCTGGGTTGAGTGACAGAACTTGCCCACTCAGTGCTCTGAATTTGACAAGTGTCCCTATGTTAGTCTGTTAGTAGTAGCTAATGCAAGAAATTAGTAGAATATTCTATTAAAATTATTTTAAATAAGTATTTGAATGGGTAGTCTGCAAAACTGCTTGTACGCAGAATCAGTACTTAATTACCAAATAAAGGTATCACATTCAGATCTGACAAATCAACAACTTGAGCTGGTACCATAAATCCCATTACCGATACATCACTTTCAGCTACCCCAATTCTAAACCATCAAAGTAATAAGAGAGAAGACCTACCTGTAGAGAAACAACTTAGAGCTACAGATTCTGCTTTAGATGAGCTATGCTTGGAAACCTTTGTGCTGAAGACTAAAAATCTGAATTGCAGTATCTAAATGCTCAGTATGAGCTGAGTATTTGGGAACAGTGATTCCAGGGATATCTTTCAATTCCTTATGAAAACGGGAAATTATCTTTTAAATGTTTATTTTTAATTATCATATTTCCCATTACTTTTTTTACCTAGAGCAATGCCATTGCAAGGCACAGAAACTTACTGGCCAGCAGAAAAATTTGATCTCTTTAACAGGTATTTTCTGAGTCTCCTGATTTAAGATCTCTTTCTATTAAGTATCAAGGAACTGTTAGTTTGAGTCTCAACTGCAGCTTAAGATTTGAGTCTACAGTGCAATATATAAAGCCTTTTGCTACCATGAAAAAACAGACTGTCCATGACTCAGGAAATTATCTTCCTTCTAAATAAACATCCTATGTCAGTGGGGACTGTGAGTAGGTCCCAGTGGGAATTAACCACACCCACAGGCTCTGCCAGGTTATACAAGCTGAACAGACAGATAACTCCTCTCGAATCAGCCAGATTCAAAAATATCTGTGTGGGGATGCACTATGGTGTGAATTCACCATCTCTACATTAGTCTACTGAGGGGGCACTTCGGTGGACAATAAAGCCAAAACCAATCTGAGCCAACAATTCCGCACAGCACACTGCCAACCAGATGGAACAGTCTAGAACTGATGCAATAAACCCACATTCATGCAGTGCAGTGCCAAAGATAGTAAGCTCTAGTCTGTAAAACTGCTTGCAGGTAAGTGAGGCAGCTCAGACAACTCCTGTTTATCAACATTCCCAAAGATTGTATTCATGCAAAGTAGCTCACTTTGTAGTGTAGTTCAACTACACATCATTACCATCCCTTTGAAACTTCACAGCAGAACAGACAAATTCACAGCATTCACCACAAATACCTACTCACTTCCCCCCACTAGACACACAGATTTCCCCACACAGAACAGCCTGATTTCCCAGATGACCTGTGCAGTCCTTCAGAAAATCACTGAACTTATACAAGAAAACAAGGCAAGTGGAGGAGTAACAACACTTACGCAGAAATGAGTCCCGTGGATTTCCCCCGTAAATCTCTGTACTCCTGCCAGGATTCCATGTTGGCTCTTTGTGGTGCTCTGCCTTCTGCTCGGAGGACTTGAGCAACCATGTCTCGATCTGCAATGGATACAACAAACTGGGGACCAAAGCGAGACTTGAAGATCTTTCCATATTCCTGAGTGTGCTTTTGCTACAGCATCACCAACAAAGAGAAACAGAAGTCAAGTATTACTAAGGAAAACTATCACAAAAGGAAACTGACAATTTGTCATACACAATCTCTCACATCTCAAATTTTATCTCCAGCCTTCCAGTCAAGGAATAGTTTGAAATGTCAGGAGAAGCATCTAAGCATTACAGTGAAATATTCACAAGGAAGAGAGGTCACACAGTTCAGGACTCCTGACTGAAAAGACCAAAAGCTCTAAGGCACAGAGTGTGAGTGAAACCAAACACTGAGAAGATGAAAGGACCTGGTGCACTTAAAAATACATCCCTTCAGATCAAACAGGTTAGAAAGAATGTCTGCAAAAATTAAAAACGTGAAAGCATATAGGGTTAAATTAACAGCATAATACAAAGATATAATTTAATATCTTTTGTAAATCACTACTTACTCTATCATTTAATTGCTTATAGAAAAGCTACGTTTAAGTTTCTTACACCTAACCAAGAACAATGACAGCACAACAGCCTTTTGGAAAAAAGGAAAAAACTGCATTTTGGAACAGATTTGTCAGCAGTGAACTTGAGAGAGACGTATGACAATTCTGCAAAAGAAGGAAAAAGGTGGGGTCTTATTCTTGCAGTGAGGTTTATTGAGTGATTGATCCACAAATCATGTGATTCAAGCTGAAGGCAAGCAAGAGGATTGGAAATTAATAAAGAAGATTGGAAAACATTAAACTGTGTATATATATTAAAACAAACAAAACCAACCCAAAAAGTTTTCCAGTCAGAATGCACTATCACTGTCCCATTAAACCTTACTGATTATTTCAAATAAATTTCATTCTGACATGGTCATGAAGTGAAATTCTCAACTCTTAGAAATCCACTTGGAGTTGAGGTACCTCCTCATTTCAGAGGGGAAAAAAACACACCAAAACTGCAAAGCAGTTATTAAAAAGACATTATTAAAACGTAATCAGTTCTAAAGCCTTTATTTCTGGTTAAAGTATTAAGACGTAAACTGACCAAAGCTTAACTTTGACACGTTACCTACATTCTAATCCAAAGACATCTGCACACAGAGTTATGCTGAATATAAACCAAAGGTGGTTGACACCAACTACACTTGTGAAAGTCTAGTATTGACCCAAGATTAACTTATGTGAAATATATTTTATTCAATCTTAGTTACAGGGATGAATTGTTTAATTGCCAACAGTTTAAGACACATGAATCACTCTTCAGAATATGATACCAAGTGCATATAAAAAATGTAACACTTTTTGTGTGGTTTCCAAATAAGCCATGAGTTCTGCAGTTGTGGTCTCTGCCAGTCACCTCTCAACTACTTTTGGAACACAATGGCCAACTTAGACTGAAGTTCTAAAGGTCTCCCACAACGATATTCTTACCGTTTTCAAAAGTCATTATCTGGATTCATGAGACACACAGTCATCCTGCTGAGGGAAATGCTACAGCAGGACTCAACTGCTGTCCTTTCTGCTTGGTCTGCTCCTAACCAACACCACAGGGAGAGCAATGTATGAACAAGCACTCCCAAAATCCAAAGTATCTCTTGCCTTGGAGATATTTTAGGGATACTGAACTTGGAGATAATAACTTTGAGAGTATATGCCTTTAAAGGAAGACATGAGCTGGGAAAGGAGTGCAGCAAGGAAAAATCAATGGAGTGAGGGGACTACAGAAAAACAGGTTCAACAAATGTTGCTATTTATAGAGCAGCTTGGTTTTTTCACTGATGGTGAGGTTTACATGGGACAATGAACTTCAACAGAAAATAAATCAAGTGACAAGCTATCCAATCAATAAATTAAATACTAGTTTTAAACCAGAAATGGACAGGCACAAAGTATTTGGACATTTTTTTCTTTCAATAGAATGAACATCAGTCTATACATTTCACATATTAAAAAATGCCCAGGATTTCTTTTTCCATATTTTCCATCATAACATGGGTTTTCCTTTCCCTTGTTCCAAACCTTGAAAATGTTCCACTCTAGTGCCTCACATACCACTCTCATGCCAGTCATTCTTTCACACACCATAAATTCAAACTGCCAGCATCCAAATCCCTCCCTCCTCACCTTTCTTTTCTTCATCCTTGCATAGCACTGATGAGACAAAAGAGATCTAACCCCATCAAATTAAAAATACTTTCCCTTCATCTTA
The DNA here is from genome assembly GCF_020740725.1 of Corvus hawaiiensis. Classification (NCBI taxonomy): domain Eukaryota; kingdom Metazoa; phylum Chordata; class Aves; order Passeriformes; family Corvidae; genus Corvus; species Corvus hawaiiensis. Next base: position 26,386,119 of record NC_063219.1, on the reverse strand, counting down.
ATTGCAGTAGGCATTACTACTTTGGCCAGGACTAACTGGAACCATGTTACTGAGAACAGGACCTCCTTTGTGAAAAAGTGCTCGGCTTCCCCACACCTTCTGCATATAGCGCACAAATATTTGCATGCACTGAAGGACAATGTTTAAGTAGCTGTGCTGGTTACCAAAGGGTTTGGTATTAATTCATTCCTGACATTCACTGTATTGTTAAATTTAACAGACTGTTATTAATCCAGTTAATGCCTGCTTCCATCTATGTGTAGGCAAACAGGGCATCTTGTGATTTTTGAGACTCTAAGCAGAATAAATACTGGTATTATATTGCAACTTCTCCTTATCCTTCCTCACACTTTCCTTTCTAGGAATAATATTCACTAAAGAAAGAAATACCCATATCAGCTAGTGGTAGCAAAAAGCATACACTATTTAGGACGTCTTACATTCTTTTTATTATTTTGAATAGTTTTCACTGTTTTGACAGGGAAAGAACTTGAAACCAATGGTAACATCTTTTTTAGTGTTATGAAAATATGATGAGTACCTCTCCAATTCTGTACACCACCACAGAGTTAGAGAAAAAAAAAAGAAAAAAGCTTTGGTTGTCTTCAAGTTTCATATGCATGTCTTGGTTAGCAAGCAATCAAATTCATCATCAGCAATGTTGTTTCGGTGCCATGGAACACAGCATACACCCTAACATTTCTTCTTAAAAATCTGAATGGTAAATATAACAAAGCTGGACAAAACTAAGCAACTTATGCAATTCTTTTTTTTCCTGACTCCTGCCTCTTTCTGGTGTTTTTAGGACCTTTGTAAATCTTAACTTTCGAGTTTTGATTCTCAAACCACTTAAAAGTTCTGTTTTCTTTAGTTTCCCTTTTCTGTTTTTATCTCCCTTTCTCTTTCTTTCTGAAATTTCAATAATTTTCAGGCAGCAAACCTCTTGGGGCTGACTGTGAATTTCTTCCTAGCGATTTGGGAAAGATCACTAAAAAAAGCAAAATAATAAATCCGCCATTTGAGGTATTCTCAACGAGATCTGCACTGCCGGTGGAAAGCGTTATGGATCCACAGCTGCAAAAGGGTGAAACACACCTCTTTACTCCCTTATACTCAAGTGCTTCCTTTAAAATAGCTTGGACTACACAGGGAAAGGGCCCCAGGAGATGCACTGTGGCTTTTCAGGAATGAAACCCACATGTTTGGCAAGCAACCAAAACAATTCATCTCTGGATAGCGACAGCCTTACGGTAAGAGTGCTGCCCATGCCAGCATCCCCGAGGCGCTGCACAGAGAAGGAGGATCCTTGTCCACCCAGCTCCCGCCGTGCCACGCAGGGATAACGCGCCTCACCCACCCCCACCAGGTGCGACCGACGGAGGGGACCCGCCGCGGCCCGCGGGACACCACAGCAGCAGAGGTGCCCAGACCACAGAACGCTTCTCAAGCCCCACCCGGGCTCTGGCTCCCTCGACCGCCTCCCCCCACTTCAGCACCGCCACCCGCCAGGTGACAGAGCCGCCCTCCCCCCTTGCCTCCCCTCACGCCGCCATCCGGCCCCGCTTCCCGCCACCCGCTCCCCTCCCCCGCGCCAGTGTGGCGGCCGGGGAGGGGGCGGCAGGGCCGGCAGCGCCAGTCGCCGCCACTCCCGGGCCTGTCCCTCACGCCCGGAGAGGTTCAAACCGCCCGCCTCCTGCTGAAGGGACGGGGGCGGACAGCGCTGACGGCAGCGGGGCCCGGCGCATCTTCCGCCCCGTCAGGGGATTGATACAGGCAAAGTGTGTTTATGTAAGGGGAGGCCGGGGTAGGAGAGACAAAATGGTCTCTGAACACAGCGGAGCAGCGCCGGGCCGGGCTGAGGGAAGGGCGGCGGCGGTGGCGCCTCAGCCGCGGCAGGGCTGGGGCGGCCCCGGGTGCCGGCACAGCCTCACGGCGCGGGTGGGTGCTACGGTCTAAGATTCCGGGAAAGCCCACGCTTCCCAGCCCTGCCTGCCAAAAATAAGCCCTCTGCAAGCTTGTGAAACAGCCCACTTAAAAATAAATAAATGATACCTTTTTTTTTTCTTCTTTTTTTCCCCCCCTTTCAGCCTGAGGCACCTCCCCAGCGGTTCAAAACGCGCACAAAGATTAGCGGGGAGCGCTCGCGGGCACCGGGGCACGGGGAGCCGGGATCGGGGATCCCCTGCGAAACAAAACTGCCGGAGCCTCCGGTGCTGCGGGAACTGGAGTGGGGGATCCCCTGAATCCTGCCTCTCCCCAGCGGGAAGGCGGCGCGGCGATGCCCAGCTGCGGTGCTGCTAAGCCGGCGATTCACCGGTGTTTAGGAGGGGAGGGGAGGAAAGGAAAGGTATAAGTAATCCTGGCGTGATTAAAGCATTAAGTAGCCGAGTGAGCTGTACCTGGATTTCATGAATGCGGCCGAAGCCGTCCTTCCAGAAGAACTCGTAGAGGTTATAGAGGGTGTTGGGTCCCGGCATTTCGTGCAGGCTCTTCACCCTGCCCAGGCGGCCCGGGGGAGGCTCCAGCAGCTCCGCCTCGCGCCCTTCGCCTTTGTTCCCCGCCGCTGGCCGCGGGCTGCTCCTCATCTGCAGGGACTGGCTGCTGCAGAGCCGGGACAGCCCGGGAAACCTGCTGCTGGCTAAAAGTGCCTGGTAAAAGTAAGTCCTCTCACATTCAAGCGTCTGCTTGCATTTCATCGTCAAAACTCTGGTGAAGAACGACATGCTTTTTAATTTCAGAAGGGTCCAGTTTGCTCCTGCAGCTGCTTTTCTGGTTGCTCTTTCTTCAGTGCCTGCTTTAACTTGTAAAAGCAGCACTTCTCTGTGGGGATAAGAAGCGAGCAGAGTCCTCAGGCAGATGCAAAAGGGTGCTCTTTATTGCCACAAATCAGGCCTCTTTAAGCAGTTAGGCCTTTGTAAGTTACATATTTTCAAAGGACAACAAATATAATTCAACCAACCACCATAAGCCATGATGTGAGCATGTGACGGTTATATAACTTGTTTTTTGAGGTTACGTAACTCTTTTTCTACCTCTGTTCCAGCTGAGTCAGTCCCAGAATCCTTTTCTACTTAGCTGAAGTACAAGTGATGCCTGAAGATGCCACCTAAAACAGACTAAACAAGAATAAGACCCCAAGATGGACGGCAAGTTCTTCTTCTTATAAGTTTGGTTCATTTGCATATCAGGGTTAATTCTCCGATTAAAGCTTCAGTTAATGATGTATGAAGAAAATGAGTACAAAAGCTAAATTTTAGCAATATAGTATTGAACATTTATTAGTAGAACAAAGGGAAATCACAGCGCTGGGGTGCTTGGCAATATTGCCAGAGGTGCACTCCATTCATTTTACTGTGGACTTAAGTACTCTCTTTAACTGTTACATATTCATTAAGCCCAGAAAGTAATTTACACTTCACTCAACTTGCCCCCCCCTCCGGTTTCTGCCCCTTCCGCCAGCACGACGCCGCCTCGGTCCTCTGGATAGTTTCAGAATTGAAGACAGGCACCCTCTCTCCGGTGCCTCCTGCCTCCCCAGTCTCTAGCCTAATTTGTAGCTGACAGTTTCCTTGGGAGGTGAGGGCTTTGATGAGATAACATCTTCCTGGGATGCATGGGGTTTATCTTCTTTGTTTCTCTAAGATATCTTGCTTCCTGGCTCTGTAGTTTCTCAGCTCAAAAGACATTTATTACCATGTGTTTTTTAATACATTTCTTAACATATTACAACTATTTTGAAGTTACAATTTACGTTAATCTCGTTTCTACTTAACTACATTTTACCTTACTAACTTCACGCTATTTCTATGTAATACATCATCACTTATAAATGTTAAAAATCATATATGTGAAAGACAACATTTATCATTCACTCATTTATCACATGTAGTTTCCCCAAGCTTGTCCCCCCCTTTAGAGGCTTTTGGTTTATACTTTTTGGGCCTAGGACGGTCTGGGTGTCCTTGGAAAGCAGGCCTGGAGAGGCTTTTTATGTCTACCTAGCATGAGAGAGCAGAAGTGAACAGGCTACAAGAAACTGCAGTTACACACCAGGCAGTACAGGATTTGAAAAAGATGGAAGTTAAAACCTAAGGCATCACAAGGAGTCAGCCATGATTTTACAAAGGCCACAGGACCCTTGTTCTGTAAGGCTTTGCCTATCTGTAGCATCTCTCTCTTCTTTGTTTGTGTGTTCTCTTGCTGAAACAACCTGTACTCATAAAGCCATTATCTTAAGGCTACTATCAATCATTCGTTGCACACAAGATAAAACACATGGGATGTATATCACAAATAATAAAAACACACCAAAGATAACTGTGCCATACATTACCAAACTTTTAAGCCATACCCTGAAGCCGAGGTTGTCGATCCATGGAAACATCCCCCACCAATCACCCTCATCGTGCTGCTGTAGCTGCGTAGTAAGCAGCTGATACTTTCTGAATTGATTCTGAATGATCACTTAAGTTCATGCAGCACATGCTGTCAAATTCTTTGCATCCATGGCCTTGAGGCAACAGCAAGAAGTCAATGGCTGCCCTGCTCTGCAGTGTTGCATGTCACACTGAGTTAACATCGATTAGCATTGCTGAAAGAGCAGCACTAGTGGCGTTAGCTTCCTTTGCAAGCCAGCAGCCAAGCGTGCTTAAGGAAGCCAAAGCGTGAGCAGTACGAGTTGATGGTATCAAGCTGACAGATGTGCTCCGCAGTGTTCCAAAAGGTTACCTTTGCATCGCATTTCTTGTTAAGAACGTGCGTTCTGCACCGAACCCGATGCTGTGCTGCAATAATTAAAGCAGTCCAATTTGGATGAAAGAAGGTTAGTTGGCCAATGGTACATAGTCTGCCAACAGCTTTGCCTGGTATACCTTTCCAGACACACTCTCCACGTATTAGGAACAAGTCTGAAGGGACAGCAATAGTACTGATGCCACATGCCAGGTGACTTTCCAAGGTTCGGTTGCACCACAAGGAAGCGTTGCTGAAAATACCTTTAGGAGAGACATCAAAGTTAACACTGTTCATATAAATGTCAGGTGTACAATCAATGTAGAAGCATAGCGAAGCATCCAAGGTCCCCAGCGTATTTAGTTCTTGTGGCTGCGAGGCCAAAGCCAGAAAGTCATGCATCCTTCTCATATCTTTGTACCATGTTTCATCCCATCCTGCAGTCTTTCACCAGGTGTCCTGGCACCACCACCTGGGCTGCAATATACCTGGTGCCGTGCAGTTTTGCAGCACGGTTTCATTATGCAGCTTACCAAAACGCTTCTTGTCAGTGGGTACTCCTACCAAGCACGTGCAGAAAGGATCACTGGGGGTTGTCACAGAGATGCACATAGTATTGGTGCACATAGCATTGGCAAGGGTGATCCATACGTTTGTGCCGTCCAGTGTAGGGGGTGCGACACTTGCAGTGCTCTCACCAATCAGGATGATGCAACAGATGGTCACACACACCACAAAGGAACCCATTTCATGTGGTGACCTGTGGAGATACAAACATAACCCCTACCCCACGTTAACAAATCTACAGGTCCTGCTCACTGCCCTATTAAGGGGTCCTTTACAATCACTGGAGGCCTAGGATGAGCCCTTGTATCGAAAGACTATTGCCTTTCACATGCTGTTTGGCCAGTTTCATCTTGATTTAGAAAACTAAGAACATACAGGGCTTTTGCTAACCTGTAATGTGGGCAGTCCAAGTCCCCCTTCCTTTGTTTCTCAAGCATGGTTTTCAGTGTTCTGTGGGCATGTTCAGTGATAGCCTGCCCAGTGGGAGAGCGGGGAATACCTGTGTTGTGGGAGACACCCCACTGCTGTAAGAATTGGCAAGTCCATTCAGAAGCATAAGCAGGACCATTGTCTATTTTAGTAGTGTGAGGAAGGCCTAACGTAGCAAAGCATGTGAGCCAGTGTCGAGTAACATCACAAGTCTTCTCTCCTGTATGTGGCTGCCATTAAAAAGCATGAGAAAGTGTCAACAGTTACATGAACATATTTTAAATGACCACATTCTGGAACATGAGTAACATCAGTTTGCCAGATAGAATTGGGTTAGGGTTAAGGATCATTGTCATCAGCAAACCACTGAAACCAAACTGCAAAAGATTGAAATTTACTAGCTACTATGGCAAGAAAAACGTGTTTATCAGGGTCCCATCTCCAGCCTTGGCTCTTTTCCAGTGCCTGAGCACAATGCTCAAGGGCCTTTTTAGCCTCTGGAGTCAGCTGTCAGGGAGAATTAAGAGCAGGGTCACCTCTGAATAAATCAAATAGAGGATGCAAAAGCTCTGTGGATAAACCTAGAATGGGATGTAACCAGTTCAGGGAACCTAGTAATTTCTGCAAATCATTGGAGGTCAAGTTATCTTCAACACAAAGCTTTAGTGGCCGAGGGCAGATAGTCTGCTGAGTGATTTTCCACCCTCAGTAATGCCACGGGGCCTGCTGCTGCACTTTCTCGGGTGCAAGGATCAATCTGGCTGCTTGAACTGCCTGAATGACAGCCACCTGTATGGAACACAAAACAGAATGATCTTTAGCTGCAAGTAAAGTATCATCCATGTAGTGGTATATGGTTGCATCAGGAAATTGGCGGTGCACAGGTTGCAGAGTAAGGTCAATCACTCTTTGGCATACAGTCAGGCTGTTGCACATGCCTTGTGGCAAAACTGTCCAGTGAAACCTTTTCATCGGCTTGGCATGATTTAGGGTAGGCTCTGAAAAGGCAAAATGAGGTGCATCGTCAGGGTGCAAGGGAATGGTAAAAAAGCAGCCTTTTAAGTCTATAACTATGAGAGGCCATTTGAGAGGAATCATTGCTGGAGAGGGAAGTCCAGGTTGTAAAGTACCCATCAGCTCAATCCCCATGTTTACTGCGCGCATGTCATGTAACAGTCTCCATTTACCACTTTTCTTGGGAATGCAGAATACAGGAGTGTTTCAAGAGCTAGAGGATGGCTGTATGTGCCCAAGAGATAGCTGTTCATCTACAAGTTGCTGTAAGTTTTGTAGCCGTTCCTGATGTAGGGGCCATTAAGAGACCCAGACAGAGTCATTTGTTTTCCATGTGAGTTTACATATGTTCAGTATCTATGTTCAGAATGGCTGATCAATGGCTCCTATGAAAAAGATCTTTACATGAATCGAGTCAATGCTTACAGTGGTTCCAAATTGGCCCAAGACATCCCGCCCCCACAACGTGCATGGAGCAATGAATGGCACAATGCAGGCAGTTTGACCATCAGGGCTGAGAGCAAGACAAAGGTGAGTGCTTTGTCTAGGGTGTTGCAGCCCTTCTACCCCAATCAGAGTCAAGGCAGGGTCATCTGTGGACCTGTGTAATTGAGATGTCAGCTCCAGTATCACCAAGTCCTTTGAATTTTTTCCCATCTCTAATACGTACCATGGTCGGCTGAGCTGCTGTGATAGCACTTGTCCAAAAAATTTGAGGCTGGTCAGTGCTGCCAAAGCTGCCAATGCTGCCTAATACACCAGTGCCATGCTTACCTTTTCCACCTGGGGTTGTGCTGGAAAATGGAACAAGCTGTGCCAACCGCTGGCCTGCGGGTATAGAGCAAGGTGGCACGGGTGTCCAGAGCATAATTTGTATGTCATCTTCAAACTCAGAATCGATGACACCAGGTAGCATAAAAAGTGCTAGTTTAGTGGTAGACGAACGTCCAATTAGCAAAGCATTTATATTGTTGCCAATAGGTTCTCAGACCCCTGTAGGAACTAAATGGACCGAGGTTGTATCAAGAGTCACTGACCGGCTGGCGGCCAGGGCCAGTTTGGCACTGCCGGAGGTTGCGGGGACGATCCGGCATGCCAGACGCTGTGCTTCCCATTTGTTTGAGTGTGCGGGGCACGCCGGCTCGCCCCCCGCTGTCGGTTTCCTGGCATGACGGGCTGACCCTCTGCAACCCGGTCAGCGCGTAATGCATGAGCATCAGTTTACACAGACCATTATTTAACACTCCCTCCCCTAGGGCTGGAAAAGGGGGGTGGGTCTGGGATGAGACTTGAATAGAACAAACCTATTATTTAGTATAATTCAAATCAGATAAATATACCCATTATACATGCAGCCAAAGTTCAGTTTTTGCCTCTTTCACCCATTAGTTTGGTGAAAAGCTCACACCATCTTTCTCCTACTTCAAAAAGGCAGGATTAAGCCTATTTTTTCCTGTGGCATTAATTCATTCCCGTGTGTTAGAAAATAGGGTATTTTGTGCAAGACGTTCTCTTAGAACTGCTCATTATCCTGTAACATATATGAAAAACATTTGTGCATCCACATATAAGTAGCACTGGTCTTACACAGTAACCTTACAAACTATTCCTGTAAATTACAGTAGTCAGGGGTGTTACTGGTAATTGCAGAATGATCTATCTTTTGGACAGGATATACTCCATAAGCAGCTTGTGTCAGCTTTCATAGAAGTCTGCACAGTTTAAAAAGTATTTGTGTTGTTTTCATTTGTGTTTCTGTATAATTCCAAAGGTGTTAGTGATAATCTGTAAAATGTTGATTAGTTTCAGAAATTATGTAGAAGAGACTACCTTGGTTTTTAAGTGAATCAGACAGATAAAACTTGAGGAGAGAGGAAAGTGTCAAGGCAGATCCACTTTTCTAGAACAGAATTATGAATAAACTGCTGGAAAAGCAAATCTAGTAAGCTTCAAAGTTATTAGCTTTTGTTTTCCTTATTTAGCTTTACTTAGATTTTGAGGCTGTATTCTGATTAAGCTGTGTGTACATGCTTCCTTTGGACACTGATAACTCCACTGAAACAAATAACTCTGAAGTTAGGTGCATCAGTCTTTATAGATACCGCAGTAAATCTTACAGGAACAAAATCTGTTAAAGTACATGCTGGTTTAAGCTAAAATCATGTCTTCAGAATGGGCTTTATCGTACTTGAAAGGGTCCAGAGAAGAGCAACAGGAAAAAAAATGAGAAGGTTTTAAAAAATTACATAAGAAGGTTGAGAGACTTATTTCATCTGGGAAAGACAACTACCACAACCATGACAACAGCCTACAGATGCTGACATCTTCTGTTAAATAAAGGTGCATGTCAGAGAGAGAAGAAAGAAAATAATGGGCCTAGTTTGCGCCTACAGATTAGCCAAGGCATCGCAGGATGTTATGTACTTGCTATCACTGAGCTTTTTAAGAACAAGTTTGAGAACATCATCAGGGAACCTCTGGTTTTCCTTCCCACATTTCTATGTAGTGTAGCTATGTTATTTCTTTGATATTTATCTAAAGATGCTTTGAGAGAGACAGTTACACAGATTTTAAAATTATATTAATATTGTAATTTCTAGATTGCTGGAGGGAATATGTGCACCCTTCCTAGAAGCTCCTGCTCACAGCTATCAGTATGGTTGATTTTTTTTTTTTTTTTTTTTTAGTTTGAAATCAAATATGGTTAAGGTAAAGCATCTGCTGCTATTAGTATGCTAGTGAGATAAACTTAGATACATTATGCTGTAAAGGTTACAGTTTTGCAACTGGTAGTAGCTTTCTCTGAGTGTACTTTTTTCCAGTTTCCATATTTGGAATTCTCTATTATTTTCCCCTGTTACCACTTCTCCATGACAATCATTGTAGGACATACTCTTTCTAGCCAGGATACTTGGAAAAGCTTCAGATGCTTTATCCCTTAAGGATTTCACCAGAACAGTACCTGCTTTCCTGCTGAGGAATTTCTGGAGGTAGCAGTAGCCCCAGCATAGGAACTGTGTTGTATAACCCCACCTGCACTCAGTTTCTTTTCAGTTTACTTATTGTTAGATTTCTGTTTGTTTGCAATAAAATGGTCTGAAACACAGACTCCATTAAAAAAAACCAGCATGTAAACACTCAGAGAATCTGCAATTTCAGTGAAGCAGGGAGCTCACCTGGTGCAGCACATAAAACAGCTGCAGACATTCAGATCTCGTCACTGGCAAACCACAGCAGATTTTTAATACCAGTCAAGCATTCTGTGATTACTGGCTATCAGGTTTCTATGTGCAGCTTACACAATCACAGTAGAGCCAAATTCATGAAAAGATTCTAGCAATCCATTGTGCTACGGCTCCTGAGGAATGGGATGCATTCTCTGCTGTTTGGATAGACTGTTGTTGGGTTTTAATACGGCACTCAACAGTGCAAAGTCTAAAACAGTTTATTTCATTAGTCATATGCAAACATTTATTAATGTGAAAAAAGAAAAACAAAAATTACAGAAAAGCCTAAAAGAAAAAAAACCCAGAACCCACCAAAAACCAAAAAAAAATTATCCCGACGTGAAAAATTAACTTTGAATAGGATTTTATACCTGGTCTAGTTTTAAAGAAAGAGTGGAATGTGCCATTTGAGAAGAGTCCTGACCCAGGAGTGTCCGTGAGACACCTCCATTACTATTTACCATAATTTTATTACAAGGAGCCATTAGTGTTTTATAAGCAAAGCCAAACCACACCATCCTGAAGAATTTCCTGAGTACATTATAGGCAATAGCTGAGTGCAACAGAAAGAAGTAAATGAAGAAAGCACAAAGTAGCAATGCATTAATGATGAAAATGACCAAATTACTTTGATATAACAGAAGGATTTAAAGGGCTGTAAAGGTGCCATTATGCAAATCTGTATAGAGCACCTTCCTTGCACAAAGAGAGATGAGTGGATTGACATCCACAGAAACAATTTTTATGTAGTGCAGGTGGTGGACCAGAGGTAGGTCTGATGACCACTGGGCTGAAAATATTTATAAATAATAGGTATTTCTAGGCAGTTTGCTAGATGGAGTAGAAATTCAGAGCCACTAACAGGTGCAGCTCTGGCGCACTACTAAAACACTGCTCTACAATAATTATCAGTAATACCATAGCAACCCATCAGTGCAGATACAAGTTTTCTAGATAAACTGTACAAAAAGAATACTCAAGACAACAAGAGCCAAATTGCAAGGCAGTTCAATAGCTGAATACAGGAAGGGAATGTTTATGAATGTGAGTGAATACATGTGGGCTACCACAACTTGGAATGTGTAATTAAACCATTCGCTTCTCTTTGCTATGCCAGATGATAATTGTGTGGTTCTGTTTGACTTTCAAATTAGAGTTTTAGTGAACATATGTGCCACTAATGTTCCTGCTTCACATCCTTCACACTTCACATCCTTACTACTGCAGAATCTGAATTGGAGGTCAAACTTGCCAACTGCAGGATGTTCAGTAGTCAACATTATGAGTAAACACGAAAATTTATGTGATGAGATAGATGAAACTGCAATAAGTTTCCTAGAATAGACTTGAAAAAGAGAAAGGAAGAGTGAAGGAAAGGAGCCAACAAACATTTGAAAGAGGAGCAGAGGGTGAAAGGTTTAGAGGGTAACCTAAAGTGGCGGAGGGGTTAGTATTGTCTGGTCCCATTTTCCTCCCAGATATGAACACTTGATACACAGATATGAAGACTTGTTTCAGGTAACAGAAGTCCAGTAGTAGTGCCACAGAATTCCCAGGAATAATGGTGAGTATAATAGCCATTATACAAAACTGCCTTCCAATCCAAATAAAGCCACCAAACCATAAAGAAGGCAGGAGTTATGCCATCAGCACAAGCCAACCAAAACACATTTATGTGGCTTAAAAGATAAATATTTTCTCCTACTTGTACAACCTCCCGGTACATATATTTATCAGACATCTTAACACTTGACTCAGAAACACACTCAGAGTTCTTTAAACAATGATGTTTGTCCGAGCCTGTTGGTCCTTAGAGTCTGAAAATATGCTTTATGTAACAAGTCAGTTGGGACTTTTGTTATTTCAAACAAGTTGGAGCACATGTGCCTTCACAGCAGACATGCTTCAGTTTTAGTTAACTTTTGCTATGTTACAGGATCACAGTATAAACTAAACTTGGCTTATTGATAATTTAGACTATGTATTATTTTTGGATAGTATGTCTTCAAATCCACAGTCCCGCTGTTCTCCCAGTCTAGACCCCCTAATGGTCTGATTAATTATACTTTGTTACCTTTGTTTAGTTATTTCTAAATCCAATTTAAACTTGCCCTCCTCTTTGGATGAACTCTGACAAAGTTCAGTCAAAGCTCTTTGTGTCAGTAACACTGGTATTCAGAGACAATGGTTACATTATCATCTTACCAGAAATTCTGTTTTCTTAGAATTATTCTCACCTTTTAACAGTCTTGGGCTATATCTGGTTTGTAATAATTTGAACGTCATTTTATGATATCCAGTATAATATTGTACTGTATGTTTTACATAACTGTTGAGATAGCTACAAGTATAAATAATTTCTAATTTATGGAAGTAAAAGAGATTTGATAGGAAGGATTTAACTTTGCCCAAGTAACACCTTCAGTTAAGACTACACAGACAGGCTCTTCAGAACATTTGCAAATAAAAGCTGAAAAAGGGCTGCATTGTCAGAAATGTAAGCAAAAATTTTCAGTGTAGTTTAAGACTTTTTCACTGAAAAAGCCATACAGTTAGTCATAATTTTTGCCTCTTCTGACTGTCCTCAAATCCATCGTCTGAAAGATCCTTTCAAGTTGTGGAGTTACTTCTTTGGAATTTTAAATGCTTTCTGAATTCTGATTTTTTTTTTACTTAAAACAGGACAAATTTGAACTTAACAGGCTAAATACTAATTGAATATTGTACAGAAATAAGATATTTAAATCAGAACAAGCAATCCAATGCCACTGTGTGTGACTTACTGTTCAACCCTTAATAAAAACCCCATGAATCAACAGTAAAGAATTCAGCTCTACTTGCAGACTTCTCATAGATTTAGATCCTTGCCCTGTGCCTCTTGGGGCATATGACACTGAGTTATACTGAGAACCACTTGCCTTGAAGTCCAGAGTTTTTAAACACAAAGTATGGCATTACGAAAAATGACCATCAGGAGAGCAGAAGGAGCCAGAGAAACAGGAACTGGCTGTAGTTTGGTGCTTTGGAGAGCTGTAACACTGTGAAATTGTCACCCCATCATCACTGTGCCCTTTTAGTCTAGAAGGCCATTTTAATGAGTGACAGCAGCATCCCTCAGGCATTAACATCTTCATTCGGACACTTGCCAGTTTGCCACAAAAAGGAAGGGCACATAAACACAAGCTTCAGTATTGTAGCCTATCAGAAACACAAACAGCAAATATTAAAAAAAGACAATTCCTGAAGAAGATTAAGTTTCCTCAGTATGGAATTCAGACTAAGGAGGTGGCCAGGGAGCAGAGAAAAAGCTTTTCTTCCAACAAGGAAACCTGAATTACATCCAAGAAAATCACACCTCCTCTATCCACAGGTTTCCAAGAAATAATTTACTTACCCCTGAGTTCACCTGCCTCTGAGACCACTCATAATCTGAATCACAGTTCTGCCACACTATCTGTTCTTTCATGGACAATTTAGTTTCCTAGAGGGCTGGGACTGCAGATCTGGAGCTGTGACCCTTGGGTGCACTGCCAGAGTGCAGGAGCAGTGAGGGGCCAGCAGTTCCTCAGTGACCAAGCTGCCCGGAAAGCAGAGCTGACTGACCCTGTTACGGTACAGGTGCTGCCATGCGCAGCAGCAACTCAGCTGTAGAGTAAGTGTACCAGTCTGCCGCTTGCTGCTACAGCCTGGAGTAACAGCAGGCAGTAATTACCATACTTAATCATAGCAGTAGTTTGAATACCAAGATGCTATCACTGATGCATGGAGCCATTTATACCTTGTAGAATTATTATGCTTTACTTGATGCTGAATGTACTGCATCCCACACAGACATTACTTAGAAGAGTGAGATCATTAATCATAATTTACTACACAAGAACTACAGCGCCATCCTAAATCCAGCTACTACTAGTAATTCCACAATTACAGGAATCAGTATTAAGCCATTTGCATTTATTACAGCTGGTCCAAACTACTATCAGAAGTAAATAGTGCTTTAAACTGGGGAGAGGAAATCAGCACCAGAATACTGCACAATTATCTCTCCTATATAAGCCACTCAAGCACTGCCATGGCTGGTTCCAGGTTGTGAGGCAGAAGACTCAGCACAAGAGAAAGAACCAAGTATTACAGGGTAGGACTCAGAGCCTAAACAAAGTTTAAACTGAAGCAGATCAGTTTACCTGATTCTGAAACAGAGACCAAAACCAAGCACCATCTGTTCTCAATTATGCTTCCAATATTTCTGGTCTTGATTTGTGAATTCATGCTAATAAGGAACAGAATTCAGTATTCTTCTGAAGCACATTTGTCATACAACCAGGATGACTGTACCATGCATGCTCCTTCCAGTATGGTAAAGATTTATATCAACCTATTTTGAACCAACAGAGGTTGTTCCTAAAGCTCTACAATCAGTGAAATAACACCTCTTAATACAACACCAAGCATCATGTTACATTATTAAGTAGATGTTATTTAGAAAGCATTCTTCTGCCACAAACCACCACCATTTCTCCTATAATTTTCTAGAATTACACTGCAGCCTTCATTAAAAAAAACAAACTCAGGAATCTTTCCTTCATACATTCTTCCAACTCACCTTGTGAGAAGTCAAAATGCTTTTTGATTGAGTAATAACTTCTGTGGTGACAGTGCACTGTTTAGCAGTTACGAAGGTTTTAGTGCATGGTTAATAAATAGAATATAAATAAAAACAAAGAGCTTTTATTTGAGCAACTTCTCAACACTAGCAAGAAAAATGAGGAGAAAGAGCACAGAATTTATTTGTATTTACTACTAATGCTTTCCTTGAGTTTACTTTGGAGACAGAGTCCCTATTTCTTCTTGTCTTCAAACTCTAAAACATTTCTGACCAATCTGTTAGAATTTTAATATAGGTTAAGTCATAAGTATAAATTAGCTCTCGGTTTAAAAATATAATGTGAAGTGCTCCTCTTGGGATTTGTTCAGCTCATTGAATGATTTTATTTAAACATTTTGAAAAACAGTATATTGCTGAGCAGACACAATAGTCAGATAAATAATATTTCAAACATCAGTACAAACTTCATTTACAAAACCTTTTCAGGACTCTTCTGAAAAAGGATCTTCAGCTGTTAAAAATAAAATCTATTAATTACCCTGAAAACCAGACAAGTACTTCTCTTGAACAAAGTGGCCTGTATGCTTCTGCCCTCTGGGGATGAGAAAATGAGGGCATAAGACAAGGAGCCAGTGCCACACAAAAAAATATGTGCTGTGACATATTTGTATCCTAAAGTTTGTAAAAATATTTTCATGGTAAGATTTAGTTCCTTCGTTGCTTTCCCATTCACCTATAAGAGCACATACATTGGTAAGTAAGTGGCTATAGAGATGCATATAAAGAAGTCTTTTAAAGGACCTGTCATAAATTTCAACTCCATCTTTTCAGCTACAGGAACAAAGACATGGATCCACAGTTTCAACAAAACGCCCATGTGAAGATGTCATTTCCGGAAGCGTTTGAAGAGGGGGTGGATGTGTTTGTTTGAAGATGCCTTGCTCCGTGAGGAGTGGTATTCCATGTAAACTGTATCATCTGCTCCGGACATGGAGCTCATGGTGCCTGTACGACGGGACACCTGCAAGTACAAGGAGTGTAAGTACCTGCTTAGTGTGTGATCAGAGGTTTTAAAAGTATTTTCATTGCATATGACTTAAAGAATGACTTCAAAATCTGTAACAATAGATCTGTTACCTTCTCCTTCAAATATGATGGAGAAAGACATGAATTACATGTCTAATTTCTTCCAAGTGCCCAAAAAGTGAATTATTCCAATAGCTAAAGGCTAATGCAGATTAGAAAAATAAATCTGTTCTCTAATGTTTCACAAAGATACCAGGTCATCAATGACAACATCACATTTAGAATTGGATGGAAGTGAAATGATCCAGTTCTGTCCCACCTGCGGTCATCCTTTTCAAAGAATTCTTCATTACCTGAGCTGACTTTGAACCATATTCTCCAGCAACTACTTCCTCCTCAGCATCCAGGTCAGATGCTTGCAGGACTTTCTGGAGAAGCTGCTGCTGTTCTTCTTTGGTTGAAAATGAAAGTTCTTCCTCTTCCATGCCTGCCAGCTTTGTGATTACCTAAGAAACAGAGCACACTACAAGGTGAGGGCTCTTCCTCCTCACTGTTAGCTATTCAAAGCCAAGACAAGGATTTCTGATTCCATATCCTGTTGGAACTGCCTTCAACTTTTATTAATGGTTAGAACAACTTCACACTACAGATAGCACAGATACATATAAAATCTTGCTAAGTGATGTACATATACATATACACACATCTCTTGTTATATTCTAGCTGGAAATGCAAAAGCTGAACCTTTAGGGGGGGAAAAAATGAAAAAGAAGAAAGAAAAGCTCTGGGGAGAGGATGTCAGCTAAACACTGTTTATACCAGCTTGACCAAGAACCTGACCAAAGCACATATAACTTGGATATGCATTCAGCTTACTGCAAAGTTAATGTCATGTTGAAGGCTCTAGATTGTCTAGTTTAAGAACCAGCATTTTATATTTAACAAAAATAATCCACTAGCTCTGCAGAGACTGAGAACTTTAGCAAGAAGCATTCAGGACAATGGGGAAAAAAATCCTAACTGAGATGTACAGCTGTTGAGAGACAGTGCAGTAACCTGCAACAGAGCATCAGCAGCAGAGCAAAAGGACTCTTCCAGCTTTTGAGTACATAGACACTGGGTAACTTCAGTTAGGTTTGTTCTCCTTGGAATTCTCAGTAACTCATCTGGTAACTGTGGGTACAGGGCACATGTGACCTACTGGCAATGCAGAGCCATGGGCTCCACCAGCTGACAAACCTCCACTTCTGAAGAACTGAAAAGATCTCAAGCTTCTGTTATAAAGCTTTGCAACAGGCAGCTTACTTTAACTAGAGGTATTTTGAAAACTTCACAAGAATTTTCCCTGTAGTTAAATGCATTCTGTAAGTATATGTTTATACATAACAATCAGTTTTCCCACTGTTCCCAACTTGACAAGGTTTTGAGAAAGACATTCTAATTCAGCCATTGATTATATGTAGTGTTTCCCCTCCTCGTCTTTTCTGCTTACCTCTTGAGTCAATACAATTATAAACTAATTACCTCAGCAGTCTCAGCTGGAGCAGATCACAAAAACACTGTAAGTAAAGTTAAAGGTAAAACAAATCCATATTAGTGGCCAAGTACTGCTTTTAAAAAATAGGGTAGGGAAACACTGGAATGAATAATCAGTGCTGTGAGCTGTTATTTGTGGCAATTTCTAGTTTGAAAAAAGGATGTTTTCCTGACAAAATGTCTGAGTCTGAAGAATCCATTCATGGAAGCAATCTGTCCTACATGGCTAAAGGAACACTATGGTCCTCCTTGTTTATTTAGGAGGATATGTGCTATGGTCATCTCAAAAATAAAGAAAAAGAAGTCACAAAAATCAGTTTTAAATTGCATTTGCCTGTTTCCTGCTCTGGTTGCAAAACAGTACTAGCATGACTCATAGAATGGAAAGAATTCCCACTGCATCATCTTTCAAGCTGTCCAACTGATGCCCTGTTTAAAGTTACCACCAATTCTTTAATATACAGAGTTCTTCTGCTACTGGTTTAAAATTCAGCTAACCAAAAAAACCAGCTAGCGGTACACTCCAAGCAGTAAATTGTAGTAAGGCTGATATTTAAGAAGCAAAGACAAGATATGTGGACTTAGCAAAAACGTATTACTCCAGTTCTCTTTTTGGTGAAAGGCAGAGAATGGAGCTATTAAGAGATGGCAAGAAGAAAGTAAGTCCTGAACAAAAAGTGAAAACTGTTACCCCTTTGAACTAGTAGTGAATTTTTAGTTATTTAGCAACACAAATTCTGATGGAGAGGACTTTAGCATTGAAATAACTACCTAAAGAAGAGGTAGAGTCTCCATATTTGGAAGACTAAGAAGGCAGATGTGCTGTGAATGACATACACATAGTTCATCCTTGCTTGGTATGAAGGAACACAATAGATGTTTTTTTTGGAAGTTTCTTTCAGCCCTATTCTTTGACGCCAGCTATGACTAAGTTTGGCAAACAGAAGAAAATAGATATTCTAATGTTTTGTTTCTAATCTGCAAATAAAGAACATTCCAGTACTGGTCAGCAAAATATTGCTCCAGATACTCAGCTGGCCACTTGCACTGCTTTTGCCCCACATTACACCAAAGCTCCTAGGACTAAGAGCTCCTTCCTTGCAAAATGAAATCCCTCTATTTTAACCTCTTTCTTAGTTCTAGAATCCAAGGCATTCAAATATAAGTAAAGGGACTGCTCTCCTCTTTCTGGCTACAGCCACATAGATGCATTTGCTGTAATTATTTGCAGCTTAGTACTGATCTACAACTTTTGTCAGAACATATTCACTACAAAGGGAAACAAAGTTCTGACCTATAAAGACTCTGACATGTCTGTTTCTAAAGAGCTCTTTAATGGACTGCTCTTTCCAGAGCAGTGATTTACTCCAGCCCAGCAGTTCAGGGGGATGTCCTGTACTGGTGCCTCACACAGACAAGCTCTTGAACAGCCTTATTTTTTATTCTCCTCAACAATGCTTCTCATTGGGAGGACTTCAAATCAGAGCAGTAAGCTCCAGTTTTGTAAAGGAATCATTTACCTAAACCCAAGAGCTGTCATGACACTCTGCTGCCTTTAGCAGCCCAACAGATGAGCATATGGGGCAGTCCATGCATTAAAAGAAAAATAAATGAGATACACCATGAAATCTATCATATAGAGGAGCTTTGGTAAAATGAGATGTTATGTTTGGAAGATGACAACATAGTGGAATATTGGTCTGAGACTGGAGCTCTTTGGCACTTATTTGTCACTTCTTAAGTTTTGCAAGTCTAAATTGCTGCTGCCCACTCTGACACACTAACGAGAACACCCAACACTGCTTTATGCAGACTCAGTGTAATAACAAATAATGGGAGGCCTGCACAGATGGACAACAGAACAGCACAAACATAAACCATGAAGGACCATGCACTGCACTCTGCAGGGTGCCTGGTTTGAAGTTAAAACACCTTTCCAGAAGCTGTACAAAGCTACCTGTACCTGCCCTCACAATAATACAGATGATAAAACAATACCGGAGCAGTTCCACTTGTGAGAAAAAACTTCATTAATGCATTCCACAACTGGAATTCTCAAGTACTGGATCAAATACTAACATTAAACAATATGAAAATTACATTCTTATGCCCCAAGCATAATAAATAGAAGGGACAAGTTACCTTGAAGCTATAACCTTGATCTACAAGAAATCGTTGCCGTTTTGTTGAATATGCCATTTCCTGAGTGTCTTGGGATACAAGGGAATAAAAAAAGGCATTGTATTCCTCTGCAACCATGCCTAGGAGACAAAAGCACTCAGTGATTAGTTCCACGTGGAACACTGCAACAGAGAACAACAGTGGAATAAATACTGAAAACAGGTGTTTAAATTGTCCCCACAAAAACTATTGCATTGTTTAGCTGCACCCAGACCTTGCATAAACTGACACAGCACAGAAACCCCTACTTTGGTGCTCAGTAACTTGAGGATAGGTGAAAAGACAAAAACAGAAACGGAAATGTAGACTAACACAACCACACAGGTGCTCTAAGAAGATCCTGCTGCTTTATTCTGGTAGGCAAGGTGAAAGATAAAATTGTTTTTAAGTCTATTATGTCAAGAAGTGAAAAGCCAAGAGCAAGGTTGCTGTGCATGTCAAAAAAGCACAACAGAAAAAGGAAAAGTTTTACCCACGTAAACTAGAATTTGCAATGGTTTTGAATTAAAAAAGTGAGACAAAGATACTTAGCTAAGAATTCATAGGACTATCTGAAGACCAGCGTATACCAGGCTGTGTATAAATGATCTTTTTACACTTACAGTCCTTAAGGTCTATTACCCTGGTAACAGGGTTCTCTTTTAAAATCCAGGGTTTCACCAAGACTTTGTCAATTCACCAGCATGGGTTTTGTTTGCATTTTCAAACAAAGCCTCACCTGTAACAAGCACAAACTGCACATAAAGTGTGTGCAGAGCTTAAGTGTGAGTAGAAAGTATTTTAAGAATAATTTTTCTAAACAAAAAAAATTCCTTTGGCCATGTTTTACAAAAACATACTAGTCAAAAACCAAATCCAATTTTTAAAAGCAAGTAGTCCGCAGTATCAAAAAGCGATTTCCACAGGCTTGCTTGTTAGAGTAATACTATGATTCTTTACAAACAATTTCATGTTGAAGGAAGTATCAAGGAATGAAAAAGTGAGAGAACTGCCAAAGAACAAAAAGTCAGTTTTCTTTCAGCTTTTTTTGTCCTTTGGAAGTTTTCTCATCACTAAATTTACTGACCCAGAAGATGCTTCATTTTCATTCACTGGTATATAGGTATATTCTCTTTGACTAAAACATAACCCAAGGACAGTATAAAGATACTTCATGAGCACCCAGTTTCTCCTGCTCTAGGATACGATGATCCAAGGCCCAGAGCCCAGCCACCACCTCCTTTACCTTTTTTGGCTCTCAGCACCCGTCCCAGTCTTTGAGCCTCCTGCCTTCGCGACCCACCATGGGATGAAATCTGAATGAGAACATTGGCTTCGGGCAGATCGAAGGATGTGTCCCCTACCTGCAACAGAGCAGCACCCTCTGAGCAGTCTTTTATTTCCACATTTCCCCAGGCAACACTAAATACAAAGCACAGCTTTCTCTGTGGGCTGTGATACAAAGATGTCAAATGCACACCATGCATGTGCAGCTGACTCTTAAAGTTCATTCTGAAGATAGGCACAAGGACACAGTGAATATACTCACTCACCTTGGAAATGAAAATAGTGTTGATTTTTGGATTGTGCTTGAAGTTTTGTAGAATTTGCATTCTTTCCCCTTGTGCAGTAGGACCATAGATATAGGGTCTGAAAAGAACACAACATTTGCAAATCAAATAAATTCAAGATTTCTTACTCATTTCTTATGAGGTACCATGGCAGGGAGTGCAGTACACATTTAAGCAGATATGAAAACAAACCAGATTCTGGTACAGATTTCAGTTTACTTTTAGCTTGTTTGACTCCTCATGGCAGTTTCCCAGGGGTTTGTGGAACCCTCTGCAGCAAACCAGTCAGGCAGAAAGAAATTCTGACAGTCACAAATGTTTTGCAATTACGTGCACCAATGAAGCTGTGTATCAACAGACTGAATACGTTTGCTAAGCTTACATGAAAGACTGAAGGCAGCTGTTAAAATAAGGAGATTTTTTCTCCTCAAATGTACTGAGTTAGCACACTGACAGCTGCAGCCTTTGCTCCCCATTTAAACACTTGAAAATCCAGGCTTCTCTATCAAGGATACGCTGGATGTCACAACCAGGCTGCTGGGTGTTGTTCTGGGAAAATTATTTTTGCTTTTAAAGCTAACCTCTTGCCCCTTCTAATACCTTCTGGGCCTACTGAAATGAGAAAAAGGCCCCAAACATTCCATGAGCAGCTCACAGTGGCATTTCACCTACCATTTCTAATGTTTGACAATGAATCACATGGAACATTTAATGTCTCAATCCCAAAGGCTCACACAAACTCTCAGTCACCCACAGACTTCATGAATAACTTGGATGGCTAGAAATTTTCCAGGGTCTGTCTGTTTTATTCCTGCCTAAGCAGAGTTAAAAACCCAAAAAGTTAGAAAGAGCAAAGCCCACACAAAACCAGTTAGATGCATGCAGGATAGCACAGCCACTGCTTTGTCATCTGTTGCACTAATTTTCCAAATGCTGGTTTACCAAGCATCTCCAAACAGTACAAGTGAAGTTTTCCAGTTATTGTTCTGTTCACATTTCCATAAATTATTTCTAACACAAGGAACCAAGCTCAATTTTTTCATTTAGTATTGCACATACATGAATGGTAGCTGAATATAAACATGGCTGTGCACAGGACTAAGGTTTTCTATTCTTATCAACTAATTCCTGTGCACTGGCTCCTCTTGCTTTCTCTACTACCAACTTTATTCTAGGGTATTTTACCAAACAATTCTAGTCATCTCTGATTCTCCTCTTTAGTGTATTTAAGCAGGCTTTCAGGAAAAAAGCTAAAAAATGAAAGTGGCAAACGAGTCAACTCTGAAAAAGTACCATCATTATTTAATTAGTAGCATTCAGTAGTATTTTAACTGTTATTTTAAATTTCATTTAGTATTTAAATTGTGAAGTTAAATGGCAGATTTAAACTGAAACTAAAGCACTTTTGAGCCTTCTTTTTCTTAAG
Organism: Corvus hawaiiensis; assembly: GCF_020740725.1. Taxonomy (NCBI): domain Eukaryota; kingdom Metazoa; phylum Chordata; class Aves; order Passeriformes; family Corvidae; genus Corvus; species Corvus hawaiiensis. The sequence goes on along the minus strand of NC_063219.1, from coordinate 26,363,826 downwards.
ACCACCAAGAAAGCATTCAAACACATTTTGTACTAAGAACAGAATAATCCTCGACTCCTGGCTATCAATCCTTCATTTTAACTTGCCCTGATCCTACTTGACAGTAATTCATTGACACTCCTGAGTACTTTTCTGAATCTAGAACATTGAGTGCTAAATGGATTCTTTTTTTAATAACTCATTTTCCTTACTGCAAAAAGACACTTGAGGGATTTGCAAAGATAGATTCCTCTCCCATTAACTGGCATAACTGACAAAACGACAGAGGCTCAGTCCTTCAGAAACAGAGGTTTAAACATATTCCTAACACCAGTAAAACCAGTCAGCACATGAGCTGTGCTATACTGGATGACAGACTCATGACAGAGGGAAAGCTGGCTAAGCAAATTTGAATTCTATGGCCCCAAAAATTGCTATCAAAATAATTCCTGTCATGTGCACCGTCTTTCCCTGACAGTTCCCCACTACCAAGGGCAAGGGGGTTAAGGGAGGAGCCAGCAGAGGCAGCCGGACCGTGGCCACCTCTCCCCCCATCTGGGAGCCCATTCACCCCGCATGCTTCCGTCAGGCCATGAGAAGGGCAGTGGGAGCTGTGCTCCTCATGGGCACACAGCCACAGCACTCCTGCTGTACCCACTGGGCTGCTCTCTCCTCCACACACAGAATTCCTGTCCTGCACAAACTAACAGTTCTCTTTGGTTTAGCCTGCTGACAGCAAACTGATACAAAACTCCCTAGTTTTGTAAAACAAAGGCTCCCTCACCTTTGTCCAGCACTGCAAGCCTCCTCTCTTTCTAATAGTGACAGCTGGATAACCTGGAGCTCCATAAATGATGTGAGAAACACAGAACACACACCAAAACATAAAAAGGGGCCCCCTACTATTTCTTCAGCTGGTTTTCCTGCTGCATTTCCACAGCATCTACACCACTTACAACTGCTGTGCTCCACAGCATCCCCCCCTCCCAGCATCACCTGTGCTAAAGACTTTGTCTGTGGTGCACTGAACAGTGCTAGGACATTCCAGAGGCATCATTACAGCTAATCTCGGTCCAGACAGATTAAAAAAATGACGAAAGAGACCGCAGATGTTGGAATTCATCCACCACCATTAGCTCTGCTTGCTATTTAATGTCACAGCATGCCAGCACAACACAGCCCTTAAACTGCAGTCAGACCTGATCATGAATTTTGGAAAGTGCAAGGCTTGTTTGTGGTTTTGCTAAGGAGTACTGATGAAATTCCTAGACATGACATCATACACCATCAAAATGCCCCACAGCTTCCAGCAAGCAAGGCATTATTTGGGCTTGTCAAAGAAAGGATGAGGACAGCTTATATGGTTATGTTTCCCAATAATCACTCTATGCCTGACCCTGACAAACTCTCCCTGATCATCCCTCCCCAAATGCTACCAACAGACTGATGCTGACCCCTCATTAAAATCTGTTTGCACAGCCTCCTGTAACTGCACTCATGTTACAGTCATTTAAGGTAACCGAGGAGCTCTAGGGAGAAACATCCTCTAGTTTATTAAACAATTACTGCAGTTCTAGGTAGTGCACTAACACAGCACAGATCCCAAAAAAGCTTAGTTGTTTTTTTTTTTGTCAAGGGTAAGACCTTCTGAGAATCTGAAGAGGGAGGCCCTGGGTCTCAGAACATCTTGAAAGATCCAGAGTGTAGATATTTGAAAACCTTTGTCTCTGAGAGACAGGGGAAGCTACCATCCATTAAAGAAATACTTCTAGTGATATTTCTAAAAGCCCTCATTTTTCCACTGGCTTTTACTAATACAAATAAAATAACTTAAAATAACATAACATAAAATAAAATACTAAATCTTCCAAAGAAATCTTGGATGTAAACTTTTCTGAAACAAATGCTAAACAGAGACTCTTTTCAAACACTGAAATCATGTTACAGGGCCAATACAGTTCATCCCAAAATAGCCTCTTGAGCTTTTTATGCAGGTGGACTGGAGTTACAGCATTACAAAAAATATCAAAGACTACTGAAAGCTGTGAGATTGCAAGGAAATTGTCATGGAGGGAGGATGCCATCATTGGTAGCGAACACTTACTTCCCAAGTCTGACTGCATATTCCTTCAGTGCAAACACATTGTCAGCAAAGACGATGATTTTGTCATTCCGTCGCTCATGAAACTTAATCAGGAACTGACAGGCTCTGAATTTATTTGGGTTCATGGTGTAGAGCAGTATCCTTTTCTTTGTTTTGATAGCTACATATTCTCTGTAAAATTCAGGAGACATTGGGCACCAGACCTACAATTAGAAAACATACACACAGAAAGTAATGCTCCATTATTTACTTATTTAATCCCAGTGGGAATAGAAAAGATATTGGGGGATGATAATGCATTAGGACTTTCTGTATAGTGCAGGCCACAGATTTTAACAAATTTCTGTAGCAAAATGAAAGCTGCCAGTCAGTGAAGTCTCCTGCACTGCTAAAATCTGTTTAACCTCATCAACATTTCAGTGTTATGCTCTGGCATTGAGATCCATGACAGAAATAGACAAGGGGACTGGAGCAAGACTGAAAGATAGTTCCTTTATGTTCACACTTAAATAATGTACTGAATGCTACTACTTTTTACAAAGCAGTAATTAAGGGAATGAACTGTCTGTGTAGTCTCCCTTTCAGAGCAGTCAAAGCGTTTTCCAATAAAGACTAATTTTCATCCATATTCTGAAAGCTGAGACACATTTTGTCTTCATTACCGAACAAATTCACCCATCTTTCTTCATATACCCACATAGGAGTGACCTTTATTTTAACAGCTACTGAGTCTGGAATATCCAAAACACTAGAATTGATTAGAAGTTTTCAACAGACATCCCTAAGCAGTTCTTTCATTATGTAAATAACTACCATAGTACTTCAGTAAGTCTGGGCTTATTTTTTCTCCTGTAGCATGAATAAAGAAGACATTATGAAGTTTAAGCCAATGAAATGACACTGTTGATAATGTATGACACTATCCACAGGGCATATAATTTAGGAAACACTCACTCTGCTGTACACGTGTTAATCCCTCATGCCCATTACACAATAGAAATTAACAAAATACTGCAGAGAAAAGCCTCTTTCATAACCACCATTCAGCTAAGGAAGTTAACAACAATTTACAGGAGTTTATTTAAACAACATGAATTGTTCTGTACTGATAAGAACTAATTTTTGGTTTCAAAATATTTTTTCCAGTGAGTTAAATGCCAGATGATGCTTTTATTATCCTTTGACTACATTAAAAATAAATCCATGCACTGAATAGGCTCTGTTGTTATTGTGTGCTGTCTACATGAAAGACTTAAAACTCTTGAATCAGAAGACAATCACATCAAAGCAACAGTGAGATATGAATACTGAATATTTGACTACAGTAAAAAATTTAATCTATTGCTCAGTGCCTCTCTGAATACATAGCAAGCCCATGTATTTTGTATTTGCACTCTCTTCTGGATTAGGAAATGGGTAAGATCTACTTCTCACCCCAATGATATTTTAATTTTTACATTTTGCAAGACATGCACTCCAATCCAAAGACTTGGTATGGCTGTTCAGAAAGGGATTATTTGTAAATTACAAAACACTGAAAGAACAAGTGAAGAACAGGCTTGTTGTCTGTTTTTAAACTTTGTGTAACTTTTTTAACTGTGATGCTCACTCTCTTTTAGAGCAGCACCTGCAACAACCATGACCTGACCTATGAGACATCAGCACTGCTCTCTCTGGCCATGTGGAAAGAACTGCTCTTCAAGAGTGAGCCAGACACCTCTTCTGGCTGTGGGGAATAAGCCAAGTGATGCTACTCCTCGACATGTGCCAAGAAAATCCAAACAAATCTGCAAAGCAGTTGTGCACGTAATGGACTCATCATTTATCAGTCATCAATACTGGGCTTTTTTATTCTTTGCTTTTGGTAGAGCCATCAAATGTTAGTTCAAAACACTGGCCTAAGGAATATAAACTTGCAGAATTTTCCCATCATTCAGTACAAAAGGTAGCCCATGCTTCATTTTTCAATGACTAAAGGGCAGTTCAGGGACTGAGAATTATACTTGCATGGCAGAACTAACCAAAGTGTCTAAGTGCAAACCTGAATTTGAGGATTGGTTACTCTCCCTTCAACAGTTATTTTCTAGGTGCCTTTCACTTGCATTCTATGAGTTCAAAACAGTGGGGTTTTTCCTTTCTACAACCTCCAGTTTGCACAGTGGTCAAAAGGAGAACAGCTGACCTGCATCTGCATCTTTTACTCCAGTACCAGAGCTAGGGAAAATTGCATGGAATTACCAAGACAGGCTTAAAATAAACCACCATATAAATAAACACCATAAACATCACAACAACAAAGACAAAAAAAAAACCCCAAACCAGCAAAGACAGAAAAACCCCACAAACAATGGAGAAGAAAAACCCCAAACAGAAAAGAAACTTTTGTAAAACTCTACCGTAACACACTGCAGCTGCTAAAACTACTTCCATTCAAGAGACCAGACAAGTTCATGAAAAAGCAATCCACTAATGCTTACACAGAAACCTTGTAAATAACAGAGAGCCTGGAGAAATTTATACTCTTCCCTAGGTATCTTCCATGTGAATTACCAGAGACAATACATTGAGTTAGACTTTCCATCTGACCCAGAAAGATTACTTTAACATTCGAATGTGCCTGTGTGAAACATTTTCACTTCTTTTGAGACCAGATTTACCTCTCACCCCTATGCTGGAAAGAACAGAGGTCACACCATTAAACTGGAAAGAATGGTGAGATCCAGTCCTATGTTTTCAGGTTTCATCCTCATATGTTCAGGCTTGAAATAAAGAGGTGTTTTCTTACACTTTTTAAAATTTCTGCTATCATTCTTTGTTTTAAGAGCTGCAAGAATTTTTCTCAAAGTTATAAGCATACTAAATAAACACTAATAGTACCAAAAAGCAGAGCATCACCTCAGCACACTGGACTTTAGCAATGTAGCCACTGTTCTGCAGCTCCATCCAGTTGGCTTCATAGAGCTTTGGTCCAATCAGGAAGTTCAGGTCAACAATTTTATCATCTTCTCTGACCAGGGTAGCAGTCAGCCCCAGCTTACAGTGAGCTTGTACAATAGTGAGCACACGTCTGAACATTTTTGCTAAGAAATCCAAGACAAATCTTTTGTTAGCTTTCCTGAATGGTTTTAGAAGATAAATACTGCAACTTTAAAAGACATTTTCATCAATTCCTGAACATAAGGCAAGCACAGAATTTGGAAATTGTACCCCATTCCACATACACTCCTAACAAATCTGTGTTACAAAACTTCACCGTGATTACAGCTTTAGTTTGCATCGTCAAATGTACTCTGAAAATCTCAGTAAACCTTCTGGCATCTTTATTATTTCCCATTCCCCAAGAGAAAATTAATATATTCAGAGATTACATGGCTTGGTTTAGGTCTGTATTACTTCCTGGAAAGAACTATGACACAAGGACTCTTGGCTGACTGCCACATTCAGGACTGGCAGGATATGGCAGAATTACTCATCTTTAGTATTGCTAGAGATCACAGAGGAGTTGCTATACCTTCATTTCTATAAAACCAAGTAAGAACAAAAGTGACAGAACAGTGCCAGCACTGTGCTACTTTGACAAAATGGCAATTAATCATCAAGGTCTATTTCTGAAATCCATTACTTCTGTAGACACCAAATTATATTCAAATGAGAATAAGGCAGAACAGCTAACAGAATCCTGGGTGGTATTTTTATCCAGGATCATTCCACAGACACTTTAATATTACATTATTACTTTCCAGTAGTATAGATATCAATTACGTTGCAATTTCAAAGACAACAGCTATTTCTGGATGGCAATCATTACGGTCACTCATAAATATTAAAAGTTGGCCTGCAGTGCCACTGCATGAAAGAGAAGAAGGCAGATGAATTCCTCTCCTGTTCAAATATGTCTGCAGAAAAATTATGCAAATGTAATTCAGGTATTTTAAGAGCACTTTATCAACCCACACAGAGGAAGTTGTACTTTACACTGCCATTACAGAAAACACAGTGTCTAATTTGAAGGATTTCAGAAAACTAGTGGTCTGCTAAACTATGCAGTATTGAGGGAAAAAAAAGAAGTAGAACAAGGCAGTTTACTTGTCTCAAAACCCTGAACCATGGGTTTACTTACTCCACTAATCATGAGAAGAACAGCAAAAAACCACCACTTCTAAAAGAACAGAGAGACATCAACAATGTGTGCAACGTAGAAGGTTTGCATGCCCTTTCCTTACCAGGAATGGTATGGACTTCATCCAGTATCATAAGGCCCCACTCTTGACTTTTAAGCCACTCCATTACTCTTTCTGCTTCCCAGGACCTTTTGGTCGTGTGCCCCAACATGGAATACGTGCTGATGGCAACAGAACAGCCAATGGGCTTGTCTTTGGCATCAGACGTGAAGCGACAGATCTGGCTGTCATCGATGGTGGACCACATCTTGAACTGGGCCTTCCACTGCTCCACAGACACCGCAGAGTTCCCCAGCACCAGGCACCGCTTGCGCACAGTGCACGCAGCCGTCACTCCCACCAGAGACTTGCCAGCACCTGCAGGGCAGGAGGAGTGACACTCATTAGCCATCTCTCAGACACCACTGGAGTAGGAGGAAAACAAAACAAAAAAACAAAGGAGAATTGTGAGAGAATATGAAATCATGTAAGGGCAAATTCTTCGCTGTTTCTTTGCTACAATAGTCTTAAAGAGATCAAGTATTTGCTTCTTAAAAAACAGCTGGATTGTCTACTAAACACAACAGTATTTCCTCAAGAAAATAACTGTAAACAATGGCTTTGACAATTAGAAGCAACCATTTTAATGCTTTTTAATTTCAAAAGAATGTTAAATTACAGTTGGCTACAGAAAGCTTTCCTAAGGGCAATCTATTCCTCTGTCCCTGCCAGTTATGCACATTCTCCTACAAAGCAAGTCTGTAAATCTTCCCATCCTTCACACGCCAGCACCCCTTACGCACTCTCAGGCCCTCGCCATATCCCATGTGCTTTCTCCTCCCCCAGTACTGAGGGCACTGGCACACAATCTCCTGTTTGCTCGTTTTTTCCCCGTTTTCTGTAGATTGTCTCAGTCTGCATGTTTCTCATTTCTTCCTCAAATTCCCCTGCCCGGCACTTGTGCACACAAGCTCTTTTCTTCCTTGGACGCCCCTTTATGCCACCTTTGTATTGCCAGCTCCCTGCAATTTCCCTATTCCCAACCAAGGAACAAATTCCACTGCCAACAGCTTTACATTTCACGGGAAGATGAGCAGAGGTGGCAGAAGGCACAGTGGAAGCACGACTGGCAATGTGAAGGTACCACAGCTGCTCCCCAGCCCCTGCTGGGACACCAACAGCTCTGCAACCCAGCTCTCCCTCAGCACAGCCTCACCACCTGCTCACTAAAACCCACCAGGACTCTGCACACTGCCACCAAAACAGTCCCTGCTGCTGTGTGAAATCCAGGCAGCTGTCATCTTTGGAATTCACTTTACTACAAGCAAATAAAGAACAAGTTGTCTAAGCACCAACACAAAACTTACCACATGGCAAGACAATAACACCAGACCTGGCTCGTCCATTCCCAAACATCTTCCTTAGGCTTTTCTCTTGATAGGGCCTGAGGACAGCAGTAGGTTTCAGATCTATATTAATATCAGGATTCACAGAATCATTTCTGAAATCATATTCTGCCAGCAAGGGGTACTCCAAATGGATACAACGCTTCTGAAGTTCTTCAATCATCTCCTGAAGAGGAAAGAAACAAAGCTTCAGTTAATAAATTCTCCACATCTGAATTAAGTTCTTTTTCCCTAAAAACAACTACGTTATATAGTACCAAGTGAAATTGCATTATTTTTTATGCTTATGAAGTCTGCAAGAGCTAAGGTTTACTCTGGAAACTTTACCTGTGATCAGCCCACCCCCTAAACATTTTAAACAACAGTTAATATTAGAGAGGGCTCTTCAGGGAGATGGAAGAACACGACACATTCAGCTCAGATTATTCCTTACCTGGCAATGACTAAGCTACAGCGTGAAGTCCTGCAACGAAGAGCTCAGTAACAGACACAAAAGGTTCTCTATATTACACAAAGCTGCACATCTGTTACCTTAAAAACATCCATACCCTGTATGGAAGTTATTCCAAGACAATGACCGGCTGAATCAATCACCAAGAGGTTGTTGGTCTGCACTGGCTTTTTTTCAAATAAACAAAACAGCTACTAAGTTGTCCTTTTTTAAATTCCTTTTTCCCCTCCTAAGGCATCATTAGAATCACTTAGTCCAAAAACAACTTGAGAAATTCTATAGAAGCTCTCTGAAGGTCAAGCAAGGACTGTGCTACAACCTCCAGCTCCCTTTCTCAAGTGATGAACTTGGAACCACCAAGAAAGAGTTCCTTCTGCAACCACAAATTACAAAACAAAAGCAAGAGGGGAAAAAAAAGCTCTCTGAAAGCAGCACTCCACTGAATTCTCAGTTGTCTTGCACTAACTAATAGTCAGCCACATGTGATGGGAACCTCCCTGAGTCCCTGGAGCCTCTCTGGCCTGTGAGCACCGTGCTTTGCAGGCTGGGAAGGAACAATGCCCAGCCTACCACCCTATAAGATTCTAAATTTTGGAAGGTAAAAGGAAATAAATGTTAATGACTTCCAAGGATCTCCCCTACCAAACTAAGAGCCACAGTACTTCCTAGTAAGTTCTCGTGTTTATGTCCTTCTGTGCAATATTCATACCTGCTTGACTTCAAAGGACACCGTCTGCGTTTCCTCCTCTTCCTCCTCATCTTTGTCCATCTGTTCATAAAACTCAAATAAGTCAGCTGGGACGTCTGGCTTATTCTGAGCATCTGTTCCCTGTGAAGTTGATGGACCAAGGCCACCTTCACTGGATTTGGAAATCTGAAATAGAGGAACATGAATTTTCATGAAAGGTTTCATTAGAGACACACTTGGGCTCCCCTCTTCCCCCCAAATTTGAGCACATTAAAGTTTGTTGCTGGCAGAATGAAGGTGATACAAAAAGCAAACAATAACCAGTCCAAACTACTCAAGAGTCACTGCGGTTACCTCCAGTCACTGCAGTAATTTCAGAATATGGCTGGACATACCGCTGATTTACTTGTGAATGTCTCTGTAATGAGCTCTGTCTCTTCACCCTCAGCATTTCTCAGGCGGCATTCTTTAATCACATGGTCTTGCAGAAGCTGCTGAATGACATCAGGGTGGGTACTTTCCACAAAATACCTAAAATTAAAGAATAAAAGAAAGCATTTTTATGAACTCATCAACTGAATAACTCACAGGAATAGTGCCATAGATGATTCAATGCACAGCTGTCCCAGATCACTCTCAAGCATCCAATCTTGGGGTGCTAATTTAAAAATAAAGACATTATGGCAACCTAAACTTTTAAAAGATGCCTCATACCAAAAGCATCATGTACTGTGCAGTTATCCATCCATCTTGCTCAAATACTCTCTAACAAAACTCCAGCAAAACTGCCTACACAGATCTCTCACATACAGGTCTTAGTTGTGACATGCAAGTGAAGTAAATTGTTTTGAGGCTGAACTGAGGCGAGTTTGTGAAAATGTTGCATCTGGTGTTTTCAAGTCCTGTCCACAGCACCAAAAAAGCCCAAAAGACAAAACCCCAAACTTCCAAAACACAAACCACCTAAAAACTTAAAACTAGTGCATCCTGGGGATTCCTCAATGATGATGCTGGTTGGAGATCATAGTTCAAATATGAGGCTTCTTATTTTACTTCTCCAGGCCCCTTCCAGCATTATCCTCTAGCTTTAAAACAAATCAGATTCAATCCAGACACAAGCACCCACCTCTTGTCACTGGATTTGCTTATCTTTCCTGAATAACAGAACACATGTCAGAATACACAAGACTGCAGGACAGCTGTGGAAAGCTTCTCTAAAAGGAAGGATGGAAGGATGGAAGGATGGAAGGAAGGAAGGAAGGAAGGAAGGAAGGAAGGAAGGAAGGAAGGAAGGAAGGAAGGAAGGAAGGAAGGAAGGAAGGAAGGAAACAATGATTTGAAAACCTCAAGGACATATTGCAAATCCAAGCAATAAAGAAACAAGCTACAATATCAAATTTGCAAACTACTTTTAAGAATGTGATGACAACCAGCACTAGCTCAGGACAGCCAAACACAAGTCACCAGCTAATGTATTAAATACTTCCAAAAGTTGTAAAAGTGATACCTGGGAGCTGTTACACTCAGCTGGCAGCTGTGAGACTCCAGAGCTCCTGAGAGCACTCACTCAAGCACAAGTGTGCACTTGGAGGGCTTCCTGCCACAAGAGCTAAGGAAGAAGCCACCTACCTGTTATGTTTCAGAACCAGCTTCACCTTCCCGTAGCTGACGGTGCACAGCTACAAACAAAGAGAGCAATCATTAGGAACATGCAAAAGAGAGATTCCATATTTAGGACCAAACACTGCAATGGCTTTAGATCTTTATGAGGAAACACCATGCCACAAAACATTTACTTGCAATGCTGGTATGCTCATGGAACAAACCTGAAAAGGCATTTTCAAAAGACACTCACATCATCTCATGCAGGAGATCAGGCACAGATATACACTTTTTATACCTCATTTCAATCTACTTCCAGGACTGTGAGAGCATACTTGCAGGATAAGGCAGGCTGTCTTATAGTGCCCCACTATTACAGACTGTTTCCCACATTCTCAGTTATCCTTCAGGGCAAATCTGAGGAAACCTTCCCCATGTACAAGTCATACTGGCTGAAAGTATCTGCACAGACACTTTAATGGACTTTTTAAAATAAATCCTACACAGGATACATTATGAAAACAATGCAGCAATATGCCATGCAAAAAGACAGGAAAAAAAAATGTTCTCTTGAAACAGTAACAGAAGAATAAGGCAGTTAAAAATGATGAATGATTAAAAAATAATAAATCAATTAGGCAGGGGCAGCAGGAAAGGAATTAATTAGTAGCAACAGATGTATTTCCAATGCTATAAAATAGCCTTACCTTAATAAACTGAATTATTCCATCTGGGACACCAGTCTTGCTGAGTTTCTGCAAATACTCAGTGATGTCACTTGTCTGCAAGCCCACACTCACGGCAGCGTACAGGGAGTACGCAGTCAGCTTGTACTCGTGGATGTGGGTGGGTCTGCACACAGGCTCAGCAATGGCAACTAGAAAGTCCTGTGCGTATTTGTAAACTGGAGAAAAGGCTTCCAGAAATATATGGCCATCGGGAGCCTGCAGAAATAAAAAGAAATGCTGAAAGCACAACAGTGTTAGTTGAACTGAATCTTATAATGAAGTTACAAGAAAAAGAATAAACATGTAACTTTTGTCTTCTGAAATGGACCAGGCATGTCCCAGGCATTGTCTGTGTCCCTTCCACGGCACTATGAATAAATCACACTCAGATCGATAAAGGCTTTTCCAGACTAACACGCTGGGGGTATTTCTTCTTTTTTAATGCTAAACAAATTGCTTGTGTAGAGGTAAGCTTCCAGCCCCATTTGCCTGAACAACAAAACTCCTTGCTCATTTTATGCTGAATGAATGAATGAATGAATGAATGATAGCACTTGGGTGTCAGCACTAGGTGCCTGTACAGCACTCAGTGACAGGCACCCTGCAGACGCTGGCTGGGCAACCATCTCTTCCCTTGATGCTGCACCACTCGCCAGACCTTGGGAAAGTTTACTGACGTCCCTTTCAAAGGGCAGAGAAAACAAACGGCTCCAGTTACAGAAGATGAGGCCAGCCTGTCTTAAAGCGGTTTCACTCCAACATACAAACCCCGCTGCTGTGTCACTGCGGTGACAGATCCCTCTCGTGTCATCAGCTAACGCGCTGTTCTACAGCCCTCCCTGAGACGTGTGGCTGAGATGCTCCTGTGCCCTGCCCGGTCCGCAGCGCACCCGCGACAGCGGGGGCCCCGCGGGGAGGCTGTTGGGGCTGGAGCAATTCCCTGGGCATTCCCGATGCTCCCGTCTCGGCAGCAGAGGCGCCGCAGGGGACGCACCCGCCCCGAACCGCAGCAAATCCCGCTCCAATGCGACCCCGGGGCTCTCCACCCGCACACCCCGGCCCGCCCTGCGCGTCCCCGCCTGACGCCGCAGCAGTCCCGGCTTCTCCACGAGAGAACCCCCGCCCGGCCCTGCCGCGTCCCGAAGCGACCCGGCCCCCGCGCACGCACCACCCAGAGCGGCCGCGAGCTGTGGTCGGCCTTCAGGGGCATCTGCAGCCGGTAGTCCTTGGCGCCGTACTCGTCCACCTTGGTGCCGCTCTCCTCCACCTGCTTCCCCGCCGCCGACGGCACCGCCTCCTGCGGCTCCTTCCCGGCACCTTCGTCCTCATCGTCTTCGTCGTCATCGTAATGGCGCTTCTTGGACTTCTTCTTATCTGGGAGCAGAGCGGGAGCTGTGACGAGCCCCCGCCCAGGGCCCCCCCGCCCCGGCCCGCGCCGCCTCCCGGCCCCGCTCACCCCGCTCCTTCCTGCCCATGGCCGCCGCGCCCCGCGCTGCGCCCGCCCGAGCGTCACTTCCGCAGGGCCGGGCCGCGAGGGGCGGGAGCAGACACCGTCGGCTTTCTGTTCCCGGGGCCACCCCCGCCGCGGGGAGACGCGCGGGCGGGCAGGGGCGGGACCTCGGGAACGGGAGGCAGCCGCGCCCCGGGCCACGCCCGGAGCAGCGGGAAATGAGCAAAAATAATTAAAAATTAGTAAAAGGAATTGAACAGACTTCCGGAAAGCGCTAAATAACAATAAAAAAGCCAACCCGGAACTGAGGTATGAGAGTGACATTGCGCAGTATTCTGAAGTGCAGAATTCTTAAAAGAGAAATCACACTGTTGTCCCTACAGAGTGTTTTAATATATTTCTAAGTACAATTCGTGTCTGATTTTGGAAATACAAATACATTTCGAATGGTTAAAAACAAAAATTAAAAAAATATTTTGAACATCAGCCAGCTGAAAATATATTTATCTAGTAAATCATCTCTCAAAGCCTTTATATATTTAATTATTCTAACTAAACATAGTACCCTTAAAAAACAAGTTCATAAAAATGTAGAAATGAAATTGTGGAATAAGATTACTGGGATATATACACACACACATTCAATGCATACACAGAATTACAAGGCAGGGTTGGTTGGTTGTTTTATAAGTTTGGAAGGTTGTTGACAACGGAACTTGCAAGCAATGCCCAACTCCTGAGTTCCTCAACCATGATAACCATAAGCTAATTTTTTAATTGTTTTTATCTTTTTTTTATACACAAGATATTTCATGTAAAGCAGCAACAGCAGTGCAGTTACTGGTAGCAACATCTCAAAAGTAATAAAAAACCCCATACATCCAGACAGTAGTACATTGCACACACACGTGATTCTCATACACCCATCGACAACTGGTCAGAGTATTAAATCAGTGTACAAATTAAATATTTCCAAAAATGTGCAAAAAATTCAACGTTGATAGAAAAAAACACCTTTGTGTACATACATTACAAACTGTGCCCAGCATTCAACTGAGAGTAAAAACATTTACAGTGAGAAACTGATAGATTAAATAGAGAATTTAATGGCTACATAAAAATGTACATTAGATCAAGAGTAAATTTACAAATTTTTATTCATAGCTTCATGAAAACTAAAAGCCTACGTTCCAATTAAGCTAAGTCTCCTCCAAGTATTTACAGTGATACTCCATTACACGACTCCTGCGAGGTCTGAGATGACAGACACTATGCTTTAATAAACCATTCCAATTTTAGGGTGACACCACCTTTTTTTACTGGTATTAACAAGAAACAAACACTACGGAACTGACAATCTAATGGCTGTTCAGAAAAGAAAATGCAATCCTTGTTTTTATATCCACATTATATAAACCTCTGGGGGAAAAGGATCACCTAGTTTTCGGGTAAAAAGCACAAAAAAAGCTCAGATGCATTTCCTATTACTACCCACTCTGGAGCTGGAGTATCCTTTTCCTTATCTCTCAACCGAAGACCCTGACCTCCAATCCTTACCTGTGGACTCAACATAAGGGTTGAACCACAAGATACAATTTTTATGCCATTTAATCCAGTTCCTCTCCCTTTAAAATAAGTTTATGAAAACTTAAGCCCTAGCCAAGGTGTGACTGCTCTGAAACTTGAGAAATTTCATTTCCTCCATCCCATCCCTCAACTCCGAATACGTATATATTGCTAGAGAACACCCAAGGATTGCACGAGCAAACCAGGAGCTGCAGCATCCCTGGTCTAAAGCTGAACACACACCTTTATTCAGGAGCTATCAGGGGCCACCACCTATGCAGGACTTAAACTTTGCCAGCTAGAAAGAAAAATAAACTGTGTGGGCCAAGTAGGGGAAATCAAATGAGAAAGAAGCTCCTTTGTTTCTGATCTCAGATTTTGATTCAGATATCCTGGGTTGATAGCAAACCTGTCTGATCCCTTGGTGTGCATTAGTGGCTCCTCCTGAAGGCAGCACCCACACCCAGGTAACTGTGGGTGACATCTGGCTGTCACATAAAGAGGACTGGCTGCTTCCTGGAGCTTTGGAACATTCTCACTATGGCACACAAAACAGATCAGGTCACAATTTTATCTTCATGGCGTTCTTTAAATGTCCCAAGGCTCAAACCCAGCTACAGAAGTCACCAGGTTTTAGTCACCAAGCTTATGCAGCAATTTTAGAATGATAACAGTAGGATTAAATTAGAAAGAGCTTTTAAAAAGAAAACTCTTCATTTTAATACAAGCATGAATTTTTGTGTACCAGAACAGCAACTATTAACACCCACATGTCTGAAATACAGGCAGTGTCTCACTTTTTACTAGTACCTGCTTTACTCAGTCAGCAACAGCTTACTGGTAGATATACACTATCTATAAGTGACATGAAACATCACTTTTGGCTATATGTATATGGGATAGAAAAGCTTTGGTAATTTTAAGTGATTCTACACTGCAGACTTGTCATTGCCACAAGACAGCAAGTTACCAGGAAGAAGAAATGACACTGGCAGCAATACTTTCGCTTTTCCAGAAACACCGTAGGGACTTACATTCAAGCACACACGTTATACTTCTCTAAATGCGTGACATAGTCTTTCAAGATTAAAAAAGTAAGAAATTGGTTATAAATAACTGTAGATCTGACCAATTTGCTCAAGTCTCTGAAGCTGCAATTAGACATCGCTCTATGCTGTCCAAAAGAATGGCTTGCTGTACTGCAGTGTACCTATGGGTGCTACGAGGCTTTCAGTCAAGACAACAGCAGAATTAGGATTATCCAAAAGGCACAGGAAAGACATCTGTTGGTTTGCTTGGACAGATCATATTCCTGTGCATGAAAGTAAACAGAGCTTTTAATACAGTACCATGCTTACAAATGTACCAGCTTGGCTTTCAAGCCCAGTAAGAAACTCTGCTGCAGAGTCTGGTACCCAGAGCCAGGAAGCCAGATCCTGACAATCTAGTTACTTCTGTGCATGCAGACAAATCCTCTTTCTGGTATGTGCATCAGTGTACAATCTCCAGAACGCAAATACAAAACCTGTATTAGCACAGGAAGCCAAAAATCACTTTGAAGTTCTGAATTTGAATGTCTGCTGCAAATTATAATTCATGCACACTTTTCAGTGCAGTTAGGCGAACTCTGGTTTGGGCACTTTGAAAAAAACCATTTGCTAAGACTGCTTTGGTGACATGGAATTGTATGACATATTTCAATATGGTGTTCTAACATGAACAAAATTAAGGCATACAGACAAAAAGGCACTAGCTAAAAAAACCCAAACTTTTCATTTTTTTGTACTGAAAGGACTGTTTAGTTGCAAATCGAATTGTAAATCAAGTTAAAGTTTTAAGACTATATTTAAACTGTCAAGAAAAGAAGACTGTAGATTTAACTATGCAATTATTAGATCCATACCTTTTTGAGTTCTTCCATGGATATTTCTATCACCCAAATAAAAAATAAACAACTTCCTCTAACACAGCACTACTGAAACTTTGACTCATGCTCTAACAGGACTGTAATTACACCACTAATATCATACCACAGAAGCAGCTTTTGTCACTTAATATGTGCAACAGACAGAATACTAAAATTCACTAGGAGATAAGAATTTTGAAAATACACATACTCACCGTGAATTCCAACCCTTATTTTTTGAGAGTATAGCTTCATTGTGGCGTTTACAGAAAAGCAAACCAACCCTGCAGCAGTATTGCCTTCACTGGCATTTTCTTATAACTGGATTCAACAATTAAGACTAATTAGTGATTCTAAAATGCTGGTAGCTTTTTAAGTGAGATACAAGAAGTTGTGAGCAGGGATCTTGGCTCTGCGATCCTCCTGCAATGGAGTTTAAAGCATGAAGTTCCATGCACCCTCACAAATTCTAGAATGAGGGGTTGTTCACCATCACCCCAGGGGTCCCTGTAAGTGTCTAACAAACCCTGTATACAGCTCATTTTACTGCATTACCCCACTATGGGCAAGTAATAGCCAGCCTTCTGGTAAAAGTCTGATTTAGCTTAATAATTATCTCTAGCTCAAAACATTTGTGTTAATAACCAACTCATTTCCTGTAAGTTATTTAAGTCAGTAGAGAAATTCCCCTTAGGGTGAAAAAAACTAGCTCAAGCCTAACCTCAGTTAAATTCGTAAAATTTTACTAGAATCACTCAAACTGGAAAATCTCAGCTTCATTTAAGAAGCACAGTCTTTTCTTGGCAGCTTTCTGACGTGCCAAAGACATGATGAAAAATGCATTCTGAAAGTTGTTTTCTTCCTGGCTCCAAAATGTTGACCGTTGTCATGACTGAATGCCATTTTTTTAGAAAAGGCACAAAAGCAGCAAACTTGATTGTTCAGTAATTAAAAATCACAATAAGGAAGTGATATTGCAATATACATGATCCAGCACTGTCTCACAGAAAGGACACATTATAAGAAAACTAGATTCTGAAAATTTTCAAGCTTCAGAGTGCAGTTTCTCTTTAGAATAGTATATTTAAATGTTACGAATGCTACAGATAAACCTGGTTACATTTTCCCTTTAATGTCCTTTTTTGGTAATATATAAAATTTTCTTACCTTTTCAGGTATCACTGACCACTACTGATTTTTATATACATTTTCAGCTTGGTTTTGGTACCTTCTTAGTCTGTTTGAAATCAATCATTTCAATTACATGATCTTTAAAATTACCTACATAAATGATCAGGTTCTACATTAAACTTCCCATCCCTACTGTCACTATATTTTGCTTATAAAGCAAAGGTCCCTTACAGCAGAGTACATACCAATTCTTCTTAAAGGCTGCTTCATAGCTTTTATCTAGTGACAGAGAAACAAACAAACAAAATAGTCAGTACAAGCTGCCTTTCCTTTCAGCCTTTTACACTTTTCCTGGTCTGACTAGCTCTCCCTGTGCTTAGGAAACCTTGCACAGCTGTGTACCCCGACCGAGAAAATTATAAGCTGGGTAAAATACTCACATAAGCTGAAGAAGTCACCACTCTCAGTCTCTGGAGAGATGGCCACAAAAAAGTCATTCTCACTCTACTACAGGTAAAGTGATTAGGATAGATCCATGCTCCTGCTTATGCTCTGGTAAAACATGTGGAATTCAGCAGAATAAGTTCAGAAATCTTATCCATGAGTGACCGTGGGAATGGGTAAGCTTATTGTTCTGTCTCCATGCACTTTGTAACTCTGATAGTCCTCTAAAGATGCAGAACAGGTAGAGCCTTGTCAGACTAGACAAGGGTCACAGTACCAGCCTGCTCTGCCTTTACAAAACAACAAAAGCAAGTAATGAATCATCCAAAACAGTAAACATAATTTCAGTTCTGTAGTCCAATAGTTTATTTCCAAATGCCCTTTTAAATTATTTATGTTCTGTTCTTCTACAAAAATATGAGAATCTGACTTTTCTGTCGTGAAAAGTCAGTTATTCACTACACCTGATCAGTACCTGGGCTTCTCAACTGAGAAGCAGTATTTCAGATTTTTACTACTTTTATTATGCTCTTTCAGAAATAGAAAAAGTGATTAATGTACACTTTATGACAGTTGGAAATCTGACAAACACCAATCTGGATTATCAGGCTGGAATAATCACACTCGTTATTTAATTGCTGGCTCTCTCTGCACTTCTGGCCTATTCTTTGTACAATTTTCTGTGCTGTGCCTCCTTCTTCATAGCATTCCTCAGTGCTACCTCATTAAAAATATAACTGGAGTCTTAGCTTTCTCAGGGATTCATTCCTGATGTTAAGAGATGTTTGAAGATATTTGACTTTATTTCAGGAATTTTCAACACATCCTAGATGACTGACCTGCATTACTAAACCAATTTTTTTTAGTGCAGAATGGGAAGAATTTTATATTTTTCAGGCACTTGATGTTGACATACATTCCATCCTAGCGCCTCTCAACAGCTTTGAAAACATTTCTTTTATCTCATTCTGAATCAAGCAACTCATATACTGCACAAGGATTAGTCACTCCCTTTCCCCTGCAGCCAATTCATGGGACTGTGGAGGAGAATTGACTCTCATCACTATTTTTTCTCAGCTAAGGTTAACTGTCTCCCTCTAAGCTTATGCAACAGAGGTTCTCTTTGGCAGATAGAGCAGGAGGCGTTCTCCTCAGTATTTACATCCAATAGCTGACCCTTGTCTAGCATGGAAAATTTCCCCTTTGCAGTATAGTAGTTTCTACGAATTTGGGCCCATAATCTGTTTACCTGTAATTATTTTCCTATTAAGGTAATACAATAATTCTACTCCAAAACCTCTAACTAGTACATCAGTTTTGAGCTCGTTTTTGTTATTTTCTTTTGGTCACATAGAAGTACCAGCTAGACATGCTGCTGTACAAAGAGTTCCAAGTTCTCCCAGCTTCGTCAATTAACTCTCAGAACCACATGTTCCTGCTTAAACTGTAAATTCCAGAAACTGATTAAAATGCTAAAATATAGTAAGAACTTAGAACTCTCTGCTGCAAGTACCTACAATACAGAGAAGAATCACATAGAAGTAACCTTCTTGTCCTTTAGCTGCATGTCTATTTTTCCTTGCACCCTGAGTCAGTCAGCGGTGTCAGAAAAAGCCACACAGTTCCTGACTGTCCAAGCATTTGTAATTTTTTTCCTCTTTAAATAAGGAACAAATATGTACTAAAGTGCTTTATCTACATCAACCACATCAGTACATTATAGAAACAAAAAGTTCTAGTCCTGGTGTGAGGGGGGGAGAGAAGATTCTCATTTTAGATACAAAATTTAGATTGTTTACAATCTAAGTGAAACAAAGATTCAAGAGAATATTCTCTCTCTTGTCTTTTTTCTCCTTTTTCTTTGTAAAAAATAAAAATAAAAGTGCAGTCAAATAGAAAATAAATGCAGTAGATGCAAGCTGAGTTGAGGCAGGTGTTAGTGATAGTGTGCAAACGTGTGTCTTAGCAGTTCATCTGCAAACGGTCGCAGCTTGGCCTCGATAAAAATCCGTTTCAAGAAATCCCGAGCGTGGTCGGAGACGTGAGGTGGGAGCTGGGGGTTGGTTGGCTGAGTGGCAATTTTAAAGATGGCAGCCATGGCTTCGAACTCTGCCCACGGGGGCTTCTCAGTGAGCATTTCTACCACTGTGCAACCTACACTCCTGAAACAGAGGCAGAAGTGAAACAGCAGGTTACAACAGAGTCATGCTTTCCCAGGAACACAAGAAATAGCAGAGAAGAGCTAAAATATCACAAATAAGGAGTGTCCACTTAACAATACAGAGCAACTTCAGCACAGAACAGGCATTGGAAAAAAATGGCATGTACTGGTATACCTTTATCTCAAAGTTACACAGATCACTACCTATGTCTCCACTTCATTACTCCCCTGGGCCAAAAGCTACTACCTCAGTGAAGGGATAATTAGATATTCATCCAGGCAATACCGACTGTGGTAGGGCTCTGCCAGCATCCAGTGCTCAGCAGGCTGACAAAGGCCACACACTCAGCACTGCACTTGGAAGCTTTCCTGCTCCTTGAGGCCAAACAGAAGTGCAAAGCATCAGGAATGCTCCAAGCATACCACGTGTGTTGCCAGCTCATTAGAAATGCACAAGTTATCACTAGTGAATAGTGTGCAAACAATACGGCAGCTGAAAAACAAAAGCCCTACTTCATGTTATCTTCTCTTTTAGTTAAGGATACTAAAAATATACTTATATTGACAAACAAAATTTTAAGTTCCTAAACAATCTTTGTACACAAAACTCATGTTTAAAGTATTTAGGAAGGCAGAAGGGCATACAGCATACATATTGCTAGAGAAACTATTCTAGAAGTTCTGAAAGATCAGCATCTTCCAATAACAAGTGAATGATACTGCAAAATGGATAGGCTGGAATAATTTCCCAATTCTTAGAAAGTTTGACTGTTTTTCAAGATGCTTGCAAGAAGTTTTGTGGTTAAACAGAGGTACATTGCTTTACACAGTAAGGATTTACTGACTGACAGAAGTGCAACTTCAGTATTTTTTCTTAAGTTTCCACCAAAAAACACACAATAACCTTGGTACCAATACTTCAAATTTGAACAAGTCAACTGCTTGAAATTATAAGGTTTCTCTATTATTCATGTGTATCAGAGTAATTACTAAGTAATCTGAAGTAGCCTGAATTAATTTCCCTGAGGTTAAAAGTATTGCCATTGGTTGGCTATAATATAGTTCCTTTTTAAACACACAGTGTTACTACTCCTGCCTGTCTGCTGCTGCCAGCCCACTACTGCATGTTCACAGATCAGCTGCAGTGCAAGGAGTCTCATTGCCAAAGTCATCTGTCCACTGGGCTGGAGCCATATTAGACTGTGGCATATTACATAATATTGCACTAACCTTCATTTTTGAAAATTACCTCTCTCTCTTAGTTCTTAAGTATTTACTAACAAAGCAAATTATTTTTTGATACTCCCTTTAAATCTGGCAAATTCACTCTTAAGTGTTCAGCTTTTAGAGGACTAGCATTTTATTTTCTGCCTTGCATCAAAGGTATTTCAGAGTTAAAGTTTCATTACAAGACATTGACTGAACTGATGTTTCAAAGCTTCACACATTGCTTTCAGCCAGTACCTCTCCAGAACTAAAAAACAGTTTGGTAATCCTAACTTCATGCAAGGCCAGTTCAAAGGATTCTCTTATGATCTCTAAACTGATGGGCTGAGAAATTGCCACATGAAAAATTAAATTTCAGTGTTAAGACTCTCCAAATATGACTGTCAGTGCTCACATTTGCCACCTTCTTCAGCTTAAATCCCAGAATGAAACACTGCAGCTTCAGATAATAAACACCTACTCTCTCTTGAAAATGAAATGACACTTCTCAGTAGAGAAGGGTTTTTTTAACATACCAGATGTCTGCTTTTCTGCCGTACCCTTCTCCACTAATAACTTCGGGGCTCATCCAGTAGGGAGTTCCTGTGACAGACTTCATTCCTGTACCAGAGAGACAGATAGTCTGCAGTCGTTTGCTGGCACCAAAGTCACCAAGCTTCACATTGCCTGCTGAGTCCCGCAGAATATTTGCTCCTGGAAGGAAGGGAACACAGCATTACCTTCATGACAGACTCAAGGTTTTGGTGTGGAAAACAGTAACAGAAGTTTGGATTCAGGGATACAATTCAACATCAACCCAGGATTTCAAGCCAGAGAATTTACTCTCTCTGCTCATGCCTACTGCACTATTCTGGAGTTCAGAAAATAATGAATTGTACACACTGGTTTGCATCCTACGCCTTTTCTAGGAAGGGGCAGTCCCTTTGGAAAGCCCTCCTGACAAAATAAGGAATGTGCCATACATGGGAAATTTAAAAAAATGGGAAAGGAGTTTCCATGCAACTGAAAATGTCTCCATACTATTTTAAAGCAAAATCCCAGCTTGTGTTACACATTTATTCAAAACAGTTGTCTGCCCAAGATGTACAAATTGACTGTGATATCTCAACCTCCTCTGGAACAAAGCACTGTTGATACAAACCAACAGGAAAATGGTAAAAATATTATGGAATACAACAGCACTGTGTTCAACACACCTATTGTGCACATCACCATCTTCCTACATATTCACACCTTGCTTATGCAACACTTATTATGTCACCTGTACCTATCTGCAAATAGCAAACATCTCATCAGGCTTCCTAGCAGTAAAATGGAAGAAGTCTGCTCAGGCAAGTCACCTCTGCCGGTCACTTCTTGTACCAGTGAAGTGCTGGGTAACTTCTATATAATTAATGAAACGAAACTCTTAAATATAAACTTTCGAGTCATGATGCTTCCCTCTGCACATTCTATTTCTAATGACATCATCCTCCAATATATTTAAAACTATTAATAGTAAAATAAAATCAAAGGAGTTTGTCCTGATTGTTTTGCAGACGGAGACTAAAGAAACATTGCCAGAAGTCTGCTAGAACATCCCAAAGTTGATTATTTTTCTCTCCCCAGGTTACAGCAGTGACAAGACTAAAAGATGGAAAGCAATCACACTGATTTTAAGTCAGTATTTCAGTATTTCAAACTTAATTGCATTTTAGTGCTTCACATAAGACTGGAAAAGGATCAGTAATAAAGAGCACTGAATTGTGCACAGAACTATCATTACCTTTAATATCTCGATGGACAATCATATTACTGTGCAAATAGTGAACTCCTTCCAAAATCTGCCGTGTGTATTTACGAGTCACATTCTCTGTGAGTGCTCCATACGATTTCAATTGGTCTTTGATTGAACCCTACGGCACAGAAGTAAACAGCACTAAAACTTCTAGAATTCAACTGAAATTCAATTAAATTTATACCTGAAACGTAGACATTTACAATTACAATCTGTCTTGATTTAACCTTAAAACTCACAAGCAGCTGAATAGTTCTAGTCCAATGTACAGAAAGAGAACAGCACCACTCCAACACCACCCTCGAACTTGTTGATGGGTAAGTGGTGATACTCAGGATGGACATAACACAGGCCCCCTTTGGGTTAGTTTATACTCAAAAAAACTACCACGTGCTGTAGGGTGGTGCTTTAGGTAAAAATTAAGAGGTAAGCAAGTCTTAGCTTAAAATAACATTTCATCAAAACCTCTTGGGTTTTTGCAACTATTTTTGTATAACCTGGCTTTGCCACACAGAGTTACAAACTGCTAAGATTACTTCTGTCACATTGCCCTCCAAATCTCAGAAAAACTCAAGAAATCCCCCAAAGCAAAGCCCAGAACTCAAAAAATGAAGAAGCAAACAAAAAACCCACCACCAAGAAAACAATGCTCAGACACTGCTTTTCCCCTGTGGAGTCTCATAGTAAGTAGACTGCTCTAACTATTCAGAAATACAGAGCCTCTGTTTTTATACGAGCACATTTTATTTAGCTCTGCTGACCCCACTTGGTGAGAAAATGAAAATCTACAGTTTTCTGACCTTATAATATTTCCTAACAAAGCAGAAGAGCAGCAGTTCAGCATGTACTAGTTGCCACACAAAAAGCAAGCACTAAGATTACTTTCTGTATGCACTTATTCCCACTCCCATCTTGGCTACCTTTTGTTTTCCTGAAATACTTGAAGCATGGCAAAACAAAACATTAAAATTCACAAAGATTTACATGTTTACTAATGATAATACTGTCTTTTCAAAGACATCGCCAGGCACCGACTTATGCCAAAACCAAACACAAAAAGAGCTTTTGTACGAAGCACTGTAATTCTGAAAACCCAAGCAAGAAATGCAGAAGACAGGAGCCTGCAAGCAATTGTTAGTACCCATCTTTGGTGACTGTTTTTAACTTGGACAGTTTTAAATATCTGTGTGCACTTATGCAAAGCTGAATGCTTGGGTGCTCATCACACTACACACAACCGATGGCTCTTGCTTACCCCAGGCATGTACTCCATGAATATTGAGAGCGTCCTTTCAGGCGGATCTCTCAAGAAGCCATAATACTGAACAATTCTTTCATGCAGCAGATTTTTCAGCAACTGAATCTCACACTCAAGTGCATTTACTTCCTGAAAGGACAGAACAGGAAAGATTTACCATGCTAGATGTAGTAAAACTAAGATTTTGGATTTGATTTTTTTCAAGCAGAGCAGTATGTACATAGTGAAGTGTTATGCAAGCTAAGTAACAAAATACTCCTGCAGCTGATGTAAAGTTTTTGCATTTTATAACAAGAAAATATCAATGCTAATTTGAGGTAATTAAAAACAAGCAAAACTATGTCTGTTTTATACATTATCTTTGGGATTATTTTGCTGGTTTTTCATTGTTTCTCTTCTCTTGAAGTTATGTTTATTTCAGAGCACAGCACATATCAATACATGCGTGAGGTCAGTGATCATTATGCAACATGTCATAAGCCTCCAACTGGGTAAAAAAACAATGAACAAAATACAGAAAAACCTCTCCATTTTAATCTTTGTGGTGGAGTAATTAGCATTAAATCTTAACTTTTCCAGTATGATATACTATACTTTAAAAATGCCTTTGAGTACCACTTGATATTGTAATAATGAAATACAACAAAGGAAAACACTAACAACTGCTTTCTCTGGAGCCATCCAAAATACTACAAATTTTGCAAAAGGAAGTAAGATATTTTGAAATGGACTGTACAGTTAAATGCTGGAAAAATACTAACCCGCAAATTCAAACTTGACTAGATTCCAAATTTCACCTAGAAGTTTTTCATCAAACCCTGAATTTTTATCTGTCATAGCCTATTACAGATACCCTCACACTTCTGACACTAGAAAGAAAACAAATTTTTTTACACACAGAAGCACATATTACTACAAAATGCCATGATAAGTGAGATCACAAAACCGTTGCTTCAGGAGAGATCTACCATATTTTATATTTAACATTTCCAAAACATAATCAGTTGTTCTGTTACACATTTTAAAGAAGTAGCAACAACAACTACGCTAGGAATCTACAGCACAAATGATCCTTGACTTTTTCCTTGATCCTACATCACTAATAGCAGCAACTATAACTGGCAGCCACTCAATTCTGCAATCATGCTTACACCCATTGTTTCCCCGGCCTTGCTCCCCACAGTGCAGAACGCAGTCACAATGTAGGGAAAGCAATAATTCTCTTCCCATCCTGTAAAAAGCAGCAAGTATGGTTTGGGAAAAGAAGAAATAGACGACTGGTGCTACCTTTAAATAGTTCATCTCCTTCAGCATCCAGTATTTAAAGATGGACAAGTTCAATTTTAGAGAGAGAATGAACTAACAAGGAAACTTGTGCTCTTTTGAGAGAAACATAGTGCGTAACAGCAGCTAGTCTTGATGCACAACATTTAAAAGAAACAAAACAAAACAAACCCCAAAACACAGAAATACCCCCAAAAAGATGAAAAAATATGTTAAGAATCTCAAACTATCTTCATAGGCAAAACCAATTTGTTTTCAGGAATTTGTTTTCAGGAACACTTAAATTAGTACAGCCTTTTCTGTTGATAAATGGAACTTCTTCTAATTCCTGTTAGTATAAAAATTATGTATTTCAGAGCACACTTCATAACAGATTGTTTAATTTTAAAGACCGAGACTGCACCAAATCAAATTATGCATCTTTACAGCATAAGGATATGTCTGAAAATTAAAAAATGTGATGTAGTATTAAAATCAGGTAAGCAGACTAATTATCTGTAGTACTAACAAAACAGAATTCCTAACAAGGACATGATTTCCTAATATAACATGGTTTAAAACATGTTCAAAACATGTTCATCCTGTTCAAGGAAAGGAATGTGAGTCTGGTCAAGAACACCCCACTTCAGTAGAAGCCTTTTCCAAGGTCTCTCTCTCGTATCACTTACCTTGCTGGTTTCTGGACTATCGGGATCAAACTGAACTTGTTTAACAGCCAATTCTCTTCCAGTATCAGCATCGTAACACAGATATACTCTGCCAAATGCACCTTGACCCAGCAGTTTACCAAGTCTCCAGTTAGTTGGAGCTCGTGGTGCTGAAAATATAAGTATGTTTTGGTTTTCAAATGAGCTTGTTATTCAGCTGATCGAGAAAAACTGGAATACACAGAAAATAATTTTTTAAAAGACTACTTTTTCAACAACAGAGACTGTGTGTCCTAAACCTCACCATATAAATTACAAAGATCAGTAAAACTTCCTGTAAAATGCAAAATATGAGCTACTTAAATTTATTCACAAAATAATTTGTGGTAGAACTAGACATACTTAAAACAACTAGCAATAGCTAATCTGAAAAACAGAAAAAGCACGTTAAACAAACAACTTTCTTTTTAAAAAAATCAAGGCATAATTACAAGGTATGGGCTACTGAAGTCATCACAAAGTATATTTGCTCCTGAAATGCTACCACAAGTATGAAGCAGTACCACTAAAGATGTACAGTTTAACTGAAAACATGACAAACATCTGCAAAAATAAATAGCAACTGCAACCTACAAAACCCTTCTCAGGTCCTAAAGAGTCTAACAAATCACTTTTACGATGTTTTGTTATCACAGATGTAAATTCCAACTGAAAGGCTACATGAAAGCTGGCAAGGTAAGCAATTAAAATACTGATGAGCATAGTCTTGACCTTTGCCTATTAAAGAGATAAACCATGTTATTTAATGGCATGTATTTGGATGACATGGTAGGTTTTGACATGATATACTTGAAAAGTAAGAGTTTTACAGCAAGGTTCACAAAATGCCAGAACTTACAGCGGCTGGGTGGGCTGATGTCCATGACTGACAAGGTAGGATTGTCTATGTCACTGCCCCTCCTCCTCATCCGGTTATCTTCGTATTCTGGTGTAAAGACGCTGCTCCCACTGCTGGTGCTCAGCGAGCGGTCAGTGGGACTGAAACTAACTGGTGATCGGAAGTTGTTCCCCTGAGTCCTTCTGGCTCTTGGAAAAGTTTTACGACCTTCAATGATATACACAGAACATGAACGTTACACTACAAAAAAATACTGCAATGCAAAGTGTGCATGCAAATACTTCATGAATTCTACATCATCTCGTTCGAATCTGCCACAGCGGAGGATAGGACGCAATCATCATGAAATTTACTGGTTTAATTTTCCACCTAGAAGAAAACAAACATTCATCACAGATGTATATAAGGACTAGACAGAATCAAAAACTTAAGAGATGAAAATTGGAACCAAATTCTGGAACTGTTCTGAAATACGATCAACATGCTTCAAAAACCTGGAGACCTGTAAGAGGAGAAAAGAAAATGCCCTGCCTCTGCTTTTATTGCTCTATTAATGTGCAAATACCAAATTTCTGATATTGAGGAGAACAAGATACACATTTACAATCATGTGGTGCCCAAGTAGCCTCTTCCTTCTGTAAACTATTAAGAATTGAATGAAGAGAAAGACTGACACATGGAATCAACAGGAAGACCACAAAAGTATTTAAAAAACCAAAACACGAGCATTGCAAAATTCAGAGGTGGCTACAGCATCAGAATAAAAAATACAGAGCACTGATCTTCAACATATTAATTACAACCAAATGACTAACACAATTTACGTTCATCTATTTAGATAACACAACTATTTTTAGGATAGCATCTCTTTATTAAGTTTCATTCTACAGAACTCAGCATTAACTGAAGGAGTCTCTGATTCTTTAGGTATTACACTGGAGGAGGAGTTCTCAGAGGACTGAAGAAAGCAGATTAAAAAATCTTTGAAATAGTAGACTCAGAGTTATACACTAGTCTGGACAATTTAAATTCCAAGAAAGATATGCAAACAAGTTATTAAGCAGTTTTATTCACCATAAGAAGATAAGAAAGGTGATAAACCAGTCAAAATTGGTTTGTCACTAATCCAGTTTTTCCATTTCAATGGGACATTCTCACAAGCCAACTCATGAAGTATTGCAGACCACTTTACTACATAGATTATACCCAAGACAGATTCAGAGCAGCTATTAGTGATTTCTCATCACTAAGGGGAAGATAACTGAAGTGGACATCCCCAACAGTTTATCTTTAGTCCACTTCCATACACTGTTTTAACTCATGATGTACATATGATAGAATTTAACACACTGAAATATTGCAGATGACATCATATTAAGTGTGGGTGAAAATCCATTTAAAGATAGAAATCAAAATTCACAGAGGTATTGGAAGTTGGAGATGATTCCAAAATCAGTAAGATGAAACTCAGTAAGGAACTACAACATAAATACTTAAAGAGCAATCCAATGTAAAAACTTATGAAGTATAAAGCAATTGGTTGGCCTAAAGTCATGTAGAAAAGGATATAGGAAATGTAATTACAGACTGAAGAGCAGCCAGAATGGTGACAAGAAAGTAGGGTCATTCTGCAATATATTAATGTGACTGCTACATACCAAGGTCTGCTTATATCCTATGTTATACAAAAAGCAGCCATGAGAAAAGCCTCAGCTAAAGCAGGAGAAGAAAACTAAGGAGAGAAAACAGGTATGTGTGTGCTGTAGTGTTATATAAGGGCAATGACCAATTCTTCACTGCGTTAAAATGGAGTAACTAGTTACTACTTTCATTTGCAGGAAAAATGTCTTGGGAGACAAAGAAAGTTAAGTTATAAGACAAGCTATCTTGGAAGTTGGTTACATAAAGAGAGTGAGTATGTCTTCTGCTGAAGTCAATTTAGAGTTTACTTAAAAAGTCAGTGTGACAGACCTTCGCCTCTTTAAATCTTGCCTTAGAGCAAGGGACAGGACTGAAGTTGCATTGCAGAGCTTAGTTTGATATTTCTGTGATTCCTGTAACATAATTCCATTTATTGTTGTGCTCATTCCGCACTGCAAATGAAGCCATCTGGTCTTGGGAGAAATTTCTTCATAATACTTCTCAACTAGCACTTGACACACCCTGAAGTATGAAAATCCTTCAGCTGCTTCTCTCTACTTCCCTTAGAAATTTAACACATGTTAAATTTGTATCGATGTTATTACTTCCAAACCAGTTTTGTAGACACATTAGAAGGTGCTGCCTCACATCCAACAATTTATTTTACCAGCTAATTGTTAATTCTCAGTTTAAATCACTGCTCTTAAATTTTATTTACTCTTTTAATCTAAGAAACTGTTAACAGGAACTCCACCGTACTTGGGATTTGGTAAAGCAAAACAAGAAGTGACAAAGTAACATACCTCCTTTAGATAGAAAAGGGTCACAAAGGTCAAAAGCTTATACTGGATGACTTGTGTGTGGCCAAAAATAGCAAACATTTCCACGGTTGTGCATATGAGTCAGGAATTCCGTAATCCATAACTTTACCAGAGATAAAACTACTCAGAGGTTCTATCAATCATTAGAATCTTAGCAAGGGAGTTTGGGGAAAGAATTTAAGCTTTCAACGTCTTCAATATTTTCATTTCATTAAGATCTTAACATTTTATTCACATTTTCAGACAAGAAAAACAGATTAATAAAACTGTTGCAGTGTTCATACTTACCATCATTGTAGTCTTGTTGATGATATGAAATATGGTATCTTCTGGGATAAGTCCCCCCCTTTCCAAATTTCTCAAATATTGGGATATCATACTCTACTAGAAAATAAAAGGATTCATTTCAAAATTTAAAATGTGACAAAAGCCTGTCAAATTATTCACTCTGGTAATACAAACTTAAAATGGGGGAACGTATCAGAGGATATGAAGGGTTGAAGCATCAGAGCAAAAAGAGATTATAGAACAAAATCACACAACTCACAAGAACTAAAAGGACATCAGTCAAAAGTCCCAAAGGATCAAGAATTCAACAGCTCAAGTGGTTTGTAACCTCTTGTTTAAAAGAATGTTGGAGGACTGAAGTATGCCTGATTACTCCTGTTTTAAAATCTTTCTAGAGGAGAAACTATTCCAAAGAATATAATTTAAAGTTGTATAAATATGAAAAACTGGTGAATGAATCAACACAGCTTGAATTACTAAAAACATACAATAGATCCTCTTTCAAAAGTTATTGAAGGAGAAAAGTATAAGATAAGGGAGAAAGTCCCTCATGCATAAATAACTGGCTAGAAGATAAGTACATAAGGGAGGAAACAGTCAACAGTTCCACAGGAATCTGGGCTAAAACTCATGCAGTTTAATTATCCATGAATTCTCAGTATAGAACAAGGAACAGTGAGGTGACAAAATCACTCTGCAAAATAAAACCAACAGAAGAATTAGAGAAGGCCTTTAAGAGTCTGTGTGACTGGATATTAAAGTTGCAGATGAAATTCAGTGTAGGCTTCAGTAAAGGGTTGTGATAGAGACTTCCAAAAAAGCAGCACCTGAACTCTTTATTATCTGAGAAGAAAATTAAATCCTGTAAGATACACTGAACAAAGTTTTGGTCTAGACCATACCAAAGGACTTAGTAAAACTGGAAAATATTTAAAAGTACAGAGATGATCAAAGATACAAAATTGCTTCTCCATAAGGAATGTAGGCCTCTATATACTAGAAAAGCAACAGGTCAAAGGCACACACAGAGGTCCATAAAAAACCCAAACCAAACCAAACAAATCCAACTGAAAAACTATAACAACAACAAAAAAAGCCTTAAAAAAAAAATATCACAAAACACATACTTCTTCATAAAACACAATAAACTGCACAACTTTGTGTTGCAACCTACAGTTGATGCTGAGAAAGTTTATACAAGTTGAAATAGGGACAAGAAAAATTTGTAGAAGGAAAAAATCCATCAAATCATAGAAGAACATCTTGCATTTGCAGAACCCTTGAGCAATACGTGACTAGGAATATATTCTGAAAGAGGAACATTACACACCCTTCTATAGAAGCCAAGTACTGGTTGTGGCAGGAGGAAAGACTGGGCCAGATGGACTTTTTTTCTGCTTCTGTTACACATCAAATCATGAGAAGAAATATTGAATATGGAATTAATGATTGCTGTGTATCCCACTGTTAACTGGGACACCAGAATATCCCATGAGAAAAAAACCCAACAAGCCCCCGTTAAAAAATATTGTAAAATGATCTTATTAGAAAAGTAACTGTAATGAACACAAATAAACTAGATTAGGATTATACAAAAGGCAAACTAATTTCTGACACTTCCAACTCTTTTGGTACTTATCTCTGCCACCTATATGCTTCTT
Source organism: Corvus hawaiiensis (assembly GCF_020740725.1). Classification (NCBI taxonomy): domain Eukaryota; kingdom Metazoa; phylum Chordata; class Aves; order Passeriformes; family Corvidae; genus Corvus; species Corvus hawaiiensis. Next base: position 26,332,548 of record NC_063219.1, on the reverse strand, counting down.
ACACATAGTTTTCATTTAAAAGTGGTGCAATCTGTTAAGCACTCTAGAATTCTAAAAAAAAAAAAACCTTACCCTCAGACATTTATCTGGATAAAGCTTCAAAATCAAAATAAAAAGAAGCCTCAAAGTATGCAATAAACCAAAGAAACAAAACCCTTTTGATTTTCTGGAAGCTAATTATTGTTCAACAGCAAAGTTTTGTAGTGAGACATGACTGTGAGAAGACACTTCAGAGCCCTTTCAAGGTTACCCTCTGCACTTCGCAGCCTGAACCCTGCACAACAACTTGGATTCAAGCCAGGGTATTGCATGAAAAAAACATTAGTGGTGATGATTAATTTATAGGCACAGCCCCCAGTTCTCCATCCTTTCACTTTGCAGTGCTTTCAATTACAGAAGCCATGAGCATTTCAATGTGATCCTTATTTCACACAGAAGAAAACAAAGGCTCCATGTACTGGTTTTGGCTGGGATAGAGTTAATTTCCTTCGTAGTGGTCATGTGGTGCTACAGTTTGTATCTGTGGCCAAAATGCTGTTACTAACATAGGGATATTTTAGTTATTGCTGAAGCACATTTACACAGAATCAAGGCTTTTTTTTGCTTCACACACTGCCCAGCCAGCTGGTAGAGTGGGCTGGGAGACACAAGAAGTTGGGAAGGAACACACCTGAGACAGCTGGCCCCAACTGACCCAAGGGATCTCCCATACTATCTGAGGTTGTGCTCTGCAACAAAAGCTGGGAGAAAGACAGAGGAAGGGAGGACATTTGTAGTGATGGCATTTTGCTCTCCAAGGTAACCACTGGGAGTGATGAAGCCCTGCTTTAGTGGAAATGGCTGAACACCTGCCTGCTGATGGGAAGTGGTGATTGTTTTGTGTGTGCAGCTTTTGCTGTACTATTAAACTGCCTTTATTTTAACTCAGGAGATTTCTTACTTTTCCCCTTGGATTCTCTCCCCAGTCTCATGTGGGGGAGTGAGCGAGAAGCTGTGTGGAGCTTAGCTGCCTACTGGGGTTAAACCACACCACCTCCAAATGAAAACAATTAACCACGGCTATACACCAACTTAGAGCCGGATATTACAGCCCAGTTTAACTAAGTGTTGCATGCCCCTATGCACTGCAACATTTGTTCTTTTTACAGAGGCAGTTACACTATGCACACTAAGAGTGCTGTCACACACGATAGCCTGGAAGAAAACATTTGGAATTTCTTTTATTTCCATGGTACCTTTTACTGTGTGTATTTGGTGTTGCTTTGCTTTCTTCTACCATATTGTTTGTGTGATACAATACTTCTCAATGTGAACATCCCTTCTAAGCCTTATTATTTGCAAGAGGAGCAGTTCCGGAAATCTAGTGTGTCTCCAGTGACTTTTGCCTACCTGAGAATTCCTGATGATTATCTGGATAGCTCTGTGCTCTTGGCATCCGAGACTTGGGATAGTTGTCCCTGGAAGGGTAAAAACATACAGCATCTAAATACATACTGTTAATCTAATATTTAAAACATTTAATCTTACTGTCCTCTTACTGATGAAAAGCCACTGCTATACAGGTTGCTGCACCAGTTTACAAACGTAGAACTCAATTCTAGTAGGTATCTATAACAATTGAAGATCAGTAACAATGGAAAAGCTTGCTTGTTGAGCTTAATGTAGTAAGAAAGCAACAGACTCTGTTAATGAGCAATGATATTAGTAAAAACATGAATTATCACAAGTACGGCCACAAAGGAACACTGTAATGTTTAACACCTTTATGGCAAAACACGAAGGTTTACAGACTGGCAAAATCTGTTATACAGCCTACAAAAACTCTTGAGGAAATTTAACCAAAGAAATGTAGAACCTTTTAATGAGGAAAAATATTTCCTCTTCTCTCCATGAAAGTCATAGGATTAAGAGAGTGATTTTATTGAGTTATAGAATGATGAAGAGTTTCTTGGTTCTTACATGATCACATTGTTTCTTACCTACAGTTGGTATGTAAGTCCCAGCCACCAAAAGGAATGGATGGGATTGCCAGTCAGAGTAATCGATTACAGTTTATTTCCATAAACATACCAAAACAGTGTCCTCCTTTTTCTGGTAAGAATTTCTCTAACGGGTAACAGAAGCTAAATGGAGACACAAAACCTACATCTTTGTAGGAAATATTTAAATGGAAAAAAAAAAAAAAAGGAAAACAAACTAAGTAGAGGTGACAAATTAAGTAAATAAAAACAACCAAAAGAAGTTTTGAAGAAGAAATATGAGTTGCATTAAGTTTGCTTTCTTTCCCCACTCACCCCTACCCCACAAAAAAACCTAAATTTGGCAATTGGGTAAAATTTCTTTTCTGTGGAGCTACATTAAACACTGCATGTATAACCTATCACACTACAACCACAAAATACTTTACATGTCTATTGTCTTCTTGCTTGTGAAATGCACACTAACTATTTAACTCAAAACTGTATTTGTTAGACCAAACATATTTGTGTCCTCAAACCACATATTCTCAAATGAAATGGTAGTACTGAATAATACAGCTCTGATTAATTGCCACAGGCAGTGACCTCCAACTTTTTACCTTTCCACTAATTAAATAAATATTTAATTAGCAGTGTCGTTTCACAGTTTGAAATAAACAAAGAGCAAATCTGCACATTAAACCCAAGGTTATTTGCCTGACTACCATAAATCAAACACGAATATGTTCTGCTTGGCTTGGCTTGACAGTGACCCCCTCAAAACACAGGAGTCTCCTCAGAGGTCAATCCAAAAAGACCCCCCACAACACACACTGCCTCTTGCTGACTGGTGGGCTTTAACGAAGAAAAGTAAGTTGAAAGTTTGCAATAGGAACAAGGGGAGAGGAACAGAGAGTAATTGCAAAGGAAAGGACGTCATTGCCTGTTGAAGCCTTTAAATGATTCTACCCTCCTTCTGGAATTGGGTACCCCCTGCTTTAGCAAAGGAAAGCCTACTTAATATGGCAGTGCCTAAGAACTGTAAATTTAATGGAGTGGCTCTCTGCCAAGGAATATACACCACACATATGTAAGACCTAGCAACATGTAGTAAAAACCTTCAGTATATTTCTTGCCGGACCTTAAGTCTAAATTTTTGCAGTTTAAATACCAATTATTTTTTTTAAAAAAGAAATCTACAGTATTTTCCATGTATTAGTAAGCAATTAAGTTTCAATAAGCTTTTATAAACATGCTATAACTTACAAAGGAATTTCTGGAAGAAGTACTGTCACTGGAGAGAAGTTGTATTTTACAGCTGGGACATTATGCAATCTAATAAAGATAAATAATGAAATAATGAATATAAATAATTTTTACCCATCTAACGGGCTGTCAAGTGAGGGGCAGCTTCCCGAGCCAGAGTTTTCAGGACTGCTCAAAGACAATGGGTCCAGCATCTAATAAATAAAAAACAAAGGAAGACCAACAAGTTCAAGGGGGTTTTTTTCAATTTTTTTTTCTAAATAGTTAAAGAGTTTTGTTATTAAACAGCTAATAAGAAACAAATCCAAATCAGATAAGGACTGGTAAAAACAGAGTGGGAAGCTTATCTGTTGCCTTCCTAAAATGAATGTTTTGGTATATTATATAACATCTATTATTTTCTATGAATTGGACACCAGTCTTTTGCTGTAAATTAAGCAGTTATGCCTCCAATTTTTATGGTCTGTGCTGCATCTTAAAGGTCCTTGGCACATACTTTGCCATACACCAATCAAGGACTTATTAAAGAAATTGTGTCCCAAAAGTGAGTTTGCACTCTGCAAACTCAAACACTTTCATGAACTCTGTATTGGGGAGAACAACATTTATCACAGGCTCAGCATTTTTATAACTCTTGTCTCATGCTGAACAGTGTGTCTAAACAAGGGAAGAAAGGGAAGAAAGCCCATCTGGAGCCACACTGATTACCTCTCTAACCCAATGTACTATGGCCCAACTGGCAGCCCATGGGTTTTACCCAAGCCCCCGCCATCTCCTACAGAAAGTGTGGGGTCTGCTGTCAGAGTGCAAATAGCTGTGCTCAGGCTGATCAACAGCAGAGCAGAGCAAAACCCTCCACTCCCAAATTCCCTTCTTGTCTTTGTCGGGCAGGCTGTGACAGATGAAGGCAGCATGGCCAACACTTGCCAAGGTGATGTGGCAATGTAGGGGGAAGGGAGCAAACAGAATTTGTGAGTTCTCATTCCCTCAAATTGGCCCTTGAGGCTGCTTAGGTTGAACTAACCTGGCTTCCTATGAAAGTAAAATTCATTAATTTAAACCTGCTGACAGCTCACACAGCTATGCATACACGACAGGTTATATATACATTTCTGGAATACTTAGGAGTGAATGGACATCCCAGGCTTCAGGGATCATCTGTCTGTCTGACCAGTCAGTGACCAGAAATTACTTTGCCCAGGCCAAAAGTAATTATTTCACTGGAATGAATCCAAACCTGGGCTGGATTTGACCACATGGCTATGATAATGAATAGCCCTGGTCTGGAAAGCAGGAGATTCAGCCTCTATTCTCAGCTCGGCCATTAAAATTGTGCAACAAATTGCACTGTCCCTTTGCCTTTATTTTTACTTTATCATCTGTCTTTCATTTAGTCAGCTCATAAAAACTGTTGCCTCTTGCCATTTGTAAATACACTGCCAATGTCAACAACAACTTGAAGAGATTTCGGTATGCAGCATTATTTTTCCTTCCTCCTTGAAACATCTCTTTCTCCATTACCAATTCTGTGAGCAGTTACATTCCTGCTTCTTTTCCTGCTGTTTTGAAGGGCAATTTTTACATTCAGAGAGCAGGATTTTTTTTCCTCACACAGAATTACAGAACATTCTGAGTTGGAAGGAACCCACAAGGATCATTGAGTCCAACTCTGAAATATCAACTGAGTCCAAATAATTCTGACAGATCCAAACTCTTTCTTATATCTCCTTTTAATTACCTGGAAAAGCTGTAAAGCTGGTCTAGCTTACATATCATTCTCATTAAAATAAAGGGGCTTGTGCTTTCTAATGTAGACATCTCTGCAGTTATTCCTATCTAGCACTATCTCACTCCACTATTGTGGCAGTTAAGAATATTGTCTTTCTCCTTGTAACAATATATTTAAGAAATTGAAGAAACATAAAAAAACCCAACCAAGTTCTGCAAGACTAAACAGCACAATTATTTCAACCTTATGTCATCAATCAAGTTTTCAGGAGTTATCACAAATTTTTTTGCTGTTCTTTCTAATAATTCCATATCCTTCTTGAACAGCAGTATTTCATAAATCAACAAAAACTTTAATTTCAATAATCACAGATGTACCTGATCCATGCTTTCTGGAATGAATTCACCCTCACTGTTGATACTGGTGAAGGACCCATTTCGAGCCACCTGATGCAGCTCATCTGGAATGTATCCTGGGGGCGGTGAACTCCTATCACGAGTATTAGAACCTTTTGAAAGAAAAGGGCCAGTCAGAGTCTCTCCACTAACCCAGAATTCAAGGGCTTTATTCAAATGCTTCACAGGCACTGAGCCTACCTGGATCCCTTATGGCTTTAGGAATTCCCCAAATGCCTGTGCAATACAAGACTTAAGTATAGCATTTAAAATCTGCAATTGAGAAATTACGAACTTTGGGGCAGAGTTGCCTCAATGACATTAAAGAGAATTTTCATTATACAGGAACAGAAATATAATTTGCCCACACATCTAGCTGGCTAAATTCCTTCTTTTGAACAAAATCAAAATTGAAACCCTTCCACCCATGTCAACCAATCCTTTCCAGCTCTTGAGAATTTCAGTTTTTCTTTGTCGAATATTAAGTCTGTAAGAACATAAATACATACATTCATAATAAATGCATAGTAAGTTAAATTGCCTGGAAAATTATTCATTAAGCTCTCTAGTTTCATAATTAGATTTGGAAGTTAACATCACACCAACTTTAAAACATGAATAAGCAAAAAGGTTCTATCAATCCCAAAATCAGTATCTTAAACAAATGCTCACACATGAAAAAATATGGGGGGTCCTAAACTGAGCAAGGAAACACACTGCCATATAAGCAGATTTTTCAGTAGCTCATTCCTGTATCTGAAAATACCCTGAAATAACTCTAAATACTCTTATTTACTTGTGGGGTTTTTCTGATAATTTTCTGTATTATATATATTTAAAACACTTGTCTCAATATTCAAAATCCCCTCCCCCAAGTGCAAATTCTGTACTAGAGTCATTGATGAGTAGAAGAGACATTCTGTGTTGAGAGCAAAATTCTCTTGAAGAGAATGCTGTAAAAGATGTTTTTACAATTAAAGCTATTGAAATGTGCAGCTTACCTATTACAGACAGTCGCCTTTTTCTGTCTGTCACACCAAACACCGTATTATCTAAATCTTCCAGTGAGGGCAAGGGTTCCACGTTATTTACGCTGGGTGACTGAAAAGGCAAAAGTATTACAACCTGCAGTTACCACTTTACCTTCTGGACAATGAAAGTACTTTGTAAATTTTATATGCTTTGTGCGGTACATTCTGTTTTTCAAGCAGTCAAAAAAGCAGCTTGCTGATTTACATCACAATTTATCTATTTTAGTAACTCATTTGTACTCTTTTAAAATTTATTTTCAATATGCACCAGTATACAAATCCTATGAATATCAATGCCATGATTTGTTAGATAATACCAAAGTACCTCAGCATTTAGTCTATAGACCACTAGTCTTTGCTACAACAAACACTGAACTTCCCACAAAGAAGTGTCACCAACCTATGACTTAAAGAACAGTTTCAAGTAACTACCATTACTTAAATTCTATATGCTTTTTTAAAAATCATTCTACTAAGGCACACTTTTCTACCACTGTAGGGAAGGCAAACAAAAAGACAGGAACAGGATCTAGGAAAGAGTTAAAACTGAGTCAGTACAAAATGCTAATAGATGCTTAAAGTGAAATGAAGAAGCAATCAGTATTACATTCAATTGGAAAAATGCCATCTTTAAGAAAAGATACAAATTGTACTTTGTTTTGAAAACTGAGGAAAAAGATATTTAGCATGTCAACTCATACCTGTGTATTTCCATGTATTACAAGCAGTATCTTGAGACTTTTCATATGTACACTACGGTCAAGTAGTTCAACAGCTTTGTCCAGGTCATCCTGTGTGGTTAATGGAATTACAAGCTACAAAAAGAGGGGCAGGGGGAAAAAAGTCTTAAACAGGACACGAGAAAGAAATGAGGAAGTCAAGTGCAGAGTAAACAAACAGAATCTCTTCTTTCATACCAAACAACTTGAAAATAAACTTCATTAAATGATCCCCTTAAGTATTGAAAGTCTGTAGTTCAATCTCAACACTTCCTTCAGATGCCTTTACTAAGGACAGCATGGTGGAACAAGTCCTCACAAGAAGCAACCATTTTGCATATATAGAACTAAATATCCAAAAGTTTCAGCAAAATGGGTACGATTCAGTCAATGCCTAAATTAACACAAGTCTGTAAGATAAATAAAAGTCCTATTTTATAGAGCATAAAGCACATTTTTGTATCCCAACTATTACAACTATACTTGTTTAAAATTGCATCACTAACAGAATTTCTCCATTGAAAACCAGAATTTGTTAAGGATCCACATGCAACAACTATAGTCCTCACTAGAATCTTACTTGGATCTAATTAATTAGAATTAATTTGGCATACACGTATCTTTAGAACAGAAAACTATGCCATTAATGTGCAGCTGAGATCTGAATTCTGTTACAATTTAAACTGGACTTGTGTTTCAGGAGTGTAAATTATAGCTTCCGCTTGCAACAAAGGAACAACAGAATACAGATTTTAAAACCTATTCTACTTGTAAACAGCCTCAGTCGATGCTTCAATGAAACATCAGTCAAAATACAGGACTTTTATACAAAAAGAGTTGGAATGAGGAGGAAGATCTTGATAAAATGAAGAGTGTGCTTATTTGTTAAATTGCACTTTTAATGCCAGTGATACATTTTTACCATCCCATTTCTCAAAGGTGATGGGATGATTTGCCAGCTAGTGCAGAAGTTAAGAAGCAGAAAACCTACTCAAATGCCTAAAAATCTACCAGTGGAAGGAGCTGAGGCTAAAACATTATGAAGTGCTATTTCTTCTGGCCATCCTAATCTCCAAAAGCCTTCTGTTGGAATTCTTCGTTTTGAGGATCAGTTTCACAGAAGTGCCTGGTAATGCAGTGAGTAACCAACAAACAGCAATCACTGGCATTTTCTTCTGCAAATATGCAGAATACATACAGCAGTTGCATTGTGCATAACCAAGCACATGAATAATCCTTCATGCACTTTGCTGACTCAAGACAAAAGACAGATGTAACCCCTATGAATGGATCCTGCATCTGTAAATACGGTTGCTATTAGTAATTCCATGCCTACTTCTAAAGGAAAGCCAGAATTAATACTAATCAGGCATAAGTGGCTGGACAGGGCTGGCCCTGTTACCAAGAAATCTTTGGGAACCAGCCACTTTAAGAGGAGCAACAGTTAAGCCTAGTTGTCCAATCTACACATTAACTAAATGCAGCATTCTAGCAGCTACCTAGCAAGATTAATCCTTGAAGAAAAGGATTTACAAGAAAGGATAAATGCTATTTCAAATTGACAAACATGACAAAGCTCAAGGAGGTGAAGACTTTTCCAAAGACACACAACAGAGCTGTGGCAGATCAGGAAGACAATTTACCCATTCCTAAACAAGTCGGAGACTTCATTATGATATAACACTACTCATTAAACATTTCATGCATTTCCTGCCTATCTGACTTTGGACAAGACTTTGAGAAAAAACGCACACACATACTAGAAATCTGGGGTTTTTTCACAGGAGTAAGTTTTGTCACAGAAGTGGTTCCCACTACTTACAAGAGCAAATTTCAGCCTTAAAATGATCAATGTCCAAGGCAAGAATTTAGAGGACACAGAATATTACCTCATTATTGCTGTAATGTAAATCCATAGTCTGTCCAAAAGCAACTTTAGCTTTAGCTGCAAGATCTTCAAGTTTAACAGGCCTCGGTAATTGCAGGATCCTGAAACACAATTTAAGTTATAAAGAATTTCTGTCCACTACTTATGAAAATCTGGCAACTCATTACTTAAGAACTATCTCAGAACTAAATTTATTACTAAAAAGACTGTAAGAGGCTATACTTTATTCCCTGTGCTCCATATTCTGAGACTTTCAAAAAAGAAAGAAAAGCAGTGAAAAAGCTAAAAGGGATAATCAGACACAGAATTAGATTTCATTATGACTATTTTACTTGCTTCCATATGGCATGCTTAAGGTTTTGCAAGACTCAGTTTCAGAGGGGAATTCTTAGAAATGTCTACATTTTTCCACTTGAGAAAACTAATACGGAGTACCACAGGCTGACAAGCATAAGCATCAGAAAGGAATTACTCCTGTAGTCCCCATTTTTTGGAAATCCAAAAGACTATCTTACCTGAGGAAGGTAACTAAATGTCACCATCTTTACCAAAATGAACTACACACTCAAACTGCCCAGTCCATCACTAACTGTGCTTCAAGTGTGCACCTGAAAGAATGGTGCAGTTGTAGGTCAACAACTTAGATTTTCTATTAACTCAATGTCCCATCAAACCGATTAGCCCAAACTGCCTAAAACTAACCTTTTTCCTATAGAAAACCGTTGTCTTTTTTGAGATACTAGAGCATTAAACAAAAAAGAGCTTTAAATAGTGACTAAGCTATTAAGGTACATTGAATTCACATTCAAAAAGAAAGAGCACTCAAATTCTGTAAAGTAGAAAAGTTAGCAAAGGGGACCTGTCTTTTTCATGTGTAGTTCAGTTAGTAGTACACTGGTTTGGGGGACAACTTTTCTCACTGAAATGAGGCTAGAAGCCAGACCACTTCCAATTAAAAATATTTGTTAAAAAATCTTTTAAAAAATACCCTAAACAAGCAAACAACAAACAAAGCCCCCAAAAAACCAACCAACACCAATTCTCACTGTAGTTAACAATCTGGGCAGCAAGCCTGCAATTCTACCCATCACACTCCTTGGAACGAAGTGCCACATTCACCACTAAAAGCAAGTCTAGAATCACTTCTCTTTTCCACTTCCCATTTTAAAAACTAGTTAAGCCATTGCATAACTTTTTTTTCTTGCATCATTTCTTTACTTGATCTTCAGAGCTACATGCTCAGGCAAACAGAAGTATTACAACACATGCTGAGCAATGAGCCTAGGCTGCCCCGTACCCCTGGGCAAGCAGGCTAAAGTCACTTGGGACAGCTCATAACAGAGCTAGGCTCATGAGCTTAAAAACTTGGGAAAGGTAGTTTTTCACACACTTACTTTATGCTTGTATTAATAATGAATTGATTAACTTAGTCCACTGTGAAAGTGAAATATGATGAACTGCAAAAGTACTGTCTATGCAGACTGGCAGCAAGTAAACATTTCTCTGTTTTAAATTCATGCTTCCTCTTATTTCACAAGAAATTGTTAGGTAGAAGAGACCTCAATTTTCAAAGCCTTCAAAAAGACTTATTCCCTCCAAATTACTTAGAGCACTCAGCCATTACTGATGCACTTTTACATGTGATGTTCGGAGGAGTGATAGGAAGAAGCTGAAGAATGTTGATACCTAGGGAACACTGCTCTTTCACTGCTCCATGTGAACGGAGAGCACATCCTATACTCAGCATGGATACACACTCAACTACTGCCTGTCACACTAAGGGCTGCCCAGAACTATTAAAGGTTTTATTTGAAGCCTATTTTATTGAAGAAATTTATTATTTCTATTAAGAATAGCATGCCCAGGATATTATTTCCTTTTTCTGTAAGTATTTTCAAAGACCTTATTCTATAATAATTTCTCTGTAGGTAGAATAAAATTTTGTACTTTCAGAGAGAGATAGGCAAAACAAATTGTCAACAAACCAGTTCTTCGTGGAATTATACACCAAATTCTGTAAAAGCTTTTGAGCACTCACCAGAGAGGAGATTATATAGAGACAGATGTTTATATACTTTAAGCAGGTGCATCATCCACCTCTCATAAACAAAATACAAATAAATTTTAACTGACTAAATGAAAACAATCTGAGTCTAATAATTTTCCCCTTACAGTTGTCAGACTGGCACTCCTGAAGTACAATCCAAGCTCTTCCTCTGGGTATTACAGTAACAATAAATTAGCATGCAATTATTACACACACGGTGAAGGACAAAAATTTATTTTCTGGTCTATTCAAACTTGAGATCTATTCTAGAGATCTAAGTAATTGTTCAGGACTACAAACATCTATCTGAAGGGTAAGCAAATGAAGGATATTACATCCGACATAGTTACAGTATAATATTTAGGTATTTATGCATACTTAGAACCCACATTTTAAACAGTTAATTCTCTTTAAATTGTGTTCATATCAAAATTAAATTTAAGCTCAAACAAAAAAAACTTAGAGAACTGAAACACTTCAAACTGTTAATTTGAAATTTTATGACAAGAGCACAACAAAACTCTGTAAATAATTAAGAGACAAGACTGTTTCCTTACCTCTTTTCACCTCGATGTTCAAATTTGACTCTAACATCGTTCTGTAAGAAAAGAGATAAAGGAACCACTATTAGTTTGTTATCACCTCTTTTGATGAAGCCCATGAACTCTCATTCAATAGTCTTACACTAGAACTAAATTCCCTATTAATTTTATGTCCTTTCCAACATATCAAGTATTTTAACAAGCTACTTCTGCTGAGGTACGTGATAGAGGCTTAAAGAGTTAAAAACCAGAAAGTGTTAAAAATACAAAAACTTATTCTGAAGTACAATGAATGCTTCTGTAAATAAACACATTATTTTCTATCAATATATGTTAATATAACAGATTTATGACTTCATATTTAATGTGGAACTGGTTATCAAAGAATTCTCTATCCTGAATAGGCAGATAGCTCTAGCTACCAATAAAATGTTTTTACGTATACTTTGCAGCTGAGCACTCCAGGCCTAAGAAACAGATCTTGTTTCATAAGCATTACCACAGAAATCCACATGTGCAATACATTTCCCAATAACCATATCTGTATATATTTGCAGCTACATGGAAATAAAATTGCTTTGCAAAATCATCATTTTAAGAATCAAATTGTATTAGCAACTATTGCAGGAAAAACAATAATGCCTTCAGCCACAAAGTTTATCCAAGTAATAATGTTTCATCTTCCAAAAGAACTGATTTACAAATGATTACTTCCAAAATCCACAAATTGAAACAGTGATAAACATGTCTTCTAACTTCCTAAACATGCATTATACTCAATTCATTTTGGATCATACATGCATGTTACCACTATGCCTAAAGGCACAGCTCAGATGTGAGCTCCACAACAGTAGCAAAGCTCCACTATGTTATACACTGAACTCTCAAAACTTTCAAAGCACAGAATGAAAAATTTATAGCCATCTGGTTTTGACAGTTTAAGAGGCAAATATATCTGAATAGTTTGATTTTTAAAAGGTTAAAATAAGCACGAACTGAAGTTTATTGAACTGTAAACTATGGATCCAATCAAATGAACATACAATTAACTCAATTTGGGTAGAAGTCTACATCCTCTCCTACTCTATCTACATAGTAGTTCAAACCTATCAATTAAGTATTTACTAGTTTTCCATTTGTGTTCAGTATGTACAGAAAAAAAACGCAGCTGGAAAGAACTCTCATTTCCAGCACACGAACAAGAAATTGAGGCCAAAGATGCAGTAAAAGAGTTTAAGCATATTTCTGCTTCTGTCCTGACATTCTTTGGTATGATATAGGTGACAACTGGGTAATCTACTAAACCCATAAATTTATTCCTCGGTATTTTAAAATAGAATCATTCCAATATAATAATAGCAACAGCTATAAAATCACTTTACATATAGTATAAATACCTCTATAATCTTCAATTTATTTATTTAAGCATACACTATGACCTGCTCTGAAATGCCACCATTTCATTTTGCTGCTAATAGAAGAACATGAACAAAGAAAATGGCAGCACATGTGGGAGACTAACAGCTCATTCTGGTATGCTCACTGGTCTGGCAAGAAAAATAATTACAGAAGTCACAGCAGGACATCCCATGTTTAGTACATTAGTGAGGATATTGAAGATTACCTGTTTCTTAGGCGAAGATGACTTTGGTTTTCCTGTTTCTTGCTGGGGCAATACAGGACGACTGGCCTTATGAAGCACAGCCAAATCCTGCATGATTGAATTCAAAGCTTGCTGCTCATCTGCTCAGGGAAAAAGACCAGACAAGTGTAAAAGACTTACTTTTGAAGGGCATTACTGTCTAATTTCACAATTAGACAGGCATTAGTCTAAAGGTCTAAAACCCAAGAGTCTGCATTACACTTCAATACATAATTGCCAAATTTAAAAAAAATCGTTGCCACATTGCAAACATTTTTATTTTATTTATCATTAACAGTGCTTAAGGAAATAAACAGCTTAATCAGTAACCGTAAATTCAGTAACAGGTATAAAAAAACTGAAGTCATAACAAAGACTAAACTTTATACAGCTACAGGCTGTATTAATAAGAGAAAGGGGATGCAGGGGAAAGCCTTGTCTACTTCAATTCAAATAATATCCATTGATTTTTACTAGAAATAATACTTCCCGCTCCCTTCCATAAAACAAAGAATAAAAAAGCAAGTTCCTTTGAACTACTTCTCCTCTGTCCTGAACAGGTATGATCATGCCCACAGGAAGCATACACAAACTCCCACATGAACACCTCAACTGCCTGAGCATCTGCTGATAGCCCATGGAGCATTATAAAAATCCAAAACAAAAACCCCACTGCAACAAAAAACCAATCCACAAACCAAAACCAAAATACCACATAACTTTACCAGGACTGAAAATACAGACAGCTTTAGGGCTTAAAGGAAGAATTCACACGGAGAATCAGAAGCACTGAACCCAGGGGACAATTTAGGGACAGGAATGCTACATAACTTAGGCTTCAAGTTTACAAAAAATCCTAAATCTGACCATCTGCTGCAGCTGTGATGTCCTGATGTCCTGTTAGACAAGATTTGCCATAGAACTGCAATGCTCCTTTAGCCAGGAAAGCACTTAGGAACTCAAAAGCCTGTACATACAACACTAAGAGAAATTTATTTCTATTATTTTGTATTAATTTCTTGCCACAGCAATAGTACTGCACTCAGTATATATCAAGAACACTGGATAACGAAATTTATCTCCAGAGGTGTTGACTGTGTGCCTTCATGCTCCTTCACAATGGATATGTTTGTTGAAGAATTCATTGCTAAATGCTGTGATTTACAAAGAACCGTATTTCTCAAACATGGACCGGAGAAAAGCTCAGCATTGAAAGCAGCAAGCAAGCATCCCATGTATGCAGCAACAATGAGAATTCCTTCACATTCGATTAAAATATAACCAAATATATTTATCATATAAGGAAATTGTGGGTTTTAAGTGTTCTAATTTAACAGATTCCTTACGGATCAGAAAGCTGGTCTGAAAATTAGTAACTTTGATCATCACTCCTGCTGTCATTATTCATAACTCTACTAAGATGTGCAAATCTATAAAAGCAAGTTTTACCAGCAATATTTAATGGCAGAACTGAAGGTGCTCTTGCAGCTCAGTTACTCATTTCTCACACTAAAACACACTTCAAAATTTGCCAGAGTTAAAACAGTTGAACTATTTTATTGTGTTATGGCCTATTCTAGTGTTCAGCAATGCAAAAAGTAAAATAATGCTTTAGCAGTTGGTTGGAGTTCCCAGTGGTCACTAGATTGCATATTTTATACAAAAGAAACCAAAGTACTGTGGCAAAGCATCTACAGTTACTAAATATCCACTATGACTCAACAACCATTTCTCTCACACGAAACATTGGATAATATCAGAAATCTGAAGAGTGCTGTATTCCTAGATTGAGCAACTTGATTGTTAAGCATAAAGTTAGAAAAAATAAGCATAACATTAAAAGATAAACAAAAGCAATACAAAAATGTGTGTGGTGTAGTTGGTTGGTTTGCTGGGATTTTTTGGAGGGAGCAGATAAATGATTACAGTAACATGGTCAACTCACTAAAAACAAACAACCTGAAAAATTGACATACAATTTAAAGTAAAACAAATGTGCTACATAACTAGAACAACACAGGCCCTCTACACAGAAGTAGCTTTGCACTGTAATGACACAAGGCAATGAGATAAAATTCTTATACACAGACTTTGTGTTTTGAGTTTGGTTCTTTCTAACAGCCATTACCACTTAGAGCACAGTAAGTATTGCTCAGTACCCTAATACCATGAACCTCAATTTCCTAAACTTGAATCTGTAAGTTATCACATAATGAGGGAAAAGTACTATGTTGCAAGGAAGGAAAACAAACAAACGAAACCCCCCAAAAAATCAACCAAACAAAAAAATCCAACCCAAATCCAAAAACCAAAAGGAGTATTTTCAATACTAGCGAAGCTGCTCAACACTGCCTTTCATGTAGTTGCTACACTGTGTTAAACAGCCAAAGCACACGTTTCGTAGGAACAGTAGTAAATTTTTACACAGAAGACTTACCCATTATGGCAGTGAGTCTGAAAACTCAAACTTCAGGGAAATGGTTGCTTCATTAGCATTATTTTATTTCCTGAAATGCAAAACCAAAAAAGCCCACACTTACTAAAGTTGTCAAAGCCATGTAAAACAGTCAACTTTTCATTGTTTATAGGCAGTTTTTCTAAAATTCTACATAGCAAACACGCATATAAACTACAAATAAGCTTGCATAAACACACATATGATGGGTGGAGAAAACAGATATTGCCCCCAAAGCCTCACCAGCCTGAGTAACATCTATAATTTCTGAATACACAAAGCCTGAGCTAAATACTCTTCTAGACTTCATCTGATTTTAATCTCTACCTACACCCCCAAATGATGATTAGATTAGTAGCTTAATTAACAGTAACACTCTACTACATGGGCTACCCACAACTCCAGATTATTAAGAACCAATTCTTTTTCTACAGGTCCCTGTAACTGCTGTTCAAAGTTCTGTGTTCAGAACTACATACATATAGTTCATATCTATAAATACACATGAAACTCACAGCACAGATCAAGAGTCGTCAATACCTACTGATTACATAAACTAGAAAACTTCAAGTGTTATTTTTCATCATAATTCAAGAACATAACACAGATATCCTAACTTCCCTGAAAGCAAATGGCTCTGGAAGACACCAGGTATTAACTTTTAATATTCAATATATGTTATCCAGAAAAGCAGAAACATAAGGGCCACATTTATGAACAAATCCAGTCTATCACAATATCTTCAAAATTGGCCAATTGAAAAAAAAAAAAAAAACCAATAATGAAGTATGAATTAAAATAATCTTTCTATAAGATGCCATTATGGAGCTTAACAGCAAAAAACTAAACACATCTCTCTAAACAGAGATGATTTGTTGTAATACAGACTAACACAGCAAAAAAAAAGTAGGTTTTTTTTAATTCAAGATAATAAAACTCTCTAATTTCTTAAGCAGTCACTGTAAAGAAGTAAGGAGGGCCGGTGTCCCTCCTCCTGTTTGTTGGCTGCAGTGGACCATCCTTCCTTCTGACTCAAGAGGCGAAAGATCTACCCTACTCTGATAAAACAGATGATTTCCCTCCAAGTTCATTCAAGGAGCTACATCAATAGAGTATGACTCATTTTTTTCTCCTTTTTTAAACGAAAGTTATTTTCTTATGGTTTAGTTTCTTACCAGTGTGAAATGACCCCTGATGCCACCATAGGGCAACCAGTGGGAGCACATAGCTGAGAACAGAGGGGAGGTGGGCCAGCTCTTTCAGCACCAGCCAGGTTTCTTGCTTGAATATTCTGCCAATTTTGTAGGTAACAACAAATTAATTACAGTTTTCCAAAAGATTTCTGAGCATCTTCAATTAGACATATAAGAGTTTTCAGCACTGTCTCTTACATCCTTATTTCATGAAAACAGTCTTTTTGAGCAGCATTCATTTCAGTGGAACTAGAAAGCTTCAAGTACTTATGGCATATTTTTCAGAAAGAAATTTGGACTTGAGAGCCATATGAAGGTCTCTGCAGGATACTGCCTTTTACCTATATATCAGATGAGTCACCTACTACCATCTATTACAAGCTCCATAATAACCAAGAGCAGCTTGGGCTTCTAAGGAAAACCCAGAGCTCCCACTACGTAATCAGAAACTAGTTCCATTAAAGAGCACACAAAAGAGCACATGAGAACAAAAAGAAAGCTGAAAATACAGTTGATGTGTATTCTGAGTTACATACTCCCAAGTCTATGGACAGCCTCACAACAGTACCTGAAACAGCTTCCAAGTACTGGGGGAAAGAAACTCCCATCTAATGCTTTGTAAAGTATTAAAACCTCTAAGAGTGTGAAAAGTAAACCTGGCCTGGGCTGCCAACAGCCTCAGACAACTTTTACTACTAATAGGGTCTTCAGTCTCTTGATACCACCACAGCAGGAGACAGAAAAATTTGTTTCAAAAAAAAAAAAAAAACACCCAAAACAAGCAAACAAAAAAAGAAAACGGTTCTGCTGCTCTGTAACACAAAAGGAAACTCATGAAGACAAAAAAAGCAGGGGATTTGTACTAATCTTCAGAAAGGAAAATGGGCTGAATTTTCACTTATTTGCTGAATGATAGTGGCCAATATCACTCAAAATAAGGACTGTATCTTTGGTCTTTGCTCTCACTCAAGATGCCAGGAGATCTGATTTACTTACTGAACTGGGATTAATTGCCTTTATGGCCTTAAATATCAGAACAAACATTTTTTCCCCATGAGCGATTCTTTGCACCTTTTGCATCCCCAAGAATTCAAAAAAGAAGAACATATATTACACGATTTCCTATGCTACGTTTTTTGTATCAGCAATTGTCTTGGAGAATCTTCCAAAAAATTATTCCCTAAAGTGCTTATAAAACATCTTTTTAATTCTGTATTTGATCCAACTGTCTTAAAATGAAAGCTAATACCATTTTCATAAAATGTCTGTTTTAATTAGCTGTCTTAATACATAAAACATAACAATGTATTTCATGACTTTGGATGACGTACTGCTGTAGTATTTCTTTGTAAGCATTTCAAAGAAATACAATAGTTCTGTGAGGCATTTTAAATCTTCTACCACACCTGAAGAAAATAAAACCAACTTACATCTCCACACAAAAACACCCCTCACGTTCTTCCTCAACCTAGCTGAAAAAACCCCAAAACTTGGAAGCTGAAGATATTTGAGCTTAAGGGCTCACACAGGGCTGAAGAACAAACATCTTAGGAAACTTCTCCTCCAAGTTCCTCCAGCTACAAGAACTCATTCTTTAGTATTAATCTGTGACATGTCTCACTAGAACATAAGATAATAAGCTAGCAGCCATATATTTCCCCCTCCAGTTCCTTCTTATTCCTTAAAAGGAAAAAAGCCAACTTAAGAAAATTAAATTTCTCTGAATAACTTATGTTTCTTACTTTATCGCTCCTTTTAACCAAAATTCTCTGTTCAAACATGAAGTATAATCAGTCACCTTAACAACCTCTGTGTTAGCATTTAGCGTTACTTTAAAAATAAGCTAGCAACATTAAAATTTCAATTAGAAACATGACTCTGACCCAATTTTATGAAGACCTTTATGAATTCACCTTGGGAAATGAAAAAAGACTTCTGTTTTTAACTGATCATTTTCACAATGGGCTATAACAACACGGTGGTTGTGGAGAGTGAGTAAAAGGAAGCTAACAAAAATCAACATTTTTTAAACAAGCATATATACATTCAGTAGAAAGGTAAAAAAGCATACCCTAATCCCTGGTTGCAAAGTAGCATCAGTACAGCGCACACACAAGAGTAGATTACAATCCAAGACAAAAAAAAAGGAAGTGAAATAAAAAATTGAAACTCGGAGAAAGACTCAGGAGAAGCAAAGGCTGCAAAACACAAAGAGCAGATGCAAAGGTAGAATAAAATTATGTCAAGGTCTTGCAGAGAGACACAAGCAGCCTGAATTTGAATATAATTAAAGAAGGGATGACAGAGTGAATTTCAAAAAGGTGTTTGCTACTCTTATCACATCATCAAAGAAGAATATCCTAGCAACAGAATTTTGGATATAAGGGTGGAGAGATGCTGATTCATATTCATGATTCACTTCCCACCAGCCACCTTCCAGAGTCTGGAAGTCTTTCAGAATCTGAGAAAGCTAAAAACAATTTCCAAGAATCGCCTGGATATCTTCTTTCTTCAGTGGCTTTCTCAATGCAAATGAAACAAAGCCTGAGGACAAGTAAGTCATGCAGACAATGTAGCTGCTTCAGACACTCTGAGCTAATTGCCCATTCACACACATTTCTATAATAACCACAACACAGTGCCTCTGAGTTACTAAATCAAGAACAAAAAAACCCCAGTGAAGCAAGCAACCTAGCTTAGCCTGATTTTGTAAGGAATTCAGACTAACATAGTAACACTCTACCTACATAGAAAGGTGCTTTACATCTTCAGAGCCCAAGCCTGTTTCAATAGTGGGGGGCAAGAATCTCAAGGACATAAATTCCCTCCACTAAATTTTCACTAAAATAAATGAGTGCAAGGATAAATGGTTACCAACCCTTATACCAAAGCAGAATGACATAATGTGAACTCAAAATAAGAAAGATGCACTGTAATTATTTCAATCCCAGGTAAAGATTAAGTCAGATTTACACTGTATTAGACATGAGCAAGTTAAACCAAAACAACATGAAAACAGTATCTGCTCGCACTGCTATTCAGAGACACTTGTCTATAATAGATGATGCAGAAAGAGCCAAGCAAAAATGAAGACTGAGCTTTCACAGGGAATTTTTCAGACTGTAGAATGGACAATCAGAATACAAAGTAAGACTATGAAATTTTATTTCATAGCAAGAAGAATGAGCCAGATAAAATGGTTTTACT
This sequence comes from Corvus hawaiiensis, assembly GCF_020740725.1. Taxonomy (NCBI): domain Eukaryota; kingdom Metazoa; phylum Chordata; class Aves; order Passeriformes; family Corvidae; genus Corvus; species Corvus hawaiiensis. The sequence continues at coordinate 26,312,476 of NC_063219.1, read as the reverse complement.
CTAAAAATGTTATTCTTAAACAATCAAATGGTTGGTCTCACACAGCCAGCCTCTTATAAATCACAGCAAGCAAGGCTGACAAAATCTCAAGTGATCACCTAGTCAAATATACCTACTTAACCTTTAACCAAAATAATGTGCAGAACTGCTTATTAAGGTTTTTATTAAAAAAAAAATAAACACAGTATCTGTGAACAAGACAAAGAGTAATACCTAAATCTGAACTTCTGTAGCCATTTTCATAACTCAAAGCAACTGTTGGCATAAATGACAATAATGACACTACCTAGTGTGACAAGCATAGCAATCAGTATTGTTACAAGACATTAGAAGACACCTAAAAGAAGGTAACTCCATAGAAATGAACATAAAGAACAGGATTGCATATGGACATACACACAAATGAACACTGGACAAAAAGCCATCCTTTTCAAAGAATATGAAAGCAGCAGCAGTAACACAAAATCATGAATGATAGAAAAAAAGAGAATTGAAGAACGGTAACGAGAAAACGTCTAACAGTAACACATCAGATGTGAGATCAGCTTTAGAAAAACCTGGATCTTTAACATATTCTAATAATACATAAAAAAGGTATTCACAGGGAGAGGAGAGAAGGGAGAAAAAGATTAAACTAATCCAAATCAAAAGCCAATGATACATTGCTAAATTAAGGTAACATTTGCAAAACAAAACAAAAAGTAGGACTCAGTGGGTCAAATTTGGAACATTACAAATTACATTTAACTGGGTGAATTAAATAAAAGAAATATTATTCCTGTCACAGTACTATGGGACCTTTTTAAATTAAAATATACAGCAAGGGAATGAATGGATAAATGCTTCTTAGGAAGTATCTGTTACAATGTTTGATTCCAGCCTTCTTTGCACGCCTCGAGGAATCTTTAGGTCTGAAAGCCAGCAGGGAGAAATCCTGTCTGTCAACAGCATACCAGGAAAGGCATGAGCCACAGAGCAGTAATACTCTCCTCAGTTCTTTCTCTCTCATGTGCCCTCTTCTATTCTGAAGCACTTTCTTTCCCCCTTCATTTATCCCAACTTTGAGGTTAACTGCATTGGACAGGACACACTGAGAGCGTTCACTGAGAGCTGTGCTGTGCTAGGAGAGACTGGCAAAACAGCAGAACCAACCAAGCCCTGCCAGCTGACACCTTAGAGCAAGGAAGACAATCTAGAGCAGCATCTCTCATGACCAGGGAAGTAATTCAGGAATGACGGAGTCCTGTCCTGGACTTGAGGAGCATCAGACAGAAACAGCATTCCCCTCTATTTTTACCTTATAGAACCACAGAATCACTAAGGTTGGAAAAGACCTCCAAGACCATCAACTCTGGAACATCAACCTTTAACTAAACACCACCACATCAACTAAACCAGAGCATTAGGCGTCACATCCCGCCATTTCTTGGATGTTTCCAGGGATGGTGACTCCACCACTTCTCTGGGCAGTCCATTCCGATGCGTGACAACCCTTGTGAGGAAAAAGTTCTTCCTGATGTCCAACCTGAACTTCCCCAGGCACATCCCCTAGGCCATCTCCTCTCTTCCTACTGCTAATTGCCTGGGAGAAGAGGCCGATTCCCACCTTGCTACACGCAGCACCTCACTACATGTTTTTCCATAGTTACCATCATTCAACAGTTCCGTCCTGAACAGCTGAACTAAACCCTTCCATCACTAGAATGACTGTTCGACAGGAGAAACATAAACACATCAAATACATTTTCACAGAAAGAACATTTCTGGCTTATTTCCTGCAAAAGTACTTGGATTTATTTTAAAAAGTATTTTAATTCTTGTTTTGATTGTATGTAGCTTATTCAATATACATCCAAACTTTGCCCTGAATTTTCTCACTCTCTTCTAATTAAACCACTTTATTCAGCACCTCAAGCTATTTTAACGTATTCTACAGAGACCAAACAACCTTAAAGAGTACCAAGAGCCACCAACCTCTATGAGCATGATGGGCTTCATAAAATAATAGCAATCAACTCACTCATAGTTAACACCTTAAAAAAATTTTAATAAAAATATATTAAGGGGTAAAAAACCCCTCAGAAGTCTTTACTGAATTAAGATAGTGAAAGAGCAAGTGGTGATAAAAAACCAGAAAGAAATAGCCAGCATCCATTTTTTGTTCCAGTTTTGAGAAAAAAATCTAGAGGTTAAGTGCAAACCACACCATAGTGTTACTGGAATAGAAATTTCAGCACCAACAAGAACAAAGAGATAAATGCAGTATGTAATAGGCTTCAAATCAAACATTTAAAATTTGTGATCCAGGAATTTTTAAGTCTAACACTCTTCACAAAAGCAGTGGGTTTGTTTTCTGGATCATTCTTGCAAGTATTTGGAAATGCCTGGAAAACAAGAAGATTCTAGCGGATTGTAAATATTGTATAAATAACTGAGAATGATAAAGGAAAGGGTCCAAAAGCTGCAAATTGTTCTTATCACAGCAATCGATAATAAAATACTGCAATACTTAGCTTGGTTTCTACCATAGTAATAAATGCAAAACGCAGCAAATGCCTCAATTTCAAGGTTTATTACTACTGCCAAGCAAAATATGTCTTCTTGAAATAATTACAGATTAGTTAACAGAACTAACTGCAGCAATTACCCTACTTAGGGTTTTTCAACATATTTGGTTAAGTATCACATGATATTCGAGTTATTTGCTTTAAAACCTCAATTAAATAACAGGAAATTCAGCTGATAGATTAAAAAAAAAGAGATCCATATTCCTACTTAGCAGAAAACACCAATGAACACGATTCCCACTGCAGGCCCCTGGAGACTGACAATGATCAGGCAGGCAGAATGAGATAAGACAAGTTATGGCTTAAGGAAATTACCTGAATCATGTTTGAAAACAGTTGCAGTCCAGCAAAATGTATTTAAATACCATTAAGTGTTTTAAATACATATAATAATTTATTGTGGTTACTCTCCATTTGTTATTGATTAAAAATAACACTAAACACTTTAAAAATGAGATGAACTGCATTTATGGTGCTAAAACTGACAGGACTACCTTCTGAACTTCTATCCTTCCTGTAACCAGGAGGGCACCACTCCCAATTAGAAGCTGTATCTCATGCAAGTTTAAATATTGTGGTTTATTACATTCACTCAGTAGTGTTTTTGCATTGAATGCATTTTAACATAAAGACAAGCTTTTAGGAAATTGGAAAAAAAGTTGCAGCTACAAGATTGGACGGTCTCAGCAAGAAACAACTGAGAAGAATTATTAAATCACAATGTGTAACTATCTAATGTAAGTGCAATACAGCATTAAAGAGTCATAGTGGAATCCTTGTGTGCATAAAAATGCAGTGTATGCAGAAGCCATCTTGCTTCTGTACACAACCTACAGGCACAGTGCTCTGTGCAGACGGCAAGTGTGGGATGGCTGAGGCAGCAGAATCTTTGTGGCTGCTACAGAGGTATCAGGTATCTCTATGATGTGCAGACTTGAGATTTCTTACCCTGAAGACTTTTAAAATCTTCCTGGCAGGCAAAAGAAAGTGAATTAATGTCTCACTGAGCCCACAGGAGCATGCAGACTTACCTCACCTAAACAGCTACAGACATGATTCAGTATTTGTTTATTCTGTGAAAAGAAAGGTTACTAGCTGTACTCCTTCCGGAGTTCAATTTAATATATAGACAAACAAAAAAGTAACAAAAACCCCCAAACCAATAAAACAGACCAGACTTGCATAAAGAACAACATTTATGGATGGTGCCTTCCCAGTTCTAGGAAGAATAAAACCTCGAAAATCAGTGTGGTCAGTTCTAGCACCCTAAAAGCAGCTCTCACTCAAATTACCTTGAGAATGAGATTTCAGAATTAATTGAAGGATGCAGCATGCCCAGTGACAATAGTAAAACTTCATTCAGATTAAATCTTTAGTTCCTGCTGTTCTATAAACTGTAATTTGACAGAGTCATGTAACATATATCATCTTGATGAACCATGATCTTGACTTGAAAAACTTACAATGTGCTGGAAGGATGGAGAATGTAAAGCCAGAGTTTTTAAGGCTTGTTCTCATAAAAATGCAAAGCAGCAGTTCAAGATGAGTTAATAGCAAAATTAGGCTTTTGAGATAAATATCTTAACACTTACAGCAATATTCACAAAGAGTAACCGTAGTCTAGGAAAGCTAATCTCTCTACACTTCCTTTACAGCTGATAGGGAGAGATAAGCATAGAGAGTTTCAAGACACTTAAATGCAAGTTTCCTGCTTTGAATGAACCTCTTCTTTCCAAGCAGTATCAAGAGCCGCTATTAGCTAACCCTTCATAGGCCCACTCCATTTCAAGTACACAAAAAAGATAAGACTGTAATTGGCCTCAAACAGAAAGACATCTACTTTCCTCAACAAGATCACTTTCCTCACCTAATTCGAGTTTTACAGAACTTGTCTATTTCCTGTATGTCACTGCCTCTGCAGCAGCCAAAGCACTTGACAACTCATTTCTCAACTTAACTGAAAAATTACTTTGCTGATACATCAAGCAAATCTTTCTTGAAAGTCATTATGCTTTCTCAAGATCTGTTCACGATTTTTAAATTTAAAAATTTTGAATTGAGGAAGGGTCACAGCAGCTGAAACTTGCAGACAGGCACCACAGTGACACCTTGCAAAATATGTTAGCGCTGCCAATTTTGCAACAGAACATACTGGCTGGCTGCAAATTGACTGCCCGTCCTCCTTGCTTATCCAGGACCAGATTTTCTCACAAAGGTATGTCCCATAAAAAGTAAGAGACACAGTTCACTGGGCTACAAATAACCACATCACTGCCTCCAGAGCACTGTGACATCTTGGAAATTTATCAGCAGCATCAGGGTGGAAAGCCTCAGAGCACCACAACACGAAGATCACGTTCCTTACCATAAGCTGGGCTATATGCTAAACAAACTGCTTAGTGCTAGTCACATCATAAAAGTGTTTAAAGCTAACTCAATAATTAAGATAACATTAGAGTGTCCACAAACACACACAGTAAAACACTTCAGTGATGTTTGTAACTTTATCCTAATTTACTATCTTATGTGAACTGAGTAGCTGTATAGAAGGTGTCTCAAACAAAACACATGTATGAAATTTTTAGACTCCAGAATGCCATGAAATATGCACTACAGTGAGTGTCATAATCAGATTCAGGTGCTTCTGTGTCTCCTTCCAAAAATATCAAGTGGTGCTCTCAGCTCAGCACTTCTTGCCACCATTTGGAGCCCTTACGCGGAAGCTGCCATGAGCGGCATCAGTGTTAGCTTTTTCCAAACTTAAAACTAACAAGTCCAAATATTTGGGAAGAAGGGCTAAAGGTGTTACAACAAAAACCATTCCTCACTACAAATCCTCACAAATCTGCATGTCCTCTATCCAAGATCCTATAGGAAGGTAAATGTTTGGAGGGGTTTTTGTCCAACAGACAGTTCAGAGCATATATCCTAAAAGAATATAGTTTAGTTCTCATCCTTGTGACAGCATTCGAGATCACCAGTTCAGCCAAAGAACTAACTGTACACAGTACACAAACTTAATCCTACCAGTACTACCAGTATTGATGATTCCACCAACCTTCACTACTCTAAGAATGGAAGACTGTGCTACAACCAGCGACAAATAAATGGATTTTAAGAGTAAACCCGTTACAAACTACTTCTATCAACAATATTCTATGAGCAAAAATAAAGTACATTAGAAAAAAACTGCAGTCTTCCAGTAGAACTGAGTATTGCAAACAACTGGAGCATTTCAACTAATGTACAAGAGCGATGACGTATGAATCACCAGCCAGATATAGCTTTTGAGGACATACAGAAGAAAGCACCTCCAGTAACTAGTTCTATCCTTTTCAGTTAACCTTCCAGTTTTGTGACTGCGATGGGTTGAAATAGAAGCATTTTGGGAAACAAGCCAGATTAATAAACCCACTCTCCATTTCTACACTTAGTTTTAATATCTATCTTCAGGTACTGAAACTGCAAAGCTTTGTTTTTCTTCAGTATAACAATCTTATTTGACAGAATCTTCCACTCAGAGCAAAACTCAACTATTTCAAAGTTGCAGCAGTTCTGAGTTTTAATCATGGCTGCAAATCACATCACCACTATTTCAAATCAAGTACCAAAAACCAATTAACACAAGGATACATATGAGCCTTTCTGATTAATATGACCCACCTGGCATTTTGCTGTGACATCAGTAAGAACAGAATCTAAGTCTCCAAGAACATTTTTGTGTCTTCACCATGAAGACATCTCAGTCTCAATTACTCTCCATCTTCCAAATTTTGCAAGAAATAAAGGAGAAATCCTCCTCAGTGAACAGTCTTTGTTATATACTATCTTACTCATTCCTCAAAGCACAGTTGTTCCTCAAAGCACAGTTCTTCCTGCACACTACTCAAGGCAGTGATACACTGAGGAAATCCAGAGTACAGTAATATAAATATGAATTTTCTCATCTTCTGCTGCCTTGCTGTAATGTTTTCCTACTCCAATGACGCACCAGCACCTGGAGCTTCTGCCTAAAATGCATTTCCTGGCTCACACTCAATTCTTCCTCATTAAGTACCCCACCTGCTCTTCTCATCATAATTCAAATTAGCTTTATACATTCAGTCAGCTCATTTTTTCTATCCTCAAAACAAACATAAAATGGAAAAAAAAATCTCATAATACACTAACATGGAATATTTAAGTAGATAAGACATTCATGAGCCATGCAGATTTCCAACACAGCATAGAAAAAGCACTCCTGAATCCATCTCTAATTCAAGAATAAAACATGCAACAACAAATAGCTATGAATTGAACCAGGGAGCCCCAGATATGGACAGACTCAGACCTGTCACACTTGGAACTGTACAGAGTTCAATAATACCACCAAGAAGACAGGTAAGTGTGTAATTAATATACATTAATGGAAACTGAGAAAATCTTGTGCACATGCATAGGTAACACATACTACGCAAAATCCAAATATTCTTTCACACGATTGTGCAGCATTTTTGTAGCAAGCAAGTCTCAATGAGCAGGTCTAAATGGACAAATCTGTAAGCTTTTACCCATATGCAACAGGCACTGTGTTTTAAACTAGACGACTCACAGAGGCCAACACATTAAGACATTGCTAAACTACCAAGTGCACAAACTCGTCACTTTACATTTTTAATAATAATCTTTAGCTTCCTGTGAATCAGAAAAAAAATCATAATTCAACTCAAACCCTCATATTAACATTTAAACCAAAATGTAAAAATAGAAACCTAGGTTTGTCAAAACACTCCAGAATCAAATGCAAAGACACAAAGACAACGTATTGTCATAAGGTTTCCTTCTTGAACCTGCCCTAGCACAGCCCTTAGCAGTGGGTACCAAATTACAATGAGATCTATGACGCTTTATTATTACACTTTTACCTCAAGTGATAAAAATATAAGAATCCTAATAAACACAGATAATAAGGTAAGCTAACTACAGACTCAAAAGTTCCAGAGAAAGGATTACTATGTTTGTGCCCACTTCTAACCATCACCTTTAAGACAATTGGTCCACTGCCAAGGTTGCACTTGTGTCAAGAGACTAGTCCTGCTTGTCTACAGTAACTGCTACTGTCCAGCTGAACTTTAATGACAAGCAGGAGATCTGGAGCCAACAGATGATCCAGCTGAAAAGAGTTATTTTACGTTTTAATTAATAATCAGCCTATCTAACTGGCCTTACATTTCTACAGTATCAATGCCAACACAAAGAAAGGAGCAAGAACTCATGCTGGAATCAACCCTCTTAGCCACTGCACAGATCTGGATCGTTGAAAAAGATTCTCTAAAAGATGACATGCATAATGCAGGGATTTCAGGAAATTACACAATATTAAGTGTGACATATAACAAATAAACTACAATAACATGTATATGCATAATTGTGATAGAGCAGGGAAGAGCAGATATGGCTGTTCCAAAAAGAGATCCTCACTTTCAAATCTTGGTGCACTATGTGTACACGCATAAGAATTGATTTCACTCAGTATCATGGTCTACTTGGATTTATGGTGCTGGAGAAGTCTCACCAAAGGCCTTCTTGAAGTCACAGCATAAGAAAGAATGTCTACCCTTGCATGAATAAATTGGTTAAAATATAGAAGACATAGGACAAACAGTTGTTTTCACAAGGAAGGAAGAGGATGCCAGTGGGCCTCCAGAACAGTGTGTGTTGTTCAACATATTCTAAATTATCCAAGAAACAGGAGCTTTCTGAAATGCCTATTATTTGGGAGAGCAAGAAGAGGACTGACTACAGTAGAGGTGGTGGTCTTTATCAGAGAGAGGACTGAGCAATAAAGCAGGTTAACTACCAGCATTGATGAATGAAAGTGATGCAAGTTGAGTGGAGAGGCGGAAGGAGAGCAATGGGTCCAACTCGGCATGTAAGAAACCAATGGGCTTTGCACTGAATACTGCCAACGCTCAGATATAAAGCCAGCGTTAGGAATTATGAACAGAAAGTGCAAAACAGATCACTGTCTTCACATCTTTAACACCATTAGCATTCCTGAGACCTTCACTTCCAGAAGAGTATGTAGCAAACTAGGAAAAGGTATAATCAAAGGCATAGAATGGGTTCTACAGGGGAAAAGAAATAGGCAAGTTAGGACTCCGGTTTCAACAACATTTGGGTGTGGGGAGAAAGTGACAAAGGGCTACAAAACTGTACAAGGAACAGAGAGATGTATTGTTATAATAGACAGAGAATGTTCACTCTCCTCCAAAAGAAAGGTGGTACCAAAGGAACTCAGTACAACTGTTTACAAAGTTTTTAAAAAAGAGTAGTTTTAACTAGAACCACTGACGTACCTACAGAATTTCTTACGAAAGGATATTTGGATGCCAGACATTTATTTAGCTGCACGCAAAAAAAGTCTGAGAAAAAAAATCCTAACATTACTAGCTACACAAAAACTACACCAGATTTAGAATCAGCCTTTACTAAAAATAATTAGGGATTGAAAGAATATTCAAGCTAAGTATGGTTACACTGTTCTCACTCTTCCATAAGCATTCATTCATGCTCATCATTGAGGGAAGAATACTGGATTATCTTTTCTTTGATTCCATCACGGATTAAGATTTTATCTAAAACTTGCCAGACAGTTCACCAGTAGCTTCTTTTGAAAGTCTCATTCAGTATTCATGATAGTGCCGGCATCACAGACACAGAAGCATAACAGCTATTCCATAAAGGAACTTGCGGCAGCAAGGCATTGGTTAATTCAGTCATTAAGAAGTCATTACATTAGCCACCTCATCCCTGCCTGAAGTTACTGTGCTTACTGCTACCAGCAGTGGAAAAAACACTTTTCTAAACCCAGCCATATACCAAGACAGTTATCATCAAGCCATTATGGAAAAAAATAAAACAAAATTCCCATGGAGGTTTGCTATTCAAATTGTTTTTTATTTTTAAAAAAAAGTCTTATGCTGAAAACACAGTCAGTGTAACAAAAGAACAATTAAATACAGGTTGAACTTTACCAGTTTTCAGCCACTGCATTAATAAAATATTTAGGATGGCAATTCTCATGTTCCTCAATAGAATGCTGTATTTTATTGAGATTTTCCTTTAGAAGTTTAATTTCTGCTTGTGTCAGTATTTTAGCCCTCTGTTCTCTTTTTTTTATTTTTATAAATTTAAACAGCTTGATCTAGATTTTTCCAGTTTTCAAATGTTTGTTCAAAGATGAGACTATAGTTACGTCTGGTAACATGGCATTTAAACTGTTAGCATTTACAGACCTCCTGCCTAAATTATTTTTAAATAATTTTAAGGAGAAGTGAGAGGTATTTAACACTGACTCCTTGAATACTTCTTCCTGCAAGAAACTAGAAAAGGTCTTCATTAATACTCATTATTGGTGTCCGTTTAATTTTTTGTGAAGAACGCACTTCTGAAAGAATTGCAAAATTTGTCCCCTCTGTGATCTAGCCTCAATAATTATGGATAAAATCATTTACATAAGTCAGATAAAATGGAGTGAAACCAGGGAACATGCTGAACACATCTGTTTCATAGCTGACTCTGCAATTCTTCCAATAAAGTATGCTTATAGGATAAAAATTTCTTCTGCTACATCACTGGACCATAAGACATCTCAAAATGGCAAAAGGCTTGTTCAGGTACAGTTACGCTGACAGAAGTTACCTCAGCAATATGATTTACTTCAAAAGACAGCACATGCATAAAACAGACCAGTAAGGACACACTTTTGCCAACAGAAGCTGTGTCTAACCCTAGGAGAACTTGTCCTCAATCAAATTTCCCGTTATAGAGCAGGCTTATGTTCAAAAGCCCCTGGGATTGCACGTGCTGGTAAACAGATATGGAAGAGCAGCAAGTGCATACTCTGCTAAGTCTAAAAATGCTTCATAGAAGAAAACTAACCTAAAACAAAGATTGAATTCAATACAGTATAAGGTTATATTCCTTGGAAAGGTAACTCTAATACATATATATGAAGAAACAGATAACTGATACAACAAACACTAGTACGAGCTCCTGTGTTAGCAAATGCAGGAGTCAAGAACCTGATGGCGTTGGCAAGAAAAAAAAAAGCCCCAACAACAAAACAAAAACAAAACCCAGCCGTACCTGCATGCACACACCCTAGAATGACATTTTAATAAGGCCGTCATGTTACTTCTGCTACTTACAGAGCAACTTAATTACTCTGTTGCTCAAAAACTGTCTGTAGAACTCTGAAAAAGATACAGACAGATCACACAGAGCACAGTAAGAGTGAACAACAAAAACTGTTTGCACAGTTCAGTACAGTCTGAAATAAAAGGAGACAGAGGAAGTCTTCAGATATGCAAACACTTGGTGAAAAGAGCACAGAAATCATTATCCTGCATGAGTAATATGAGTTGGATGAGAATTAAGTGGCTTAACTAGCACCAAGACAGAGTTAAGTTAAATGTTAAGAGAAGCCTCCTTACAACAATAATAGTCATGTACCAGCTATAAATAGACCAGTGAAGAGGTGTGGTATTCCCCTCTTCTGAGTTTTTTAAGAGAAGATCAGACAAATGTCTGTCACACATGATTTCAGCATATTTCCTTCTGCCTCTGCTGGGGGCTGACCTCATGAAATCCCTTCCCTTCTTACACATCCATCATTTCTTCCTTCATCCAAATGAGAAATGTTCATCAGTGTTATCATACCTGAGCTTCAAAAGTACAGTCTTTCCAATATAAACATCTGAAGCACATGAATTTTATTACATTGCTGTTGCCAGATTGCTAGTGTACTTGGCACAAATCACCGCAGGAAAACAAAAGCAGCATCTTTTACTGCTGCAGATAATCCACAAAAATGGACAAATGATGAATGGAAATACAGAAAGAGAAGCCAGTGAGAAAGATATTGTGAAGGATTCAAAGAAAAAAATGGCTGAAAACAAAGTTACAGCAAAGAAAAAATACTTTAGCCTAAAGAAAATTGTTTTCCTTTCACATGAAAAACTGAGTTAAAGTTTGCTGGTATATCTTAAAAAATATGCAATAATTTGAGATACAGAAGTAGACCTAAGTAAGACTTCACAAACAGATGGGCCAAAGACATGTCTCTACAGGCCTCCCTGCATTACCAATTCCCAGCTCCCGGTTTTTAAAGGACAGTGCAGATACTTCTGCTTCGGCCTCACTCAAGTAAGTCCAACCTCAAATAACCTCATCAAGCTGGGTGCTAAACTATGCCACGTGTATTTGTGGGTCAAGTATCTCTAGAGCAGTAGTTCCCATTTCCCAAGGAAATCCCTGCAATATCACAATACAGAACTCCATCTTTCCTTTTCTTATTGTCACCAATCTTCCTGCAGCTTCTAAAAGATTACATTTAAGGTGAATATATTAAAACATCCCAGAAAAACCTGCAAATAAGCATGTTTAGTCTAAGAAAATGGGTTTACATACAGCCATAAATTGCATTTGTCATGTTATTAAATCAAGATGTCATGTCAAGAACTAGAAGTGAGAAATGAATCACAACTAACACACTGCATTCTGAACATGTTCCCATGTGTCCAATGTTATTCTGCAAGCTGTGTGCAATTATAGCACGCAGGATCTATTCTGACCTTAGCACTACAAAATCCCAAAATATTAAAATAGCAAAAGTACTATTTATCTCTAAAGAGATTTTTCTTTCTTCCCACAGAAAAATCAGTGTGTTCAATTGAATTCACAGATTTTTTTTTTTTAATTTAATACTGTGTCAGTTCTACTTCAGAATCTTAAAAGCTTACGTTTAGAAATTCAACTTTCAGGACAGCAAACCTAATAGCTTGCTAATTAGATAAACCTAGAGTCACTAGGCAATATACATACTTACATTAGCTTGTCATGCATATGAAAACACATGACATTTTCTGCAAATGTATTTAAGATATACTTAACTACATCAATCAGTCAAATTTTCATCATTTCTTTTTCTCCCAATAGTCTAAATAAAGGATAATGTTAGTAGTATGAAACATCTAAGAAGTTATTACTAGAAAATACATTCATTACTCCAAACTAAATGGGTACCTCTCCATAGATCAGAACACCCTCAGCTGTGCATTGAAGAAGAGGAGGAACAAATGAAGGAAATCAGTCCATTATCATACTCAGGCTGCATTTTACAAGAAAACATTGCTTTTAAGCTTAGAGGATGCCCAGTTAGAGAGCCACTGAACAACTTGTCACAAAACCAGATTACATGTAACTCATTACTTTTGGTTTAGTTTGCTGAAGTAAAAAGTCAGCCTGCAGTAAAGAGGACAGAAAAAAATACAAAACTTAAGATTACCAAGATTACAAAGCTTTTTTCTCCATAGTTCTACATAAATACTTATTATTAATGACAAGGTTTTAAAAAACAGTAATTCTGATTTGTACCCAAATATGAACAACTTCTTTTAGGAAATGATCAGGAAAAAATGTGAAGTAAAAACTGTAACTGTGGCCTAAATTTAGAGCTTGACCAATTTGCTTGTTTTCTCCAGAGACAACTTTATAATAAAACAATCTCTCCTGCATTTAGCATCACTAGGCTTTAATTCCACAAGCCTGGCACTGACTAGCTCTCCCAACAATCATAGCAAAGAACCACTGACACATCTATGACCAAAATCAAAAGGTTATTCATTTTTACCATAAATTAGTTTTATCAACATAAAGCAAAAACAAAACAAAAAAGCTTGACTACTGATACTAAACAACATAATGCTCATTTCACCACATTAATAAATTCTGTCACAGCTCTCTACCTAATAACATTTACTATAAAAACTCCTAAGATTACCAAGCTATCTTGAAAAAAAAGGTTCCTCTGACTATTTAGAAATCTCAGCAAGCCAAGGTAAGCAATGCAAAAGCATCTGTTTTCTTCACCTTAGTCTTCTATTAGTGCCAGGTAAACCACCTGTTCAAACACCAACACAGAGTTCATCAAACCAAACTCTACACAGATTTTTCTTCTCAAGCAATGAGTCAATCTGACAAACGTTATCTTCCTATTCTGCTTTATCAACATACAAAAAAGCCTTGGGGAAAAAAATTAACTATATACAGCTTCACTACCTGAATCAAATCTGGGTTCAATATATATTGGTGGCAGTCGTAATAGAACACAGAGTAAAGGAAACAGCAATTATAGCAAGTTTTGGTTTTTAAACAGATTTCTAAGGAAACCAGTTAATTACACAGTCACTGTAAGGAAAGGTATAGGTGAAAGCAGGAAAAAATAGCAATGAAAAAAATTTATTCTAAGGTTTTTCAGTGTGGCATTAATACTAGCTCACCAATGTCCCTCCCCTTAAAAATATCCACAGGGAACTCCATAAGAAAGAACACTTTCTAGGGTTTTCCATTAGTAAGTGCTTTGCCACGAGAGAACCCAAGGATGTTGTACAAGACAAGCCTATAGACATTCACTCTGCTAATATGTCTCTGCCATACACACAGCAATGCAATTCCGAAGGCCTCTAACGCTCTGCAACGTGCTGCATTGTTTAAAGAAACGTTATAGTTAAGAGACATTTTCTGCACGGACTAGAAATCCCCCTTATTTCAAGGCAGAATTCTATTATCTTTTACCACCTTCTTAGAGGACACTTCATGATACAACACATCTTAGAAGTGCTCAGCTAATTTAGCGCTTTGATCTTCAGTAATGCCACAGCCAAAAACTAAAACCAGATTTATGAAGCAAGAGAAACCAAGGGGGAAAAAAACCCCAAAACAACAACAACAAAAACCCCAACCTTGCTAGTGCTGCAATGCACTTCAAAAGCGACACGGGAATAAATAATCCGACGTTCACTTTTTCCCCTGACAAAAACATCTCGCAGAATCTGACCTACATACCCAATTCATAGCACTACCACTGCAGAGCAATTCAAAGACGACAAACCACAGCATCAGCGAGCAATCACGGGAAGATTCAGGGTGACATAGAAAAATACTCGTAAGGCACGTAGAACACTTAAGATACTGCAGCGGCAATAGAAGTAACATTAACGTGTGTCTCCCGGCACCGCAAACAACTACACCACCGCGTAGCTCCACCTGCACCGGGCCGGGTTCGTGCTATCCCCAGCCCGGGCACCTCCGAGACGCCGGGGCCGCCCCAAGGCCCCCCAAGACGCCCGGGCAAACCCGCCCCGGGGTTCCCACGCACCGACCTGTGTCACGGCGGAGGCCGGGCGGCCGCCGGGGACCCCCCGCGCTGCCCGGCGGCGGCGGGCGCAGCCCCGGCTGGGCGGGCGGCGCGGAGGGACCGGCCAGGATTCCGGAGCGGAGCCCACCCCCCCCCGGGGGAGGGGGGGAAGGGGCCCGGGGCCTGCCCGCGCCGGGGCACGGCGGGGACGGTGACAGGCGGCGCCGAGACCGGCGCGGAGGGAGCGGCGCGAGTCGGCGGGCGGAGGGGAGCGGGGCAGGTGCCTCGGGGCGCTGCGGCCGCGGCGGGGCCGGGCCGGGGGTCCCGTCGGGCGTGGAGCGCCGCGGCCGCCGCTGCTGCCGCCCGCGAGCTCCGCCCCGCGCGCGCCAGGCCCCGTGACGGAGAGGGAGCGCGAGGCGTCACCGCGCGGCGGCGTCACGGCGAGGGGGCGGCGCGCGCCCGGGGGCTGCGGGGGCGCGTGCGCGCCGGGGCCCCAAGCCCGGGGTTCGAGTCCCACCCGGGACCCTCCGCGGCAGCCCCGGGCTAAGCGCACCGGGGCCGTGTGGCTCCTGACGCTGCCGCAGCGCCGTCGGGAGCGGCTGCCGGTCCCAGACAGGCGAGCGTAAGAGATACCCGACCTAGAGCCGTTCCGCGGCTGCGGGATCTGCGCCGTGCGAGAGTAGGATGGGAAGGTGCACGGCCGTAAAACCATTGCCATTGCTCACTGCAACAAATCCCCCGCCTCTGCTAGGCCCCGACCGCAGTCCGGCGCAGGACACGCTGCCTTGACTGGCCTCTTACAGGGGCTGTGCACGCTTTTAGGACAATTCAGAACGGCGCTCTGCCGCCTTCAGGTCGCCCATTTCTCCCGGCAGAGACTGACCGCTGTCTGCAGGAGGCACCTGCTTCCCGCAGGCACTCAATACATGCAAGGAAGAAGGATGCTATCCCCAATTAATCAGCGAGGAAGCAGTCCCTGATACGTAGCAGGACAGCTATTACAGCTACCCTTGCAGTCTAAGTAGCCAATGACTAAATAATAGCATGGCACTGTAATTACTTTTGTACCGATTTAACAGTAACCTTACAGGCATGAACCATTGTGTATGAGATGCATAAATGACCTGTGCGTATTTAGCGGATGCCCTCTGAGACACTGCCAGGCCGTGTGTGTTCACACAGAGCTGTACAGAGGCAGCAGTGACCTGTGCCGGGGCACCTGACTGTATAGCTCAGTAATCCTCGCTGCGCTGCTGCTCACATGCTGCTTTCTGGGCACGTGGTAAGAGGTATTTAACCTGTAAGACATCAAGAGGTTTGCAAATCCTGGACAAGCCCTCAAAATCTTACCAAAACAAGGGTTGGGGAGCTACTTTGGTCACTCTTAACAGATCTGTGAAAGAATACTTGAACAGAAGTTTAAGATTCACATGTTAGCTTCCAGTGGGAACCACATATGAAACTAAATAATTACCCACTAAGGTCCAAAACCTGATTATTTTGAGATCTTCAACCAAAATAGGCTGCAGAGAATGATAAAAACAAATACCCTCAAGTTTTTTAAAAGGCACTGAAGAGGACAGTGCTGAAGACCAACTGATGAAGCACATCCAGGAAAGGCACAAGGCACTGAATCACTGATTCCAGAGCCATCATGCAGGAGACATAGTCATCTCAAAGCTAAGACACTTTGCTCCACACTTGGGAAAATTGTCAGTGGTGTTAATGAGACACTTGCCATGACCAAGAGTCTTTAACTAGGAAGTTAAAAAGGTGACCTTTTCTGCCAAACGATAGGGAAACAGCCAAGAAAATGCTGACTGTGATGCTCCTGCACCATCAAGCAAAATCAATGAGCCACAGCTGCTTACACAGCTTTGAAAACACATCCAGTGTTTCCCCTGCCTTAATGTTCCATTTCATGGCCGTTTGTCAGCTTTAGCATCTTGCAAATGGATTTCACTGATGGAGGAGGGGTTAGTGAATAGTAGGCTTTGAAGTCAAAGTTCTTTCCTACAGAAGAAGCCACCAAGGATTGTGGAAAATCATCCCACATTCCTCTACCCATGTGATCCTCTGTATTGCTGCACAACGCCTGTGAAGCACAGAGCACCATCCCAAGAGTACCTTGCAGAGGTGATGTACATCCTGACAGGCATCAGTGCTATCATGCCATAATCCTGAAATCAGAGCATCTTCAATACCAGGATAAACAGCTAAATATTGACTTTGAGATAAAAAATACCTATCAACACCAAGGACTGTCAAATTTCCCGCACAAAGGACCAGCACTTATGACACTGGTTCACACTGAGCTCAGCCCAAACCCAGGGGCATGGTTCTGGGATCACATGTCATGCTACCAGAGCAAAATAAATCTTATAGGAACAGTGTAATTGCTGATATGGAAAATAACAGTAAAAAAATAGCTGACAGGAGTTGCAATAAAGTATATTAGTTATTTATGCATTCAGTTCAAACCCGGTACAGGTGACAGAAGCTGGGAGGTGTGGGGGTGGAAATTATAGAGTAAGCACATCTCAGGATAGTGGACTCAAGCAATTGACTGAAATCTGGCAGAATGGCTCTCCCTGAATTCCAGAATCAATACCTCATTGCAGTGAGAGGTTCTCACCTCCTACTTGTATTGCTTGAGGCTAACAAGTGCCTGTATTAGTTAACACTAGAGCCACTGCTTCTAAACATTTTAAAAAGGAACAAACCAGCCCCTTTTCAGAGCCATGCCATCATTCTCCTTTTTCTTTGCCTCCCCACCACTCCTTCCTATAGATGGCACCGTATTACCACATTTTGAACTACATCCAGAAAATGATAAGTTAGTGATTAATTTAATATATATTTAATCAAATGAGGGGTTAACTGACAAACGAGCAAGCTGCTGGAGACAGAGCAGATAGGAGAAGTCAAAATGGCTTCTTCTGGGAGCTGCAGTAGGGTAAAGTCTGTGATGCTAGGATGTTAAAACACGATCCAGAGTCTTTCCTCACCAGCAGGAGGGCCAATGGTCTGTTTATAAATTTAAATCCAGCTCACATGCATTGAGCAGTATTATTTCAAACCTTTGCTAGTTATGTCTGCTATGCTCCTCTGCCTTCCCGTGACAGAAGGAAACAAGTGCCTGCATCTCAGTATTTCCACTTCTACCCAATACAAATGTACCATCACTGTAAGGCAGATGCCAAAAGAAAGGAAGAGCAAATAGTTTGGGGAGGACAGTCCTAAATCACTGCTGGAAGATTCATAAAAATGTAATATACACTATAAGTGATCTTGCGCAGTAGTACTGATAGGTTTGTCTGCTCCAAACCCATCACTAAAGTTTATGAAGCAACTAATTTACCTTTAGGACTCAGCCATATTCAGTAACCCAGAATACAGACACTGTTGACTTTACTAATAAGACAATTCCCCTAACGTCTGCAGCACTCAGCCATTTAACACAAGGCTGCTATTTTAGATGGCAAGGGGAAACTGGGACAAGCTGATTAGAAATATATGAAATTACACTATTTTGCAAAGAGCACACTTTCTTAAAGATTATAGTGGATATTCTGTGTGACTATTCAGAAGACTAAACGCAGCCATAAATGCTTGTAACAAGCAATGGTTGCCTCGTATTTGTTCATTTACATCTTACAGCAGACAAGCACCTTACTGCAGAATGACACTGGACAGACTGTTCTCCCTTTAGCAAACATGACAACTGTTAATCTTTAAAGAATGAAGATTTTTACTAAATAGACTTCATTTTACACTAAGTAAACCCACAGAATAATCAGACTTTGTTTTATGCTAAATAAATACCCTAAGTGAACAATATTCTACTGAACACAAAGAGTATCTGTAAAACATACCGCAAATGCTGTTGACAGAAATTGACAGAAATTGACAGAAATTCCCCTTCATTGAACTACACTGCTGTCACAAATGTAAAGTTCTGCGACACATATTCAGATATAACACCAGATAGTGGAGCAGAGTAGCAGTTGGTAAGCACCTATTCATCCATCAAATGAACATCTGATAAGAGATAGGCAGAATAGGCACAGGCCTACCCAGAGGTAAATACTAAAGCAAGCAAAAGTGATTTATAACAGAATGGTAAATGTAACTGTCATTCTAACATCCTTCTCTTTGCTTATTACAATTATACAGTGCAGCAAATGTTTAAGTTTCGGTGTTCGGTCAGTAAATCTCCTTGATGCTTCCTGAGTTCCTTAGCCCTTTTCTCACAGTTGCTTTCACCTCCCTTGTAAAATAAATCAAATAAAATAAAGCCCTGTTCTCTGAACTCCAGATACCCCAGTCTTATACAGGTCAAAGATGTTTTTGTTACCACACCCATTTCTTTTAACCTCTCAGTGCCCTTTGATCAAAGGCTGTTGGCATAGGAAGAGCAGCTGATATTATCTGCAGAACTACAGCAGAAACCTGAAACATTCTTGCTGCCAGCTGACACAATACTGGGTTTCTGCAAGGTACTGCAAAACTTTTAAAATAATTTTAATCTGCATAAAAATGGACCAAAGAGACAATGAAACATTTCATGTAATCCATGGTGGAAGACAAAAAACACAAAAACAAAGTAAACCCCCCAAAAATACAAATAGAAACAAAACAAAAAAAAAACCCAAGCAAAAAAATAAAGGCTGTGATTACTGCAAAACCATTACAGCAAGGGAGTTACTATCCTAATATCTAACAAATTGTGATAAACATTTTAATATTATGCACAGTAAGCTTCAGCTCATGGGGGAACCTTGGTATTATTACTGGGGGGAAAAGAGAAAAAGCAGAGAACACTGATGTATGCCCTTCTCCTTCTGAGGATGTATTTTCTGTATTTTTAAACCAGATTTACCCCTGGAGTATTTTGAGTATATTCTCCTATTGCACTAAGCTGAGCACATTATGGCTTCACAAATGCTGCCTGTTTCAACTTCCTGCCAGTTAAAAAAAAAAGCACACACAGCCTCTTCTAAAGAACTAACTTAAATTTTCTTAGTACATCCATTACTTTGCTGGAAGTTGAAGAAGGCAAGGTCAAATTGTATTCAGCACAAGCAGAAAGGTTTGTTATAGTTTTACTTGTGAAGGAATTTATTAATTGCAAACTCAACCTGTCTCCCACACAGGAGAATGCTCACCTATCTAATGTTCTCATGATTTACTGAGGTAAATGACGAATTTCACCACCATTACATATAAACTTCCCCTCTTTATGAATATTCACACTCTAGCACAGTTAAAGAGGAAATTTGCAAGATTAAAAATTGATTCTTTCCAAGTTTGTACTCAAATCTTTCAGTGAACATTTCTGGGATATAATAAAAGTAATCAATTCACTTCCCTTTAAATTCACAGTGCACATGTATCATAGAAACTCACAATCAAACATAAAGTAAGTTCCACAAGTCTCAAGCATGTTCATGTTTAACCTTCTTTTCCAGAAAGACATTAAGAATGTCGAAATAATGTGTTAATAAGCTAAATAATTTCACTTGAATGCAATGGGCTAGAGTTCTAGAGTTAGTTATCTAACAGGTGCATTTGCTTCCAGGAATCCTCTTGCCGAGTACCCTGAACTAATACTTGCAATAATCAAAATATACCTTGCACAAGAGGTTTGAAAAAAGTTGGCTTTATCTCTGTACCAATTTCTCGCAGGCACATAAATGACTGTCCAGTTACCAAGGAAAGAGGATAAAGTAGAAAGAACACACATGATGGCTCAAACTCCTCCTCCCCCCCCCAAACTCGCATTAATTTCATTTTCATGAAAAGGCAATCTACATGTACCTATATAAGAACACATATTCTACTGAAAGACGCAAAAGTCAAACATCTTCGCAGAAAAAAACCAATTGTCAGACTCTTACATTCAGTCCAAAATGAAGTATTAAAAGTTCCCTTTATAGCAGCAACTTGATTCCAGGAATTCCAGTTTTTACAGCAAACAAACACAGTCATTGCTTATTTTTTACATTTTCTCTAAAGTTAGCAGACATGGGAACATTTCCCTTAAAGGGAATAAAAAATTTACAAATACAGCCTCTTCAAGTGATGTATTACAAATTTTCTGGTTTTTAAATGGCATCTCTGCATTGTTCACAAAAACCACACCTAAAGACAGTCATGAACAAAATTCTGTTAACATTGCAAGACAACACAGTATGGATAGATGGTGTTTTAACTGGCAAATGAAGAATTGCAAATTTCTCCTTTACTAGTACAGCATACTGCAGAGAGCACTGCAATATACACCACAGATTTTGCATGTTAAATTGTTGAATCTATACTGTTTTCCAGTATTGATTATCTGCTTAATCTGTTATCAAATTTAAGTTGCAGCCAGCTTAACTCCATTATGTCATTATATCTGCAAACAATTCAAAACCTTCCCAATATGCCATATTAGTTTGAAACATTAGTAACAGTATTCCATCTTATTTTTAATTATTTTCAGAGAAATACTTACTTGGTCTTTAAAACCATTGTTGAACACTCAGTGTGTGGCTGAACAGAAACAGTGTAGAGCTAACACTTACCCCGAGTGTAACTGATGCAACTAATGCTAAAAGATTTAAATTACCTTCTCCCTCAAATCATCAAGAATAGAAGGATTCCAAAACATTCCCTCTTGGCTACCTTCACTGTAAAGTAAGTATTCTTTTTATTCACTTCTGGCTGGGATTCTTCATTACTTAATGATCATGCAAATGGAAAATTTATCTTTTATATATTTTTCCTTCCCAAAAGACTGAATGTTTTCAGGGTGAGTGTTTTCAGAGAAGAAATGTACAATGCAAAGCCTTTCAGAAGTTTTAAATATAAAACAACAAAAATCAAGGCACTTAATGTAGTTACATATGAGCAAAAAAAAATTATTACTGAGAATAATAAGGCCAGATCACAACACGAGATTATCAGCAAGTGTGCAACTGGGAACAAGGTAAAATCTCTTTCTTTTACAGCTTTGGCTTGAACTCGCCAGAAAGAAGCTTTTTCAGCATTTCAGAATTTTTTCCTTCCGGTGGTGAGGGCCATCTGTCATGATCTGAGGAAAACAAATAATTTACTTAGTTGATTGAGAAACTAGACATTTTACTTTTGTGTCCTCCCATTGCCCAACTCCAGTCACTTGAAGGGCACTATTCTGTAGCCCATTTCTTACCGGGTATTTCTAGGGTATGGCTGTACAAACTCTGGCCACCATCCACGACCATGGTTATCCCAGTAATGAATGATGCAGCTGGAGACAGCAGGAAACATACTGCAGGAGAGATCTAGCAAAAGAATGACAATTTTAATCTTTCTTAAACTGCTGGGAATTGGTCATGTCAAAGAAGATTGTGAAAACTTTTACAGGCAAGATATAGTAACATTTTCTACTCAGTAATGAAAGCTGTAACAGCCTTAAAGCCATTCTTCCAGCCATTTAACAGAGGAAAACCAGTGAGCTGTCACAGAGCAGCATCAGATACTGAAAAAACAACAAAAAAAGGTTGATCAGTTTATCAAAGATGCACATTCTTGGTGGAAGAGAGCTAAGTGCTTTTAAGATACACTTTATTTTCCCTTAATATTCATTCTTTCAGTCCTTCCTGCTGAAGTCAACTTCTTCAATAAATAATGCCTACTATCAAACGCTTCAGCGGTAAGAGCCAGCTGAATTAAATTTTCTGTATAACAGTGACTACTGGTTAACTCTCTCACTTGGCACAACCACACACTGCTACAAGCTTTCTTCTTTTTAAATATTCCATCACAGTACAAAATTAAATCTTTTTTTTCCCCCATATAATAAAGAGGCTTCAAAATAGAGACACAGAAGTAGGAGTATCAGAAGCATTCTGTAATACATTACCTCCTCAGGAACAGCCGACCTCTTGGCAGGAACCTTTGGTATGCTCCTTAACCACATCATTACACCTTGTTCTCCATAGTTTGCAACAGCAGTTTCTGAAAATACCAGTCCCTATTTTAAAACAGCATAATGAAACTTTAGTTCTCTTGCGTACATTTAAACTGATAATTCTAAAATTGTGAAGTTGTCATTACTGATTTTCTGTGGGACTGAACTATCTAAAGAGCACTTGAATACAAGTTTTTGAATGTAATGGCATAGTATAATTTATACAAGAAGGTAATTTGGCTGCTAGCCACATCCCTGTTCAAGCACAATAATTCTGATTATTCCAATTCTCCGCTGTCACTTCATTAACAAAAAAGTAGAGTATAAAAAAAACCTCAGAGGCCGCTTTTTTACAAGCATTTCATGTTAAATTACAGCAGGAAACTACAAAACCTCAAGAACAAGTTCTCAAAAGTTTCTTGTCATCTGTAGCAGCACTAGACAGATTTATTTCGAATTACAGAAGCAGATAGATTTGAGTCAGAATTCTGACTCTCCCTACTTAGCTGCTGTAGAAGCAGAAAAAGATGACTGTGTTTGCTCTGGCGACCACACAGTCCAGTTTACTCCTGAGAAGGAAGATGGCAACGTGGACACAGGGTTGCATCCACCAGTTAGGACAGAACTTTTGGGACTCAAGTTTTAGTAAAATAGCAAAATTTGAATTCACCCATGAAGCATATACTAAGGTTTCTACGATACTTGTATAATGAATGTAAAACTATTTTTTTCAGAATGCTCACTTCCGTCTCTTTGTATCCATTCCCTACAGGTTACTCTTCTCACATAAAGCAGTAACAATTTTGTAATGTTACCACAGACCTGATGGGTCCCCAAAGGTGACAGAAGCATTATTGTAACTATAACATGGACTTTTGTTACCAGCATAGTAACAAAACTAGCAAATACTTCTGAAAGAGCCAAAGCCCTGCAGTGTTTGCTTGTCAAAAACTTCTTCTGACATGTGCTATAATATCTAATCAGTATGATTCATTAGGTAATTAGCATGCCTGAAAGTATGTTCACATAATAATGCTGTCTTAATTACTTACTTCCCCAAGACTTGATAAATCAGAAAAAGCAGATAAACAGGAAATACAAGCCAGTAGATCTTAATATTTAACATGTCTCCAGATGAATTGCATCTCACAAAGGTTACATAAAAGCCTCTACCGGAATGATTAACACACATCTGCCTTTAAGCATTCTGTGCTATGCCAAACAAAGCGAGCCAGATGCTTTAGGACATGAGGCACAACAGAATATACAGACATTCTACAAAAATAGTAGCAAGATCTTCCTAGGGATCACTTAAACAAATATGACACTTCGCTTACGACATCCACTGTGAGACAAGCTAAATTCTGACTGTAGAAGTCGTGGACAAAGTTTATGTGTCCTGTTTTAATTTCAAGGGAGTAAATGTGCAAAATAAATTGTGGATAACAGAAAATTACTACAGATCACACATTCACAAATGTCAAAGCTAGAGCTTCTATATAACTTCTGTATCTGCAGCACTGTGCGCTACAAAACGCAGCTGCTTTTTCTATACAGTTATTTAAAACAACTCTACCTGCTGTCTACTTCTTCAGAAATGTGGCAGACATATTTTAGCTGACCTGTATAGTTGTTTCCTGTCTGCATGAATTTGATAAGGAAAAAATCAAAACACACATTTTTACATATGATTTCTCTGAGAAATAGTACATTCCAACTACCATTTCTTTATATGACTAAAGCTAAACTAACTTAACATGTAGAAGACAAAGTAAAATGCATTATGTGATGTAGATACAGAAATGCTGCTAGCAAGGATTTTCTTGTTATTTTCTAAGTCCATGAGAGACTTTTCTCTCTCACAGAAGAGGTAGCAGAGTTATGTAAACAACCAAACACCTGCAGCCTTGAAAAGTCTTGTTTATAGTATAGTAGGAAAATATTTTGACAATGGATGTTTTAGGATTTTAGCCAATCACCCCCAAGGGGTGGCTGATCCTTGTCCAATTAGACTATGAACAAAAAGTCTATAAAAGAGTTTGTAAAATAATTAAATAAATCAATCTTGCTGCACAGTTCCTGCCTGCTGGATCTTCTCTCCTCCTCCCTACGGCTGCAGGACACGGTGATAGGGCCTAGGACTGCGGTAATAATGTGACACATTCAGAGATTTTCAAAATAAGTTTGTAAACCATCAGCACACTTGAACCTCAAACAGAAATTTTCCTGAACTCAGAAGTAATGTATCCATTACTGAAACACAGAGCATTGAGTAATTTTATGTCAAGGCTTTGTAAGACAGGTCACCAACTCCTACCAGTATCACTTCATTTAGCTATAAAAAAACCTAAAAACCAAGTGTGCCAAGTCAAAGCAGAAAGCAGAAGCAATTTTATCCCACATCCTCTGACTCATCATCCAAAAGCACAAAACACTCAAATGGCCCAAAGAACACAGTGAGGGAATTATAAACAAATGCATAAATAATCCACAAACAGTTACTGCTTATAAATTTAAAAATCCATTTTGGTCCAAATGCTCTAACTATGAGCATGTGTAATGGCTAATTTCAATCAGATCATTTGCCATTACTTACAGGAGCAACGCTGTTGATTCTCACTCCACTGTGAGCCCATTCTAAAGCCAGAGTCTTGGTTAGGTTATTCACTGCAGCTCTTGCAGCTCCTGTGTGCCTGTGGAGAAAAGAAAGCAAAGGAAGCATCTGCTCCCTCAGCTAAGAGTGTCCAATGTTAATTCTACTGCAGCCTCATTAGGGTATTCAGAGTAGTTTTCTGTGGCTGGACCAAGCATCTGGAAGAGAGAGATTCTCCAGTTTCCAAGTTTGACCATAGCTTCACTGTTCAAACAAGCTATGCTGTGATTTCCTGTCATTGCTGGAAATACTTAAGATCTCTTTCCCAACGCAACATGGGGTCAGCTACACTCTACTGCAGGAGGGGGCTTATAAAAGAGAAACAACTGAAGTTCAAACTGTGTAAAACCTGTAGCCTGCACAGGTAAAGCAACACTTGGAAGAACAGTGGTCTGAAAGATTGTTTAAACCTTCTGACAAACATGATTAAAATAAGTCACCATTCAAAAATTACTCTAGGTGGATGGAGACAGAGACACGACAGTCACAGTGAACTTCAATACCTTGCTGCTGTAGGTAACTAGTCTGAAATGATTACAAGCTTGAATGCAGACAAAATTACTGCAGTAATGAATTGTAGACAGTTGTAGTCAGAGAAAATTTATAGGATTTATTTGCTTTCGCCTAGCAAAACAGACTAAGAGGAGATAGATATAATAGCTTCTCAAATACAGGGAAAGTATAAGAAAAACTTCAGAAAAAAAAAGAAGAAAACATAACTTATTCATATGTTTAGGCCAGAACGAAATTAACCTCCAGGCACAGTCTGAGGAAACATGACAACTTTTATGTTCAAAATTAATACTTATGAAAAATTCATATAAGGTGACTTTTGGTATGAGCAGTGTCTGGACTTGCAAAGGCATATCTTTTTCAACAGTACATTCCTGCAAGAAGTTTCAAGTCAATTTAATTTGAAAGTAGGTTTGTCTATCCATCTACATACAACAGTTACTTAGGAAAATTTTTCCACCGTTATTCAGAATTTGCTTTTTTTTCCTCTAAGTTCAACTCAAATTGAAACATCTTCAGCCTATTTGCCCTGACAGTTGAACCAGATACCTCAGTGGAGATACTCAAATAACTGCAGCTTCAGCACCACCGTGTGGATCTCCATATTTATCTTGTACTGCAAAGAACAAGCTAGTGAGAAAATATTCTGCTGTTCCTTAAAAAATTTTGGTTTTGAAACCATTCAACCCTGAATCGGGACAAAGAGACATAATGCAACACTTGCTCAAAACATATTTTCTTATTTCTTCAACAGAAACTCAATTTCAAAGTTTAAAAAAAAAACCAAACAGAAAAGGGAGCTGTTCCCAATTAAAACTTCACTGGGCAAGTCTTGCTTCATAGTTTCTTACAAACAAGTGGAGAGAGACCAGAGATGCCATCTACTGGATTAATAAGAGGTCCCCACACATACAGACAAGTGATACTCTTGCTCTCTCTTGACCTAACTACTATATTTCCATACTCTGCTGCTGCCCAGTACACACCTTTCTGAAGTGTTTAGGAACAGTCAGTACTTCTGGGGGAAAAATATAGAAAAGTGTAAAAAGAAAATATATATTACGACATTCCAGGAAAGCCACTTCTCACGGCAGCAGTAATGCTGACAATGGCTCCTCCATGTTCCTGCATCCAGGCATTGTACACTGTATGAAGGAGGAAGATAACCTATAAATATCAGAAGAAATGCATACAAATGAACTTGCCAATTGGGAGCCAAATTTGGAGAATTAACTGCAATCACACTGCACATTTGTCATACTGGTTTAAATAAAAATAATCTGCTGTTTGTACCACAGCCTTGCCAAGGCAGAGGTGAGGCCATGGGGCAACAGGCGTGGCCCCAGTAAGGCTCAATGATTGTCAAGAAGCATTTGAGGGAAATCAAGATTTCATGTTTCCATGTAAATTACTTTAACTTCCACAAATGCTATCTGAGAATGACATACCATACTTAAATTTAAGCCTAAATTTATATCCTTGAAGGGAGAGAAGTATTTTCCTATGTTATATACAGTGAATACAGGCCACAAAAGTTAAGTGGTTTTCCTATAGTCTTTTAAATGTGTATCAAAGTCAACTGACTCCCCAAACTTGGCCTTAACCAGAAGATCATGCTTGCCTAAATGTCTGTTTGTATTTATGAACAAATGTAATAAATATCCACTGTCAGGTAAGTGCATGAAAAGAAGCTAGGCAAACCTTACATTTCTTATCTTCTGGTGTTTCTGTAAAAAACAAAAACAAACATATGAAGTTTTATGTTCAGACCTTACCCGCTTTGCAGCAATAGAAGGTTCCTGTCAGATTTGTGTCTATCACAGCATTCCAGCCTTTTGCACGGATGGCTTCAGAAGGACTTGCAAACTGGCCCCCTCCATTATTCACCAGGAAGTCAATCTTCCCATGCAGAGACAGTGTAGACTTCACCAAAGCTTCTACCTGAAACAGTATTTGTTAGTGTGGTATGTTGATTAAGCCCTATACCAAATTTCATTCTCAGACAGTATCTTCTCCCTCATGCCCTTTTCACAGAAAAAGAGGAGGTCCAGTCTTTAGAGAGGCTGTAAGATTGGTGTGACAGGTTTAGTCAGCCAAGAAGGACTAGGCTGTATCCATGTTTACTTAGGAAATTTTGCTGGTATAATGCAGGTGCTGCATAAAATACCAGCACCCAAAGAAAAAGGGGATTTAAGCTGCTGAAGATTTGTGAAACCAAACAGACACAAAAGCCCACTACATACAACCTACTAAGAATCTCCTGATGTCTTTCAGAAGAGTGGGGGCGTTCACATGAGATCCCCAAAGAGTTCCATATAAGGCAGCTACTGTTATTTTTATCTGACCATACACCTGACCATTTTAAACAGAAAACATAACTCATCTTGTGGAGTTTTATCATTCTTATCTAGAAGTTTTGTATGTTCACTACAGCTCTGATGTATGAGTTGGCAATAGCCAGTCTTCTAACACACAGGAAGAAGGTTAATTACCCTATAAAACATGAAGTCTAAAAAATGCTGCAAATACAAGTTATCTTCTTTGGCAAAAATATTAATTCAAGACAGCTATAAGAACTCCATAGCAACTGCTTAATAATTTAATCTTTATCTCAAGAAACAAGAAATGGGACCATGTGACTGTTTCCTGCTTACATCATCAATCATAACTATATTCCATGCATCAGTTATTCCTACCCAAGCATATATAAAATGTTAATCTAGCATCTGTGGTCAGAGAAAAACACAGAACAAAAAAAAAACCACCCAAAAAACCAAACAGGTGGAGGAATGCTGCCACTCAAACAGATTGCGCTAGGGGAAGGATATCAATCAACCTTTCTCTGTATTGAGTTAGTGGTAAAAAACATCAGAAACAAAAAAAAAAAGAGCAAGCAATGCATTATCTGTATTCCACAATGAGTGTTACCAACTCGGTCTCATAAATAGCTGCCTTACATCTTGTGTTGCTAAACAGGATGGTTTACCAGGGTAGTATGGATCCTGTGAGGATGCACCTCTCGGAAAAAAAAACCCTAAACAAACATATAATGACTGAAAACCTAGTGCCTGCTGATAAAAAATGCCTTAAAAAACCAATTTTGATACCTAAACCAAATCTTCAAATTCTGAATGTCATCTTATTCCTCATTTTAGTCACTGCAGGTTGTGGGATGTGAGGAAAAAACCCAGAAAACCAAAACATCTGTGACAGCAGTCCCAAACCCATTGCTTGTGAGAACAACCATGCCACAGGGACATTCTGGCTTTTACTTTTCTCTTGTAAGCAAAGGAAAGTTATGTCTGGCTAGGTAGCAAAAGTTATGCTTTGCTCAGCAATATTAAGCTCTTCTCCCTATCAGTCTCAGAATCTTGCTTTCAATATTATTCTCTGTAAGTCACTGAAATAAGGGCTCATTTTTGGAACAGAAATGGTTTCAGTACAGAGAAGATTTGAACAGACTAAGGCTATTCAGACTGTGGAAAGAGAGAGAGAGAGAGAGAGAAGAAAAAATGCTAAGAATCGTAAAAAGAGAAGACAAAACAAATTAACAAGAAAAATCCACAGAGAAGAGACATTAAAGCAAGTTTTCAACAGCTGGACAAAATGTATGTTATATGCTATAACATATCAACTCAAAATGGTTCATATGTTGTACTTAAGGAACTTTGTTGTTCCTACTTGTTGCACCATATTCTCAGGAAAAAGAAATTAAAAACCCAACAACAACAAATGTGTATCAGTTCTGTTTTCTGAAAGCCAGGAAAGGCCAGAAGGCTCTCCAGTGACAGCTGAGATGGCTCCAACTGTAGCAATCTTCACAAAGTCTTCTGTGCTGTAGAAAAAGCATCACTGCAGTGCTTCTCCCAGTTACAGTAAACATGGTGACAGCAGCCAGCAGCACAGAGAGAAGGAGGGTCTGGTAGAACATATTTAAATCACAGTGACTACTAAAGAAGATTCTTCTCTATTCCTATAATTTAAAAATTCACTTGGAAAGAACTTCTTAGAAAAGCTATTAAAGACTCTCTTTGGAAGCAAAGCAAAGCTGCATGAGGTAGAGCTACTAGTTTAGGACATTCTTCTGAAAAAGACAGCAAAGAACAAAATCAGGCACTTCAGACATAACCAGAAGACTGGAGCTCTGCAATAAGGAACTTTTGTGTGTGACTGCAAATCGTAAGTATTATGCAGTAGCACATATTCACAGATAACTGAGATGACAGTAGTCACTTGCACAGGAAAAGGGACAAATGTCCACATGCATTCACAGGTCACCTTGACTGAGTAAAACACACAGGCACAACTCACTACAGAGTGTCAGAGATCTGTGATTTGGTGGCTAGAACTAACAGGCATTCTGGCACAGGGGTAACAGCTATTTTTACTGTGGTATTGCTGTGTTATTTAAAAGTACAGCAACAGGAGTCTCTTATCCTCCCCACCAAGCCACAGTCTTTCACTACAGGCTTCACATAGACAGGCATTAAGTATTTATAAACCAACTGAGCCTATGCTAAGCTCTGAAGTTTATTGGAAAAGAAAAGCTACTAGTGAACTCAGACACAGGGTATGTGCTCAGTAGCACTGTATTGAGTCTGTCTGAAGTTGTCTTGTTGATGTCCAAGTGACAAGTTTTACCCTTGGGGTCTGGTCCAGCTGCTGTTGCTGGAGCTGAAGTATGGAAAGGAGACACTGTGAACAGAATTCTGAATTGCTGATTTCAAGAACAGCAGCGGCCCACCAGAAGTACAAGGTTTTATCTTCCACCTACCTAGACATGTAAGCTTCTACTTATCTAGGTGCCAGTTAAAGAGATGTTTGTCCACAGAGTATAGCAAAAAGGCCTTACAAGTGTAAGGATTGAAAGAGTACAGCTGCCTGTCTCAAAACACTGTCAAGGCCGCAGAAGGAACTTGCCATAAGATGATAAGCCACCAAAGCAGGAACTTGAGAGAAGCACAGAAGGGAGGAATTTGCAAGAGGAACGCACTAATTCCAGGCCTAGCAGAGGTAAGACCAGGTTAGCACATCTTGGTTAATGCATCTGGACAGAAGTGCCCACTGTGGCAAACTGTGGGAAAGGAAGCAACTGCTCATACACGTCACCCCAAGTTATGGGAACGGCACCTGTGTCCCCCCCATGGATACTCAAAACTTGGCCTATATGAAGGTGGTACCCCCAGAAGACTGACAGGACACCACTGCACCCATGGCTCGTGACTATCATCTGCTTGGTCTCAGTCTCTCTCCCTCCCTTCCTCCCTTAATTCCAGCATTCATTCCTCATGTCTTGTCCCTGTCAACAGATTTGCTGTAGCTCAAAATTTAGGACACAAAAAGAGATAAATAAAGATACACATGCACACAGAGCTGTCTGGTTTGCATCTTAGCAAGAGCAAACTGATCTGCTCTCAACACATGATGAGGGCAGTGCCAGCAAATACACGAACAATAAAAATCACTTCAGCTTCATAATTACTAAGAAGCAATATCCATCACTATATACACTCCAAACCATAGGAAAAGGAGAACAGATCACATATCCAGGAGTCTTATCCTGAAGCACAATCACTGCTCCAAGATAAGACTCCATGACAGAATACAGAAATATAGAAATATATTCTGATGACAGAATAGAGAAGCCTCAGGTCCTCTTATCTCAGAGCCCTCCACTCTCTCATTTTTAAAAATAAAACAGGTTTTTTTATCCTTTACAGAACATTCAGTGGAAAACTAGTCAAAAGCAGCAGCAAACTCATGACAAAAATAAGCCTGACAGGTTACACAGTGGTTGAAAATCCTCCATCAAGCAGGATTATTTCTTGCACATTAAATAAAAAGTAAGCTTTTCTAGAAAGCAAAAGGGCTTCTGAGGATGAAGATTTAGAGACTTAAAAATGTGAATTCATTAAGCTGTTCCCATGATATCTGCCATCAAGCTTCTGCAGCAATTAATTCACTGCACTTTCTTTGCTTCTTCCTCGGCCAGAAAGAGCTCTA
This sequence comes from Corvus hawaiiensis, assembly GCF_020740725.1. Classification (NCBI taxonomy): domain Eukaryota; kingdom Metazoa; phylum Chordata; class Aves; order Passeriformes; family Corvidae; genus Corvus; species Corvus hawaiiensis. The sequence continues at coordinate 26,280,623 of NC_063219.1, read as the reverse complement.
ACAAACACACTGGACTACATGATGAGGGATGAACCTTCTAATGCTTGAATTTCACAGACCCAAACTAGAGGCATGAACCATGTCATCTTCAAAGCAGGTCAGTTACTTTAAGATTTGCAATAGGAAGCAAAAAATAATCTTCTGGCAATTTGAAAGCACCTTCATCTTTCTTAAATTTTCCCTATTCAAACTCCCTCCCTCCAGTTTATAAACTGGACAAAATTGATAGGGGCCTTTAGAGAGATGCAAAACAACTCATGGAGAAGGAGGGATTGCTATAGTAAGAACAAATGGCTTGTTCCTACAGGTGATCAGGGTGGCTTCCTTTAAAATAAAGATTTACTCTTAGAAAGACTTCAGTGAGATATCAGAGAGAATGATATATTAAATGAATTATGTAGTTCTTCAGGAAACTTCCTGGGCTTTGAAGCTTGTGATGGATCGCTTCTGACATCTAAGGGGGCTTGAACTCCTAAGTTTTTTTTCTCTTGTTGAAACATTTATAATGTTTTTCTCCTGCACATGTTCTTTGGTTTCTGGTATAAGAGCCAAGGAGGATGTAGTGACTCACATGGAATTCTTGCAGAGGCTGTTCTCTCTACCCAGCAATGTGCTTCCGTGATTTCTGAGGTAAATACTCTCCACTCACACTAAGCTGAAAGCAAACAATGAGTTGTAATATTACTAATGAGTAGCATACAGAGCCAACACAGTTGTACAAGTCTTATTTCTTTTGTGAGGGAACCTAAAAGTTTACATGCCCTCTCATTCCCTCTTCCACTGTAACAGGAAGCTCTTTTTCTATTTGTGAAAATACTGAAATGAGTTACATTACTGTGTTGCATCTACTCAATATTTGCCTCCTAGAAAAATCCTCAAGGACATATTTTACTGATCCCTGTTCCTGTGACTCCAAGTCCCAAGCACTAAATTTTAAGTTAAGAATGGAGTAGGTTTTGAAAGTGCATGTACAATACTCTTTAAATTGAAGTAAAAGCCCAAAGGTACTTCTACTCTAGTTTCCACAAGGGAAGCAAGTGCAAATTATGAAAAAAGTATTTTTCGCCATTGCTGCTCTTAGGAAACATAATAAATAAGCAATAGTAAGCTGTGGGTTGTGGAAAACCTGCCATATGCCTCAGTTCTGACAGGTTTTAGCAGTGTAAGTTAACAATTGTTAATTTGAGTTTATCTAGTTTCAACTTACAAACCAAAGTACCTAAGTGTAAGGAAGTGCTATCTTCACTACAAATTTAAGCATTGAAAACACAAATTTCTGGTCCAACAGTAAATTTAGAAATTTACATGGCCAGGATTTAGCAATCTTTGAGAATCTCAGCATTAACAGAAGAGAACAGAGTCAGAAAGGCACAAGCTAAAGAAAAAAAATCACAGGATGTCTCTAAACAATAAAAAAATCTGGTCTTGGAGATGAGAAATATTTAACAGGTATACAGGTTCTTACGTTAACATGCAACAGAAATTTCTTGCATTTCTTATCCAGATTTTCAGCAAAAAGCTTATGAAATTCTCATAGCGTTTTTTTTTCTAAGTAGGACTTCAAAAGAAAGAACTAAGAGCAGCTGGAGAACTGAAGTGAGTCAAACTGTAAGACTAAATCAATGACTTAAAAGTTCAAGACTGGAGTTTAATCTGCCTTTTTCCTCTGAACCCTCTCTTCAATAGAAACAGACATGAAAGGACAATGGTTGAAGAGGACTTCCAGTGGCAGAAGACATCCAACAGAGACTTCACCAACATCATACAAAAAGTTCAAGGAAAGTTCTGGTGTGTCTGTAAATAGGTAGAGTTTAAAACTAAACTGGAAACAAGACAATTCTATGATAAAACTGCAGCGTAATAGCAAAGACAGACGTTTCTTCAAGTATCAGCATGGCTACCTGTAACACAGAATAATGCCTAAACACTTTGGACAGCACTATAAAAAAGTCTTGAAAAGCACCTTCCAAAATTTCCAAAGCCACTTAAGCCTGTTTTGTCAAATAGGCATTTAGCCACACTTAAAAAGGAAACAAAGAAGGAATGGTAGTTTAGTGGAGATTACTTCATTTCACCATCCAAGCCCTACAGCATCTCACAGGACTCTGCAGTTCCCACTAATCAATTTCAGACTGATACAGAAATAAGATTCACCTGCAGAATGTAATTAAGCATGCCAGAGTACTTTCTGCAAGAAATAGACCTGAAAAAAGCTTAAATGTTTTTTCCTCTTTACCTCTTTTCTTTCCTGTAGCTTTAATCATGCAAGTTGCCCTCTGACATCTGCCATAACCTATCATGTTGCACTGCTGATGCCAGTAAATATAAACCTAAAATTCACTGGTAGGTGAAGTGACATACTGCACAGCCCCAGGGTTCACCTCCTTCAGGAGAGAAAGTCTGAGTAGATTATTATAAATATTTTATGGCACAAACTGTTCCACAAGGGAAGAATTTTAATTTTTATTTGTTTTATGGCTATATATTAGGATATTTCCAGAATCTTCATAGCCACTAAAGGTCATTAATATTTAGTTTAAGAGAGACTTTGAGAGGTTTAGAAAAATGTAGCAATCAGTGGTTACTGGAAGATTTTGTAGCTGTCTTCAAAAAGTTAAAAATCCAACCTGAAGTTAGACCTTTAAATGTTGGGGTCCCTCCCCTGCCGTGTAGCCCTGGGAGAGGGGGCCCTGAGGGCACAGACACGGGGTTTCCTGTCCCTGCTCAGCCTCGTTCCCATTGGTTGGTTTGTGTTCCCTGCGCGGGGAGAAGGACCCTTGGTCCCGTGACTGGGACAGTTCCTGGGCAGAGCTCCGGCCATGCGGCTGGAGAAATAAACATCTCTGAAACAGCTAGCAAGAATCTGTCTGTCCGTATATATATTTCCTTTCCACGGGACTCCTGGTTTGATATATGCGTGTTGCAGGATCCCCACTGCAACAAATGGTGGAGAATGCGGGCAGAACGATCCCCGATCCTTAAGCGACTGATTTGTGTGAGTAAACCCTGGAAACTTTGGATTCCTCTTCTTGGTTTTGCTTTGCTATTCCGTATCTAAACTATGGAGGAACCGTGGGAAGACTCTTGGCTCTCAGAGCCGCATATGGACATTTATCTTAAACTTAAAATGATTCTTGAACAACGATTTGTGAATTTTAGCTTGATTCAAGCTCAAAAAGAACTGAAACACTTCCTGGCATGGTTGTTTAAGAACTTTTTCTATGTTTCTTGGGATTTAATTATTACCAAGGGCTTTTGGAAAACCGTTTGGACACAGTTAATACTAGAGTCAAAATATATGCCGATGGAAGAATATTTTCGTGAATATTATTTAGTTACTGAGACTGTTGAGCAATGTCAGCTGTGTCCTGGTGAAGGGAAGCGTGGCGCAGGGACCGTGCGGCCCAGGCCACGTGCACCGAGCGCTCTGAGAGCAGCAGCGAGGCAGTTCCCGCGCGCGGGCGGAGCCACGCGAGCCGCAGTGTCGGTGGCGGAGCGAGGCGCGGCGGGACCCGGCAGGACCCGCACGGCGCAGCACAGCGCGTGGTGGAGCGAGCCCCGGGAACGCCCGGCCGAGAGGGGCGGCGCGCGGGCGGCGGCTGGCGGCGATGGCGGTGGAACGGAGCCGCGCCCGGCCGAGACGCGCGCTGGAGCGGGGCGCGGGGGAGTCGTCGCTCGGGGGCCCGGCCGAGACGTGTGTGCAGCGCCCGGCAGCGGCAGCGAAGCTGCGACCAGAGGAGGCGACGCACGGAGAACGGAGCGGCACGGCCCGGCCCGGCCCGCGCGGCCCCGAACGCGACCCCGGGAAGAGCGCGCAGGCACCAGCAGCTCCGACAATTCCAACACGGGAGCGACCGAAGGAGAGAGCAAAGACGCAGCGAGACAGAAAACAGCAGCCACTCGGAAAAAGGAAAAGATCATAGCAACTAAGACCTTAGGGATAGTAAAATGGTATAATGTTAAGCAAAATTATGGTTTTATAACAAGATGTGACAACCAGCAAGACATATTTGTGCATAGAACTGCTATTAAAAAGAATAACCCTGAAAAATGCATCCCAAGCTTGGGAGATGGAGAAGTGGTGGAATTTAATATTGTACTAGGGAGAAAAGGGTTACAAGCATCGCAGGTCACTGGGCCTGATGGTGTTCCTGTAAAAGGCAGTATATATGCAAAAAATCGTAGTCATGTTAGACAGTATCTCCATTGTAAACCCCCCCTACAGTTTCCCTTTCCTAATCCCACCTTTCCCTTTTACTCTATGTCCTATTACCCCCAGTGTATTCCCAATCCGTTTTTTCATCCATGGTTTCCCTCACAAAACCATGCTTTTGCCAATTGTTTCCCCAAAAATCCCTTTCCAATGCCGAGTGGGGGATGAAAAGGGGGAGGGAAGAAGTTAAACCCTCTCCTGCCTCAGTTTCCCCACAAAGCATGCTCAGAGAATTCTGTCTCCCTTCTGTCAGCCCTAAGATGTTCCAGAGAATCTGTTTGGACATTTAAAGACTCAGGAGGGTGGCTTGTTTTGTTTTGAAACTGTTCTTGTTATGTTTATCCAGTTGTTTTCATTCTCCTTTTATTAAAATAAAACGGGTGAGGTGTTGGGGTCCCTCCCCTGCCGTGTAGCCCTGGGAGAGGGGGCCCTGAGGGCACAGACACGGGGTTTCCTGCCCCTGCTCAGCCTCGTTCCCATTGGTTGGTTTGTGTTCCCTGCGCGGGGAGAAGGACCCTTGGTCCCGTGACTGGAACAGTTCCTGGGCAGAGCTCCGGCCATGCGGCTGGAGAAATAAACATCTCTGAAACAGCTATCAAGAATCTGTCTGTCCGTATATATATTTCCTTTCCACGGGACTCCTGGTTTGATATATGCGTGTTGCAGGATCCCCACTGCAACATTTAAATATTTAATTACAGAGATAAAAAAATTAGGAGGGGCATGCAGACTTCTGAAGAACCTGGATTATGTACTTTTGATCTTCCATTTTCTGTAATATGAAGGAAAAATTTAAAAATCAACTTGAATAGTGATAGAGTTCGCAATGAGGCACACCTCAAACCATAACTAAAATTTCAAACATGGCTAAAATATTATACATCTGTGGGGTTTTCTGGCTTTAATACAAGCTAAACTGACAATGCAGGGCACTTGTGTCAAGTCACAAACACTGAGATTCCATGCTATGCCTTCCTGTTTGAAGGAACTATTCTGAGGTCTCCCATCTTCACAAGTTTACACCCCCTCACTTCTGTCACAGCAATGTGACAAAGAATCATGCTAAGTGGGCTCTGACTCGCTGCACAACATGTCAGTTTCAAGACCTGCATCTCCCAGAAATATCTGAAATATATAAGCATGGTCAGAAAAATATCTGCCAATATTTATAAATGTTTTTTTGCTTAGGTGGCTAACAAATGTCTTCCCTTGGGAAGCACATCTATCCAGAACAATTCAACCGAGCTTTGCTCCACCTCTCCCCTGATCTAAGCTAGTTTTGAGAAGGCCAAACATCTTTGGAGATCTGAGAATTTATATACACAATATGCTTTTGATATGTTAAGCCCCAGAACAAGACCACTAATCTTTACCTCTTCTTCTTTGCGGATATTGCACTCTATGGGAGTCACTTTGGCAGGACTCATGGAAGCAAACCTATTATTCAGTTCTTCTGCAGCAGCTTTTAATCGGTCAAATTTACGAGAGGCAATCACAACACTGCAACCTGTAGAGACAAAATGAAACATCCTTCAGCTAACACAATTACGCTTTTTTTTAGTAACATCATGGAGATATCTTGTAGGATGTGCATTTATTAGTCACTGACTAGAAAATACAGTGTTGAAGTTCTTGCAAGAGGGAGCAATGACTGATGTCAGATGCTTCTTAGCAACAAGATCCCTCTGTGCCAGGAAAAGAGCAATTTAAAAAAATGTCCACAAGGTTTCCTCTCCTTCCTGCAGAAGGGAAGATAGCCTGTGAGTTGCAGAGTCAGCAAAGCAGCTTTCAGACATCACATCTGCTGCCTCTGCTCACAGCTGCCTCATTTATCAATTAAGTGATTTAAAGATGTTTCAGCAGGTCTTGTTTACAAAAAAAAGCTTGCTCTTAAAACCACAAAAATAACCTTCCTGTACGACTGGCTGCAATTTTGACTAGCAGTGAGCAAATGTAATGCTCTGCTTTTTAACTCTACAGAGACTGAAGGAAAGGATAATAGCCTCACAAGATTAATCCCTATCTGCAGACTACAGACAGCAGGAACAGAGCCCTCCCTGTGGCACTGCAGAATCCTGGCTGCAGAAAGAAGATACAGAATAGGCAGGAGCTCAAGTACTTGGGTTTTTTCAACATTTGGAGGCAGAAGGACTCATTCTACAGAGAAAAACCAATGCAGGTGCCAAATTTAAGTCAAGCACTCACACTACAAGCAGCCCAATTTCTTCAGTCACACCAGTAGACTTAGGACAGCTTTAAGGCTTCAGCAATTGCTACTACATAGACTAAACCAAAGGACACCAAATTAATTCCTAGTACAAATCCAGCAGGCATGCAATTTCATGTAAAGGATAAGCAAATTACTAGCTTCCATGCCAAGCAGGCAAGGAGGTCTTCCTCCCAGTTTGCTCCTTCCATAATCTTAGCATTTCAGCAGAAGTAATCCCTTCTTCCCATCAGATCTGCTGCTCATCTGCTTTAACATAAACCATCCTCAACCAGCCAAAAAAAAAAAAAAAAGAAAAAGTTAACATCCTGCCAGGTGTGGGGGTTTTTTCCCTCTCTGTTGCAGAGTGGAATTTGGCCTCTCATGTGATCACGCAAACACCAGAATAAATTCAAAATAACTAGTGGGAGTAAAGAGAAGCAAGCTGTTCATTTGACTCAAGCTGTCTTGTGAAATGATATATTAAAAAAAAAAAAATAGAGGAGTTTAATTCTTCCAGAAGGAAGCGTTACAAATACACGTCCTTAGGAATAGGAGCTTCACCTTTAATTGGTGGCCATCTTAAAACAACACATATAAAGACAGTAGTCTCTGAGGTCTCCTGATTTTTTTTAAATTAAGAACTCCAGTCACTTGCACAAGCACCCAACTAATGCAAAGTTCATAAAATGCCAGACACAATTACCAATTAACACAAAATACTCAACCACAGTAGCCCAGTTCTATTTACCAACCTAAATGCTTATTAATACACACACTGATATAGAATAAGGTCCAGTAGAAGACTGTATTTTTGCTAAATATACTAATTGGGAGTCTAATCACTGAGAAACACTTGGTACCTACTGTGCAAACTGACAATACCATCACTTAATTTTCTTCACAAAGAATGACCAGACCATTTCCTGACAGGGTCACGGGAAAGGGCACAAGTTTCCAGATAAAAGGTTTAAATTTGCCCAGAAGGCTTCAAAGGAGACTCGTTATAAAAACAATGCATATCATGACTGGCATTATCTGTCACTGCTCCTGCGCCTGTAGGAACCAGTCCCCCATTACCTAAAGTGCAGGGTATACATGGAAACAGTTCCCAATCATCATCTTGTCAGGAGTAACCAGCAAGTCTACAGGTGAGGAGGGTTACTCAGTCAGACTTAAGCTCTATATAGCTCTTTCTCCATTTTTTCTCATGTGCTTTGTAGAGATTTGTTTTCTATTGTGTTCTATTTACGCTGTTATGGACACACTTTTGTTATTTGTATTTTGCTTGAGAAAAACAACGAAGATCAAATTAAGCACAATTTTAAGGTAACTGGGTAACATCACCAACCAACAGTGTGATGATGCTTAAAAAGCACCTCTTCCAAGCAGCATGTAAGGACACCTGAAAAAAAAAGCTTAGTTCCCCAGTAATACAAAGGTAACAGAACTAATCCTCCATTCAGCTCCACAAAGCAGCGGAAAGCTGGGGCACAAAGACCAGAAGAGACAGAGATGCCTCCCAGCGCAGCCGTAACAAAGAAAGCTCTTTACTATGCAGTGCAGTGATGCACATTCCAACAATGCAAACGACGGGAGTGTGGCACCGAGAGGTATAACACTAGTGTTTGTATTCTGAAGGCGCTGAATCCAATCATGACAATAAACTATCCAAACCCAGTCTGATACCGATGATCCCTAGCACTGATGTTGAAATTTGCAGGAAATGTGTTGCAAGGTGGATGTAGGAGTCCTTTCTACCTCTCCTGGCCCCACATCAGAAAGTCAGGAGACTGCTTTTCACTCCAGGTTTTACCACTTCTCTGTACTCAGCATGGAAAGAAAACCCATGCCATGCACGATGAAGATGCTCTTCAATTTCAGGACGTTCCTGTCGCAGGCACTGGGAGAAGCACCATGTCTCTAATGTGTTACTCTGCGGACAGCAGTTCAAGGATACTGATCTGTGAGGCTCAAGGTTCAACAACCTCGTAAATCCTCCAGTTAAAGCAAAATGAGAAATCACTGAAGGGAGAGTCTGAGAGAAAAGGGTCCTGGTTTAACATAACCTCACTGACCTCTGTGTTTAAAATAGCCAGTGTTGTTTTACGGGCCAGCGGGCCAAAAGGCAGAGCCCCACATCAGCCTCACCTCGTGCCCCTTGCTATTCACCGACCCTGACACAACGTCCCACCCAGGGGCTCCTCGCACCCCATCCCCGAGCGCCGCCAGCCCCCAACACGCAGCACGGCCCGCGGGCGCTCCCTGACGGCCCCCCCAACACCCGCCTCGCCCCGCTGCTCCCCCGGGGCTTCCTGCGGAGCCCGCCCCGCGCCCACCTAGCGCCAGCAGGTCGGCGGCGATGGCCTTGCCGATGCCGGTGCCGCCGCCGGTGACGATGGCGACCCGCCCGCGGAACAGCCCGGCCGCCAGCAGCCCGCGCCCCGCCGCCGCCGCCGCCATGTTTCCCTCCCTCCCTGCCTCCCTCAGCCGCGCCCGCCCCCGCCTGTGACGCGCGGCCCCGCCCGCCCCGCTCTCGGCGCCGGGGACGGCGGAGCGGGACCGTGCTGGCGGTGGTGGCCGAGTCCTGCGGCGCGGCAAAGCGCGGCACCGGGGCGGCAGGTAAGGGCAGGGGGGACGGCTGTCCGCGCTCGGTATCGCCCGGGTCCGACCCCGCGGGGCAGAGACCGCTCATCGCCCGGGAGGGGTCGGTGCCTCCGGTGGCGCCGCGGGGTCGCCGCTGCAGCTCCGTAGTGAGCGCCCACCCGCCCGCAGCCGCGGTCTCGCCTGCTTGCAAGGGACGGGTCGCCGTGGTTTTCTATTCCGCTTCGGGTCACCTTCCCCGTGACGCGCAGGCACCCCGAGGAGCAGCGGGAGCGGAGCCCCGCCGGGAGCAGCCGGTGGAATGCCCCGAGGGTGTCACGGAGCAGAGGAAGGCGCTGGTGCGCCCCTGCCACGGACCCGCGGGCGGGGAATCCTCCGGACACGGACTTGGTCGCGAATAGGCCGTGAAGGCTGAGGTGATAGCGTTTACCATGTCCCCAGTAGAGTCGTTTTGGGCTAAAATGCCTTTGTGGTGGTGGTGTCCGTCCCCCCTCTCCCGGTCCCCTTAAAATGTCCCTAACTAAGCTCCGTATTAATTGCTCCGTTGACACAGAGGACAGGCAACATTATTTTCCTTTCTATCCCACAGTGAAGTGACAGAGCATCTTTGTCCGTTGCAGGTGATTTTAACCAGCGCTGATGTGCCCAGCAGCATGTGTGTGCATGTTCAGTGTTTTTCCACGCATCTCCTCTGTCCTTTTCAATAGAAGAGATGTTTGAAAGTATGTCTCAATTTTGTCTTGTTATTTTTGCCTTAGGAGAGTTGGCTAATGTGAGAAGAGAGTGAGGGTTTTTTTTATTTTTTTAAAGACATATAAGTAAAGTGGGAGAGTCATTGAGTCTGTTTTGGGTTTCTCATTTATGAAACAAATTTATTTACTTTTCCAAAAGCATGTTTTTAGGTTTAATACTTTAAATCGGGGACAGTTTTAGGATAACATCTTTATCCTAAAGTTCAGTGTGTTTCGATGCAAGATGTATACTCTCCTTTTATGTGTAGGGAAGGGAAGGCACAGAGGAGTTAACAGTGTGTCCAGAGTCATTCAGCAAACGGTGACAAGACAGGAGTGGGTTTCTGCATGGTGGCTTAGGCCAATAAGGCAACTGTTAGACAAAATTGGCCTTTTCAGGTGGGTCAATGTTTGCAGAATACTTCAGTGTTTTAAAGCATTCCACTTTCTGGAGGCAAAAGGTGAAGCACTGTGAGTGACACTGCAAAAAAAAAATTTCCCTCCCTTTAATTATCTTTCACCATCTGAGACTTCATACATCCCCATTAACTGTCTCTGGCTGCCCTACATACCTTAGGCAGACCGTATCAGAGCAATCACTAATTAATCCCAGGGAGAAGCACTCATCTGGGCTAGTGGATTAGATCTTCATATTCCAACCTGCCTGCCATCCCAACTGAACTGCATGGCTCCAAGGAAAATCCTGTGGGCCTTTCTACTCATGTGACCTTGACTTCAGTGTTCTTCCTGGAGAGCGCTATCAAAGAATTTTTCTTCCCTATCAGGATATATTGCTTGGTTTCTGGAATTTCTCAGCAGCCACAGAAATGCCGTAAATAAGGGGCTGAACACATGAGTTAAGGTTCTGTGAGTGATGGCTGGGAGGAGAAAGGGGAAAGGCATAAAGACTGTAGAGGAAGGAGGAAGGAAAAGGAAGCATCCATTCCTTGGCATTCAGTGGAGGGTAGCCCCTTCTGGTACAAAATGTATCCACGAAGAATAGAGCTGGGATAACCAATGCTCACGGACATTTTCAGCAAGGCAGTGGCTTTTGTTCACTGTTGAGTGTGTTGCCTTTGGACCAAAGATTCAAACTGTACCTTTGGGGGAATTGATTTAACCCCAGTGGTTGAAATTCAAAATTATTTAAGCTGAAAGTAAGAAAATCTTCTTAACTAAAATCAATTTTAATCTCCTCATATGCTTGTACTTTCTTAATCACAAAGGAATGTTACTTTTCTTTTATTGGTAGATCAAAACATGTTGTTCTGTCACTCTACACAGACATAGTGGTAAATTCAGTAAGCATAAGGCTTTTACATATTGATGCTACTCTGTAAACTTAACATTAAGATTCTGAATTTTTATGTGTTAGAAAATAGCATCTGATTAGACAGCTTATTTTTTATTTATTTTTTCAGTATGTGTCAGCTTGTATTTGGAAGAAAATAAATCTACATTTAAAGCCTCAGAGTCTTAAGTTTCATTTTTTGAAGAAAACCATTTGAATTTTTTGCCTTGGTATAACTATCGCTTAAAACATCAACCATTCAAAAGTCAAAATGACAAAAAAGAATTCATTAGTAGTTTTTTCCAGTTGTCAGCTCCTTTGGAGTTGTGGGATTAGCATATGTCATTCTTGAACATCTACTTTTTTATTTACATATTGAAGAGGAAAAACTAGATTTCCTGTTTTTACAGCTCCCAGATTGTGTCTTGGCTTTCAATGAAGTAGTTCAGTTTATTGAGATGAATAGGAAACTCTGCATTTTCAGAAAAGGCTACTTTTGTCCAAAGCTGACGTTGTGCTTTGCCAGCCTATGGCTCAGCTATTCAGCTGATGACACCTGCCAGTCCAGTATGCTGCCGTGCCTTAAAAATCCTGGCACTGATGTGTACTGCCTTGAGAATTCCTTATGGCATGCTATCCTTCAGGGTGTCTGTGCCCTCTCATAGCTCAGAATCCACGTTGGCAAGGGGGAAGGTCTGAAGAGTAGTTAAGTATGAACCTGATGTGAGAAAAGAGATGGCTCCAAACAGGTGAGAAACCTCCACAGGATCCAAACCCTGTGAGAGGTATCCCTGGGGTCTGCAGTCTCACAAGGAGGTGAGAGCAGAGGACTTATTGAAAAGCATCTTACTGCCAGAAATAAAACTTTAAGGTTAGTTTCTCACAGAGGATTTCTGCTAGTCAGCCTTCAGAAAAATGCAGGCTTGCACTCCAGTAGCCTCTGCTTTCCCAGACCCCACTCTTATGGATGCTTCAGGTTCATATCTTTCTTCTCCTGGGATACCAAACCACACAAAGTGTAACAACAATAATTTTTTCCCTCTGCATACCTATTACAATAAAGGCTTGGATTGAGCCAAAACCAAATGAAAGCTGGTGTGAGTTTGTGTCCTTACCTTTCTGGACCATTCTGTGGGATTATGCAACAGGCCTCTTTGGAAATCCCAGCTACTTTCACCTCCTGCCTGAACATTCTCTCCTGAGGCTACTTTTCCTTTCATCATCTCTTAACAGCGAGAGCCTTTCTGTTTTGTGGCTTCTGGTTTCCATGTCAGAACAGCCTCCTGGTCAGCCCCAGCTGATATTCAGGCTTTCTGATCAATTCATCTTTTTAGGGACTTCCTCTCTGGAAAGGCACTTTAGTCTCACCCATATCTTGGGGGATTTCAGTCTAATTAGAAGATAATCAGGATTTTACAATCTTTTATTATTATCCCTAGGAATTTCATTCCAGTGTTTAAAAAAACAAATGCAGGAGATACCAAGACAGACATCCCACCCAAAGCAGAGTTCGTGGTGGTGCAAGATAGAGAATATCAGCACCAAACAATTTGAAACAGGTATCTAGATAGTTTTATAAACAATCACACACCCTAATACCATACTAATGATACTGAAGCATTTACTTGTCTGCAATTCAAAGTGGTGCATTTTTAATATCCTGGTATCATGGGTCTTTATCTGCTCTTGTATCCAATCACAACTCCCCTGAGCCAAATAATTCCTGCTGCTGGAGACACTGTCTAAATATCTTAGATTATATTTACTGTGCAATGCATTAAACAATCCTGAATCACTCCCAGGGGAATCTTCCAGTTCTCTCTCTGTGCAGTTGTGCTCTCCAGCAACTCTTGGGCTGCAGCCAGGTGTTACTCAGAGAAAGCTCTGATTTGAAGCCCCCAAAAATCTTGCCTAAAGAAGAACCACAGGATGGATGTAGTTTGTTGTTGGTATTTTTCAGATAATGCTTTCCAGACTGGATTTACAATTGACTGTATTTTCCATTAGGCTGTATGGCTGCAACTGCTTCCTCTCTAATTGCAGGTATTTCAATGTGTGGTTTCTCCTCATTTTGTCAGAGTAAAGCACTGGCATGCTTGATCTTGCCAGCACAGAGCAGGGCAGGAAAGGGGACTGAGACTGAGATGATCAGGGATCTTCTGAGTAGGAGGGAAGGAAAAAGAGCCTGAGGTGCTAACCGGGGTCCTTGTTTCTAGTTATTGTAAAGGTCAGAAAAGAGTCCAGCATGCATTAAAACCTCCTCTGGAGAGCACCATGTGATGGAGGTCTTGAAGCCCTTCACTGGCATCCCCTGCCAGCCAGCTCTGTAGCAGAAGTCCTGTGTTAGCACAGGTGCTTCACACCCACCGCTGGTGTTTCATGGCAACTCCCAGTGTTTCTTACTTCCACGTGTGTGTCTATGCTGTGTAGAAGGTGTTTTCTCTGCACTCGAGTGTGGGAGGTGAGGGGCTCACAGCTCTGTTTTCATGTACTACTCGCTTGTTACTGTTTTCTAGGCATCTGCTTGGATGCCTGGAGGGGAGGAGACACAGCTCTGGTTTGGGTATGCAGCCAGTTTCCAGTGCATCTGCCAATCCCAACCAAGGACAAGTTGGGTCTTATGCCAATAAAAATAGATGCTACACTTGATCCCAGCCTAAAGACACTGCTGTGGAGGCAGGATGTTTGACTAAAGTTAGTGGGATTGACTTTGTTCAGCTGTTCCTATGGTACAGTATAATCCAGCAGTGACCTGGGGCGTGGGGTAGGGATTGCAATGAGCACCTGCTGTTTCAAGGTGCAGGATGGCCTGTTGTGGCAAATCCAGAAGTGAGGGGTAGAGCAGGGGAACAGAGAAAGTGTGTCTCCACTTTAAGGTTGAAATCTTCTTCTTCCTGCAAGGTTCAGGAACTTTGGTTGAGTTTATTCAAGACTCGTATCTAAAGGCTTGGTTTGCTTTGAAGATTTCAAACCTTCCATTCCCAAGTCAGGCTCCTTTTAAAGCCTTGGTTCTCTTTAAAGGCTAATGTGCACATGCCATTCCTTGACATTTTTAGCATAGTATAAGAAACATAAAGAAACAGATATCATCCATGTGGAGGCAGTGGGAAGCTTTGTGTCTTTTATCTCAATTTCTCTTTCTTCTAGCAGTCTGTTCAAATAAGTGGGAAGACAAGGGCAAGATAGCACATCAGGCTTTTGCTCCAAAAAAGGTACACTTTTTAAAAAGTTGGATTTTTAAAAAGTTGGTATGCAAGAAAATAGATTGGGCATTCCATTTAATATAAAATAAAAATGCTCAGCTATTCTTGTATGCTGTTCGCCAGTCTTCAGTAATAAGTGATCTACACAGCAGTTATTGTTCTGTGACATTTGGAAAAGTTATGGAACAGCAAAGGAAAAAGAAAGAACTGATTCATAAAACAGATACTCTGTAAAATGTCCTTGGCTTTTAAAAAAAGGTGTGGAAAACGTAATTCAGAAACAATACAGTGATACTGTGGAATGCATTTCTCCACTCCTTTTTTTTTGGTGCTTTGTCTGTATCTGTAGAATGCTGTCAGTGAGCTTTTGGGTGTCTCATGGAAGGATGGAAAAGAGAGCAAGGGTCCTGAGCCACCCAGCATGGCCCCAGGAGCCAGGAAGCCCTTAACCCACACCCAAGCAGGTCCAGTCTTGCTGCAGCTCCAGTGATGGTCAACAGTAGGTTGATGGCTTAGAGCTGGCCAGAGCAGGTTTGGCTCATGGTGTGGTGCAGTGCTGGCACTAATGGCGCCTGCCAACAGAGCCCTGTGCCTGTGATAAACTGGAGGGACTGGGTCTGTCAGTGCTTGCCTGCAGAAATCATGTTGCTTGCCCACGCCTCCCTTTGCTTTTAACTTGAGCTTTTAGCACCCTCAGCTCCTGAGGGTTAGGCATGGAGCATGGGGAGCTCCATTAGCAAACACCTCTAGAGTTTTTGGTGACTTGAGTCATCTTACTGTGTTATTCCCCCTGCTTGGGTGCTCAGTGCCATCCTCTGCTTTTGGCAGTCCAGCCTGAAGTCTGCTCCTGCTCGGATGCACACCCAGAGCATGGTCATTTTTCATGTTTCTCTTTCCAAGAAATTAAAGTGCTTGGAAGCCTGTGGATTAAGCAGGGAGGGAAAGATGGGTGTGAGCTTTGAACTTTGCTGTTTGCTTTCTTTAACCTTGCTGGGGTGGCAGAGGTAGATGTTTCCCTTTTCTTCTCTTGCTGTTGTTATACAGACACTTAATGCAGTCTGAAATCAGCCACTGCCAAGAAGAGTAGTTTTTCCCTCCTTCCTTAGACATTCCTTCCTGTAGAAGGAGCTGCTTGGTGAAGAATTTGTATGGCTAAAAATAACATTTTATAATTTTCAGTGAGATAAATCCCCCTGTCAAGCTCACCACAAGCTGCACAGACCCTGATACTGATAGGGAGGAGCTGTTCCTGCCTCACCTTCTAATATGTCACAGCCTTGAGTATTTGCTAGATTCAAGTGACTGTGCAATCTAGTTTGAGCTATTTCACCATGAAATAAAGAGGACACAGACATCCTCTGTTTAAGCAGGCAAGGATGCATATGTGAAAGATAATGTGAAGTCATTTAGGTATTTAAAACAGATCCAAAGCTGTGGAGGGAGCCCTACCATTTGGCCCTTTTCCTACATAAAGTGTGAATTAAATGTGCTTTCTTATATATGTCTTGTCACATGTTTTTCTCTGTCCTGGGGGCTTCATGTTTGCATTAGACCAATGCATTTTGTCATAACATGACTGGCTGGTGACAGACAGATCTGTCCTGAACAGCTGGATCCATTTAATAACACCTATTTTTCATGTGTACAGTCTGCCAGCAAATAACCCCTTTAAAAATACTAGGGATTGGAAAAGATCTTTTGGGTAACACGCATGACCAAAATCACACATGTGCACATGAACAAAATCAGAGGCGGGGTTGAGTGGAGATGGGATTGGGGATGCAGAGGTTACGGAGTAAAAGCAGCAAGCAAAGAAGATCTGTGGCTGGGAAGCTCTCTCAAGGTGTGTCTCTGGGGTAAATTTCCCTTCATCTCTTCCCCATCCTGGATAACTCACAGTGCTTCTAAAGCACAGGTTGTTTTTTTGTTTCTGCAGACAACCCCTGCATGATGTGAGTGAAGACACAGTGCCAGTTCTTCTTATGTGTTGTACATTTTATGTGACTATAAAAATAAAAATTTATGCTCCTTGCTGCTTACCGTCTACATTTTTTCCTCTCATGTCTGCTCTGAGCAGTCATAAAAAGGTTACTTGTGCTGTAGCAGGGATTTAAGATCAAGGATTTTATTAGCTTGCAGGAAGGCTCTTCCTTCCCGTCTGCATTCAAACCAGATAATTTCTCTTCTGTTAGCAGCTGGATCAAACCCTGAAAACCAATGGAAGAAGCTTCCTTTGACCTAAATGGTGCAAGGCCAAGCTTTTAGGCTCCTGTTTTGTGTGTCAAAGACTATTACTGTCACAGGAAGCACAAGCAGCCGTAGCTTTCCTGCATAGTAACAGAAGACTGTGCTTCTAAAAATTACTCTACAGAGTGTTTTTGCAGAGCCGCCTCCCCAGGGTTCTCCATCTGTTTTCATATGGAGATTAATAACAAATTGTTTGGCTAATAAACTACTCCTTGCTATCTCTGAAATATGACTATTTGTGCTGGTTTGGGCAAATTTGGAAATATATCCTCTAAGAGAAGGCAGGTTACAACCACCCCTCCCCCCACCAGGTTCGGGGAAAAAATGAATTTTCCTCGAAGGAAAGTGAATGAGGTAAAAACTATTTATTTAACAAACACACAGAGAAAGGATAATAGTGCTAAATAATAAAATCCCTTGCTCTGCTGAGAGAAACCTGGGAAAATTTCAGAGTCCTTCCGTAGATCTCTCTCTCCCTCCTTGGAGCTGGGACAGGGTGGTGGACCCACCTCCAGGGCCAAGGCCTCGGTGGAAAGTCCTCCCAATGTATTCTGATGTTGAAACCATCCAGCAGAGAAGAAGGGAAAAATCGGAGTCCCAGGAAAACAAAGTTCAACTCTCCGGAGGAAAAGGAGCTGAAAAACTAGCCGAAAGCTGGCTGGAAAAAAAAGCAAGCCGGGTGCTTCCTTTTCCTTCCCTCCCATGGACAGTTCTTAGATTCCTATCTGCCCCTGTGCTCCCACGTGGGTGACATCACCAGTATGAGATACACAGCAATTGTTAATGATTCGGCCCCACAGCAAGGCTTTTAAGGGGTGAAGATTTTGGGGTGTGGCTGAAGGAACTGGTGCTGTGGACAGCTGTGTAGTGCTGAGGGCTGGCCTTATTCTTAGAAGTTGTAAAGAAAAGGAAGAGAGAAAAATTAAGCTCTGTGTACACTACTGTGATTTCTGCAAGAGCCCATTTCTTGTTTGCAACTACAGAGAAAATATTCCCAGGAAAAATGGGACTGAGGCTTGAACTTGTTCAACTCAGCAGCATTGCTGTGGGATATGGGGCTGATGGTGGTATTTTGATGTGCTGTGTTCGGAAGTTCTGGACCAGCTGGCAGGGGGTATTCCAGCTGCTTCACTGGGAAACAGATGAGAGAAAAATAAACATGTACTGTGAGAACAGGCATAAGATCAGGAGGGATCTTTGTGATGTTCAATCTAACTGCTCCCTAGCGTAAACCAGAGGACTTCCCCTCTTCTGGTCAACTACAGGTGACCAAAATTCTGCCAAGATAGCCAGTCCAGATTTGGAAGTTTCCAGTGACAGCATGTCACCCAGTGATGTATACCAAGGGACACCTACCCACTTTGTTGCAACACCTACCTAATGTCTGCCCTGTATTTCTGTTTTATCTTGCTGCATCCTCCTCTGCTGGATCACAAGGATCTCCTTCATGCTTTTGGTTTTGATGTAGACAGACATGTCAGATTTTACCTTCTTGTGCCTTAAACAGGATAATCTGGGCTCCTTCACTTCCTTATCCCAAGGGCTTTGACTCAGCCACAGCAACAGTGCTTCTTAGTGGCTTGTACCCCACTGCCCAGTCCCTCTCCTTTTGTCAGCAGGAGAAGAAACTGAGCTGCAACTCTCAGATTACCCTGCTGTGGAGGTGTTTCTCATCCTGGTGGTAACTCACAGTGGCAGTAGCTGCTATATTGGGAACATCAGACATAGCAAAGTAACTCAGAGATCATAGGCATCTTCTGGTCATTCATCAGCATTCTGCCAGACTGATGAGCACAAGAACAGGACACAGATTGCCAGTGCCTATCTGTGAGAGATTCAAAAAGGACATCACCTTGCTCCTTGCATAGTCAAGGCTGACATAGTCCTTTGTGCTGTGGCCACTGAGAACTGACATTAGCTTATCATCTACTGTGAATTTAAGCAAGGCCACAGCTGGATCAACTTTAAGAAAAAAAAAGCCCAACTACAAATCTTTGCTTGTAGCTTTGTGTTATTTTTAAATGTTATGTGCAAGTCACCCCCTTCTCAAGTCAGTAGGGACTGAACATGGAACGAAAGCCAGGAACTTTGGGAGTCTAATCAACTTCTGTGTCTCCAGATTTTTAGTAGATTATTCCAGAAGTTACGCTTTTGGTTTCTCTGTTTCCAGGCCTGTTTTCCTCACTTTTGGAAGCAGAATATCACTTTTGTCTCAGGGGCTCATTAGGCTCAATCAGGTAATTTCAGGGTTTTATAGATGCAAAACATGAAATTTTACAGCTGATTTTCAGAGAAAAATGTTAAAGCCTATCGTACCTCCTGAATGAATTTACTCCAAAGAGTGAGTTTATTCCATAGCATAAATTCATTTCATTTACCCCTAAAGGCATTTTTAAAAAGAAACAACGAACAAAAGCTTCCATGAATTTCTGTTTTCCAGTATGTCTGCTAATTTAGGCATACATTTTTTATGGCAGGTGAGATGGCAGCCTAAACAGACTCTTCCCAGCCACGCTGCAAAGCTAAACAAAATATTCTCTGCCTATTCATTTAGAAGTGGTCTGGCTTATGGGGCATGCTGAATCTTGAGGGCTTTTAAAGTCCGTTTTATGTGTTTTCTGATCACCAGGGAAGATTTATTTTCTATAGTGCACAAAAATAATCTGAATTGTTGAATTCTTCAAGGCTTCATAGAGCCAGCTGGGCAGTGTCTTAGGTGTTAAAGTGATACAATTAAAAGTTTGTGTGGGTGTGGTGTGTGTGAGTGTATGAGGCATAAATAGTTGATCTAAAGTTCTGCACAAAATTTCAAAACAGACCAGCAAAATCTTAGATCTGTGGGAAGACCAGGACCATACTGCCAGATTTTAAAATGCTCAACTTTTTTCTATCATCCATTCGTGTAAAACCATTTCCCCAGCATTGTGTGGGCTATAAACTGTGATACCCGTGTTTCTTAGTTTCCTGTTAGAGGAAAGACTTGGTTACTAGGTAGAAGCTTAATTATTGGTCAGATGCATTCTTTTAAATACAAATGTTCATGTAAATGTTCAACAGAGCTCTTCAGAGTTGTTAAAATGTTATTCATTGTATTCAGATTTGTACCTAAATGCTTCATGAATACCCGGCACAGTCAGTTTCTTAAATGTTATGAAATCTGAGAACCAATAACCCTTCTTCCGTATTCACGGAGCAGGATTTGTCTGCCTCATTGCATGTTTAATTATGTGGTTTTTACTTAGGCAGCTTTCCAGTAGATGACAGTTTCACTTGATATTGCTGTTAACTTTGCTTGAATGCGGAGCAAAAAATCGAGTCCTTCTATTTGTTACAAAGATTTGTGAAGAGTTGTGTTGTTTTCTCTGCGCAGTCAGAAGAATTTGCTGTGGTTCCCAATTCCCTCTCCAGCAAAGTCATCTTAATAACAATTTTGCTATAAATCCACTGTATATACTGTATCTTTAAAGTATGGCTACACTGCATATTGCTAAATTGTTAAGGCTTGAAACATCACTCATTTTGACATAATTTGATTCATTTTTGTAATATTCTTGCAAAGGGGAGTTAATCATTAGACTTTCAAAATGAGAAAGGCTGGCACCAATATAGCTGTTGTAATGCTGGACAAGCGCAGTGTTCCTGTTGCAGTTGTAGGCCAGTCCCTTAAATTGGTCAACTTCTTTTTCATCTATGGTTTCAGTCCTTTATTCTGATGCATTTGGGCCAAAACTATTGTCTTCTGATTGTTTCCAGCATTGTAGAGGAATGTTAAATTCATCCAGTAAGCTGGCCAGGTTTAATCCCTTTTTATAAATGTTAATACTCTTTCCAGTAGCTTTGGTTTGTTACAGTGAAAACTGCACCCTAAGAATGAGGATAGATTAGATACCACAAAACATGTATCCATGTAAGAGAACTGGTGTTCAGGACAGTAATAGGGATCTTCAGATGACATTTAAACCAGTTGGAAGTAAACCTTTTTAGGAAAATTCTGCCAATCTTTTCTGTTTGGTAAGAAAAAGGCACTTTTTCAGCCTTCTCTCTCCTTTTAGGCTGGGAATGGAGTGCATAGTTTGGATACCAGCAGTGGGACATCTTACCAGAACAAAGCATCCTTGGACCATTGTCTAATCAATGACTTCTAAGTGCAGGATTGGTGCTGTTGGATTGGAAACAGGTGCTACAAGATGCCAGGTGAGGTGACTGAGAGCAGCAGCGGGATGGAGACTGTGCAGAAGGACAGCAAGTCTGGAGGCCAGAGCCCTCGCTGTGGCACAATGAGAAGGGCTGTGGCAACCACTGTCACCTTTGATGGGGAAGCCACTATGGACCGGAGGAAAAAGAAGAAGAAAGAGTCCCGCCCCGAGTCAATAATAGTGTATCGGTCTGAGAATGACAATAAGGTGGAAGAAGAACAGGTGGATGAAGAAGGAGGGGAGAGGAGCTCTGAGGAAGGCTCCAAGTTCCTGGGTCAGTCTATGACAGATGGTATGTATTCCTGAGAACACTCCATAAGCTTTTTTGATGCCATCATGCTCTAAGGTCAAATGGAAGTGACTGTGGGACCAACCCTCTCCAAGACTGCAGGCAAGGAGAGCTTGAGTTCATACATGAAAATGCTCTGAAACAGAGAGCATTACAGGCTGATTTGGGATGTCTCCTGCAGTTCTTTGCGAAGTTTGGTTGTTGCTACAGTCTTAGTTTTAAATGTATGTGCTGGCTGGGGTTGATGTGCTGGTTGCAATGCTATGCATGCATTAAGCCAATGATGTCATTCTAAGCCATGTTCAAGCCACTGTCCATGCCCGAACAACTGCCTATTAAGTGAAAGGATGGAAGCAGATGGAGTTAGTGGCTCTACCTGTGATAGGGAATTTAACTCATTATCTAGGATTTGCTGTTGCCTTCTGTTTGCATACAATCAGCATGGCTTCATCTTGAAGGGGGATTATTTGGCAAGGTCATCATGGGGCATCTTGGAGTCACTTTCACTTCCGCTATCTGTCCTGGGTACCCTTGCAGGGAAGAAGTGTGGAAGGCAGGTCTTGTGGCTAAATACTCTTGTGAGTCAGCAGTGCAGGCTGAGAGGGGCTTAAATGTGAATGCATACTCCTGGTCCATCATATACACTAGATTCCCCCATGATCCCAAACCCTATCCTCATTACTTACCTGCCGCCTTCCACTTTTGTGGAGCACTCCAAGCTGCTCAGCCTCTTTTTAAGAGTTCTGAAGACCTCCTTCTAAGCTAGTCAGAATTAAGACCAGGAGGAAATACACTGTAGCCCCATGGCGGGATTTTTGGCCAGTACCACTGCATGAACCTCCTATACCAATGTCACTTGAAAGCTAAGGCAGTCCCGTCATAACTTTAACACATATACCAGTACTGTCTGGTTTGGTTGCCGCTACTGATCTCTTCAAATGCAAATATAAATTTATGACAGTTAAGCTTTTCTAAACTTCAAAAATCAATTTGGATTGAGATACAGTGCAAATGTAAAGTGAAATATTAGCTATTCAGGTGTAATTCCATGTGTGAATGTGCTTATTCCAAAACAAGAGTCTCAGTGGTATTTATCTAATTAATCCCAAGTGTTCATGCTGTTCAGGAATAAATCCATGAAGGAAACAGAGAAAATAGGCATACCATTTTCAATTGAGTTACTCTCTGTCATCTCATTCTCAAATACCCTTGGAGCAGTTTCCTTTCACATATTGGCTCTAGTGCAGATGCTGGAGTCTTCTCCCTTGTGATTTCTATCATCTGGAATTCTTGTCTTTTTCCTCATTAGCTCTTTTTCCATTTTCTTCTGTGATAATTTTCTTCATACTGCATTGCTTCTTGTCTTCCATCTTTTTAAATTTAATTTTAATTGTAACTCCATATGCACTATCTAATTGTCTTTGGGGTCTTTGAGGATTTTCACAAAATGCTTTGTACAGAGAATAAATCTGATGTGGATGCGTTTATCTGTGTTGTAGGTGTCTGGAGCATGCCTTTAGACAGTCGATATGTCACCTTAACTGGAACAATCACCAGGGGAAAGAAGAAGGGTCAGATGGTGGACATCCACGTCACACTAACGGATAAAGAGCTGCAGGAACTGGCTAAGTCAAAGGAACCTTCTAAAGAGGATGTACCTGAGAAGAAGAAGAGATGTGATGTTGGGTTGGACAGAGGACCCCACATCGTCCTCTGGACCATCATCTGCCTCCCCATCATTTTTGTAGTGTCCTTCGTGGTTTCATTCTACTATGGAACCATTACATGGTACAACATCTTCTTGGTGTACAATGAAGAGAGGACCTTCTGGCACAAAATCACCTTTTGTCCCTTTTTGATTATCTTCTACCCAATTATAATTATGGTTGTTTCTTTCTCCCTAGGCCTGTATTCAGCTGTAGCCCAGGTAGCATGGTCCTTTGGGTACTGGTGGCACGCTGTCAGGGATATGGAGAAGGGATTCTGTGGCTGGCTCTGCAGCAAGCTGGGCTTGGAAGATTGTTCTCCGTACAGCATTGTCGAGCTGCTTGATTCTGACAATATCTCAGGTAGTCTCTCTGGCAAGAGCTCTGCACAGGGGGTTGAGACCTCAGCAGTCTGAGCCTTTGTCCTGGATGACTATTTTGGTCGTATGCGAGTGTTTTCACCTAGAAAATAACACACTGATTTTTTTTTCTAAATATACATATATATTTAAACACAAACTTAATGAAAATATTGGGCTGAGAGTCCTCTTTAAATGTCACAGAATGCAAGAATGCTAGCTTCACATGCTCTGGGTTGGGACGTGCATGGCTTTCCAAGGATTTGTCATGTGTTGTAACTAATTACAGCTTCTGGGAATGGTAAGAAAATCCAGGTCTGCAGGGCTCTGGCTGTTTGTGGACTGGCAGAGATATAGTATGAAAAGTCCACTTCTGTCAAAGTAGACTTTACTTTTCAGAACTAGGACATAGCAGTGACCTATGACACAGTGAAAAGAAGTCTCTGCTTGGGAGATGAACTTTAAGAGACAGGAACCCATTCAGAGGTGAAGGTTAAATTGCAAAATGTGAGATGTTCCTGCAGTTTTCCTAGAAGGGGTCCTTTCCCAGTCCTTCCAACAAGAGCAGCTAACTTAGGCAGGCTGACTGCTTAGACACTGTCAGAGTCCAGTGTCACAGACCACTGGAGTAGTGGGAGAGGACAGCATAGCTGCCAACAAAGGCATGTGAGTTCTACGCTGACCTGAAACACCCCCACCACATGCTGGAAGAGCAGGGCTTGCTTTGTAATGCGGTGTGTGGGGACCTGATGGGGGTGTCACCAAGAACCCTCAAGTGGCTGCAGGTGCTCAGATAGGTGCTTGGAACACACCTGCAGTGGATCTCTTGATATGTGCACTGCTAGGGAGGAATGAGCTACAGGAGTCATATGCAGTGTGCAGTGCAAATAGTTGCATTACAGGGAGGAAACACCTGCTCTAAGGAGGTGCCTGCCCCTAAGGAAGGGGCAATCCATTTACATCTCACTGCAATGCAGGTGTGGACTTGCAGCACCTGGATTTAGGGAGGTGGAGTTGAAGGTTCTTGGGATGGGAAGGTCTCTGAAGCAAGTCACAAGTTGCTTTTATGGAAGAGCTGTTGGACCTCCCCTTTCAGAATGAGGGAGTCCAAGAGTTCATGTCTATCTATGCCTCAGCTCTGGAAATCTGTGTCACCTTCCCTGCCTCATCTCTCTTCCTGGTTAGTTATATGGAAAAGCAATGGATCACACATCCTCCTCCCCTTGTGTCTCATTTTCATAATCGGTTTCCCTCCTTTCTGGATTTTTCATGGCATCATAGTGGACTCCCTGACCAGGCTGAGGTGGCCACCATAGGCTGGAGAAATTTTAGTTATCTCTTAAAAAAATGACTAGCAGAAAAGTTATTTTTTCTCGATCAACTTTTGGCCTGAGAAGGAGATGAGCAAAATAAAAGAGAGGTATAGCAGATTCTAATGGGGGCTGAGTTACACATCTGACACATGGTTAATTTTCTCTGTGCTCCAGTTCAGCTGGTGCTGCTGCAAAGTCTATCTGAGCCCCAAGCCAGAGGAGCCCACCATTTGCATGCGTGTAGGTAGGTAAGTTGTGGCGTGCAGTCTGTCAGCTGCACAGTCACTCCTGTCTGTGTAGGTGTCTCACTTCCCCAGCTTCCCTGTTGGGGGGAACTGCTCTAGTTTTAGAATGGTAGAAAGAAGCATTCAGAAGCTGGATTTCACAGAAACTAATGCTTTATGTTGCATTTTAAGGTTGAGCTCAAGACTACACTGACTGTCCTGGTTAGAACATCTGGGAACTGGTGATGTATAAACAAGTCCATCTGATCCTCTAGCCCTGACACTGAGAAATAATTAGTTCCTGCTGCATCCTTGGTGCCTGGGAGGTCAAAGGAGCCTCTTAGCATTGGCTGAAGGCTTAACAGTGAATAATGCACAAGCCAAATATCAAGAGCAGTCTTGGCCCCACACTTAACTGAGAAAGTAGAGGTGCTCCCTGGGCACAGGTACAGCCAGGCTGTGTTTGTTGCTTCCTTCTTTCTGTTTTAACTGATGAAGTCTTTCAAGGCAATTACCAACTTCTAGGAAAAAAAAAAAAATAGATCCCAACATGTGAGACAATGTCAGGTAGTTTAGTGGGATTCAAAGAGACTGACATATGCCTGGGACTGGTTCAAGCAGTGAAATGCTTTTCACAAGGCTGTTCCAATCAGGCATGCTGATATGCCTCTGAATTAATGGAGATGCTGAGGATAAGCCATGCCAGTGCTGGCAGTCTGTAGTGACCCACTGCAGCCACTCTGCTTAATAGTACTCCACATGGAAATTGCAGGCTCCCACATGGCTGGAGGGTGGGAATGAGTGATGCTTAACAAGCATTAAGGAAAAGGAAGGTCCGCTGGCAAGTGTTCTCACGCTTTGCCTAAAGGGACACTGCTGGCATGAAAGGGGTGGATTGTGTGTCTTGGCCCCAAGATGCAGCAAACAAATTTGGGGAAAGGATGGCTGGCAAGTGTGCATTGCTGCAGAGGGAGAAAACCCAATTCAGCTGTCACTGCCAAACAGCAGCTGTTCAAGGCTAGACGAAAGGCTGGGGTCAGTAGCACAAAGAGCCTTCAGCTTACGGAGGGCTTGAATGATAAATACTAGCTCATTACAGAATACATCCATGTGAAATGTCTGCTGAGCTGCAGGATTTGCTTTCAGGATTGCTAACAGCCCGCTGGAGTGGAGACAAAACCAAATCTGTGCCTCTTACTGCTACATAGGTACAAAGGAGCATCAGAGGAGTCATAGTTCCCTCCCTCTGCAGTGGCAGCTGTGCTTCTGGGTTTGGAGGTCACGTTTTGGGGGATATACTGGGACAATCCATCATGTGTTTTCTACTTCTTTACACTTAACTAAGCTTGCCTTGGCTCCTGCTAAATTCAAGGCATTCTGTCATTGATTTTGGTGGGGGCTATTTTAAGCTTGGGGTTAGTTCTGGTGCTATTTGTAAATGTTTAATTCAGACTTTTCTCTAGACAACTCTAGATAGCTTTCTCTCTTGCCCATTATCCTCTGTAGCAGTTTGCCTGTTGCAAAATATGTAATCATTATCAATTGTTGTAATAGAAAAAAAGCACAAGTTTTTGTCTTGTTCTACCCCACTTTCAGAAACTTACAAGTAATTTCTGCTTATGTGCCACTGTCAAACTGCAGAGAATTACAGTAATTCTGATTGAGTGTCTTTCTGGCTGCTCTAGTCTGGATGCTTTTTTTTAAGTAAAGATACTGTGTGTTTGCTGATTGTTATTTTTAATTGCATTCCCTTTTCCCATCCTTGCTGGCCTGGGTGGAGAATAAAGACATATGTGGCTTTACAGGAGTGTTGCTCTCATGCTTCTGTTTGACTTTGTGTTAAAATCTGTGCTGTGGGATGGACACAGTCATTCTATGCTGATAATTATATTTGAAGATCCACTTTAAAGTGTGTCTGAAGTGGGTCTAAGTTCTACCCCTTGTTAATCAGTGTGTATCCAGAATTGTCATGTATCTCTGGGTCCTGGGTTCTTTGTTTTTACTTCATAACTCACAAATGAATTTTGTGATTGGTTTAATTTCACTGGTTGGGTGTCTGTTTAGCTTTAGTCACAAGGATCTATAGGAGGGGACACACTTCCATACCAAAACAAGAAGTACTTTTAACTCCGCAAACATGGTTTTTGTGTCTGTGACTTGGAGCTGCTATTTACAGCTGTGCTGGGAAGACTTCTTACAGCCCCTGGGTACTTCAGGCATGTCTCTGATAAGTCAAAGGAGAATCCACCACTACAGTTCTTCAAGGTGTCTAAGTATTAAATGACACCTTTGGTTCTCTCCCACACAGTGTTATTACAGTCCTACCCTCTTGCTGGCACAGGGAAAACACTTGAGATCTTCTTTCTTCTAAGAAGGAGAGATGGATCTTTGGAAAACCCAAATGAAATTCCTGAGGCCTAGCACAGCTTCAGTGTAACAGCTCTTTGAGCCAAAAAGCTACCTGCAGGTGATTCCCTCAAACTGGAAGTGCAACAGCTGGAAATAGCAGGAAGGTGCTTTTGGTTTGATGCCTACTGCAAACACGGCCAAGGGAACAGAATTCCCTGTGTGGCAGATGTATGTTGAGGACTTGCGGCCTCCAGTGAAGAACATAGCGAAGGACACTCAGCTCCCTGGTGTGACAGGGTGAGATGGAGGTAGTGCACCCAGGGAATTAGCTCACTAGCCTTTGCAGTTCTCACTTCTGAGGTGCAAGGTAATCATTTTATAAGATAATGGTTAACAGTGTGAGAGACTCCTATTGAAGACCTTTGCACCAGGGAAAACACACCTGTATGACTGAACCATGTATCTCGCCAGGGGGAGAGAAGCTAATTCTGCCTACTGACTTAGAGAAGGTGCTAATTCTGCCTACTGACTTACCCACCCCATTCAGTTTCTTTGAGGACTGAAACAATCACAGCATGAGTGTGCTTTTATCCACAGTAAATCCCTCGAATTCACCCTTCTAATCCCTCCGGCCAGTGCTTTCAATCCTAAGGCCAGGATCCTGCAATTCCTTGCTAAGATTATCAGCAGAGGTTGCACCATGGATCCTTGTAACCACCCGCCATGAGTACCTTTTAGAAGCTGCAACCACTAGTTAAGAAAAGCCATTCCAATGTGCTCTTGCACACTGAAGCATGCAATTACAGTAGCATTACAGAGAGAAAGAAAATAAGGATGCACAGCCCACAGTTCTGCACTGTGATGGACACAATTTTACTCAAAATTTATGCAACCCCTTTTTGTCCCAGGCAGTGAATTATCTGTGGGATCAGTGCCCTTCCTGCTTCTTTCCAAACACTTGGTAGTGTGAGGCAGTTGTATTAATGTGTTTTCATTCCTAGATTAGATGCACATTTATTCCCTGAACAGAAAAGGGAACTCACAAAAAAAGAGAGAGAGAGTTTCAATCAAATTCAGGAGGCTAATCCACTTGGAAACACAACTTTTCAATTAATTTGGTGAATTAGAAGGGACATTGTGTTTGCTTAACTACTAAAGCATGATTTCTCTTCCAGCGGGCAGCCATGTAATAATGAGAGAGGGGTAGTGGTTCTGTGTTCGGTCCAGGTAAATTACCAGAGAGTTCAAAAAGCCCCCTAAGCATCCTTTCACATAACAGGTGAAGTGTGATTGCATGCAAACAAGCAGTCCAGAGAAACAAGGCTTGAGGGTCTCTCATGTATCCCCATTGGTCACCCAGTTCCATTAACTTTCAGTTCTCCTAATTTCATGTCATTACACGGTAGCTGGAGTCTGTCAGAATGCATTAAAATACAGAGAATGCCTGAGTCAGGCCAACAATGCATTTTTTTCGCTGTGTTAAAAAAATGCCCTCGCTTGAGTGTGCTAAAACATAAAACCTTACTCCCAGACTACAGCAGCTAAAATACATTTTGGTTTGTATCCGTTGAAATTAGGTATGCCATGGGTGAACTTGACCTGGAGCCCCTAAGATACACATCTTACACATGATCTCCTTGTCTTAGGGCTCCTTTTCTCAGCCATTTCTTCCAGGTGGAAACTTAGCTTCACAAGATAAAAAAAGTGTAACTACTGATTTTGATAGTATGTTCTGCCTGCAAATAGGATAAATCCCCCACCTCCCAGGGAACATGTTCCCCCAGAGCTTGGTTTATTACAAGTTCCCCCATCAGTAATGTGCATTAAGACCAATATATTTGAAGGTGCCTTTGACTATCTTCATATATACACCAAATCCTTTCTGATCCAACAGTGATAAGGTAAGAGAATCAATAATTTCTACTACAAAATACCAGAAAACCAGTTCATTAGGATATAACACAAATATAGCTTATTAATCTAGCCTGATTATCTGAATAACTTGCAGCTGTGATCCAAACACCCCAAATATCATATATAAACTGAATGGCTTTTACAGTGTCAGTGCTGGGCATGAATCCAACAGCTCCTGGGGTAGTCAGCCTAAGGAAAGCATGCCTTTTATTCAGTCTTTCTTTCTAAAAGACATTACTTGTCCTGAAGTATGGAAGTGTCAGTTTCTAATGATGTACTTAAATGTATCTGTAGTGAGATGCCTGTATAATTACAGGCAATTACTAGAATATCCTTCCATCATAATGGAGATTTTCCTTAACACTTTAGCCATGTAAAAGTGGCATGCAGAATTAATAAACACAAGCATTTTTAACCTTCATTAATTTATTCAAATGAGCTCCTCTGTGACTTAAGAAAGAAGCAGAAATAATTCCTAGTATCTGCGTGTAGTAAAGAAAAAAAGTGAAATATTTAATATAATGAGCAGTATCATCCCAGGGCACACATAGTGTCATTGCTAAATGACATCTCAGTTCTCCCCAAATACGTGTTGGTAGAGCTGCCTTCAGTGACTCACAGTGATTATAGCACTGGCTCCTCTCTAATGCAATTAAACACCACTGGAGTGACGGACTCTAATAACGAAACAGGCTCCAAGGAAAAAGTTTCACGTCATGGTGGTGACTTCAGCCAGCCCCATGATTACAGCAGGATTGCTCTGAGGCTCCAATTCCACCCTAAAACCAAGTCTCTTTTGATGGCTAAATTTGCCATTTATTTCAATAGAAAGTTATAAAAATTTTAATGTCTGTCTTGAATGTCTAGTACAGAAAAACTGCAGAAATCATTGTCTTCTTGATGACTCCCTTCCAAGGAGTTTCTGCATAAAATAACTGACAGGGAAAACTTGAAATTATTCTTCCCCTGCCTCTACATCTGACACTGTTGCATATCTGCTAGTGTAATGGGTTAGCATCAATTTACACAAATAGAAACCAAACCTAATCCCTTCTTTCCTCTCAAATATAAGCTCCCTCCTTCACATTTGTGTTTTTTCCCCCAAAGCTGTACAAACTGGAAACTCACAAGAATGAAAAGATTTAAATCATGACGTCCCATCCTCCATGCTGCAATGCTCCATTTTGAAAGTGCAATTAAAGCCAGTATTTTTCAAAAAATCTGAAATTTCATTCTTTCAGTCTGGTTTCAGTGTGCTTCCAGGTGCAGACAAACAGATAAAAATTTAAGATGGGATCCTCTCAGCTCAGAAAGAGCCTTGTTTGGCAGCTGAAGACTCATCCCTTCCCACCGTTGAGTGGATAAGGAACAGAATCCTGTGCTGTGAGGATTAAATTAGATTATTAGCCAGCGCGTGTGCGTGTGTGCATGCGAACGTGCACAATGCTGGTGGGGGCAGGATGAAACTAAAGGGGAGGATACTAAAGGCTTATCCTTGTGCATCTGCAAAGCAAATCCTTCACGCAGTGAGTTATCCCAGCTAGCTTGTCCTGAACAATCCACTGCATGAAAGCGCTTTCCAGAGCCCCTGCAAACACAGCTGGATTGCTAATGGCTGCCAGCAAAGACACTGCACAGGCAGCGGTGTGGTAACTGCTGCGAAACAAAGGGCACGTGGAGAACAAGATGGATGAGATTCTCCTTCTGCAGTAACGCCATCTGAAACAGCAGCAATCACTTGGTACTTACCACTTCTTCTTAAAACACTGGCTTTAACTTTTTTCCAAACGCTATTTGATACTCTTTTGCTGGGCTGTTGCTTTCCCCAAAGCAAATATACCTGACGTAATCTCTCTGGTCTTCTCCAGGAACCCAGGTGCGCTGGAGTTCAGTTGAGCCCAACTATTTCTATTTGTTCGAAAGAAAATCAGATCCTACACGGCAGATCGTCCTATAAAATGTAATAAACAAAAAATTTGTTGTAACAGATTTAACAACTAATCCAGAAAACTCTGCCAGAGTTGTTTCCAGTGCAGAAATTTGTCTGGGGCTTTTCAGTTACTTAGCAGTGGGAAATATTTCGCCTCTCGTGATACCAGGCTGAGCGGCCCTTGCATCACTGCCTGCAGAAATCCTTTGGCTAATCCACGGATTTAGAACTCGTGAAGCAATCCCAGACAAAAACACAGATTTTAGATGTAGGGAAAAAAAATTTAAATCTACCTCCCCAAAAAGTAAAATGTAAGAGCACATGTTTTTTGGTGCTGTTATTGCCTGTTTTCTGCCAGAGCCACGCGCAGAAATTCCTCTGCAGTTCGGCAGTGCTTGCTGGGTGACTCTCCCTACTCCTGCGGGCTGCAGAGCTGCCTCTGCCTGGTGACTGGGATCACGTTGCCCTCCAGTGGCTGAACTGAAAAACGGGAATAAAAGGCCACTGAGGTATTTTTTTCTTTTCTGCTTTAGAAATGCATCCAGAGAGGTCTACACACCATGAAATTGCAATGGAAATGCTAAGAAGTTATGTCATGCTAATTTTTAATATATGAATAAGTTATGTCATGCTAATTTTTAATATTTGAATATAAAACTAATTCTTCCTTCTCTCCCTGTTCCTTGTAGGTATGCAATCTGGAACAATCCTCATCCACAGGAGTTCATGCTACTCTTTTTCTGGCTTGCCAGGCTTATATAGTGGGGCATTGGAGAATATTTAATGAGAAGCAAATACAGCATTTAGCTTGTCCTCATATTTGAAAGTGTAGTCAAACCCCATTTGCACAGGTTTTGCAAAGCAATCTCTCAAAAATACATGCCACTGTAACACGTAAGTTCTTCTCAAAAATACCTCTGGGGTTTTTTTTTTCCAATAGCATGTGACATAAATGCTGATAAACTAATCTGTGGCAACAAAGGCACACTATTTTAAAAGATACAAAAGCCTAAGAAAGCTCAGTGCCCTTCTGAGATGCCTTACAGCTGATTTCTTTTTGAACATTTAGCATAATGAGGCATTTTCTGTTTTGAAAGTGAAGCTCCATTCAAAAACATCTGTGAGTGCTCAACACTTACACACATCTGAAGATCTGACTTATCTCAAACTGAGCACTAAGAAAATGTGATTCACACAACCAGTGCTTACTGGTGAGAGACTTGGTTCAAGTGATATGTAAATCAGATTACAAGCAACCTGTTGAACAAAACCACAGTTTAATTCTTAAAACACCATTTAGTTATCCTAATCATAAGAATTTGCTCTTTCACTCTCTTTCTCCCAATTTTTGTAACAAATGAGGCAAGAGTCTCATTACTCCTTTAGTGCACAGCCCTAACCTTATCCCAATATGTATTTAAATAGACTATGATACTGCAGGACAAAAAGTACCGGGTCCTGTTGTTGAAGCTGTATCACAGCATAGAGAAATACTCAGTTAAGGCTGCAAAAGAAACTTTAATGTCAGAAATTCCTGTTATTTTGGAGCTGAACTTCTGTAACTTTAAGGTTCTCTTTCCTTCTTACAGGAGAACATATTAAATAAATAAAGAAAAGGAAATTACATTATATAGACTCCTCCTGACAGTTACATGAGATTCAGCTGGGATGAAACCTTTGGACCCACAGCATAAGCTTCTGCCTTTTGAGCTAATTAAATAATTGACAGCTGTGGAAGACTTATCAATTTACAAAGGTCATCTGCAATCAGGCAGCAGCACAATTAACATCAGCAGCAAGACCTGATTAGAGATAAAACAGGAAATGTCAGAGCGTGCTTAAACAGTGGAGATGTTTTTAAACCAGCTGAGCCAGGTGAATTCCATCCAAAGCAAATATAAAACTGTCCAAAGCAAGCTTTAATGATTTTCCTTGAAAATCATGTGTGTGATTACAAATATATCTTCTACTTTGAAAAGGGATGAGAGAGGGCAAAGATGTCAGGGAGTTATAGACTCTGTGTTCCATATAGTGGAAAGCAGTATAGCAAATAATTAAACCTTTAATAAGAGCTCAGGAGATAATAAGTAAAAGGAAAACCAGGGTGGGGGTTTAAGGACAAATGTTGTTAAATCATCTTCCCACCTTCTTTATTTTCTTTTTATTCTTTAGTAAGGCTTTGATGCTGTTTTAAATGACATTCTTCTGTGCAGGCTGGGAAGTGTTGTGTATTTTGGTGTATAACAAAATAGCTGCAAAAGCAGGTAGAGTGATATATCTAGAGCTGTGTCTAGTGATTATTCCCAGGACTGGCCACCTTGGGCCTTCCATGACCTGACTGAAGACAAAATGGTGCTTATGAAATCTGGAAATGTCACCAAAATGAGGGGGATGGCAAGCACCATGGCTGAGAAGATTAGAGCTAAAAAAAAATTATCATTGCAATTTCATAAATGGATGGAAGGAGGAAAGAAACCAGGATTCAACTTGTTAGACAAATGTGCCATTCAGTTAATTGGGAATAGCAAACAGCAGGTGGAAGAACAACTGGATGGGCAGCAATTCTTCAGGACAGTACATGCAGGCTATAGAAGAGTGTGATTCTCAAATGTGACTCCATGATTGTGTGGAAAAGGTGAAAAACACATGGAGGAAAGGGGCTGTAAACATAGTTGGCCTGTGATTTCATGCTTTCCCTTTCTGTGGCACTTGATAAGGCCTCTGCTGGTGTATGATAGCCAGTGAAAGGGGAGTTTTTTCTGCCTGAGAAATGTGTAATCACTGCATAATCTGGAGAAGGGAAAGGGACGGGAAAGAGGAAGCTGTAAATTCAGCAGCTGGGGTGGGGGACAGTGAGGAGGAAAATCAACAGTGACACTCTTGTAGAAGAGGAACTGCAAACATGGATCCTCTGTCTCTCATCTCCATGCAGAAAGATTTGAGGAGCTATTTCTCCTCTGCAGTGGTATGGGATAAGAGTTCTGAGTGTTCTGCTTTGAAGTAGTTTATCAGATGTGATCTGCCCATTTGCCACTATTCAGGAGCCCCTGAGCTGGAACGTGCCTGGCAGGACACACCCCAAGTCAATATACTCTCCTTACTCGTTACCTCTCCTTCCTGTGTTTTTTCTTTTGTGTTTTCAGGCAAGGTTGGATGGTGTGGTATAATCATTCCTATTTTACTTTCTAATTTTCCTACTGCAGTAATTTCTTTGTTTCCTTTCTTAGGAAACAAAGTTCATTTCTTTGCATTGCATGAACTAAACTGAATATGGACAGAGCAGATAGACCAACAGATGAAAACCGTTAAATCCCCCAAAGGATTTTTTAAAAGTTATTTTTCAGTTTATTAAAGGCACAGTTTTGTAATGTGCCAAGTATTTATGAATCACAGACAGAGAACAAGCCCTGTGGACTTAGAGCTGCACCTCAAAGCTAAAGACCATTTTTGCTTTAGAGAGCGGATCTTTAAGATCTTTTTCCTGCAGGTGTATTCCACAGAAGCAACTAAAAAAAAAGACTGTGAGTTAAGCTTGCATCCCTTGGGAGGGGCCATCAGAAATCACTAAACAGACATAATAAATACTAGTGTTAGTCTGCACCACAGTTTTGGCATGTGCTTCCAAGCAGGTGTTTGGAAAGACCTCTTGGGAGAAGACAACTGTGCACCTCACAAAGCCCAGAGTGGGAGGATGCTAACAGATGTGCTTCCAAGCTCTGCTTTGTTTTGGGTGCCAATTTCCCATCTACTTTGTCTTCCAGCTTGCTGCCAAGCTTGTAATGGTGGAAATACAAAGCTGATTGGTGTCACAGTGTGTTTGCCCTGCTTTGTTCATCTTTAGAAAATTCAGTTCATAATTCCTCAGTTCGCAGTTAGCTCCCACTTTTATGTATCAACCCAGGTAAAGAATAGGTAATGATTGCAAAGTTAATTCTATTTTTCTGTAGGAAGTTCTGCTTCATGTATCCATTTCAATAAAACTATTGGGCTAGATCTCAGATGGCTACGGTATCCATCTTTCCACCAGGCATTTATCCAAAGTTTTACCCTGTGGGTGAAGAGGGAGAAAGGCCAAGTCATCTTGCTACTTTTATATTGAAGCCATTTACATTTTCTCAGAGATGCCATAAGCAGCTGGGTCTCAGCTGTAACTCTCTGGGTAATACATTCCTTCCTGTAAAAAAACAGGGAAGCCATTTTCCTTGCTGCCTTGTAAAAGCATTGAATGAAGTTAAGCACAAGGCAGACCATTCATTTCTACTTCCCAAGAGTGTGCTTATTTAATCCAGGCTTGGCTTTTGGGGGGAATTAACCAAAAAAGGAATGAGCAGAGCAATGAGTGAGAACCTCGCTGACACTGAGGTGGGACTCACTTTGGTGTGAATGAGATTACAGTTGATCACCCTGGATCCTGAGTCCTCTGAGATGTCACATATTTATTATTTATACCCAGAGACCGACATTCTGTAAAATAGAAATGGACAATTAATCACAGGCAGTTTTTTCCAAGCTTTTACAAGCGAAGATCATCAAATCTTCATCCAGGCTAACAAGGCCCCAGTGCCCCCAGATGGAGTTGATTAGTTAGATCTGATGATTGCCTATAAAGGAGCTCTGTTCAGACTTGCAAAGGAAAAAGGAAATGTGGATTAAGGAACGTGTTCCAGGAATGATAAGCCAGTTGTCCTTTGAAAGGTGGAAACACCTCTGAGGAAATCTGGCAGCATGAAGGTGCAAAGTGGAAATGTTTGGGTTTATTGTTTGTGTATTTTGCCAGAGAGCTAAAAGCCCCCATCTATGTCAGACTGAGAGCTGAAGGATAGGAATATCACAGATGGAGTTTCATGGTTATAGGTGTCTTTAGTTTTACTCAGACTTTGTAAGGAAATAGGGTGGGTAGTGCCTGGGCTGGGCATACAAACCTCCTGTAATCAGAGGTTCCCAGTCCTGGCCCAAATTTGGTTTTCCTGAGTAGTGTTTGCAATTACAGCTCTAGCTGCAAGAGCTTGGACCAAAGCCTGGGATTCAGCTTTCATGTAAAATCTAGGATTTAGAGAGAAGGGGTTTATGTCAATAAAACTGCTCTGTTCCAGCAGTCAGGGCTGGGGTTTTACTTTCCAACCCCAGCATAAAAATAAAATGTTCATTGATCATGATGCCTTGCAAAATGCTTTTCTGCTGGTGAGTGAAAAGCTATTGCTGATGAAATTGATGAGTTCTTGTCTCTCTGTTCTTCTCTCATGTGTGTGCACATCTCCTGTCTTGTGCCTAGAACTCAAGCTATGTTGGAAATCAGCTGGAGTGGAGTTTGCCTGGTCATGAGCCCAAGGGGGGGCTTTTGGACTAAGATAACATCAGGAATAATAATAATAGTAGTAAGCAGCCTGATTTCCTTGGCTGATTAATCTGAAATCTCCTTAGAGACATTCAGGAAGACAATGCAAGATTTTCTCTGGCAGTAGCTGACTGGGGTTTTTTGTCTACCGGTTTCCCCTAAAATGTTTGTCACATTGCCAAGCTGCTCTGTTCCTTTGATATGCAAAGTGCTGTGAAGAGAGAATCCCTCAATTATCAGTATTCCCAAAGCATGGCAATGTAGTAAGGAGGGAAAGGGGATTTTTGTCTTCAGACATCACTCAGTATAAAAAGGAAACACTTGTGTTTTTAGGGTCGTCTTCTGGTACGAGATTTTTCAAGTGTTTGTGTGAGATTTACTCTTTTGTAGCTATACTAGTATCGTCCCTTCGAGCTCTGTTTAGAGAATAATTATACATAATATGTGGGTTTTGAGATATACCTAGAAGTGAAAGAACACTGGTAATGATATTTTCAAAGGATACAGGGAAGGAAGTGCAGGACAAGAAGTACTCAGTACATGTGATAAAATACCATTCTCAAAAATCTCTGGTTATTTAATATCCAATGGGCACTAAGATATACCTGATATAGCATCTATTTAACCTGGATTTTTTAAAATCAGCGGGTTCCAGTTTTATCAAACAGCCTAGATGTAGTGTGGTTCAGAAATTCTCTCTGTTGTTAATGGTGGGAGAAAGCTAGTGTTGTGCCAGTGTTTAATAAAACAATCCTGATCCACTGGCGATTCATGGGCAGAATGCAACTTACCAGATGCTTCAGACAGCCCAAATCCCTGTCCTAGTGGTGAAGGGGAATGGCTGCTCCCCAGCAAGCTGTATCCTGTGGGATTCTGGGGTGCCAGGAAAAGGAGGCTGGAGAGCCCTAGGGACAGGCCCTCTGGGGTGGTGCAGTGGGTTTGGGTGGGATAATTTTCTTCACAGCAGTTGGTATGGGGCTGTGTTTTGGGTTTGTGCTGAACACATGGTTGATAATATAGAGGTATTTTTGTTATTGCTGAGCAGGGCTTACAGAGCCAAGGCCTTTTCTGCTTTTGGTATGGCCATGTTGGCAAGAGAGTTGGGGGTGACACAGCCAGGACAGGTGACCCCAGCTGACCAAAGGGATATTCCAGACCATATAACATCCCAGTATATAAAGTGGAGAGAAGGAGGAAGGGGGGGTATTTGGAGTGGTGGAGTTTGTCTTCCCAAGTCACCATTACACGGGATGCGGCCCTGCTCGCCAGGAGATGCAGAACACCTGCCTGCCCTGGGGAAGCAGCGAATGAATGCCTTGGTTTGCTTTGCTTGTGTGCATGGCTCTTGCTTTTCTTATTAAACTGTCTTTATCTCAACCCACGAGTTTTCCAGTTTTTCCCCTTCTGATTGTCTCTGCAATCCCGCTGGTGGGGGATAAGTTGAGCAGCTGTGTGGGGCTGGGCTGATGGCCGGGGTTACATCACGACGGGTGAGGGATGGGGGAACCAGGAGGTGCTCTAGGACAGGGCAGAAGAGCCTCTGACACTTGCCCTGCCACCGCCTCTCCTCAGGGACCCCAGTCCACTCACCCCAGGCTTGTCCTTGGCTACTCTCTGCTCGCACTATGGCCAAAATGACAGCCACGCCTGCGAGATGCGGCACTTTGACGTGGGGGGAGACCTGAGGAGAAAGATGCGGGGGCCACCCGACATCTCCCTTGCCTCTCCATAGCCCGGCCGTAGCCAGCGCAGCTTCCCCCCGCAGCCCGTCCCGAAGCGGCCCCGGCCCAAGCGCGGGGCCCGGCCCGGGGCAGAGCCGGCAGCGGCCCCGCCCGCGCCCCGCCCGCCGCTAGGCGGCGCTGCCCCCGCCGCGGAACGCGAGGCGCCGCCGCCGTGTTCCCGGAGGGACGCGGGGCGGGAGGGGCGCGGTGCCGGACGGAGCGCTGAGCGCGGCGCACCGCGTCCCGGCACGAGCGCGATGGCGCCCAGCGGCAAGGTGAGGGCGGGGGGTGCGGGGGTCCCGCCGCCTCCGGGCACCCACATGCATCCATCCCTGACACCGGGTAACTCCTCCCCGTGCTGGCCGGCGGGCCGCTGGCGCTACAAAGCTGCCTAGCTCAAAGGGAATCAGTGTTCCTGCTTTGGAGCACAGTGCAGCTCCCGCAGCAGTAATTGCCATTGCTCTTGCTAAAATAATGGTAGAACTGTTTTTGCTCTGTTGAAAATGCAGTTTGTATGTGTGGTGCGTTTAAGGAATCTTGTTGGTGAAAGCTGTGTTAGGTCTCTTGTGGTACAGGGCAGTTTGGTATCTGTTAGACACAGCTTTATCTGTGCTGCTGTAGCCATCTCTCCCTTTGCTTTATTACAGCTACTTCAGCACCGAGAGGTCAGCGATAAAGGCAGGCTTGTTCCATATCGCCCTTATCAGTACTTGAGCAGAGCAGGTTGGTTTAGCTCAGTGTGACAGTGCTGTCCTGCGGTCACACGTGCGGAGCATCGGGAAAGTGTCCCTTGGGACCCTGCACCTGCCAGCAGCAGCACTGGGTGAGATGCCCAGAGGTTAGGAACAGATGGAGAGATACAGAGAGGAAGGTTACCAAAAGAGGGACCTGCCCTCTTCCTGAAGGGGGATTCCACGTACCTGAACGGGCACCGAGCTTGGGTTTGCTGCCTTCCAGAGGAGCGTGTTGGCACCTGACACTCGATCGTGTGTTTTGTAAGGAAAACAGCAGCTCTTTGCTCCTGCACTTCTTTGGCTTCTCTAGTGTCATTCTCTAGTGTCACCTGTGAAGAGAGCTTTACTTCTTTTGGACAACAGGATGGATTTGGCTGCCAGCCATTGTGTGGTTTGAGGCAGGACAGCACCAAGCTGAGGAGGGTCTGCAGTTGCTGATGCTGGTAGAGTAATTCCTCAGGCTGGAGGTGGGCGCTGACAAGGCTCTTGAGAGAGCAGTGTAACTGCCTCTGTTCTTCTCTAAGCTTCTGCAGGCCTAGCTCACTGAGGCATTCATTCCCAGCTCCCAGGCAAGCTACTGGTGAGGGCAGAGTGAGGAATAGAGTGCTGAGACTCTGAGTATAACCTGCCAGACAACTTGTGGAGCTCTGCTGCTAAGCCTTCTTTCTTTTCTTCTCTCTTCCTCTCCTTGGAGGATGCAGGGGATTAAACCAGTGCTTGTTAAAATGACAGGGGAGGTGCACAATGTATTCTGGGAAAAGAAGGATAAAAAAATAGCTTGAGAGCTGCTAATGCAGAGCGTTAGACTGCTAACTTGGGCAAGTTTTCCTTAGCTTGGTTTTAAGACTTGTGTATTTGGGTGACAAAAAGGGCCAGGTTCTTTCAGCAGGTCTTTGGAAAGGTACTTGGAGTTACTTGAAAGGCCTTATGCAGAGCTTAGACCAACACCTTTTCTCTCTGTTCATCCATTTTGCTTTGCAAAAGCAGACTCTGCATCTTGTGTCACTTGACAGATTTATGATTTATTGCCCACATCCGTTTGGCAGCTTCATTTCTTCTGGAATTGGATATATTTTTTATTTTAGAACAAGTCAGCTGGCTCCAACCTTCCTGTGTTCGGGCAAACAATAATTTTTTCAGCCAGTGTAATTTAATCTACTGGCAGCCCATCAAGCAAGGTTTTTGTTGTATATTTAGGGAACTTCGGTTTAATCCATGAGAATAAATTTGAGCTGGCCTTGGACATGCAGGGTATCATTTTGCTGAATTGCTCTTGCAACTACATTCATCTGTATGATTAATCAGGATAAGGGGAGTCTGTGAAAAACTTTAGAGGAACTTAGAATCAAATGAGAAATTGCAAGAAACAATTTTATTTAATTCTAGCTTATAAATGGATTTATGGGCAGACTTGGGCAGTGTTTCATATAGATCAGTTAAAGAGGTGATCAGAAATGCAAAAACATGGACTAACTTGAGGGATTTAAGCCCCTAAATTGAAACTGGAATTCATCCTTGCAACTGTCAACTAAAATATCTGTTTAATTTCCTAGTGCAGAAAAGCCCTTAGATCCCTAATACATTCAGGGGGTTGTGTAGAAATTGCATGCCCTTTGCAGATTATTGTGTAACAGAGGATTTTTTTTTGTATTTTCCGCTGAAATGTCTGCAACATGGTACAGGATTAAATGATTTTCTTTTCAGTGTAATTCTACCAGTTCTGTCTCCCACCATTATCTCTTATTAACAGTACTGTAAAAGAAACCAGTTGTAATGTAGTTTGATTTTTTGGTTTTGTGTGTACCCTTTTAACCTTTTAAGTAATTATACTTATATTTTATTTTTTTATTCTTACTTATTCTTTCCAGGTGGCAATAGTGCTGTGCCTGGATGTGGGCTTTACAATGAGCAGCTCTTCTCCTGGTGAAGAGTCTTCACTTGACCAAGCCAAGAAGATTATGACAAAGTTTGTGCAGCGACAGGTGTGTGTGACTTCACAGGTGTTAAAAAGGGAGAGGAAACAATAACATCTGTGAAATATTTTCCTCATTTACTAATAATTGAAATAACTGAGGAATGAGTGAGAATTGGTCTCTGTTTATGTGGGAGTGACAGTGTTCCTTGTTTCAGCTGTATTTTTTGTGCATGAGATGTGATAGTTGGGTTGGTCACCCTTTTTCTTCAGGGCAGTAGAAACTTTTAGGGAAAAGTTTCTTTCTCTAAAATATTTCAACACTTAATAATTGCCACACAGAAGACTCATTTCGAGGACTGAATCAGCCAATTTTATTTGTTTTGTCTCAGATAGCCTCTTGTCAATTTGTGAGTTTAATTATATCTAACTTTGTGAACATGCTGTAAGATTACATTTTGAGAGGATAGCACTGAATAAGTAAAAAACCAGTAAATCCATTGTAATTAATGTTTCAAAATGAGTTCAGCTTGCTGTAATCTGCCTAACATAGTTATGTATGAATCTACCTGTGTTTTTATACCTGTTTTGTGTTCTCTGTATCTGCAGGTTTTTGCTGAGAGTAAAGATGAAGTTGCTGTAGTTTTGTTTGGCACTAATGGCACTAGAAATGACCTTGCCAGTGAGGATCAATACCAAAACATTACTGTACATAGGTCACTAAAGCTGCCAGATTTTGATCTGCTGGAAGACATTCAAGATGTGATTAAAGCAGGCTCTGAACAG
Source organism: Corvus hawaiiensis (assembly GCF_020740725.1). Taxonomy (NCBI): domain Eukaryota; kingdom Metazoa; phylum Chordata; class Aves; order Passeriformes; family Corvidae; genus Corvus; species Corvus hawaiiensis. The sequence goes on along the minus strand of NC_063219.1, from coordinate 26,239,360 downwards.
GCAGACTGTATCCTTTTGCTGCAGAGCACTTCTTGAACTGATTCAGCTATATAGGAGACAGGAAGTCAGTGTTGTGAAATTGGGCTCAGCCTCCCAAGTTTTAACTGCTATTAGAGTTGAGCTAATTTGTGGTTGTAAGTTTGTCTGAAAGCTAATTTAGCTGCTTTTTGACATTCTTTTAGGCTAACAGAAATAGCCTTGGCCTTAAGGAATCATTGCTTTTATGAAGTGTTCTGTTAATGAAAGAGAACAAAGATAATAATATAATTTTAGGCCTCAAATAAGGCATGTATTTTTAAAAATAGCATTACAGAACTTGGTTTATGCTTTTTAACAATATGAAAATATTGTTTATTAAATAAGTCAGCAGAAGTACCAGAAACCAGACTGTCGTGGTTTAAGCCCAGCTGGCAACAGCCTCACACAGCTACTTGCTCACTCCTCCACCAGCTGGATGGGGAGAGACCTGAAAGGGCAAAAGGGAGAAAACTCGTGGGTTGAGATAAAGACAGATTAATAGGGAAGTTAAAAGCTGTGCACACAAGCAATGCAAAACAAGGAATTATTCACTGCTTCCCATGGATAGACAGGTGTTCAGCCATCTCCAGGAAAGCAGGGCTCCATCAGACTTAACAGTTACCTGGGAAGACAAACACCAGGACTCTGAATATCCCCCCTTCCTCCTTCTTTCTCCCAGCTTTACATGTTGAGTGTGATGCCAGGTGGTGTGGAATATCCCATTAGTCAGTTGAGGTCAGCTGTCCCTGCTGTGTCTCCTCCCAGCTTCTTGTGCCCCGCCGGCCTCCTCACTGGCAGGGTGGTACAAGAACCAGAAAAGGCCTTGGCTCTGTGCAAGCACTGTTCACCAACAACTACAACATCCCTATATCATCGTCACTGTTTCCAGCACAAATTCAAGACACAGCCCCATGCCAGCTACTTTGAAGAAAACTAGCTCCACCCCAGAGAGAGCAGAATAGAGGTTTATCAGATTTATTTATTTATAAAGTATTTCTAACATTGCCAAATATCTCTTCCTGGTTTGAATGCCGTTCATGTTTGAATGTATTCTGCTCTTAGTTACATATAAGGGGAAGAGTTTTAAAGGGTGATCCATATAGTGTTCCTTCATGTGTTTCATTTACATACAGTTCAATTTCCTGTGTTGTCTCTCTCTGGCCATAAAATGATTGCTGTGAGCTCTATCCAGGCAGTCAGAGCTGTTTCAGAGAAGTGTGCAGCCAGCCAGCTGGCTCACACATTCCCAGTGGAAACTGTGATGAGGAAGAAGTGATGAGATTGTCAGATGCAGGTGGTTAGAAGAAAAACTTGCATCAGAAAATGGTATCATATATTGAAATTTTATTGGTGGATTCAGAGTAACATTCTAAAGGTTAGATTGTCCCTTCATTGGACTTGAGTCTCTCATTGACAGTTAAGAGGCTGGGATCAGAAGCAGTCTTTTTAGTGTTCCATTGGGTAAGTGAGGCAGAGACATGATCACAATACAAACAAGTTATAGAGGAACCGCTTGCACATGAGTTATTTGCAAAGTATTTATCTCAAAAGAGTATTTCTTAACTAAAATGCGTGTTTGTCAGTCTTTGAGAGGGAGTGAAAACATAAAATTGTTTCCTAAGAAAAACACTTTTTGTTACTTGATTCATGTTCTGAGGTTTTTCTTAATTTTGCTTAGTTTTGGATGCTATTATTGTGTGTATGGACTTGCTTCAGAAGGAAACAATGTGAGTATGTAACCCGAAGCCTTTTACAGAATTTTGACTTTGCACTGATCTGATTTCTTGTCAGTCTTCTATTTCTAGTATGTATAAACATGGGAAGTGCTTTCTTAAAAAAAAAACCAAAAATAAAAAAATTAAATAAACGTTAAAGATAAACAGCACACTACAGAATTTTGTCTCTGAAGAATCCTGAGACATCTGACTTCTCCAGACAATCAGAGAGCTTTCTGAGGGAACTGGCAGCTTTGTAGTAGAGCCATGAGAGTATTAATGCCATTATAGAAGGCACAACGGCTTCACTTTCTATCACATTGCTTGTGATCTGTTTTCAAAAAGTGTTAATCTGGATGTTAAAATGCTTAGAAAAGGGCTACTAAGTTTAAATGTGATGGTACATTTTAGGAAAAAAAAAAAAGCAAAACTAGAAAGGTGAACTTGTTCAGCCTAAAGATTTAAAGACTGTTGGAGATGAAGTGGCTGTTTGTAAAATTTGCAGGCTGTAGGAAACAAAGGTGCAGTAGGAAAAAACACTGTTTAAGCTGAGAAAAAATGTTGACATCAGGTGTTACAAAGTTGCCAGTGAATGTATTTAGGCTGGCAAGGTGTTTCTAACACTCTCTGAACTAATGGTGCAGGGAAAGGAAAGTAACTGCACTTCCTCTCAAACCACAGCTTGAACATGTTTCTAAAAAGGTTATATGATCTAACTGTGAGTGCAGAAGACTAGACTTGGTGATGCAACTTGTATTTTTATGAATAAGGTCTAATCAGTGTGGAAAGCTGTATCCATTTAATGGTTAAAACTGAGTTGTGAGTGAAAATTACTGTGTTTATGGCATTATAGTCTTGAATAGCTATGGAGCAACTGGTTTTGTTGTTGCCTGTATACACCAGCCGCTGTGATATGGAGTTTGCCTTCATTTGAGAAAATACTGCTGAGTAAAAATTTAAGAAAATCACTTTTAATGCTTGATTATCCAGATCAAAACTGTACCAATTCAACTGAATTTTGTTCTGTCATTGGCCAGCCTTCCTGATCTGTATTGTTACTACTTCTTAGTGTATTGAGTTGTCTTGACAGTCCATCTTCTCCAATGAATCTACTGAATTAGGTTACTAAAATGGAACCCCCACCAGCAGCAGTAATTTAAAATACATTTCCACAAGAACAGACTTACAGCTGCAAAGGAAATAACCAGTGTAATCCACAAACAGCCTTACATGTTTTATTAGCATTTTATCCACATTGGTGAAAATTGGCAGAATTCCATTCATTTAGATGTAGTTAGTGATTTATACAGTCACAGGGCTAGAGTCCTCAATTTTAGGGTAGGAGGGAGAATCATATAAACATGTAGGATAAATAAAATAACCTATGATAGAGCAACTTCTACCAAGTAGGTTTTTTTGCTTCTTTCATTTTGCGAGTATATTTCTTTGGTAAAAGTAATTACAACTATGTTACTTTTGTTGTTATTTTGTAAGGAAATAATTAAAAAATGGCCTTATAATATTTTCAATAAATGTAAATGTTTTTTCTATTTTAAGAGGAAAGAAATATGAGAAGAGACACATTGAACTGTTTACAGACCTTAGTAGTCCTGTCAGTGAGGATCAGCTGGGAATTATCATTGCTAACTTGAAGAAAACAGGAATTTCACTTCAGTTTTTGTAAGTATGTAAATGGCTGTTTTATACTATGCCATTTTTTAAAGTGAAATTATTCTTTCTTAATAATTATCTTGAAATAGCTGGTGATCTGCTGGTGTATGGTTTCTTTAGAGGTGTACCAGTAAGTAGTATGATTATTGTAAGTACTTCTATCAGTTATACATACCATGAATTCCAGTTATGAACCAGGTCCCCTTGGTTAAGTGATGTGCAAATAAATGTTAAGATGATGACTTCTTCTCCACTTAAGCTTATAGCTTAGAGCCAAAGTCTAAAATGGGAGACAAAAGAACAATATAAGCAGAGAATTGGGAAACAGCCAAAAATAGTCTCAGAAACAGTGGTTTTGTCACAGCAACAGCCTAGATCCTTTTAGGTAAGGAAGTTACTGGGAAGAAATAATGAGGTAGTATTGCAGATATGAATAGCTTGATTCTGGTGTCAGTAGAAGAGCAGGTCTGAAGAGAAGGGTTATATTCACAATGACAGGCTTGGAAAATGGAAACAGTGTCTTAAGTGTTAGAACAGGAATCCCTTGACTGTCACGCTGTAGATATAGGTACTGATCTGAAGAACCAATGCTGGTGTTAAGGTCTGTATTAGCTGTTGCATGTGATGGCAACTGGAAGCTGTGAGCCTTCTAGAAGAGTTTATTTAAAAGTAAAACTTTGTGTGTTGCTGTTTATAATAAATACTTACACAGGAGAAAGTTAAAGCCCTAGTTTTACTGCTGACCATGTACTTTTACCTAGATCCAGCATTCTGTAATGAACAATGTTGTGAACTTAATAATAAATTCATCTAAACTATTTGCCAACCCATCTGGAAGATAAAAGAGGGGTTAGGTAGGAAAATGTGACTGAAAATCATGGACTGATCCTCCACAAAAAAATCTTTGCTTTGCTTTTGCTTAGGGGAGGCTGAATGCAAGAATGTCAGTTTCTGTCTACACAGCAAAAGCAGTTATGCTTCCAATGTGACATGCCCCTCCTGGCTTATTTGAGCTGTTGTTGGCATTGGAGGTGTGACACCATGAATCTGAGTACCTCTGCCAGTCAGAGTACATCTTTGGAGCTCTGGTATTTAGCTGCTGGTCCCTTGTCTATGAAGCACAAAGGAAACGTTGCTGTTGCAGCATTGGCTGCAGATTTGCACCCTGTCTCCCAGCCACACGAGCAAAGGATTATTTGATTTTTACATGTACAAATGTAAAACGCTCATTTAAAAATAATTTCTTGCTATAACTTGTCCTTTTGTTGTAACCCATGCTTCCATCTCTTATGCCCTGTTTATAGATTAGGTTGTAACTTGCAGCAGATGGTTGGTTTTCCTCCCTGTTTTCAGGTGCCAAGCACATGCTGTAGTGTTGGGTATTACGTACTTCTAATCACAGCAGTCTCTGAGCGTTGTAGAGTGAACGTAGCCTAACTTTTACCTATCAGAGGTTTGAAACTTTTTGATGTTGCCATATCAACTTAAAAATACAGTTTCTGTATTTTATCAGTGGAATCTGCTTCCTAAAAAGGTACCAAACACTTTGCTGAAGCTTGATCTTTAATTTTGCTATATGTGACACTGTTGTGCATAGTGTTAACTCTGCTTATTATGTGTTGCTTCATGGATAAGTTTAGTGAGGACTAATGAGGTGAAAGTATGGCAGAGATCTGTAGGCTGCTTCTGAAAAACATAATACAATGCTAAACTTATTTCACTTTGTGGAAATGTGCTAAGAGGTATCATGTGGTTCTTTCAAAATTGGAAAAGATGAAAGACCTGAAAAATCTGCAAGTGTTTCCAGGGGCACAGGGTAGAGGATCTTACACATCTTTCTCTACTGTGTTTGTTATACTTAGTTAACTCTCTCTCCTATATTTTGAAGAGCAGCAAAATCATTTTATCTATAACCCCCGGCTAAACTTTAAAATCTGATTCATGAAGTGCAGGAAAAATGTGTCATCTTCAGTCAGAAATTCACCTAGTGTTCTAAGCTATTAAAATCTCAAAGAGTAACATTTGTTCCGGAAATACCTAATAGCTCCACAGCAGAGAATGTCCTGCTTGCTGGCATTTGGAGCCAATACAGAGTCACAGGCATGGATGGCCTTTAACAAGTCATCTAGAGCAATCCTCTACCTCAGACTGGGTCAGGTGTATGCCTGCCATTGCTGAGCAGTGTTTGTCTAATCTTCTGATAAAGATTTGCAGTGATGGAGATTCTTCTTTCTCCTCAGGCAGTTGGTTTTAGAGATTATAGTTGGAAATACCTTTATCAGGTTTTTGACTATCTGACCTGACTCCGTGATGTGATTGGAGTGCAGGCAGAATACAAAGAACTGATTTTTTCCTTCCTCCCTGCAACAGCTTTGTATATTTATGGCTGTCTTGCCCTCTAATTTCCTTCTCTACAGGCTTTATTTTTATTCAGTCTCTTTTAATGGATCTTACTTTCTAATCAGCATTGACTTTACTGTCTACTCTATTCCTGTACGTGGATGTCTTTATTGATGCACGTTACTCAGAACTGGTGCATCACTCTGGTCAAGACATTACCAATGCCAAGTAGACTTGAAATACTACTGAATTTGTTTTGCAAGTCCTGTGGCTCTTTATACATCTGACTGCAGCTAGATAGAAATCGTTGATCCTGAGAACATTTTTGTTTTGATTGGTTATTTTAATAAGGAAGAAAGTCAAACTTACTGCTTCTTCTTGTGTTCTTAGTCTGCCATTTTCAGTGGGTGTTGATGATGGAAGTGGAGATACAAGTGCCAGCGTACATGCCCATATGCACAGAAACTCTTTTCCAAGAAAGGATTTAACTGAACAACAGAAGCAAGGTATTGATGTGGTGAGGAAACTGATGTATACTTTGGATGAAGAAGGAGGGCTGGAAGAAATTTATACTTTCAGGTAAATTTGGCTAATCCTTTTTATTGTACTATAGATTTACTTTCTGATTTCTTCTCCAAAAGATGAAGTTAAATAATCAGTCGTATCATAGTGTCATTGAAGTCAGTGAATTTTATGACTTAATGTACACTCAGTCCATTTCATACAGCTTCTTCAGTGGCTTTAGAATAAGTAGAAGAGCTTACAGATTTCAGGGGAAAATGAATTTTCTGTATCTCCATTTAAAGAAAAAAATCAATTTTCTTCCATTTTTAGTGTTGGAGGATTTTGGAGGGAACATTTTTATAAATCTAATTTCAAAAACATGTTTTAGAAGGAGATGGAATTTGTGACATAGTGCAGCTTGAACATCTACATTTAATGGTGGCCTTTGTTCCTTGGTCACGGACTTCTTCTAGCTCACTAGTTTGATAAACTCCCACAAATGCTTTGAGTAAATGTTGTTTGTTGAATCCTGCTCTTTAATCACAGTTTGCTGTGCCACTGTGACAAACTATATATTTTTTCAGCAGCATTCTTAATACAAGAATTGAAAGATGATTTTTCACTTCTTGTGACTAATATATCCAAGACTTTTCCACATAGATGTTGTCTCAGTTGGGAAACAGACAAAATGCATCTATGTGCCTTATCATGGTCTGATGTTACTGTCTCAGTAGTTCTGTTCTACAGTTATGAAAAGTGATCTTTTAGACAGTGTGGTTTTCAGGAAGCTTAGCAGACCATGGCTGTAACATGGTTATTAAAGGTAATTTTTAGATGAGGGTCGTCCCTGTAGGTTTGTATGCTGTAATTCATCAATTTCTTTGTGGGATTTCTTTCCCTCCCCCTGCTCAGGTGGTCAGCTTTGCACCTCAGCAGCCAGTGAAGCTGCTCCTTGAGCATTAGTGAAGAGACGTGTCACTGTCTCTGTAATAGTCAACAGAGCAGTCTGAGTCTCTAGAAAAAAGCAGGCTTTGTCACTGCTTAGAAGACTGCACAGAAAAGCAGAATCTTTCCTGGCCCGTTTATCCTTTAGGATAATCCATATGCATGAACCTACCATGTGGCTTGGCCTCTTTATACTTTTTTTATCACAGACTCTTTCTACTCTACAAGCTGTCTTTGTGCCATACTTTCAGGGGAAATCCAAAATCTCTGGATAAATAGGCATTTGGCTAGTAGATTAAAGCTTTAGTTGCAAAAGTTGTTTAAAAATATGTGAGGTTTTAGATGCAATTAAGTTGCTTATCAAGCTTTAAGAAGTCAGTTTTGCCAGTCTGTCATGATAATTGGCCAACTCAGATATACTCTCCATTTTCCCAGATTCATTATTCCTGCTGGTAAAAATATTTCAACTCTTGTAAAAATAAATTAGCCATGCCAGGAAAGTGAGTGAGGAGATTTTGTTGTGTTGTTTTAAGTCATGATACTCGGTCTGTTAGACAGGAGGTACTTCTGCTGCCTCTGGGTTTTGGGGGAAGGGTTGCAGAGTGGAGGAGAAAGGTTGTGTTTATAAAATACAAGTGGAAATGTACATTTGCAAGGGTTTTATTGACTGTGTCATCTTTGGTAACAGGCAACATTTTTCTTCTATACATATAAGAAATTAAAGAATAGAGTTAATAAATTGAGCTTAAATTACATTTTTAGGCATTTGGCACTTATGTATTTGATCTTCGTACTCATCCTTGAATGTATGTGTTGCAGTATGATGTAGTAGAAGGTTCTTTTTAAAAATCCTGTATTGATGTCTTTATTGCTAGGAAAAAAGTCCTTCTTTCCTTTCCCTAAGGAAAAAAAAATTAAAAATCCAATGTTTATCTCATTTAAAAATCCCAGTGCATTTTTGTCTTTCACTGTGCTTTTAGAATTTTGAAAAATCAACCCTGTTCATACTAGGAAACCTGAAAAGCAGAATGCCAAGTAGAAGTTTCTGCTGATGTTTTTAGGAGCTGATCTTGATTTCTGCCAGACAAGTGCTTTCATCAAGAGAGTGGTAGATTCCAGGTTTTATCACAATGTGAAAAAGATGAGTTCAGTATTGTTTTATCTTTGTTTTATCATGCAATGAAAGAAAAAAAATTGAGAGCTTTCTCTGTGTTGGAATTTTACAGCCAAATAGCCAAAATAGTTTGCATTAGCTGAAAGCTGTTCTGGGGGGCAAGCCTATTTGAATTTACAATGATATATTATAAATTACTGTGAATTTTAAATTTTGGACTCCATTGCTAAAAGTTGTGCAATTAAGTTTACACTTTTTAGTATAAACTCATTGCAGTTCCTTTTTTTGTGTTTTTTTGAACTTGTATATCTGCTGTTAGGCTAGAAATAGTTGAAGTAACTTCCTTCACTCTGACAGAATGCTCTTAAATTAATGAGTTCATTAGTACTGTATAAAATAAAGTGTCAAAAGTTAATTTCTACGTAAACAAAATCCTGTTAATTGCAACTGGATTCTTTATTTCTTCAGCTGCACTGCAGAAAGCATTTTACCACTTAGAGAGCCTTTTCTAATTTGTGTTGTTCAGATCACTACATGCCCTAATTGGGTGAGCACAGATAAATGTAAAATGCTTAAGAAGCAATTGTGTAGTTTTATCACTAGACCTAACACAGTGCCTTTAAGCCTTAATGTCACACCATCATAAAGGCTCAAGATGGGGATAATCTACTGTACCACCTCTTTTTTTCGTTATCTTTTCCGACAATGGTTAATGATAAGATTATTGATACAGTTTATTTTCTAATGCTTTATGCAATCTAATCGGAAACAGTTTGGACTCCTGCATTTCCTTAAGGAGAGTGTTTTGTCAATAATACTTTATTACAGTTTGCCAGAGTTCATTTCTGTTTTCCTGATTCCTTCATTTAGAGAGAGCCTGGAACGTCTTTCAATGTTTAAGAAAATAGAAAGGAAGTCTATCCCTTGGCCCTGCCAGCTCACTATTGGTCCTAATTTGTCTATAAGGATTGTGGCCTACAAATCAGTAAGTACATAAAGTGATATGTTTTAGTGTCATTTGGCAGCAAGTTAGGTGCAGCTGCATGTTTTTTTTCCTTGAAGCTAAGAAAATAAAAGATAAAACAACATCCAAATAATTAGGATAGAGATTTTTATTTGCTTAGAAGCCAGTACATCTAAAATTGTGGTTTAGTACATCTAAAGCTGTGGTTCCCACAGCAACTTTAACTTAACCATACACTCGTTGAATAACTGAAATTCATACGGTACAGAAGTAGGAGTAACTGCTGTCTAGTCTGGCACTTAATGGTATTGAAGTTGATGACCCTGATTAAGAATGCTGTGATTGAAGATTTACATTCAGCATCAGTGATATGTGGGACTTTATATATATTTCTTAAGCCCTAGACACAAGAAGAATTTTGGACGTGTGTGTAAAATGGTGGATGTAAATGTTTTACCAGCCATTGTTTCAAATCACATCTGTTGTTATTTCAGACTTGGAATAAAAGGTCTGTTTTTTCAGCTTGTTTGTACTGTTTGGCAGAGCTTGGGGCCATTCTCTTTCTTAGGGTTTAGTTTAGCACTTTAATCAGTGCTAGGAAAAAGTAAGTGTATTTAAAGACATAAAATGTGCAAATTTCTAGTTAGAGAATAGTTAATAGGTAACTGTGTAGTGTGGCAGTATTGAGGGATCTGGTGAGATGGGGATTAATTATTTTGTTATTTTAACATGAAACTGAGTCTGATATTATGAAGGTGAAATGTATCTGAATTCTGAGAGATGGGTGTACTATCCTTGAAAGACATCAACTTTCGATATATAGTTATTAATAATTTTTATTAGGCTATTGTGCCAGACCTGTGCAAATAGACAGAAAGAGTCCCCTCCCAAAGACGTTTACACACAAAATAAAGTAAGTTTGGGAGAAGAAGCAACATGAACTGAGTGACTGGCCTGAGGTCATACAGCAGTCATACTGACATAATATATTCTGTCTTTACTGTTTTCTGCTCAGCTCTACATTTTTCTTCTCATGTACTAACTATACAATCAATTTCACTTAAGCAGAGAGAAAAGAAAGCAATTTTATTTCCCTGTAGTTGGGAAACATTCACTCATTGTAAATACTTACTCCTCCTTTCCCTTCCCAGTCCCATAATGCAGCTGGGATTTTTTTTGCCTTTTGGGGAAGTTGCAGTAATATAAGGTATTTTTATCCTGTAGTGTAGTAAGCCTGATGGAAAACTTGGCCAAACAAGCTAAATGAACATTGAATCTTAGTGTATCTTTAATATATTTCTTAATGCTTTGTCAAAAGTATTTATACAGTTGGAAGTAGTAAATTGCATAGCAAGCAGGTTACACAGTATCCTGTGACCGAAAGACTTCCACAAATGGCTTAACCTACAGGTTTAATGAATAACCAGGACAAGTATGCTGTCAATATGCTACAGTTCACATTTTAGGTCTCATACAGATGAAGCAGTACTGAAAGCACTGTGGTGGCAGCCAGAGATGCGTCATTTGACACTGTCTTTATTAGTTCTTTATTAGCAAAACAATGCAGCACTCAGGCTAAGGATTTTTTTTGTGTGTTCTGGTAAGTACTCTGGATCCCACTGAAATGTTAAACATTCCTTTTCTTTGAATTCTGATATCAAGGTCACAGAAGAGAGGGTGAAAAAACTTTGGACAACTGTGGATGCTAAAACCCTCAGAAAAGAGGATGTGCAAAAAGAAACTGTTTACTGCTTGAATGATGATGATGAGACAGAGGTTCAGAAAGATGATACTATTCAAGGTACGACATCGTTATGTGCACCCTGAAGACAAGGAGAAGATAATGGCTGGACTCTTAGGTCACCCAAGGGCCCTTTAGTTCTATACCTTGAAGCCTAGCTGTGGTCCTAGAATGTAAGCTCTGATGGAACACAGAGACTGTTACATGAGAGTCTTTGTCTTCACATATTTTTAAAAGTCTGACTTTTCCAGTAGTAAGAATAACAATAATAGGAATAATAATAATAGGACTAATAACAACAAAAACAAAACAACAACAACAATAATAATAACAACAGATGGAACTTGGAAGGCACTACAGCTTCCTGAACTGTGCTCTGTGGAGGGCCATATCTCACTTCTGTAGTGAGTAGTTCTGCTACCACTATTCTGTTTTTAGATCTTCAGTTGTACTGATAACATGACTGCTTTCATAGTGCTGCTTTTTTTGTAGATGAGCAACTGCTCTAGTTATTCTGCAGCTGGAAAGATGAAGCCATCAAAGGAAGATTTAGTGTTCAAGAGTACTAGCTTTGCTGTACTGCAACAGGATCAATCTGAAGTAGTGGTATGCAGAATACTTTTTCTGACCTGCAGCTTCTTTCTGAGCAGATTAGTTTCCTTAGAAGACTACAGGCCCCAGAAAGAGCAGGAAATAGTGTACTTACTTGTAAAAATGGTGTTAAGCAAATCTGTTTCATTTTTTGTGATGGTATAAATATATTTTGTTACTAGTTTTTTTCCTTTCCTTTGCTGTTTCAATCCCACAGAAGTAGGGCAAGTATATTAACTATAAAGAGCAGAACTATTCAGATAACAGTATTCAGAGAGTGCTGTCAATTGAATAACATAAATTGAAAATTAGAAGAAGCTGTATTTTTTTATTTAATCTATTTCAATTCTAGCATTCATAGATTTTTCATAGGAGTATCAGATAAAGTCCCAACAACAATGGGACCTTTTCTTTAAGCAGAAATGACGGTTAAAAGATGGTCTAGTTATGTTTTACAACTTCAGAACTATGTGTAAAAAAAATCCACTTCTTACAGAGAATGCATTTTGAAGGATTTGTGACTGTTGTCAGCTAATCTTCTGACTGGTTCAGTTAGTAAGTAGTTGTGGGATACTAGTAAAAAGAAGTGGTGAGCAGTTCAATGTGAACAAAAGAGATAAAAGATTTCCCTGACAGTGATGTGATATTTCTTAAGCTAAAAGAGCTACTGATGCATCCTGGACTTAGATGAATCTTTTGAGAAATGTCACGATTAGGCAATATTTTGTATTTGCAGCACCAATACTGAAATTTCTTTCATTCTGCCTGTATGTTTGCTTTTCAGTTTGCAGGAAAATATATCTGCTTATAGATTTTTCATCCAGGGATTTATTTCTGTTCCTTCTACTTTCTTCACACCTGAGGATATCATCCTTAGTCTGTGGCAATATAATAAAGTGATGATGTTACAGGGAGGATATTGGAGGCTGAGATAGGAAATAAGCAGCTGGAACAGATGATACCTCTGAGAAATTACAGCTTCCTATTTTGTGGAGATATACCTGTAATGTATGGCATGGGAAGTAAAACACAGAAATATATAGAAAGACCAGTTCTGCTTACAAGAGTGTTTTGGTTTTCCATTGTGTACCTTGCTTCCATTGTTTGCACATTTTATTCTCTGAGTCTCTTCTGGTGTCATCTCTTGTGCTATGATTTGTGGTATGTTTGAGGTTGCTTGTATTATGTTTGCAGAGAGTGTTGCAATCTGTTTGCTGAAATCTATTCTGATTTGCTTAAATCTATTCTGTGAGCATAACTTTGTTAGGCAAGATGTTCCCTTATTTTCTTTCCTTCTCTCTGAGGGTACTTGCGTTACATAAAATGATGTAGAAGGAGTGCAACTGCTGTTCTTGAAGTACAAAATGTGTCCATGGGTGTGTGGTTTTTTTTTGCTAGCAGGGAAAGTAATTTGATGAGCATGTGTGGATCGTAGCTGTGGGGCACGAGTGCATTGTTAAAATATTCAGAGAGCTAATTTCGGTGTTAAAATTGTAGGCCCATATGCTTACCAGATGCTCTTCTCTTGTTCTCCAGGTTTTCGGTATGGGAGTGATATAGTTCCTTTTTCCAAGGAAGATGAAGAGCAAATGAAATACAAAACAGAAGGAAAGTGTTTTTCTGTTTTGGGATTCACTAGATCCTCTCAGGTGTGATACTAAATGTCTTCCTATTCAACTTCCTGGGTTATTCAAGACACTTGATCTTGGTTTGAATTCACTAGAGTGTTGTATTGGGTTTCAATACTGGGAATGGGGCATCTCCACTCAGGTATGCAGGGGTGACTTATTTGCTGATTCTAGTACATGTAAGCAATGTGTGGTCTTGCAAAGGAGAGAAGCTCATAAATGTGGCCATTGGACCCTCAAGTGAAGCCAGAGCCACTGAACTCAGATCTCTGCAAAGTGAAGACAGAGGTATTGTGGTCTCATTTAATCTCACAAACTTTAATAGTAGTGCCCGATCTGCAGCAGAAGATGGTCTGTCTTTTGTTCAGCTCAGGCAGCAGCCTATCTGGGCTTTGTCCAGCCAAGAGTATGGCTGCTTCTTAACAGAAGCTTCTTCCTCAACATTAATGTTAAAGCAAGCCTGAAAACTGACTCCATTCATTCTCAATTCCATAAGGATTAGTTTGTGAACCATGACTTGCTGCTTCTTTCTGTTGTGACAAAACATAAATTTAGAAATTTATGTTTTTATGAAATTTTAATGAAATTTATGAAGGCTTAGAACTTAGACAAATCATTCAAAAACTCTCCATATTTCTGTGAGGTGCTTGGTGTTTGTAATGCATTTATTTCTACTTGTGGTATTGACTTTGCTATTTGTTGTCCTTGATAGTTGTAAGAAACTTACTTTACGCAAGTACCTTAGTAAAAGTTATCCAGCACAAGGTGATTTCCTTCAGAAAATCCAAGACTTAAGCATTAGCAAAGCCTTAGGCAAAGGCTTAACAAAACTGTTCTTGAAGCAGGACACACGAGGAGAGAGTACAGAGATGCAAGTGCCAAGTAATTGCTGTGTGTGTTAAGCTGCTCCCCATCTTTTTCTCCAGGATATTGCACAGGGTGGCTGAAACTTTACTCATCTTGGAGTTGTCCACATGCAGTCCTCTCTTCACCAGTCAAAACTGAAATGAAATCATAGGGCAGTTCTACACCTTCTGTTCTGACAGAAGGCTCCCAGCCCTCCTGCTCTTTGAAATCTCTCACTGCCTGAACAAAGTATATCCCTTGATAAAGGCTAAGGCATCGTCACCTTTACCGTGAAGGAAAGATGCTAATGAAATAGGAAGCGTCTGTGGGAGCTTGCTCCCAAATGGATGTAACTAAACATCTTTTTACTTTACAATACAGGTGTCACAGAGACCTTGTGCATGTTGCTAGGTACGTCATTAGATGCAATGCAGTGTTCCAAAACATAGTGACCGAGGAGCCGGGAAGTTATGTTGATTTACTGAAATGAGGAGCCAGCCTAACTGGAAACTGTAACCTGGTTGCTCCTCGAGGACTTTCAAAACTTAGTTGTTGAGTAATGTGGGAGCTTGTGCGCTGCAAGTGACTGATCAAGGAAACATGTCATGCTTGAGCTTATGTGCCCTAAATTGGCCAGGGCCAGAGAGGTGTTAGGGAGTGCTACCTCCTGTACCAGAAACTGGATCTAATAAGTGAAATGTGTCTGAAACCAGTGTTCCAATGAGACAATTTCTTGCATCTCTTCATGCATTATGAGCCTCCAGCTGAGTCTTACTATTGTAATTTAGCTCTGCAAGATGTATTTCACTGTGTGCAGAGTTTTCTCATGCTGGAGGTTGGCCTCCTGTTTTGACTTAGTCTGACTTTATTTGAAAATGGAAACTAAGAGGAAAACAGATGAGGAATATAGTGTTCTGTGAGCAAACTGTTATTTCACATGGATTTTTATTTTCCCATCATTGGTCAGATAGTGTGGTAATACCTTCAAATACATAGTTAATAATTGTAGGGTTGGACTTAATTTTAGGAATATTTTTCGAGTCACAAGTATGCATAAAAGAATTAACAAGTTGTTTTTAAGCATTTTCAGTGTACTAAATACTGATTGCTTTTGACTAATTTTTATTATGTACTTCTCTTGTCTTTGGATTTCATAACAAAAAGAAATTACATCTTAAAGTGTGCTCTGGTCCTGTAGCCTCCTGGCTACAGGAGTAGTTATGCTGCGTAGTAGCTGCACATCCCCTCAGTGGAATAAATTACTCAGGCATGCTTGCAGGATTAAAATTAAAGTGTATAGATAATGATATCAGGAAGTTTTTAACTGCAGCCGGAATTTTCAAGACCCATGCATTACCTTAAGTTTTTCCTCTTAAATTTTGTTATTTGGAATAATAAAACTGACACTATTAAAATGTATGTTTTATATTAAATTATTTCTTTAAAAAACTTTGGTGGAAAGATGATTCAATATTGATTAGAAAAACTGGAACAGCTCCAAATACATAATTAAATAAGGACTAGAACCACCTTATATTATTTTCCTGAGTTGTTCACATCCCTCAGGAAAGAAGATCAGAGGCCGCTTAAACTTTGATTTTTAATTTATAAGCCATGCCATGTAAATCAAGAAATAGTACCTGAAAATATTACAAAGGGACAATTTCTTTTGCAAACAAAAAAAGGTGTAGTGATACACACATCTAGTTATTTATACTACACTGAAAGTAAAATTTCCTGAGCATTTAGAGACAGAACAGGAAAGAAGGATTGCAGGCATAATAATCTGATCTGAAGAATCGTGCTGTAGTACAGTAAACAGATGTGCTCTGGTGCAGGTTGTCATTGACTTCAATGGCCTTATGGTAATTTGCTAAATAAAGAAGATAGAATAAAAAGATGAAATGAATGAAAGAAAAATTGAAGGTACAATGAAGTTAGTTCTGAGACTGTAATTCAAAGAGGTTTTTTTTTTTAACAAAGGTTATTTTAACCAGTGTCTGTAGCAGTGTGTGATCTTTGTGACAGGTCTTCTACGATTGCAGGGTTTGTCTGTGTGCGTGTGCGTGTGTGTGTGTCAGCTGCTGTAGCTCCAACTATTCCAGTGATGCCCCTTGCTGAAACTATTTTTTCTGTTTGTTTTTGATTCAGCCATGTTTATGAACAGAATAAACCCTGCTGACAGAAGTGCTTCTTTGCCAGCACAACTGTATATACTCCGGGTTGCTGTTGAAGTAGCTTTATTAATTAAAGATGAGACCTTTTTCAGCTCCTTTTTGATGTATCGTCGCTAGAAAAATTTAATTGCATAGATGTGGTGTCAGGTTTAGGTCTTGTATTAACTACTGTAGTTTTCCACGCTGACTTTTGAATTACTGAAGTATTATTCAGACTGGTAACAGCTGCAAGTAGCACTGTCTTTCATTCCTGCCCATCAGTAGGAAGCGATGGGAATATCCTACCCAATATGACTGAATACCCATATTAAGTGATAAATGGAGAGGCACATGTAGGGCTTCAACCTCTACGCACTGTAATTAAATTTGGTGGCTTCTGACTTGACTAATGTTAGTTGTTTTGTAATTTAATTGGTCCAGTTGCATTAGTGACCTTTTCTTTAGGTCAGGCTAACTCTTGGCCATTTGAATCTGTAGATCCAGAGGCATTACTACATGGGCAACCAGGCTCTGAAGGTCTTTGCTGCAAAAGATGATAAGGTAAGGTGAACTGAAGTTTAATGCTGAAGGTATTTTGCTGTGGAACAAAGAAGAATAGTAGTGACACTTGAAATTGTCCTGTCTTTCTGTGTTTATAATAAATACTTTTAATGCAGCTTGCAGAAATGTCCTATTTCGTTGCCCAGTAGGTTAAAAAGAAGTTGGATTAAACCGCAAATGAATACAGTATCTCATGAATAATGAAAACCTGGTAGGTACTATGTTTGAGCAAGGTTATGAGGAACCTGAAATTTGTGCTTAAGTCCATTCTCATGCAGAGCAACAGTGTGCCCTCTCACTGCGTTATTTAGAACAGACCTCCAAAGTATTGGAGGTAAAAAGCTCACTGTTGTGCTCTGATATGTTCCTTTAAGGGTCTGGCTTCCCTTCTTTTCTCTGTCTCTTGAAAAACCTCTGAGAGTTCTTCACACCTGGTGAAAAAGGTGGAACGTGCTGAATCTAAAGTTGGCTCAGCTTTGAATGGATCCACTATCGTGATGAGATTTGACCTTTCTGCTTCTTTGATTTACGAGCATGAAAAACTGCTTGTGTTAAAGTTATAGCTGAAATGGAAACTAGTCTTGACTAAATCAATGCTATTGAATTCCCTATGAAAGATGTATTTCATGATTAAGAACTTGCATGATTCTGTAGACTTCTTTTTTCCCTCCAGAATGCAGCAGTTGCTTTTTCTGCGCTTGTTCGTGCACTGGATGAGTTGAAAGTGGTGGCTATAGTGCGTTATGCTTATGATAGAAGATGCTACCCACAAGTTGGAGTAGCTTTTCCATATATTAAGGATGCATATGAGGTAATTTTTCACTCTTACCCTTCTGCAGAGAGACCCAGAAGCAATACAGTATGTCAGAACTTTTGCAGCATATGTTTCCCCTGATCTTTCTTACGAGAGACTATTGAAAGAGCTAAATATGTATAGCATAGCTGAGCAGTGATGGAGGTGGGGGCGGACACAACAATCTTCAGACTTTTGAAGGGTATAAACATAAAGGATGGAAAGGAATTATTTGGGGTGGTATGAACTGGAGGAGGTATTTGAATAAAGAAAAAATGAGGCAGAGAAATGTTAAAAAAACCAAACCCAACTTTTGACTTTGAACTACAGTAAGCTGTGATAAAATCTCCCAAAGTGCCAATATATTGGATATTTAAAGCTTGGATAATTGGAACTCTGCACAGGAAAAAGGAATCAGATGGCTGGGGAGGTCTTTATTCCACAAGCAGAAAAATGAGTGTAGCCATTACTATGTTATAAAATATAATGCTGTGTTTTATTCTGATTAAAATTGTGTTGCTCTGTGAATATTTTAAGTGTTTTGATGCACACAGACATTAGGCCTTCAGATTTTTCATATGTTTTATGTAGCCCTGATATGGCACTCTGGGGATACAGATTTTTTTTTTCCTTCAGGTTCAGTTATTCTTTCTTTCCTCTTGCGCAGTGTCTCATCTATGTGCAACTACCCTACATGGAAGACCTAAGACAATATGTATTTTCATCCTTGAAAAACAGTAAAAAATGCATTCCTACAGGTAAGATATGTGCTGGTCAGCTGGAAAAGTAACCTGCTTGTTGTATTCTAAGATGCTCTAAGAGAGTTAGAATATTTGGCTCTCCAATGAAGACTTGAGTTTTGTTGTTATTTTGGCTTAGGAGAAAACCCAGGTATTTGGGCATCCATTATGGTGATGTCATCTTGAAGTGTAAATGTGTATCAAAGCTTTGCCACTTCAGTTGCAGGCTGAGCAGACCTAAGTTTGAAGGCAGTATTTCAACTGTCCTGTTAAATGACTTCTGGCTCGGGTTACAGCATCATTAGTCTCACAGGATCCTGTGACAGAGAACTGAGATTAGTCCTCTGTATCCTTTGATCTTTGAACTCATCGTGGGAATTAAATGGCCAGAACCTTGTGGGATCTACAGTGTGTGATTAGCTAGCTAGAATTAGAACAGACGCAGCTGCTCTGTTGGTGCAAAGCTGGTTCTGTAGCCGTTTGCAGCATGGCCTGTTAATATAATGTACAAAGGCAAAGACAGTATTTTCTGTGGAGTGTTATTAAACTGTGCACTTATTGGTATCCAGATTGAGATGGATGGCATCTGCAGAGAACATGCAGCCGTACAAAGCTTGACTTGCTCTTCTGAGAGTTTTGCACAGCAATGAGTCTTAAGTGGATGTAGTTTAGAATCCACTCCCGCTTCTTTCATCTGTTATGAGATGCATTGAATGGGCACCTGCACGTCAGGGTATATATAGCGTGCTGGTTTTTCTAAAACAGTTTCTATTTTCTTGCCTGCAAGCAGTAGTTTGATAACCAATCTAAAACCTGTCTTGCCAAAGCAGTAGCTGGCTATTGTGAACTGTGTTAATTTGCAATCATAACTTTAAAAATTTATATTGTGCCATTTAGTTTTGCAAACCAACTGTTCTCCTTATTTACAAAGTGGCCTATAAACCTTCTGTTGCAAATGAAAACATCTTGAAAAAGAATAAAAGTGAAAGCAGTAAGGCAACAATAATTGAGGTCTTGGGGAAAAAGAAAAAGGCTTTATGACTTAGCTCTGTAGTCCTTAAATAAAGCAGGGGTTTATTATTGTGTCCATTATCCATATTTTTATTGGCCCATCTATAGCTGCAGTGTATTCTGTGGCATGCAATGACTTGGTGAAAATCTCACATTGTGAAGCAAATCTTCATTTATAAATTGTTTCAAGAAATGCATCCATCTGCAAGGGTATTTAATCTTCCTTTGTATGTAATTGCTGCCTTAGCGGATCAGTTATCTGCTGTTGACTCACTGATTGATTCTATGAATTTGGTTCATGAAGATGGAGAAACTTTTGAGGACCTGTTTAAGCCCAGCAAAATCCCAAACCCTCATTTTCAGAGGTTTTATCAGGTGAGATGAATGATACGGTATTTTTTGAAAACTTTTTTTTTAAAGACTTTTCACTTTTCTGTCTTTCTCTGATTCACACTGGAAAGATCTGCATTGTGAAAATGCTGATATAAATCTCTGGCATTAAAGCATGGGGTAAACCAGTAATTTCTGTGTTGTCCCTGACATAGATTTATTTTTAGAATTTCCAGTTTCCAGGAAGCAAAGGAAATTATACCTGTGCTGAGGTGTCTGCAACAGCATCACTGATAGTTACAGGCACATAGATTAGGCAAGTAAAAACTTGCATCTCAACGCTCTATTGTGGACATAGATTCAGTCTTTGGCTTTTGGACAAAGTCTGAAAATCAGGGGTATCTTCAGCTTCTCATTCTGCATCCCATCACTTTTCTGTGCATTGTTGCATCTAGCAGTGTTCCAAACCAGGTCAGTCTGTGGTGAACTGGACCAGTAATAAATGGTTAACATTGTTGACATTTAAAGTGTTCTGCTGGGGTGTCTAAGCTGATGCACTTTACAAGCAAGCAGAACAGTTCACACTTCCTGCAGTTATTCTGTCAAGCTGTCTCCATTTTGATTTACATTCCTTTCGTATCACAAAGACTTCCATTGCAACTATGAGGATGAGAGACTTAATTATACATTGGAATTCAAGTGTTAAAAAAATGACACAGCAAATTCAAAAATAAGGAAAATTATGTTGCAGTTTAAGCAACTGCAGAATTGTACTGTATACAGAACCATGGAGACATATTGAATGTGTGACTCTGCTCTGAAAATTGACCAAAAATGGTATTATAGCAATCATGTTCATCATATCTCAGCAATTCCACATGATTTATTTCAGTTTACAAGTAGGAAGAGGATACTTTTTTAAATTAAGAAAACTTGCCCTAGCTTCTCAAAGCCTTCCTCAGTGTTGTCAAAATAACCAAAGGATCTGAAGGTCAATGTGTGTTTCAGGATCACATGTAAACCCACTGTCTTCAAATCCTACTCTGATTGACACCCGAAGAATTTGGCGTTCTCTTCAAGTTCTGCCAGTCATATTGACAAGACAGTGTGTAACTGAATGCAAGATTTGATCAGTTGGAGGTTATTACAGGGCAAGAACTTAAAATAAACTGACCTCTGCACAACTCTTATTTTAGGAAGGATTGTTAAGCTTGGATATTACAAATATGGCTTTGCTTGTGAACAAAACACTTAGGGCATAGAATTTCCTCTGTTATATTGCTAGATGGAGTTTTACATTCTTTTGGTTTAGTGGATTTCACCTATCAGTGAAAGATGGTTTTTTAGGTGTGCTATTTGTCTTCTGAAACAATGCGATGATGATGTTCTGGCACTTGACTCAATTGCTGCTGGAAGAGAGTAACTGAGCAACTTGCCAATTTCCTTAGAGGATAGTAGGATTTTGTAAGGGTGAATGCTACTGATAGAAAAAGTATTTGTTGACTGTTTGAATATGTGAGGTAGGATACAGTTTCTGTCCTTGCTGTTTAGAAAACCCTAAACTGTCAGTGTCTTAGTGCTTTCTTTTGGCCACACACAGCCCCATTTGTTTACTGCAAAATTGCTATTAATCTGTGTAAGTTGTTCTCTGTTTTGCTGCAAAAATGTTCCAGATTCTTAGTATTTTGCTCTTAGGCCAAGTGGCACTGCTGGTTCCTTAAGAACTATGTAGAAAAATTCTGCATCATCTTTTGACTGTAGCCAGTAAGTGGATTGGGCTGAACAGAACCTATAAATGGTTTTGAAAATAACTCAGAAGAAAAGGATGAACTCCTACTTCATTTCCTTGCTTTGTTGACTCATGAAGATATTTGGAATGATAAGTGACAAGAGCCAGAATTTAAACAAAAACATCAAGCTAAATTATATCTCTGGAAGTAGTGGTAGACATCAGGAAGTGACAGAGTGGGTGAAAAGTAGTAGTTAATGCTTGCTGGAGTGGAAGATGAGGAATATCCTATATCCAGACTTCCGACTTTTATTCCTTGCTTCCAGAAAAACCTAAGTGATCTTCCGTAGCTTTTGTAGTGGCAGACTTCCAACATTATTGTTTAAATTGTCCCTCTTAAATACAGGGATTTGAAGCACCTAAGACATTTGGGGAATGCAGTGCATTTTATTTGCTAGCCAAATAGACAAATTGCTCAACAGAGATGGACCTGTTGGTCTCTTGGTGTATATTTGTCATTGCTTCTCACAGAATTAGTGATATGAAGCCCACTTCATTTCATCCATTGACCAGTATCTTGGTGTGACCCCTGGTCCTGAAAGCTGGCTATGTCCCTGAAAGTGGAAATGTAAGGAAATCAGGAAGAGCAATCAGGAGCTAGTGCCTTGCTGACAACGTGCATGAATAGAACAGTGAGTCTGGAAGGCAGTGACAGTGTGGGTTGCCTTTTAGCTAAGGTAGGAGTGGTTCTTGCTGGATGCAGAAGGAAGGGGAAGCAAGGTTAAGAGGGACTGTTGGTTTAGAAACTCCAGGTTGTCTGTTTAACTTAGTCTCCATTTAGCACCTGAGTTTTGACAGTACCTGCCATCTCAGGTTTTGGAGGTAGTCATCAACTTTAAAAGCAAAAGTGGATGCTGTGGCCACTCAGTCTGCTCAGCTCCTTGGCTGCACACATGAAGAGTTCAGTTACAAAAGCCTGAAACATAGGCATAACAGGGGACTTAGGTTTTTTGCTTCGTCAGTTTAATTCAATTACCTAATGTTGTTTTATATTGGGGGGGTTTTTTTGTATCAAAAGAGCCATTACTGCAGCTTCCAGCAATGCTTTTACTCTCTTTCAAAATAATTGTGCCTTAAATCATTACAAGTGTTTCCAAATCAGTAGCCTTGTACAACTGCCTCCTTTTGACAGTGTGTTCTAATATGGACTGGAATCTTAATGGCAGCCTGAAAACACATCAGTATTATGTGTCACATATTGTCTGGATTTTCTTTATTGGCAGCTTTCCAGTGTGAATAGGGGCTTTTATTTGCTTTGGTTTTGTTTTTTAAATTAATGTTATGTCTGACAGCCAACAGAGGAGCAAGTCTCTGCTGTATTCCTAGTTTACTGAGTAGTTACATTCACAGTGGTGTCTAATGCACCCAGTACAATGGACATGGAAAAAATTTGTCTCCTGTGGACATCACATGTTTTGATGTGTTTGTGTGCATGCATTGGTATCTGTGTGTATATTTGTAAATGCGTATACCTCTCTACTGCCATCCTACGCTTCACAAAATTGTAAAGATACTTACTTTGTTTTCAAAACCCTCCATGGAATTTCTATAGCCTGCCTCATTAACCTTCTCTCCCCCTCTGCTTGGCTCGCTGACTGTGTGCACTGACTCTACACTTGGGTGAAAAATCCTTCTCTGTAGCTCTCACCATCTGTTCCAGCTTTGTGCATCTGTCAGGCCCCTTCATTCCCTACTCCTTTCAAAGCTAAGTTCCAAACATACCTATATTCTGTGCCTCACCTGTGCACGTTTAGTATTCTCTTTCCATTTGCTCTTAAACTGGTGAACATTCCTCCTGTATGCATACTGAGTTTAATTGACCAGGAAGAAATATTTTCTTGGAGGCACATTAAACTGTTACAATAACTGGAATGTCTGGTTGGGATAGATGTCATTACTTAATTTTGAAATGTTTAGAAATCTCTCCTGTGTGACTGTTTTATAATAGAACTGCTTTTTAAAGGTAGAGTGAAGCTAAAAATATGAACAGTTGCAGATGACTGTTTCATTCCTGGGATTTTTCTAATAATTTTTATAGAACTCATTCCAGTGAGTGTGGGAAGACTCATCTGCATCAGTATTCTTGTTTGATATCATTAATAATCTCCTTAAACAGTTGATCATAGACTCTCAATCCACTGAGAGACAGAATATTTTTCAGCAATACAAAGATAGTATGTTTAATATGGAAGATATTTTGCACATACCATATGGTGTCAGGCGTACAGGCATTACATTAAAAGTTTTTAATATAATTGAAAGTTTTACTTTGGTCAGACTGTTTTGTTTCTTGCAGTGTTTGCAGCACAAGGCTTTTCACCCCAATAAGCCACTGCCGCCAATTGAACAGCACCTTTTAGAAATGCTGGAGATGCCTTGTGTGGTAAGAGAAAGGTGTCAGGCTCCTCTTGAAAGAGTAAAAGCACTTTTCCCCCTAAAGGAAGTTGGCAAGAAAAAAGAAGAGAAGACTGTACAAGACATCCTCAAAGACAAGTAAGTTGGAGAAGTATTACAGATGTTTTGGAAACTTTTTGGTTTTTTACACTTCAAGTTGTTTTTGCTGGATGAAGCAGGCTTAGAGTTGTTGAATGGAAAATCAGTGAATTCCACACTGGAAAAAATGCTGATGGATAGAGAATGTTGTGGTGTCACAGAATGTCTGGAGTATTTTGTGAATAGTGGTGGTAATTTCTTGCAGTGTAGGACACCCTAGGAACCAGTATGTAAGTTCCTCATGTCTGTATTTGCTGTCACAGAATCACAAAATCCATCAGGTTGGAGTGGACCACAGGAGGCTGCTTGGTCAACCTGCTGCTCAAAGCAGGACCATCAGTGAGATCTAAGTAGGGCTTCATCCAGTCTGGCCTTGAAAAACTTCAGGGTTTGAGCATCCTTTCTGGACAACCTGTTGCATTGCTTCCTGTTTCCTGGTCAGACAGTTTGTCCTAGAGCTGGTTGTAAAACAGTTCAAATAACAGTAAGAGAGGGTCTAATTTAGTTTAGAATAAATGCCATGGAACTTTCAATTAACCATGAAGTTGAGCCTTTCTTCTCAGCATGCTTGATTTAGGTAATTCTCTAGCTTTCATTTTGAATATCAGAAGAAAAGCAGTTTCATTATAATCTGCTGTGCAATTAATGTGGTTGTCTCAAAAAAATCAAGCTGTTATGGACTCTTCCTGGAACAGTTATTGTTTGAACAGTTTTAAGACAGGGTATTTTTGTTGTTATTGAATATGCTGTGCTTAGTTTATTTTTGCTGCAAATGGGAAGAATAAATGCTAAATTGCTACTGCAGTGGTACTGTCACCCTTGCCAAATCAATTTGCTCAAACAAAATCTGGTTCTTAGAAATTAATTTATTGAAATCTATAATATAACTAGTAGGTCCCTGAAATGTTGGAGTGTTCTCAGTTAGCTCCTTCTCCCTTTGTTCTGTCATTTTAGGTTCAGTCCTTTCAGCACTAGGAACAACATCTTTGAGGTGTTTTGAGCTCTTGCTTAGCTGAGCTGTTATACGTCCTTTACTTTGGGTCAGGTAGAGCCTCCTCAGCATATTTGCTTTGGGAAGACATGACACGGGACTCCTCGTTTTGCTGCTTAAGACTAATGACTACATTTCTCTCTACAGACTGGGAAACACCTGGCTTTTTTTTGTTGTTGCTGCTGATTTCAGTGTGTTCCTGTTGCCTTGGTGTGTCTGTGAATTCCTACTGATTGAATTCTCTTTTCCTTACTCCGTGCCTCAGTTTCTCTGGGTTTATGTACATCTGTACATTTATATGTATATTTTAAAAAGTGATAGAGGCAGTTTAGAAATACAAGGTAAAAAATTTGGGCTCAAACAAGCTAGAGAGAGAATTTAAACAAAAAGCAGTGACCCATTACTGGTAGTTGTTTTAAAATATATCTTCCCAAAAGCATCTGGCAAGCAAGAAGGAAATCTATCTTGTTTAAAAACTGGTTTCCTTTACGGCTGCTTTTATCACCTCTCTAAAAGTAATTTAGATAGAAATTGATGTAGGGCATTAAAATTATTTTTAAAAAAAAATCTGTAAAGGAAGTGAAAGGATACAGACTCAACTATGCAAAGAAGAATGAATGATAGTAAGATTTTCAAAAAAATGCAGAAAAAATGGTATTGCTGTATCAATGAATGGAACTGGTAGTATTTTATCATTGCTACAACAGCAGTCTTAACTGTATGGTTTTGTTCTGTGTTTGGGGAAAAGCTGAGATGATTTAATTTATTCACTAGATAAAGAAAAGTACATCATTCTGCAACAGTGACTAAGGAAAATATTAAACAACAGAGGCAGTGGCACAGGTTGCCCAGAGAAGCTGTGGATGCCCCCTTCCTGGCAGTGTTCAAGGCCAGGCTGGATGGGGCTTTAGGCAGCCTGGTTTAGTGGGAGGCGTCTCTGCCCATGGCAGGGGCGTTGGAAGTAGGTGATCTTAAGGGTCCCTTCCAACCTAAACCATTCTGTGATTATAAATGCTATGGTTCTATGAGATTCAACTTATTAAAACTCAGGTATAGGTTGCACTGAAGTATTTGGGAAAAGTTGTCTAGAAGATTTGTTGACCATTATTTTTGTGTTCTAAAACTGATTTGTATCTCCTGTCATCATGTTGACCAGATTCTTCTGTTAATTTTTAAGGTCTGATGGGACTAAAGCAGCATAATTATAGGCATGATATCTTAATAGACATTTTAAGTATTCATTTGTGTCGCTTTTGCTTAAGATCTGCTTAAAATAATTTAGTTTAAAAAAATTCCTGCAAAATAGAAGACATTTTACTTTTTCCTTCTTATGTTGGCTGTGGAGAGGCTGTTACCTTATCCATCTTTGTAGGATGTGAGAGGCTTCTATATTAATGTAGAAGTGGGTGTTTTAAATTAATCTTGTATTTTATTAATTTTTCCCAAATAGTAATTGCACGTTTTGCAGTTTAAAAATACTGCTAATCAGTGCATATTCTAAATGTCAGATCCTTGGCTGGTATAAATGGCTATGGATTCATTAGTTTCTGCTGTGCTGCACTGATTAATGACAACTGTAGATTTGGTCCTAGGATGTTAAATGCAGTATCATCATTTATTTTCTCCTTCCTCCAATCCCAAAGCATTTTGAATCAGTAAAAATAATGCAGGAAGAAAAAGAAGAAATTTGATTGCCATATACTTCTGGAGGAAAATAATCTAAAAGAGAATTTTTGTTGTTTTTTACAACCTTTCATCAAACCATGTCAATATACAAGATTTTTGGTTCCAGTAGAGGTTCTAAACTCTCTGGTGTTGATAAGTATCAGTTTCTCCTTTTACAGAGAGACACACTGGCTGTTCAAAACAATCAAGCAACTTGTTCAAGGTTAGCCAGAAAGTCAGCAGAGCTGAGAAAGAAGCAAAGGTATCCTATCCTTGTCCTTAGGCATAACTAAAGTCATCATTTCTCCTAGAGTGATAAGTAAGGTTATGCTGAATGGCAGGAGTTGCTGAGGAGAAGGGATTTCATTTCGATAGTGACAGAATTAAGTAAAGGACAGAGAAGACTGCTGAAACAAAGTGAAATAGACAGTGATTGTAAAATAGGGGAGGAGTGTGCTACAGAAAGCAAAAAGGAAGACTCCGCAAGTTCTTTCTAATAGCTGATTGCTTCTGTAACATGCAATGCCGTTTTTGCAATCAGTTCTAATCTTGTAGAATGAAAAATGGCTCCTGGTCCAGGATCTCTGGCTTTGCCCTTCATCATCAAGCAGTTTCTTCTTTTCACAACAGTAGAATTTTTCAGAAAAACTTGTTACTTTGTTTTGGGATTCCTTGAACGCAATCCTGCCCTTTGGGTTGCTGAGTAGCTTTCAGTTGTTCTTAAACCGAAATCAGTTTGTCTGTGTCAGTAGCCTGACAGCATCTGATTTTCTTCCCCTTCTGTGATTGTCTGGATTTTCTTGTGTTGCTGAGATGTGCTCTAAAGTGTGGCATGTTAGATGTTAGAATTAAGTTCCTAGTTTGAATGTATACCTTGCTGTATGTTACCTCTAAGGACAAAGCAAGAAAGTAGCCCAAAATCACAATTAGCTTTTTAAAATAATAGATAGTCTTTTGAAAGATGTAGCTTAAATAATAAATAATAAATAATAAATAGCTTAAATAAAATAATAAATAGTCTTTTGAGATGTAGCTTAAAATTTCCTAAGAGTTCTGATCTGCTTAGCTGGAATTTGTCTAGCAGGTTTTAACAAATATAAGTGGAAGTTTACAGAGCTCTCATGTACTGGTGGAGAATAGGGGTCATTAGACTCAAAAGCCACTGTGTAAACAGGTTTGTATTAGCTATAAATTCCAAGACAGGAGCTAGCAGTTAGTGATTGAACAGTAAATTAATGTCTTACTAAAATGGTAAATTTTCACTGACATTTCATTTTAGAAGAAAATCTAGTGAGAATACCAAATGCCACATTATATACTGGAAATTACCAAGGTTAACTCAACATAGAGGTTCCAAATAAAGTGAATGGAAATATTCTGTATTTAGAAAGGTGAAGAAGGTCTGTATAAGGAAATTCACACCTGAAATAAGCATGAATAATCTCATAGCTTCAACAGTGATACCTTTGCTTTATGCTAAGATAAAGTTTAATCTCTGTTTCTACTGTATGGTTTGTGCAGCCTGGGGGAAAAATGAGGCATGGTTAAGTGTTGATTTTGGAACAGTTATGTAATGAAGTTTAGTTCAGCGCATATTTCATTAGTTTACTGACTCCCTAGTTAGTAGGCAGGACAATTTACATTCATTTTTGTCCTTCTCATTTGCAGTGAAGATGAACCCAGCCTTAAGAAACCAAAAATTGAAGATGAGGAAGGGAGCTTTAGCATCATGAAACTTGCTGAAGGCAATATCACCTCTGTAAGCATGTTTTTACAAATCTGATTATTAAAGGAGAAGATTAATTCTCTAAGTCTATTATAGTGAATGTACAGAATTCCTGATAAAAGGAAGGTTTCTAGCTGAAACGTGACTGAAATACTGTCTACTTGTACATTTGAGACTCGCTGCTAGAGATTGTAAAGACAACTTTCTCTGCCCTTAGGCATGTGTTAGCACAAGTTTCTATCAGTTGTGGATATTTTAGGACAAAATTCTCTCCTGGTGTTTAGAACTCTAAAAGGAAAGCCTGAAGATCTGCAGAAAACAGAATTGGAGCTCAGTGGTTGTAAATTTTGTTCTTGCTGTCTTTCATATCTTCTGCAACATAGATGTTGCCTCTGTGTATTTAATCAAAGGTATTGCTGTGATTTTAGACAGTGTTCTCTGCATTAATTGGGGGTCTCAATCAGAAATTTGGCTTAATCTTGCCACTAGATTAATGCCATGATGATTTTTTGCCTTTTCTTTTATACCCCTTTTATACCTTTTTATAACTTCCGTATTCTTGGTGGTTTTTAGCCTACGTTCTTGGACTTGTTTATTCAGCTAGGAGACTAAACATTTTAGAAGCTTTGTAGCTAGGGATCAGTGTGCCCCAGACCCTAAGGTCCTCTCCAGAACACATCCTGTAAACTAAGATAGAACCATCCAGGGGAAGGTTCCTTGGGGAGGGGGGCTCACTTGAGCCTCTCATTGGGGAATCTTTGATAGATATGCTACTTAGTAAAACCTTTAATGTTACACCCGATCTATTGGGGGTGTGCATTGTGGTGGGCATTAAGGTGCATTCGACCTGGATGTGATGCACCTAAAGATCCTTAAAATAAATACCAAGGTAAAATCCCTTTTTTCCTTCTAACTGTGTTTGATTCTTGATTTTAAGACCAGGAAAAGGCATCAACTTCTAACTTAATTCTGTGGGTAGATGAAACCTGTGTCATAACTGTGCACCTTCCTTTATTTGATGTTTTCTTATTATTAAAAAAATAATTAATATTGAGCTAACTTCATTTGTTTTCCAATGTGCTATTCTTTAAGGTTCATTTTGAAAAATGCATTATTGATACTTAGAAAAATATTTAAAATCTAAAAAGATTTCAATGTTCTGCACTCCTAATATAAATTTCTGATATTTCCTGAAAAGTGGCGTTGCCAGATTTAAAAGAAACACGACAAGATCAAGCAAACTTAATGAAAGGTCCATGAGTTATTTTGACAACAAAGCATAAAAATTTTTCAAAAATTAGGAGAATTCCAATTGCTGGTAGGAAATTTTAAGCAATGTAGGGTTGTTAGTTTTCTTCCCCTCAAGTTAATGCATCTATTTTTCAGTGTTTATTTATATTTGACCTGGTTTTAGTTCCTTTGAAAGGTTTCTACACTTTGCCCATTTAGAGCTTTGGCTTTAAGACGTCAGACTGTGCCAGAAAGCCTAGATGATTTAAGTGCAAGCTTTTAATTTTCAGGCTCCTATTGGGGTAGCAAACCACTGATTCTGTACCCACGTGCCTGGGAGCTCCCACTCCACACTAAGCATCTGGTGAGATTAGGGAGGTCTAAGAGGTCTGTGCTACAGAAGATCTCAAAACTGAACTAGCAGATAACCTGAACTGTGCTTTTGTCCTCTCAGCACCAGAGAAGTGGTCAACTTGTAACAGTGCAGCGGAGTGAGTGCATCTTGCTCATGTCATAACCAGCCATTGCCAGGTGTACTGTGCAGTACTTGCATTTGTGAGTCTGAATGCAGAGAAGTGCAGAGCTTCTGTTTTCATATTAAAGATTCTAGTTGCCTGACAAGAAGAGATGAATATTGGCAGACAGTTGAATTGGTTTTTGTACTTTTTTTAGGTAGGCAGCGTTAACCCAGCAGAAGACTTCCGAGTTCTGGTGAGGAAGAAAAATGCTGACTTCAAAGATGGTAAATGACTTTTGTCTATCTTAATTATATTAGTAGCACCTTCAGGGTTCAGTAAATGCAATCCATTTATCTGAACATAAGTTTCTAGTGCAGTGTGAGTTGCTGTGGAATTTACAGGTTAGCTTGTAGTGCCACTCAGCCAAGGAAGGTGTCATTTGTAATTCCCTTGTCAATACTTTCTTTCCCCAATTAAAAGTCTTAGGTAGCTGTGTTTGGGTAAGAAGGCACTAGACAGCTACATTGAGGCACCAGAGCAACCCCTCAGGTGTTTGTGACAGAAGATCCCTTGGTATTCACTGGCTGCCTCATTCAGAATGAACCCCAGCTTCTCATTGCTAGGATCTTTCTGGCCTGAAGTGGAGGGCTGTTGGCTGTGCACAGTTCCATGAACAAAAGAGAGACTCTCATGCCTGGGACTTAAATCTTTACATGGAAAGATCATTTCTTACTGCTTGTGAGTGAAAGAAAGCACAGGTGAATTCAGAGTGGAATAAGCAGTTAGTATGTGTAATCTGAAAGTTGAGAGGACTCTGTGTACACTGACTCTTCTCAGAGATGAAGAAGAACACAAAGCACAGGTCAAGCAGTCTTGCATGGCCTAAGTCTGAAAATGCAATGGAATTATCATTTGTTTGTATGGTATTTCCCTCCTGGAGTAGCTATACAAAGATATATATAATCCAAAGGTGTCTTAAAAAGAATGCACAAGATGGATGGGCAATTTGAAGGTTGTGGCAGGGTAAACCTGATCTACCAAATAGCCACTAATGTCTCATTCCTTTTCAAAGAAAGATTTGCAGAGGTACTTAAGTGAGATGCTGGGTATTTCAACAAGGCCTTTGGTCCTTTTGGATGTAGTTTGAGGAGTGTGTTGAGCAGCATATTGAGTTGTGGTACCATCTGTTAAAACCTACGTAGCTATTTATCTCCAGAATTTCCAGACCTCTATGCCAGCTAGCTAGCTTTTTTTGCATGTATTTTTCATTCGATCCAGAAGAAATTAGTTATTTAAAAAATATTTAGAGTTGTGTTCTTAAATCTCAGATATATTAAGATGCAGTAAAAAAGCATTGTACAATACATTAGAATACAGAAACTGTGAAACAGTTGACTACTTTGTTATGGTGATAAATACTATCATGTAGGAAAGTTTTAAGGCAGAAATAAGTATAGTGATTACTCTTGAAGGTGGTTTAACTAGGAAGAGTGCTTAAATATGTCCACTTGGTAGTTGTGCTGGAGATAACTGCAGTACATGTTTGGAAGGTTATGAAATTTTGAGCAATTTGCTTTTATTCTATGTAATCTGCTCTGTAATGATAAGGTGTAGTTAAACAGAATGTAGTGCAGTCACCCATTTAAAGGAGAGAGAGAAGCCACTATAAATAAAAACATGCTTTGCATATTATCTCTTTCTTCTGGATAATCCTTTTTGTGCCTTAGAGCCTTTTAGGTAGCTTAACACATTCAACATTGCAGGCATGTTTTTAATGGCTTGCTGTATTGCACTTTGGTTGTGTAAATAGTAAACTCTGCCTTAAAACTATTCAGTGGTTCAAAAGAGTTTTTTTAGTATAATTTTATGTCATGTAATGATGAAACTTTTTTCCCCCTGCTAGAATGTAAGAAATATAAAATTTCTTTGCAGAAAAGATTAATCTGTGGCATTCAAATACTTCATTGTAAAAAAGGTAGGTTATGTGTCAGGATGCAGACAGGAGAACTACTAAGTTGCATTCTGTTTTTCTTTCTTGTATTAAAAAAACATCTACTATATCTTCCTAACTGAATAGAGCTTACATTCACCTTTTAAAGTAACAGCAGTCCTTCCACAGGGAGGAGAAGGACCTTTCAAATGTTTGATTGGAAGTGAGTTGTTTTTTAGTAGATAGAGAAGTTGTAGCAGTAGGAATAGCTGTACTTTAAACACTGACACTACACTAGCTTTTTAATTAAGCTGCAGGTTAATGGCACACCCACACCAATATTATAAAGGTAGCAGTACCAGAGGATGGCAAGGGGATTATTTTTCTTTTTCTTCTGAACAAGCTTGTAGGAAGTCCTGATGGTATATTTATCATTGAAAATAGGTACCACTACATTTCCTGCAGTGCCTTCACTGGGATTTGTATCAGGGTTTATACTTTTCATAGCAGAAGTCTTAAGTGTAAGTTAGTCCATGTCTGATGCTGTGTGAGAACTGGGCCACTAATGCCTGAATATATGTCTCTAGAAAATCAAAGATTTTCAGATTGGTAAGGGTCTTAGAGATAGATTTTCTGGACTGGCAGCTCAATTCCTGAAACAATAACGAACTTTGGTTTTACCTGACGACTTTGTAATTTATTACAGTAGGGAGCTGCTTAAGGGTTACATGGTGAGTTATGTTTGATGGTATCAGCTTGCTGATTAACGTTGATGCTCATGAAACTAGAATTGTGTTCCCCTCTAGACATCCTTACTTTCTTATTTGCATTCCTGGCCAGAGAGATGTCATTTTATGCAGAATCTTATTTTGAGCAAGTCACAAGTGTACAGTCATCACAAAGAGATGTCTTCTCATAACAGCTTCTGACGTTTTTGTCAATGACTGCACATAAAATAGATTAGCTTACCTGAATAGAATCTAATCATTGCTCCCAATGAGTTTCTTCACTGTTGTAGCTTCAGAGAAGACTCTCAAATGCAGTCAGTGCTTGCCATCTTTGTAATGCCAAAGGAGTAGCTACGTGACTACCAGTTCATTCTTGTATTTGAAGGTTTGCATGTATTGCAAACCTTGCATTCTTGTATTTGAAGGAGATGCATGTCTGCATCTCTGGAGAGCACAACATGTCTGATGTGTTGGGTTGTATTTTCATAGGCTTCTGTAGAAGATAGAATCAGGGGAGTAGAAAAAGATATTGACACATGCATAGTATTTTCTTTGATTTGTAAATTTTCTATGTGAGTTTATAGGCCACATTTCATTGCATCTTACAGGACTCCTGTCTGAGAACATGATGTCTGAAATCCTGTGGTTGAAAAAGCTTTTTTATTTTACCAATTATCATCTGCTAGAGAAATCTGCAATGGCAGCTCAGCAGTTTATGGACTAAGAAAAAATGTCCAGAGACAAATTGCATTAAGTTCTCAGTTTTATATTTATAGTAAGTTTGTTAATATTTTTATTCCTAGGCATTTCTAGAAAAATGTAGTTAATGGAGTCAGTAACTGCATGTGAACAAGGATGATATTTTATTGCAAGATTTTCTGTTGAAATAAGTATAGTTAATTACCTTTCTGGACCTAAGATAGTTTTTAAAAAAGCTAATACTTAATTTCATTTTTTGTTGGCATGTTTTTGCGGTTTGTCTGCATTTTTATGTTACCGGATGTTTTTGTGTGTTTCAGAGACTATTCATACTCTACTGCTAGGCAGGCCAAATGCAATGACTGGTTTGATGAAAATGATTCAGTCATTAAAAGAGTTTTTGCAAACCAAATACTTGAGTATATAGAATCACTTTGAAGTTTTCTGTAGATCTTCACAGAGACGATGAAGCCAGGTTTGTCTTTGAAGAGCACAGTGATTGGTTGAGACTCAAAGCTCTGAGTTGCAACAAACAGAATTTGAATTAGAAGTTGTGGGGAAAAAGATAATAAAGATCACAATGATGGGATTCAAACACAGAAAAGGGGACTCCATCTTAGGAGCTACATGGAACTCAAGTCTGGAGCACTGAGCCACCTGTTTCACAGTGAACCCTGTATTTAGCAGGGATTTGGGTCATACATCCTTCAGACATCCAGCCTAAATAATTCTGATCCATACCCACAGGACATTTAGAGACACCATTTCAAAACTGAACAGCGCCTCATAGGGTATTGGAGTAGTTTAACAGAACTTGATCTTAAAATTCTTATTTCTTGGCTTAAAGATGAAGGAGGTCCTTAAAAATTAGTATCATTTTCAGTTCAGAATTTCTTTCTTCTTTTCAGTTCTAGAAAGATGATACAGAGCAGTATTTTAAAATTAATTATCAGGTGTTTTAACTGATTTGTCAGTGAATCGTACTTTAAGCACTGTCCATGAATACAAATCATTGCCACGAGCAGCACGTAAATCAGAAGATTAACAACGGGAGTCTTTTGTCTAAAGGAAGAATTATTGTCTTAACCTGATTCATTTTTTTAAGGGGAAAAAAATCCCCAAGGAATTGAACTTGGACTGTA
This sequence comes from Corvus hawaiiensis, assembly GCF_020740725.1. Lineage (NCBI taxonomy): Eukaryota > Metazoa > Chordata > Aves > Passeriformes > Corvidae > Corvus > Corvus hawaiiensis. Next base: position 26,204,841 of record NC_063219.1, on the reverse strand, counting down.
ATAATAGACAGTTTTGGCTATTTTTATTGTGTCATCTGATTGGTATAGTAATCAAGACCAAGAGCTGAACTGAACAAACATGAAAATATAACTGCACTTTTGTACTGTAGCTTTTCAGGGATAACAAGTGAATATAATTGTTCGTGGCGTATTTCACAAAAAATGACAGCACTGGTGAATGTATTTTGGAGTAGCAAATGTATCTGAATGCCAGAGGGGAAGGGATTAAATTCTGCTAGAACTGGAAGATCTTAAATTCCATGGGTTTTTCTCCCCTGCAGTTCTCCAACCCCTAATAACTATATTTGTTATCTAACCAGTCAGGTACAGTAGAAGGAGGAAAGAGGAGATTAAAATTTCTTGGGATGTTCTGCAGAATGTGGTGGTTATTAGGAGTTCTAGAAATTCCAGTTAATGCAAAATGTAGAAGTCTGTTAGTTCACTTCCTTAAATGTGTGTGGAATGAGGAAGTTGGGAGAGAAGAAAAAAGTTATAATTACACAGAAGTGGCCTGAATAGGTTGTCAGTTTGTGACTCAAGGGCCTGCTCTTCAAAACCTCAATGCCTGAGATTTGTCTGGGACACATCAGAGTTAATGCTTATCACAGCTTAGTTAAAAAGACATCTTTATGCAGAACATGCCTTGCTCCAAAAACAGGGACATCTATTTTTTGCAGCATCCAGACCCAAAGATTCAGACTAATGAAAAGGCAGCAGGAAATCAGCGAAGTTCTCGGATTAGAAGTGTAAAGGAACAGCAACCACTTCAAGAATTTCCTTATCTACTGTCTTTAGTATAGCTTTTGGCCCCCTGAAGTAATTTGGTAGTCTAATCAGAACATAGGAATTTTTATCTATTTTAGATTCATCAATCATTGGCCTATCATTTAAGGGAAACCCAATGGACAGAACAACTCTTTAGCCAAGCTATTTCAGGATGTTAGAGGAATCTGACTTTAAATACTGTTACCATGTAAGCTGTTTGCTGCATGTGTTATGGACTCTCATTGCCTGGCAAAACATTGCAAGTTTCCTTTGGTTCCTTACAACAGGTTTCAAAAGGAGGCACGTCACAGTCAGTAGCAAGAAAGTGGTTTTTTTTCTGATGGCTGCCAGGGCAATCAAATGGAAAGGGATTTAAAAAAATTAAATGCAAAAGAAGTAGTAGAGTATCTGATAATTTCAAACAGTATGCTGGAATCATTCTGACAATAAAGACTTTTATTGCACCCTCATAGTGCCTGGGGTTTTAATTTAACACATCAATGAGAAGGCAGTGTTTAAAAAAAACACCACCACCACTGAAAACACCAGCAGGACTTGCTTTTATTAGTGCAATTCATAAGAAATTAGAACATTTAATGAGAAAATCATTAACCATGAATAAAATGGACTGACTTTACTTGGGAAGCTTAAGTGGTGAGACTTCAATTTAGTTTGTCAGCTACTGATGAAATAAATACAGTGAGCTGATTACCTCTGGCACTGTAGTCACTTTAGCACTTTCTTGTGCAGCAGCTGCTGTTGGGCAGAACCATTATCTGCCTCCTTTTCTAGAAACCGTTAAAAGCTCGTGGGAGAATATCAAACATGCCTTGTTTCACTCTATTCAGAGATGTTGTCCTTCAGATTCAGTTCAATTAGGCATTTAATAGAAAATAATATAACAGCCAGTGCTGTGCATGCTCACAGTGAGCAGAGTGGAACACAGTACTTAAACAATGTCTCCTTCTTGATGTTTTTACCTCTTGTTTCTTCCACCACTCTGGCAGGTGATTTTCTTTTTTGATGCTTCCATAGCTGGGATACTTGAAGTGACATCTATGCCCATAACATCTGGAGCTGGGAAGGGCTATAGGTCAGGGGAGAGGTTCTGCTAATCCACTAACTGGTCTTTAACAGTACAAGAACAGGACAGGCAGATGCTGTGACTTGTTCAGAGAGCTTTCCTGAATTTTTTTCCTCAATGGCAACAATGCTGTTAATCTCCCTTGATAGACATCCTCACTGATTACCTCTACTTCTTTCTGTCAGGCACGCACAGTTTATAATCTCTGTAATCGTAACATCTTTGCCCTGATGAAAAATTATCAAACTGCCTGTACAAGAGACAAGACATACTGTGAGGTCAATAACATCTTTTAACTTTTTTCAGCAACATCTTTTAACTGCAATCACCCTACACATGCTGGTTTGACATTATTTTACCTTTTTCATAAATTTAATGCTTTTATTGAAATATGCATCTATTGCAAAGGATGTTTAGGGAATATGCTTGTGTTGTAGAACATTAACCTCCCTAAGCTTTAGAATCCCAAATTTTTATCAAACAAATCAGGCCACTGCATTTTTTCTAGGCTTTCAGGGAAAAGTATACCTTGGGCATGCTTGAGGTTCTTCCTAGTATATCTGGCTTTTCCAGAGAGGCTGAAATAATTGTCACTAGCTTAGATAACAATTATCAACTTGTGTAGCTTGAGGCAGTGTGGGTATGATTAACTATTTAGATGCCTGTGGAGTAGAAAAAGAGAGATGTAAAAGAAAAGGGTTTTTTTTTCCTTGAGAGCGTGCATTCTGTGATTGATTGATTGATTTCTCCTTGTCTTCCAGTGAGTCAGCAGTTGATAAACCGCATTGATCAGTTCCTGGAAAATAAAGGTTCACAGTACTACATGAAAGGGATTGACTGTATCAGAGTCTTTAGAGAGGAGGCCATGAAGGTAATGTTATTGTGTGAATACTCTTATCTCTTTCAAATTAAAGGCACAATGGGCCTGTTTTCTGTATTAGAAACTTGAAAATGTATTGCTGCAGCAAAAAGAATTTAACTTTAAATATGTTTCAAATTTTAGAAATAGAGTTGCATTTTATGGGGGTTTTTATTCTTACTGGAATGGGGACTAGCATCTCTGGTATTATTTGCTGTTGTTTGTTTTCTTTGAAACATAAAACAGAAGGCTTATGACCTGATGCTTGTGCAAGGAAAAGATGTAATCCTACAATTTTCTTCTTCAACAAGGCTAATTACAAGAAAGTCTTACTAGCTTTCTGAAAGGCAGTTTTTGTGGCTCACCTTTCCTTAGAACTCATGGTTTTAATAGAAATAAAAACCAAATTCTATAGACTTTTGTGTTCACTGTGTTAAATGACTTCATGAAGAGTTAAATTTGCAGTGCTCTTTAATAGTTTTAGTATTTCTTGTTTACAGTTGCTGTTCTATTTTTTCAGCTGTCCAAGGTGAAGTGCTTTAATGACTTTCTGCAGGCCCTGAAATCAAAGTTGGAAGATAAAGCGTTAGCTGATTTCTGGGATATCATGATACAAGGTAGGATGGCATTTCAAAAAAATTAGACAATTTCTCGTTGTATTATGCATTTACCCATTAAGTAAGAAAACTTTGTTAGCAGTGGGGCACTTAGACTAACCCCACTGCAGCATTTTGATATGCTTCATTCCTGCAGCCTATTTAAAAAAAAAAACCCTAACAACTTCCATGTTGCAGCTTCCTTTTCTGCAGTAATAGTTTCATATCAGCATTATTCATAATGCACTGCCAAGTCTTGTTGAAATGGTAAATTAATTGTGGAAGAAGAAACACAAATTAAATGTTATGGGGTACGGAGAAGAAGACGCAATTTCAGCTGAATTTTCAGAATAAATGGGAAAAACTCATGCAGTAGAGCTATAAAAAGATTCTTGCAGTTTAAGCTTCCAAAACGTCATAGATAGCGTTGAAATGTGTCACTGATCATTTTGTATTTAAGTAACCTGAAGGGCAGAATATGTGGTGATATGGCACCTACCTATGATTAAACTGGGTGATACAAGGCAGTGCCATTCTAAAAGACATTCAGAGACTACGCAAGAGATAAATAAAGGAACATTTTCACAAATACAAAACATAGTGGCCTAAAAAAAAATCTTTTACATCATTCTCTTGTTTTTATATGGAACCAATGCTAAGAAAATGTTAAATGCCTACCTGTATCTCTTAAGGGTGCATGCTATAAAATGCAGTGATGTGCTTTTGTATAGTACCATTCAAAGTGGTGAACTCCAGACGTGCTGTAATGTCTTCTTCATCCAACTCCATTGAAATACAGGATGGGAATTTGTTTAACAATGTGAAAAAACTGGCACAGGACAACACTGCAAGAGTATTATATTCAGTAGTGCTGTAGGGGACCTTCTCCATATAAATTTGGAAAAAGAAACCAATAAACTTTAAAAACAGCAAACTTGGATCTTTTAAAAGCCATGAATAATTTTTAGTTAGTATAAATCAGACTTTTTGACAAACTGGAGTACATTTTTGAGGGAAAAATCAAACAAACACAAAAAGAGATGATATTTTCATACAGCATAGATTATCTTCCTTTAAGAACATGGTGAAATGAAATCTTGATGCTTTATGCATAATCTGGCTGCTCCAGTAGGCAGCTGAAATTGCTTTTTACTTGCTGCTACCAAGAGCAGAAGTCCTGTTTTCTCTCCTTCTTGCCACATCACCCGTCACGTCTTTTCTACCAAATGTGGTGTGCGTTGGGCCTTGTCGTGAGTGACTGCAGTCACCAAAAGAGGATGGATGTAAGTTAATGAGTTAGTGGCTCAGAAGAAAGGGAGATCTGTCTGACAAGTTCCTTTGTTTCATGAAACCCCTGCCATGTGGCTCTCTGGGCACATGAAGGTGATACTGCGCTTATGCTGCTGCTGAAATTTTTATGCGTCTCCTATTCTTTGCTCTCACACCCACAGCTGCTTTTTCAGGCACAAGCATTTGTGTGGCCAAGTGATGAGCTAGACTGGAAAAACCGTTGGGGTCAAAAGAAATAGAGATTTCTTCAATGTTTTTTTTGGGGGGGGGTGGGACATGACTGCACAGGGTGGTGCTGCTGGCACAAGCAAGGAGCAAAGTGGGGCAGGACCAGTACTTTGGTAGTCAGACTAGGTAATTACAGCACAAGTGTCTGAATGCTAGGAGTTAATATTTTCTGAGGACCTAAGAGCATGCTGTGAAAGACTAAAAGTGTAATTTTGAATAGATTGTCAGCATTTCATCTGTGATCTATGATTTTAGTGTCTCATTAGTTTGATTGTCACAATATTAGCAGTTTCCTAAATGGATACTTCCACAAGCTTATGAATATGCTCATTAATTTATTTTTATATCATATTTTATATCATAGTTGACTCATTTATGCAAGTCACATTTTCCTTTGAGCAATACTCTTTTTTTTGCTGGTGATGATGACACATCCAGAAGTTGGAACGTGAAACACTTTTTTCACTTCTAACATTACGTGAGTTTTTGGGAAGCCTTCTAATGATATTTTTATATGTCTTTTTTTTTTTCAGACAGAATTTCTTTGATCACTAACGATGAAGCAGAGGAAAGTTCGGTGACTGGTGAAGAGGCTGAAAAGGTACCTTTTTTTTAATGAGCATCTGTTTGTGTAGAGCCCTTGCTGTGGAACTGAAGAATTTCTTACGTGGATAAATCTTCAGCTGAATGAAATAAGATCCATATGAAGAAATAAGAATGTTCTTTTGCCACACAATTGAAACTTCCACATTTCAGAGCAAAAATACCTTAGCATGTACTACAATGTTTTACTTTAATTGGTCTTTAAAAAGTAGCATGTAGTGAAATTATCTGAAAATATCCTCTAGAAAGAATAGGAACTTCAGCGACTCAGTGTTAGTGGAACAGCAGAGTACTGTTTACCTGTGTAAGATCACTATTTGAACTTCACAGAAAGAAATGTGTTCTCACTGGTAGAATGAGTTCAAAAATCCAATACCTTTTTTTTGAAAGGTTTTGTGAACTCCAGCAATTCAAGTTGTTGTGTTTTCACCATACATACAGTGATACCAGTATTTTCCACTTTATGCAGCTCTTGTGGATTGGTGGACATCATACATGATGCTGGGGGTATTATTGGTGACCATATTAGATCCTTTTGGAAATGGGGGTTTTGGACTATTTACAGGTATAATTTCTACACATACATAGCATTTCAGTAACTGCAGTGATGAATGAAGGATGTCCAGGTTACAAAGGACTGAATTCTAACAGGCAGAATGGTGCCTTGTCTTTGGAGGGAAGCAGAATTCAGATCTGCTGTCAAAAAATGTATTTGTGTGGAGAGGATAAGAAGGATGTTTTTGTATCAGGCTGCTAGTTTAGGTGAAAGGTCCTTGTATCACAGACCCCCAAAGGTAAACCTGTGGCTAAATCACTATTTTGCAGAGAAGTAGCTTTTATAAAAGATGCCCCATTGATTTTTGCAACTTCCAGGCCTTCCATTAGCAATAGCCAGAAGTGGGTAGAAGTAGGTTCTCTATGAGTTAGTTAATGAGCAGAAAAAGGTTGTATTTTAGAAACTGCTTTTTTCATCTGTAACAATTTACCTCAAGGTGAAGAAGGCAGAGAAATGTCATGAAAATGAAAAGCTAACAAACTAAGAGTCCAGAAAGCTGAGCACATGTGCAGGATACAAATGACTGAGTATGATGATTTTTCTAGACATGAAGGACCTACTGGTATTTCTCATTACACATGAATGTATAGAGCAACTTTTCCCTCAGTGGTGGTTTTAAAGAGTATCAGTCTTTATCTACTTCAAGTGCTATGAATTTACTTGAAAACTTCCTCAGACAATATTGTTCTTGAGAACTTTACTTTCTGTTCTGAAACTACCACTGATGCTCAAAAAATGTGCTAATGCTGTGTGAAGTAGCCAGTGTTCCTTAAGGAAATCTCTACTAATCACAAAGACCTTGCAGCATACCATTGTCTTCACTGTGAGCTTGTGGTGGCTAAAAAATACTGTGCCTGCATAGGAATGCAGCGCAAATTATAGAGTACCATGGACTAGATTCACAGCTGCCAGGCTAAGCTGGAGCAAAGCAGCTGTAGACTGACTGCAAATTTACATTTCTGTTTACCATCATCCTACAATCACCATATATTGTAATACAGGAAACTATTTTGTGATTGATTGAAGGTCATTTTGTGATTGATTGATTGAAGGTCATGCAATAACTGTATCTTCCCATTAAATTGGGGGAATAAGAGATATTGCATGAAATCAGGTCTGCTGCAGAGTTCTCTAACATGGCAGTTACCTTAACTTCCAGAGTAATTGGGTTGCATCCTTTGCTGACTAAGCAGTTGGCAATTCCAGGTATTCACTAGATGACCACTTCCCCACACACTGTCCAAATCCAAACCCAGAACCTGATTTCCCATGTCTGTTAAGGGCTCATGACTTTTTCATTAAGAAACTGGGAGACTGCATATTCTTGGAGTAAGATCTGCAGGGATAGAATATTTTATCTTGATGTTGTGGGGCTGGTATAAAATCTAGTCCTCTTTGGTCCAATTAAACCCTGCCACAGGTTTCCTGTGTGATACAAAGCCAGCATTCCTAGGTCTACAGCAGATTGCAAAAGTGGTTGATTTGTGTTCTGTACCGAAGGCAATACCTTTCACTAAAGGGTTATATTGGATTTTTTTCAAGTATCTCCCAACAGAGTAAGGTCCATGTTTTCTTCACCTCTGTAGAGGTTATGTGCAATCCTGTAGGTCATGGGCTTGTCTATCAGTGTAGTCCTGTGTGACACAAGAGCCCTTTCTCTTACGTGCTGTTTACTAGCTGCTAGTAGTTTCAGGACTGTTTTGTCTGTAAGATTACAGGTTTTATAGGGTTGCTGTCTGCAGGAAAAAGAAAGACTTACCAAGCTGCTTATTAGACAGGTCAAAGTTTCCTTTTTCTTTTTGCTTGATGTAGGTTATCCATGCATATTTTCCTCTCACTGAGAAAAATGGTTTTTTTTTCCCCTGTAACAGTGGAGATACTCTTTTTAGAGCACAAGGATGGTAGGTTAAAAGAGCAGGAATGTCAAGTGCTTTTTCTGGTTGCTTTGGGGAAGATAATGGATTTCAGCACAGCTATTATATGTAATTTGCGTTTGCATAAATGTAAAACAGGTTTTCAGAAAAAAAACCCAACTTTGGATGTTCAGCATTTGATGGAAACTTCAGGTTTCAATTTACTGCAAATCTTCATTGTACATATCTCTAGCTTCTGGCTTCCTTTGTGTAATTCAGTGTGAGAAAGCTGACGGTAAAAATTTCGCAAAATATGCTACTTTCAGAAAAAGCATTTGACTCTTAAATATGAAAAAAGGAAATTTGATCTGGCACAAAAAGCCTTTCAGAGCTGACAAATGTCATTAGGTTTTAGTTTCAAGTATGTGCTTTATATTACTACTAGATTAAGATCTCTTCCAACAAAAAAGATACACAGACATAACGGCATCCTGAAATTCTAATTCCTTCTGGCCCTGTCACATTCCCTGCCTCTTTTTTTTTCAGCTACAGAATCTCTATGATAAGTTAAACTCAGCATGTTAAAACATGAATGTTGTCTGTGGAGTGAGATTTCTACATTCCTCTTGGATGTTGCTGTTTAGGATGTAGGAAAGGTCTGACCTTTGGTCGCTGAGACTACGGGGCAGAGGTTGCCTGTATCCTCTGTCTTTGGTGTTATCCAAACATGATGTATTTGCTTTTCATCCTAGAGGATGCAAAAGGAAAGTCACAGAGTTTTACCCCATGTCTAAAGCTGTTACTAGGGTTCTAGAGAAGGATCAGAATATTTTATTTATTTAAAATAATGTTTAAGCTTTTCACATTACAAGTGTATTGTCTCAGAGATTGGTGATGTTGATAGGGATCCCAGGGCCTCTTCCACAACCTCTCTGGCTGATGCAGTTGAAGTCCCCAGCTGAACAGCAGCTCCATTTTAGCACAAAAGAGTTATCTAAGCAGGTATTTATAGTCTGTTTAATGTGGCTGTTTTCTACTTAGCTGTTCTCTTTCATCATCTGGAGTTATACTGAAGTTGTTTCTGACTTAAGGGTGACAGAACTCAGTCTTGGAATGTGGCTTTTCCTCCTCAGCTTCACATCTATGTTTTATTGGGGGGCAAGATTGTTTCTGGCTCTGTATATTCGTTCTGGTGCATTTTAATAAGAAAAGAAAAAGATTTTATATTAAGGATATTGGTAAAAATGTAGTAACTAAGACTTGTAGACAACTGGATGCTTTTTAAAATAAGAGTTAAGTATTGCTATTTTTTTTCCTACAATTTTAGTTGGGGTATTTTTAGGCTAAGAGGAAAGTCTGTGAAATAATTTGGAGGTGGTTGTACTCCAGATATTGCCTGTATGTTTGATTTCAGTTTTTATAGTATCTGAGTAACTTACCTTTCTCTTCTGTTTATGAATGTCATGCTTTAAGTGAAGGGCATATGGTGAGTTGTATCAGCAGCTACGGCAATGCAATTTTACATAATGAATTTTCTGTTTTTAAGACTGGCATTCTAACAGTCTAGCATGTTAGAGGTTTGGGTTTTTTTTAAAATTCATGTCTTTGTTCATTTGGTAAGTGTTAATTGAATTAAATGGGGAAGCTTGTAAGTTCAACACAGAACTAGAATGCTGTGTGTAGGAAATGTCTTAAAGAAGCCATTGGTTAGCTCATGTGTGTATTCATATGGGGGGGGGGGGCAGTTTGTTATCCTTGATCATTCTGTAGCTGCACACAATATTTTTAAGAACATAAAGCTGGTCAAATTGTAACAGAAAAAATTTCCATCTAACCCAGAATCCCATGTCTGATGGTGGACAAAAAGGGATGGGCAGAGAAAAATGCATAGTTCCAGGCTCCAGCCATTGATGTCTCAAAAACTTTTTGTGCCTGAGGTTGTTTCTGTGGACTTAGTAGACTTCAAATGATTTCTCTTCTATGCACCTTGCTTATCTCCCCCTGAGACTGGGAATAATATTTGCAGCATCCTTATCACCGGGTGTTCTACAACCTTAACCATGTGTTGTCTCAAGAACCATATCCTTTTGTCTGGTTTTTGACACACTTCACCAAAAAATCCTTTAAAAGCAAGTCTTATGAAGTTTTGTTGTAGTTTAAGATGGTTTTGGAGGGGGGGAAACCATAAAAATTTTCTTCCTGATTTTTAAGTACAGGTGGGTTTGTTTTGATATACAGAGGAGACATTCTGTTAATCTAACATTAAAGGTTTTCAGTTTTGTCAGTATCATATAAATACATTTGTATTTTTAGTTCTTGGCTCCAAAAGAACTGAAAAATGAAATTCTGCCTCCTGCAGATGAAGGTGGTGATGTCGATGATCTGGTGAGTACCATAAAGATATGCTGTGGCTTTAGAATTAAGCTCTAAGTGAAAGGTACAATGAGAGAGCCAAATGCTTCTTAAAACAGTAGATATTAGAGTGCATGGCTTAAAAACACCTAAGGAATTGAATCAGAAGAGCCATGTGAAATTACTTACTTGCTATTGTAAGACTTAGCCAGGTGTGTAATTTCATGATGGCAAATACTACGTTATGTAGTAACATAGGTGTTTACGTGGGTGAAATGTGTCCTCTAGATTGTTTCAAAAGGCCATGCATTTGATAGTGGATTGGTATAATTTACTATAATAGCATTTTTTAAAGTTTGTAGATCTTGAACAGTTAGTTATATGGGTTGAAAACTGAAATTCAAGGATATCAGGTTTTTTAATAAATATTTTAGCCATCTTTTACGGGCTGACTCATTACAAATCTGTCTCCAAGGCTTAAGCTGATGATGTAGATGGTTTTAAAGAACCTTTGATAACAGACAGATTTCTACTTTTGGACTGTACTTTAAAAATCTATAAATTGCAGATATGATGATGTGAAGATGAGATTTTTAGGTTTGATTTTGTACTTTATAGCAGATTAGTATTAAATTCTGTGCAATCCATTTATGTTCCATGATAAGGATTTCCAAATTTGCTTTGTTTTCTCAGCACTAAACACATGTACGAAATAATTTCAATTCAATGCTGCTTCTTTCAAATCTGTTTCTTCTGTTTGCAGCTGGACATGATGTGACTGGTGATATATGGTGACAATACAAGCAAAATTTTGGAAGGGCTCTCTCTTTGAGATGGGGCACAAAAGAAGATGCTAATGAGAAGACAGTACATTCATCTTTATTTTCTCAAATGAGAACAGAAATCCCAGAGACATTTCCAGCTGGTATAAATGTCATCTGACTTTTCAAAACCAGAACAGAAGATTGGAATTGTCTGAAATATTTGGGAAGTAATGATATCTTTAAGGCTTTTTTTTTTTTTCTTTAGAACACTGAATTTAGCTTGTCCTTTGTATTGCTTTCAGCTAAACACTACTAGATTTGATGAGAACTGCTCTGGTGCCTGAAATTCTTGTTACATTTCCTGGGAAGGAAGGCAGAAATGTCACAGCAAGGTTATCAGGTAATACTGAGTATTTAGTGGAGGTAACCTTGTAGCTTTATTGTTACAGAAAGGAAAGCATCTCTATTTTCATGCTTTAAGAAAACCAACCAACTCAAAACAAATAAACAAAAAAACAAGATAGTGCAAAAAAAACCAAGCCCAACAAAGCACCACAGAAATCACCACAGAGGCTTGTGGGAAAAAATTCTAGGCCGGGGACTCACAAGTTAATAGTTTGAAATACACAACAGAATCTAAAGCACACAGCAGAGCCAAGTGTGCTGATTTTGCCACACTGTCTGCAGATCAGTAATTATGGTCATGTCTGTACTGCAGGTGCTCTATCCAGTCAGCTCAGCAGCCACTCAAGGTCTCTGTCCCTTTCTGTTACACATTTTCCTGTTTTGTGAGCTGGGATTTTTGATTTTTTAGACTTTTAACTAGTACAGTTACTGTAGACTCCTGGTGCTGAAAGGAAGAGTGACTCAGTTCTATCTCCATTTCATACACTGCTGAGAACTGCTAACCCAGAGTGGAAGAAGCCATGACAGCTGTACACTGATAGCTGTGATAGATAAGTGATAATAGTTAATACTGGTAACCAGGATGGAGTAATGTCTACACAGAGCAATCCAAACTAGTCAAACACTGCTTAGAAAGAGACATTCAAATCTGATTACAGAGCTGAAGAGACAGTAATGACACCTTCACACATACTTGTCTGTTACAACCAGATTAATTCCTTTATAAGCTGTTCTTTCATTATTGTTAATGTATAAATATACTGTGCAAAATGGTATTAAGATCACATAGAAAGGAAAAAACATGATCTGTAGTTGCAAAATGTTGTGGAATATCTGCACTTTATACTGGCCAACAGCTCCTGTGTGGGAAACAGCAATTGCTTTTTGCCCCTCCTTCCTTACAAAGCACCCTATTCTGTCCTCTCTTGCATCCTATCCTGACTGAGTCGAAAGCATTTCTCAAGTGCAGATGGCAGGGAACAAGTGATCTTTGTAGATCTTTATAGCTTTTGTGTCACCAGAAGATATTTTTCTCAACTGTAAATAAGAATTATTTGATCAGTGTTTTGAATGTCTTTTAAGGTCAATATATGGTGTATACTGGCTGGGGGTTTCTTTTACACTTTTTTTGTTTGTTTGTTTGTTTAATAAAAGTATTTTAAAGGTTGGGTTTTGCCTTCAGAGCCATGTTTGCTAAAATCAGGTGATTACTTATGCAGTACCTAAAGGAAACTATCAGAAGCCCCTTTTCTGGGCCTACAACACAAACACTGAATATCAAAATCCCTTTACAGAAGCAGAGTATACTTATTCTGTTCTTTACAAACTCTAAACTTTGCAACACCCCAGTAAAGTAATTTTTACTGTATTGCAGAGATGATGAGAAAATCTTGGTCAAGACCACATAGAATATGGAACCTGGGGACCAGAATATGGAATTACTTTGTTTCTTTTGATTTAGTTGACCACATTTCTAGAGTGTACTGCTTCTGTCAAGGAATAGACATGTAGTTTGTGGAGAATTGCTGCATAGATCTTGTTGCTACCTGTACAGCACAGTATGTACAGGTAGGCTCAGTGTGGTGATTGAGTTGCTAGTACTGAAAATAGGAATGAGAATTTATGACTCAAAAGTGAATTCTTGGAAGGCAAGAAAAGCATCTTTCATTGTACCAGCCTTCTGAGTATCAGTCTTCAGAAGCTTCTGATCTTAGTGAGGGTCTGTCACATCAGCAGCCTGATTTTACATTTGTTCTTTGGCAAAGGGACAGCTTTCAGGTTCTTTTTCAATGACTGGAAGAGATCTTGCATTTAGTTCAAGCTCACGTTTTCAGTTACAAAGTCTGACATACTGTTTACATTGAGAATTCTCATTTTCAATTGCCACACTGACCAGTCCTCAGAAGCACTGGAGCAGTTAGCTGTCCACTTCAAAAGCAGCTATAAAGGAAACACAGTGTGCATTTGTTTTCTTGCAAGCAGCAGAACATCCCTTGTCAGGTACTTTATAGCCAGCGAAATTATCAGTGTCTACAAAAAAGAAGACGGATTTTTGTTATATATTACTGGTTTATTTTCTCTTTTCCCCTGGAAATAATGCCTCTCTGGAAAGCTCTTTGAATGCTAATGATATGGGGCAGTAACCTTACTTAGCTTTGTTTGCCAAGAGATCAAAGCTTATGATTGTTGTCTGTGTCTTTCAGTTAATCTGCTGCTCATTGGGCAGAATCAGCTTTGATGGAGTGGCAGTGATTTCAGCATTATGTTTTTAAAGTTTTTTGTAAAAGTTGATGCTGGGAAGAGGTGAAAGGAAAAGGAATGATGAGTTCAGCCTCAGGAGAGTTTCTCCCCTCTTCGTCTGGCCCAGCAGCTGAGAGTTCCAGCCAACAGCCTAATAATTGTGTCACATCAGCCTAGTCTCCAGGTCCTCTTCTTTCTTCTCTTCCTTAATTAGAAGAGGTGTGTGGACTAAAAGACTATATTTTGCAGTGTGGACTTTGGGAGGTGGAGAGTATACAAAGGTATTATACCAGGAAGTGTAAGTAATACGTGAGGGAGCTGGGATCGTAGCATGGAACTGAGAATACTCCACAGAAAAGGACGAAATACTGGGTTTGGGAGTCATAGAGGAAGACTAAGACTCTTCTGGTGACACTATATAGTGAATCTGTAAGTATCTAGGCTATATCAGTTCTGCAGGCAAAGCTTGTTGCTCTGTCACTGGGTAGTGGGGGTCTGCTAACTGGGTTATGCAGTTCTCAAGTTTGATCTCATTCCTTTTTGTACTCAGAAACCAAACTTGTCCTCTTGGACAGTTGTCAATATGCCACAGTAATAAAAAGTAACTTCTAGAGTGTTACGTAGTTGAAGACTTGTGATTTGTGTGATACTAACCAGGTTGAAATGAATGTCAGGTCACCAGTATGGTGTCAACATGTTTGGAGCATTCTGAAAGCAAGGCTTTGTCTCTGTCCTTAGAAAGTGGCACAGAAGTGTTACACGTACCATCAAAGCACTTCTAATGTGAAGAGACCTGTTCTGCTGCACTCTGGTCTCTTAATGCCTGGGTGGATTTGCATCTTGCTAACTTTCCTGGTATTTGGGTTTTGACAGAATTGTCTATTTGATGTTGGAGCAGGGTCTTTGGAATTAGAAAACGAGGAAGGAAAATCAGTTATCTCAGTTGTGAATTCTACAGACATAGGCCATTTTTATATTTTGCATTTGCACATGATGAAAGGCAGGGGAGGAATTCCCTTGTGATCTCAGTGGGGTTGGGGATAATCTGGAAAGAAGAGTTTTGTCTTGCATGTTGCTAAGCTGGCAAATACACTGGTGGATGTTGCTGCTGTGCTTGTAAGCAATAGGGTGGGTTTGGGTTTGTTCAGCCTCACCGCCATCAGTGTGAAATAAGCAGTTAACTTCTGCTGTTGGTTTGTGACAGTGGAAAACACATTTCCACTAAACTTTCAGCTTTGCTTCCTTTCCACTTCCATCTTCATTCTGCTCTTGGTACCTTTACAGTAATGGAGCCCAGTGCTGGGAGCACTTGTGAATGTCACATGTAGGAAACCTCCAAGTTTTCTTGTGTCTCTTTTGAGATGCAGGTTACAAAGATTTTTTTAAAAACCCAAAATGTTCTAGCAGGGGACTGGAGGTCCACCCAGGCTTGTGTTTCTAAAGGCTCTGAAGAACTATCACATAGAAAAAACAGTTCTTTCAGCAAGCCCTCACTGCTTAAAGGTGCTGGTAAAGGAAGGCAGCACTGACTTCTGCAAGAGATGATTTGCTTTTCTGGGGGGTGGAGTTCATGTATAGCATTTCTCTGCACTGTTTTGAAGGCAGCTCTAGGAGAAGTTCTGCACCAGTTTGGACTCTTCTCTTGTGATTACTGAACCTGAAAAGTTTAGAGGAATAGATTACCACATATTAAAGAAAATAAAGGAAACCAGAATAGATGAAGTTTTCTTTTGTAATACGGTCATAATCTGATATGAAGAACTAAAATAGATATATTTAAAAAGGAAAGTCTGTGTTTTAGTCTCTCTTACCTTTCCCAAAGGATCAAAAACCACATTGAACTCTGCATAAAAATTTGGCGTAGAGGCAGAGATACTCTTTACAAGAAAATTACTTGGAAAACATTTGAACAAATCTTAGCTTGATTGTATTTTTCCATGCAGCAAGTTTTGGTAAGTGGAAAGATTAGTGTCCTGTCTTCCCCCTTTTACTGTTTTGGAATAGCGTTTGCACTTATGAAAATAAAAGAACTAAACAGGAACTAGAAAACCTCTCCGTTTTGTTTTTACAAACCAGACATAACTTTAGTGCATCTGTGAGATGAGTGCCTTAAAATAGAGTCTTTGCTCATCTGACTCTGCGCATACTGCACTTTTATGACTTAAGCTGGATAGAAGTTAATCTGCTTCCTCCCAATAAACTTTGTGAAGACAGCATGACTAAGACATAGTAAAATTAATTCTGTTCCTTCTGATGCCTTGCCAGCACAAGTCTCAACAGTTGACCATCAAAAGCACCTCTTTTGCCAGCACACTGAAATACTTACAGTACTTTTTGCTGTTACCAAATAATGAATTATTCCACAGCACTAAAAAGTACTCAGATTTGGTCACATATATATATTTACTGGTACATTAATTCTTAGGACCCCTCTATATGCACCAAGTCAGCTGTATGGACTGCTATGAAAGTTTGGGGAGCCTATAATGGAATTAGTAGGTTGACCATGGAAATATATTCATTGTTGCTTTAAATATATCAAACCAAAGGATTGTTTTTCTTCATGGTCTTACTGGGTTCCAACTCTGTCTCATCCTTTCTTCCTATTTTAACATGCAGTAATAGGCAGTAATAACTGTCATTTCCTCCAGAAGGGAGTGAATCTTGCAGCTTTCAAGATATTAACAAAAAGCAGAAATGCCTCCAGTGTAGGGTATAACTAGAAACATTTTCTATCTGTTGTCTGAGACAATGCATAAAGGGAGCACAAGCCCCTGAGGAGACCAACTGTGGTGCAGGTATTTTTGCCTGAAGCATGTGAATCAGACATAATGCTAGGTAAAGAAAGGTAAAATAGCTGTTAATACCTGATTGTTTGGGTTTTATCTGACTTGGATGTATGAGAATGCCTTCTCCAGCCTGCTAATGCAAGTAGTCAAATGGCAAAGGTTCTCTCCCCATGGAGTGAGTACACTTACAATGTGAAGAAACGCCCCCCTGTACTATGCTGACTTTTCACAAGAGTTACAGGAGCTATATCAGAATGCTTAGGGACCCTTTGCTTACTCAGAAAGGAGGGAGTGGGGTGGAGAGAATTTTTCTGTGGTCCCAAGCAGGCAAGTATTGAAGGGCCTGATCTGAATGAGAGCCAGCCAAGAGCATTTCCCTGTGATGCCTTAGCACTGTGCATGTAAGTCCTGTGTGAATTTGATCTCCTAGTCCACAGCTGTCCTGAATGTTGAGAAGGTGTCACTTCTCTGCCTGCAAAGGATAATAAATGGATCAGCAAAGGTGCACTGAGAAATCATATGATTTTTGTCTAGTGATTGTGATGTAGATTCCTCCCTATTACTCCTTGAGATCTTTCAGTAGTTACCACCTGTAGGATCTCTACATTTCAGTTTAACACCAAGGTTTAGAAGGCCGAATCCTCTCCAAGAAGAGCACAGCATAAGTGATAGTAATCCACCTTTCACAGAACTGTGCTGGGCACTGTACAAATTTGTGTATCATCTGAATCCCACCTTTAACTAACATCTGATCTTCTAGCAGCTCAACTTGCTGATTCACTTCGTTTTCTTGGGCAGGCTGGGGGGAATTTATCAAAGCTAACATCAGCCAGCAAGTATATCCTTTTTGTCCCTGAGTAAGAGGAATAAAGATTTTGGGAAGGAAAATAGGTTTGGTGATAGGAAAATTGCATATATTTAATGAACTTGCTTTTGTTTTATGTGCTATCACTTAAAGTACCAGGACTATCAGTGTGTTTTGTAGCTATTAAGCCATTGCTTATCTGGTATGGGTTGTGCTTTGCAGACAGTAACATTATCTTTGGATAAATGCACTTACTGCAGAAATGCCTTGAAGAGACAGAGATAGGGAAGGTTTCTGTCTTTAGTACTTTTGCTGGCTAACAAACAAGGAAAACTTGGAGAGCACCTGCACTTACAGGGACCATAAGAATAGCTAAGGTTGGGTTTGGTGCACGTTGTTTGTAAGGGGTCTGTGGCTTTGTCACAAGGGGTGGTTCAAAACTCTGTGAGATCTGGTGTTCAGGCTTCTTGGGAGATAAAGGAGGTATTCTAGATGAAGTGTGTTCTATCAGAGGTGAATCCTCAATGATTCCATCTAAATCAGCCTGTAAATTAAACAGAGAAACAGGCTGTCCTCTGTAGCTGCATTAAAATTTTTTCATTGTCTTATTTCCTAAGAATGTAAGAGAGCTAATATGGTTCACTAGAAGAGGATAGCAACAATAGGGTTTTATTCCTAGTTGTGTTGAAGGCTTATTAGGGGCCATTTATTCATAGTTCCACAGAATATCCTGAGTTGGAAGGGACCCACAAGAATGATTGAGTCCAACTTTTAAGTGAATGGCCCATACAGGGATTGAACCCACAGCCTTGGTGTTACTAGCACCATGCTCTGACCAAAAATTTCTCTGCCTCTTGATTATTCTCCCTCTGCAATTGTGTAAATTTGTTTAGTTATGATGTCTCCTAGGGAAGGCAATTTAAAGTTTTTTGGTGGACTTTGGTTGGATGAGACTTCATACCCAGAGGGTATGTCAGTGCAAAAGTTTTATGACAGAAGATTTGGGGGATGGGAAAAAATGAAGAAAAAAAAGTGAATTATTGTGATGTTCCCTGGGCATGAGAACATCATCATTAGTCTTGAGGAGAAATGGAACAGTAGGAGTTCCATTAAGTGTCTCACAGGCACCAGGAATATGTGAGAGGCAGACATTAAACAGACAAAGACTCAGGTATTCTGGAGAAATGGAGAAGTTGTTATTCCACTTAATGACTTTGAAAGGCAAGGAGAGGAAACAGATGAGGTTTCAAAGCTTATTATTGAAAAGAACAGCCTTTCTATATCTCTTTTCACATTCCAGAAAGAATGATCTGTTTTGCATAATGATCATTTACTTACAGTTCTCCCAGACACACACATACTGACCTATTTAAAAATGCAAATGGTCGCAAAGTTCCCTTCAGGCAGCAGTGACAAAATCAATGTAGGAGGAAAAGGGTTAGTCCAGCAAGACAATCTGTAATTGGGTTGTAGCTTGTATGCAAGAGATTTCTCCACAGTCCTCAGGAAATGGGAGCAATATAGGCTTTAGCATTCGAATGACTCACAGCTCAAGGTTTACACATGAGATTGTGTATAACCCCTGTAAACCTAAAGCTGCTGATGATTCAGAAGTAAGAACTGTGATGAGACAGTGGACATGTGAAAAAGAACAAACAAACATGATGAGAGAAAAACACGCAGGAATGACTTTTTGCTACTAACAGGTCACTGTAACTTAAAATACAAGAATGACACATACCCAAGGGGACCACTGGAAACCAAGGGAACCAGATTACAGGTGTATGTTACAGACTGTGTGCTGGAAGGCAGGACCAGCTTCACCTTCTAGACAGCTGTATACTCCTCAAGGAAAGATTATTCTGTAGAATCTAGTTCTTCACAGAAGAGCTGTGGGCAGTTTCAGAGATTTACTGAGGGGTAAAAAGAATTGAAATGCCAAGTTGCAACTACATAGAGAAACCTATGTTAGGTATCCAAAGCAAAGTATTTCCTTAAGTTTATCTGCTGGAGTTTTGTGCAGGAATTTCCTTGTGGTGGAATCTGGTCTTTAGGTTGCCAGTATCTGGTCTTGAAAAATTGCTCTAGGCCAGGCTGCAAATGATTTGTGACTGCTACAAAAACATCCTATGGGATGAGCACAACTGAAGAAAATGCAGTTCTATCACTCACTCAGTAGCTGCAGAATGGCAAGAATTGTTGGGATGTAATTCTATATTTTGTTAGGCTTTAAGTCATAGAATAGTTTGGGTTGGAAGGGGCCTTGAAAAATCATCTAGTCCAGCCCCTCTGCAATGTTTCTTTAAAGAAACAATCAACCCCACTTTACAATTCCTAGAAGAGTAAATGCATCTGAAGATAATGTACCCTTGGCTGTAGTCTTTGTTGTACAAAAATTTCCTAAAGTCTCTGAGGATTTCCTGTGCTCTCAGAGACAGCACAAAACCAGGCACTGGGGCAGAAGTTGATGTCTTCATTGCACTACAGTTTTCCTCTGGATAGCAGTGACTGCACAGATGATACTGAGGTAAAATCCCCAGGTACGCCTAGAACTGGCAGCCTGGTTGCTCAGGTTCTACGTGCTCTGGTGGCAGGGTGCAGGGAAGCTTGCATGACTTGGTGAATGCTCTTCCTCTACACTTCTGGGATTTGTTTGGTACCCAACAAACCAGGCATGTCTGTGGAGCACAAATTGTTCCCTGCATGAATTAAAGGCATCAAGGGAGCTGAGAGAGGAAGAGAAGGGAAAGGCAACTCAAAAAGCATATACAGTTTGAGATCAGATATTAACTGAAAAAACAGTTCTGCTATGTTGCAGCTCCAGCCATATAATTCCCCCTCCAGCCTGTTTTGCAGCTGTGCTTCATTCCCAGCTCTTACCTTCAGATAAAATCACCAATGTGTGCTACACTTCCAGGTTCGGG
Organism: Corvus hawaiiensis; assembly: GCF_020740725.1. NCBI lineage: Eukaryota > Metazoa > Chordata > Aves > Passeriformes > Corvidae > Corvus > Corvus hawaiiensis. The sequence goes on along the minus strand of NC_063219.1, from coordinate 26,184,727 downwards.
AGTCAAAACCCAAAATTCACCTCTCCAGAAAGGTACCAATGGGGTTCCAAGGCACCATTCTTTGGGGTCATAGCTATTTCTCCAATGCTGCATGGTAGACCTCCTGCCAATCTGTTGTGCTAGGCTGCTCCATTATAGTTTTTCTTGTTCTTGCTGTACAGCTAATCTCTGCTTTCTGAGGCCAGTGTCAACCTGATGACCTACAATTATCTCTCCCAGAGTTTTCTTGTGATGACTAGTTCCTGAAAGTCATTTTGGATGATACGGGGAGAAAACTTGCATTATGGTTCTGCTATATGAGCAATTATGGTGTTAAGCATATGTATTCAATTCATGTCCAGAAACTTCTATGAGTAATGAACCCAGGATTCAGGTTTCCCTGCTGCTGAATTTCTAGCATGTACAAGTGGTAGGGCTTTTTCAGTGAGAATCTGCTAAAAAGATTTCAGGACTTTGTGTGTTTATTAATAACTTAGTGGCACAGAGAGTGCTGTAACAGCTTACTTTCATCCTGAGGTTTTCAAAAGAACATTAAGTGTTGCTTCTATTTTTCAGCTGAGTGGTTTATAATGTAGAGAGGCAGTATGCACATAGGTCAGTATTGGTAGAAATGCAGATGTAGGCAGGGAAAGATTGTTCCTGTGGAGGATTTTGAAGATGCCCATTTTGGGCTGGGGCACAGTCAGTGGCAAAGGCTGTGCTCTGCCTGCATATTCTTTGTGCATGTTACAGTGTCCCAAGGCTGCATTGATTTCCATGCAAAATTAACAAAGAAACTGTTCTTTACCCACAGGCCTCAAGGGTAGGTGTCCTCAGATGATGTCTGCAAAAATAGGTTAGATCTGAAAAAAATCTAGTGGAGGCAGGCTGGTTGTGCTGTTCCCTTACCATTTTCTGCCCTACTCAAGAGGCTAAAGCATTTTCTAGCAATAACAGAGCTTCAGATTGAAATCCTTCCTCTACCTGATTCCTCTTGGATGTTTATCTCTAATCTGTGTCTTTATCTCTAAAGATGTGCTCTTGTATAAGGGTGTATTGACAGGGTGATCAGCTGGAAGCTGCATCTATGAGGTGACTATGAAGTACCAACCTAGAGCTGCATTTTCTGGGACACTCTCAGCCTCCTTTGCAGGCCCCATCCCCTCTGTGCCACCAGCTGCTTAGAAAAGAGCCCCTTTGCTCTGAGGACAGTGTTTATTTGACCACACTATAAATAAACAAACCCTTTGTTTTGCACTGCAGGAGGGATATGTAATAGGCAGGTGGAGGGAGGTGGACTAAATAAAACGGGACATCATTTTACAGTAAAGGAGAGCCAGACTCTGCTCTGGGTTCTGCCACAGATACTCTGCACCTTACATTCAATGTACTCCTCATTTTCTCCCTGTACCTGACTGCAGAGTGCCCATTTATCTGTGCAGTGGATAGATCCTCCATCTGAATCATGGTGGAAGTGCTGTGTTTACTTAGTGACAGCTCCTCTTGCAGTTGCTCTTTGGAGCTGAACTGTGCTCCCTGGGTTACAGCGAGTCATCCAGCTTGGCAATTTTCATCATACAGTTTGTATGACAAAGGAGTGATTTTTTTAGCTCAGATAAGATCAAGCATAGATGATCTTTTAATGAAGTGATCTTTGTGCCTGATTGTATTAACATCACAGGGAGACAAATGAACCTGAGCTGCAAAGAGCCCCCCTGCAGCTATAATTAGATGAATAAAGAGGTTCATATTGATCTATACGTCGGCATGAGGAAGGAAAGAGCATCACCCATCTATGCTTTCAAGACCAAAAGCTGGTGCAGGCTGCAGAGATGTCAACTTAAAATCGTGATCCTAAAGCAAAAGCTTCAACCTGCTTGTATGACACTGCTCCACCTATTCTGCAAAAGAAATGGCCTGGAGCAGAGTCCATGCCACTGGAGCTTTTGGGGTCACTGTTGCCTGGGGGGAGCTGGGTCTGAGTTTGTGTAGTGTGGCTAAGAGAGCAGCTGCACTTGGTTCATCTAGCAGAGTGCGGTGGTGGTCTGGTATCCTAAGAAAACTCATTGTAGGACTTTCCTGCTTTGTTGGCACTGAGTTGGCTTGTGCACTACTCAGTGCCCAGTAGTTCCTGACCACTGATCAGCGCCTTCTGGCCAATTCCCCCAGTTTATATACTGAGCATGAGGTTCTGTGGTATGGAATATCCCTTCTGTCAGTTTGGGTCAGCTGTTCTGGCCATACTTTCTCCTGGCTTCTTGTGCACCTGCTCACTGGCAGAACATCAGAAACTTAGAAGTCCTTGATTTAGGGTAAGCGCTACTTAGCAACAACTAAGACATCAGTGTGCTATAAACATTATTCTTATAGTAAATCCAAAACACAGCCATGTGCCAGCTACTAAGAAAAAAGTTAACTCTCTCCCAGCCAAAACCAGGACACTGCTGTAGCCCAGTGTGTAGGCGTTTGCTGTCTCATGCAGCTGCCTGAGATCCTTGCTCCAAAGGGAACATAATCCCTTTAAACTAGGCCTTCACTCCCTTGATTGCTTTTCAAAATGTCTCAAAAAACATTTTCAAAGCTATCAAAGGAAGCTAATCATCTGTTTATGCTTAATTCCGTATGAGTTTGCAAGAGGGCTCCAGACACAATTGCTTCAATTCAAGGGGTTGTTCATGCGCTCTTTGCTGTCAGCTGCAGCTTGGCTGATGGAGGAGACAATGCAAGAATGTGTCATTGGAGTTGGTGTTGCTCTCTGCTTGGCAAAACAAAGCATATAAAGGCATTTCAAAGATCTTACGTGCTAGCAAACATCTTTATGTGCTGGTGGCTAATTGGTGATACTTGTGATTAGGGCTTATGGGATTTACTTGTAATTTTGCTGATTTTATCCCTCAGGGGAAGTGGTTTAGGTCAATTCTCTGAGCAGAGCTTTGAGCAGGACTTTAACCTCAGTTTTCAGTGCTGCTTATCACATAAACTCGTCTTTCAGTGTTGGTACACCCTTGGCTTTGCTCAGTTTTCATGCTGGAGGGACAGTGCCCTTTCAGTGCAGCTTTGTTTGAGAGCAACTTACTGGGCAGTTCTTGAACCCTTTGGTAGATTCAAAGCATCTTTTACAGTTTCTTGGACAGCCATCCTTTCCCTTTCTGTACCTCAGAAGAAATACCTGGCTCAGAGGCCACCTGTGAAGGAACTGTGAAAATGCAGTGTTAAGTACATGAGGTGGAAAGGCCTGAGAAAAGTATGATAATTTTATTGGAGAGGAACATATTAAAAAATATTTCCCCTCACATGAATGAAGGGAAAATCAGGTTAAGTTAAAGTTGAGCTTGAATAAAAAATTATCTCTAATTCCTTCAAACCTAAATGGTATTTTTGTCTCTTGAACCAATTTTTTATCAGCTGAACCAGACCAAACTGCTCAACTCCAGCCATATGTGAATGGTCTGAGACATCAGTTGTAACTGCAGATCTCAGATCAAGATAAAAATGCTAGAAGCAGTGTGTTGCGTTTTGATTTTATTTCTGCTGGTTTGCATACCAATACAGTTTCACTGACTTCATAAGAGAGATGCTTATTTTGTATATTCTTGTGGATAAAATAAGTTCCTGTGCATATCCAGATGCATACATGGGTCTATGACAAAAATAAGGCAGCAACACTGCAGTAACGAGTTAGTCAAGAACTATACTTCATCAGAGGAGTTGGTTTTGCTTTCCCCTCTTCCTTCTCACACAGTTTCTAAAGGTACAAATGAGGCATTCTCCTGACACTGAGAACTGAGAATGTAATTAACAAGTGTCTATTGTGCCAGTCTAATTAGCGCTTCTCTTGACTGTCCATGACAATAATGCTATGTAACTGAAGGTATTAGCTGATTTATAAAATAGGAGTTTGAATGTGATTTTTTTTTTTATTACACTTCTACTACATGCCTGCTTGTGGAAGAACAGGACAGAAGTGTAGTAGAGAATCACTAATTCAATATGACACCTGTTTTGCAGTGTTACACCAAGTTCTTCTGTAGCACCTGATCTATACAGTGGATAAAAATAACATTGGGGCTTACCTTGAACTGACAGTGGTAAGAAAGAAATTTGAAGCTAATGTTATACCCACATTCCCATCTTACCTTGTAATGGCCAAATGCTGCAGGGAGCCTGGAACGATGGTTCTGTTTTCAGTGTGCAGTAAGGTTTTAATGTTGTTATGAGAAGTGTTTCTTCTAACTTGATTTTTTGGAGGGAGCTAAGACTTTTAATGTTAAAGTCAATATGTGAAATGGGCTTAAACCTAAAACTGGGACAAAGGAAAAAGAATCCCTGCCCTTGGAGCATGGTTTCTCCTACATTTCCTGAATGTGCAGTCTTTAGGGGCTGGACAACAAGGGAAGGGCTCTTGGAGAGTTCGATGAGTTAAATATGTGATACTTGGAAGGGGTAGAAAGCAAAAAGATGTGAAAAACCCAAATCCCCACCCCATCCTTGCTCTCTGGTTTTTTGAGTGGTCTTTAGTTGAGTTGCAGGTGGAGTCAGAAAATCTGACCCAAATCTTAGGCTGAGTAATGGATTCAGTCCACAGTGGATGCACATGTCTGTACCTATCTGTCACGTCAGCTGATCTGCAGAGACATGCCACATTATCTGCTTCCTGAAGATGGCTTAAAATGCACCGGTGGAAGATTAACCTCCTCTTGCCCTTTGGGCTCAGGGGAGCACAGTGTTCTGAGGAGATACTTACATGGCTCTGACCTAGCTGGCTTTTCTGAGATGCCTAGGGCACTTCTGCATGCTTCTGTTCTGCATGATACAGACATACCTTGAGGCAGCTGGGGCTCACCTGAGCAATAACAGCTCCTTGTGTGTTTCAGTTACTCTTCAAAATTTTTAATCCTTGAGCATCTGGTCTGTCCTAATTTCTCTTCCATTCTTCTCCTGAGAAATACAGGTATGCATGTGGCATCTGTTGCTCACCCTCCTTTGTTTAGATGGAGATAGAGTGTTATTACTATTTGCAAATGGCCATGGCATCTGTTGGAAAGTGCATTCCCCCTTTCAGATCTATTTCTTTCCTTGACTATTTTCCTCTTTTTCTGTAACTGGAAAAGGGGCCTGTTGTTACTTTACTTGTATGTTAGAAGTTCCTTTCTGTAGCGAAACCTTTTGAAACACTATAAGAACCAGGTACTGTAATTTGAAACAAGAGCCCTGTGAGTAAACCTGGTTTGTTCTCCTCTGCTAACTGGATCATGTCTTACCCCTTGATATGTGGTTCCTTTTCAATTATTGAGCTAAAGACCCAGCAATAAGCAAGAGCCATGCACCCTGGATATAACCACCCTCTCTCTAATGTGGGGGTGGCGAGTCACTGGAACAAGTTGCCTGTTGTGGATGCCCCATCCCCAAAAATGTTCAAAGCCAGGTTGGATGGGGCCTGGAAGGCAAAGAGGTTGAAATGAGATGATCTTTAAAGTCCCTTCCAACTCAAACTGTTCTATGATCATAAAGCAGTGGTCTCTGTGTTTACTTCAGCATGTCTAAACTCACTGTTTCCTGTCCCATCCAGCCTGGGAAGCTATGGAAAGTTGCAGCTGCATCATGCTGAGCTGAGCTGGGGTGCTGCAGAGGACTGTTCTCTTGTCCCTCAGAGACTGCAGAGGACTGTTCTCTTGTGTGCCTCAGGAGTGAGGCAGTGTTTAATGAGAGCAGCTGTCATGATCCAATGCACTGATGCCTCCAATTGACTGACAGGCAGTGGGATTGTTGTATTTTTATGGCCATATTAACTAATCACTGCTGATAATTGTTATTCATCATTGTCTTAGATCTGTAGTATGAAGAAGCTTTAGTTCCTCAATTATTACTGTTTGAGGTGAAATGCAAGAACTGCTTAACAATGTGTAAGTAGGATAAAAATGAAAGGAAAGGCTCTTTGTCCCCATCTCTCTGAAAAAGCAGCACCTTTTGCAAGGTCTCCAAACCACATGTGTGAACTGCACTGGCTTTGGAGATTATCTGGTATCCTCTAGCTCTGTTTGTTGCACAAGAAAGTGGTCTTTTGTGGGGTTCCCTCAAAATCCCATTGTGTTGTAGTTGTGCTTAGTCTGTAAAACTTCTGTGCAGACAGAAGACAAAAAGTGAAAAGCACTAATTCCTCCCCTCTGGCTGTGGGCATTTTCTCTCCAGTACAGTGACAACATTTTTTGTGTTTAAATGATTGTGCACTAGGACTCTCCTCTTTTCCCTTCTTCGGAAAGTGGTTCTGGAGTCTAGGATTTCTCACAGTAGAGAGTGCCTTGATCAGCTTCATCTTGTTGGACTTGATGATCCTTGTGGGTCCCTACCAGCACAGAATATTCTATGGTTCTGTCATGCCATCTTTGCTCTGATGGAATCACGACACATGGTTTGTGTCTGGTTTCTCAGAGTCTTTCCATGATCTGCCCACAGGTGCTCAATTTGCCACCACTTTCTGAGCAACTGCTGCTGATTGTTGTCATTCTTTGATTGGCCAACACAGGAAGCATTGGAAGAGTTTGGCTTCTCACTGCATTTCCAAAATCCCTCTTTGTCAGGACTGGTTACAACAAGTCCAAGGAGAACAGACACTCAAGAGCAAAAATGTAACCCATTCATTACAGCTTGGAGAATCTGGACAAAGGACAAAAAGAGCCAAAACCTCCTTAATTTCCTCAGCAATTCATCTCCTTTACTTAGACTACCCCTTCTGATGTTGAGAAGAAAGAAAAGGGGAGAGAGGTGATTAAACAATAAGTTAAAATTACTAGGTCCCAACTCCCAGTGACACAAAAAGATTAATGCATCATGTTGGGGACGCTTCAAACTCCATGCTATGCTCTGCTGCCTCTGTTCTGGGGCTGTTCAAAGTGGAATCTTCTGCCAGTTCAGTCAGTGATGCTGTTAGATTTATTGAGGACTTTGGCAACTAAGTGCTTTCAGACCTGAGAAAGGCTTCATTGTTGTCCATCAGAATTTTAATTAATCAAAGTGGCAGATGGGTAGTATCAGCCTCAAATGCTGGTGTAATTAACTCATTCATTATCATGTCCTCTTGCTCTGTGACGGTTTACAAAGGACATCTTTAATCTAGCTGTCATGATGCTGTCCCCATAGTAGGAGTTAAATGATTTTCATCAGTCTTTACTGTAATTACTCTGTGTCCAGCATGCCATTAGGCAAAAAAGCTGATTTTTGCCAATAAATATGGAGGCCCTCCTTGGCTTTAGACAGGTGAGTAGAGTTTGGCCTGCAAAAATGAGCAGGGCTGGTGAAATTAGAGATCCCTTTGAAAGTCTCTAGAACACACCTTTTTAGGCCCTCAAAACTAGATGTGCAAATTGCTTCAGGACGGTTTTGCTTGCAGCTGACCACTCCTTGCTGGGGTATAGTGCCAGCTTGGGAGGAATTTCTTGGATCTTTCTGAATATGCCCTGCCAAGGTCATTTGAGATGTCCTCATCTCGAATGGATGCCCAGGAAATGCTCCCAGGCTCATCTTGGTAAGTTGTTAACACAGCTTTTGACATGCTTTTGGCCCAGGCTGTCTGCATGAGGGTACCCAGCAAGGTTCAGGAGTTAACACAGGTCAGGAGCAATAGACAGTTTGGATGTGGCCACCCTTTGGCCTTTTTTGCCCTGAGGAGTAAGAGTTTGGGCTTTGCTGAGTCTGTACCAATTGACATTGACACCAGGAGAAGGTCCTGAGCACACTGGAGTAAGTGTTGCTATAGATATACTTATCATGCATGACATTAAGAGTTTGAAGTAGAACCAGAAGTAAAAGAACAAAGAACTTAAATTCTGCGTATCTGAAATATAACCAGTACTCCTCCTCAATCATCACGTGATGCCTGGGAGGATTTCTGACTGCCTTGTGATGGCATCTGCTTCAGGAACTTTGGAGTGACCTGTACAAATGCCTACTTGCAGCCTGGTATGGCTGAAATGGTATTTCCCAGATTGCCTGAAAGGGATGTGAAAAAGCAGAGACTTTGGCCTACTGAGGAAACCTTTTGTCCTGGATGCTCTTCCTAAGAAGTGGGGGGAAGGTCACAGCTTTATCTCAACTGTGGCCCCTTACATGAGGATGGAGGCAACCTCTCCATGGCACTGTCCATCCCAGCTGTGAAGCCAGTGCTTCTCCCCAGCACTGAGGCATCCTAAATAATGAGATCATTCACCTCTAATGTGGTGTCAAGAAGGCAAAGTAAAGAGTTTGTATCTCTGACTGTTGTGTGAAGACTTTACTGCTGCCTGCATGGTTGCTTTCAAAACATTTGTTAGGAACAAAAAACCCATTACAATTTAGACCAAAAACCTCAGCCAAACCAATACTGTGACTTTATTAAGCAAAAGGTTTGGGCAAAGAACAGCTTGGCTGTTCTTAATTAAGATTGTCTTTCCCTGGCAGATTAATTACCCAGAATTCATTGCAGATTCCTGGCACCATGGATGTTATTGATCCAGTCAGGCTGCTAGTTTGTGCTTGCAGGGATCTGCCTGTGATCCTCCTTCCATGGGAATTTGGAGAGGGAGGGATGGAGGGAGCTGGCTGGTAGTTATTAATAGAATTTGGAGCAGGTTTTTTTCCCGTAGCTGATTAAATCAAAATGCTAGACAGTTGCATAATCTTGTGCATCTCAGTAACAGCAGCAAATACCACCACCACCACAAGGCAGAGAAAAGTGTGGAGACAGATGCCAAAAGCAACAGTGGATTTTTTTTCTGGGGAGGTAAAGTAATGGGATTTTTTACACATGTTCAGAAACAGAGTGCTGAGAGCATACTGTGGGTGTTTCAAATGCCTCCTGGGCTGTAGTTTTAGTGTAACATGATGTGTTCAAATCAAGTCTATGGCAAGGAACAGGGTTGCTGGTACCCTTTGATGTGCACATGCAGGTCAGGGCTGATCCCACCAGTGCCAGTGCTTGTGAGCTCAGCCCATGGCCCACTTGCTGGGGGGGGATGGGAAGTCAGTGACATTTGCTCCTGCCCTGCAGGAGAACAGCATGTCTTGGCTTTCCAGAATGGGAGGCTGAGACAGGCTGCAGGTCAAATGATGGGAGAGGAGCATTGCTGTTTGGGTAGCTGAGAAAGGCAGTCCAAGGAATGTCTCCTGGGTAGAGACATCAGTTCCTTGTTGTGTGAGATCATGAGTGATTCCCTTTCACAGATTTGTTACTTTGGAAAATTTAATGGGCACCAGCAGCTTTGGCTTGTTGAGCCTCTCATCTCCTTCAACCTTGCAAATAGTATTTTAAAGCCTCAACACACCTTCATGTGCCTCTTCTTGTTTGCTTTGGTTGTCAGGCAAATGCCTTAGTTAAACATTTTCAGGCATGATTTCTAATCCAGGGGCTATCCTTTAGCATGAGGCTGTGCTTTCCATCAGGCCAGCTTGTTGGCTGTGGTGGCTTTACTTGTTCCATTTTGCCTGGGTACTCAGCCTCTTTCTACCTTTCCTTTTCTGTTTTCTCAAGATTTTTTGCAGGCTTTACACAAGAAAACATCTGAAAGATGCTTCTGTTGCAAGATGTGCTGTAATGATGAGAGTCACAAATAGTGACAGGCATAGGACTAGCTGCCTTGCTGTTTAGAGAACAACTTTTTGCCAGGCTTCATCTACAGCCTTGAAGAATTTGCTGTTTAAAAATGCTGGGTTTCCCCTGAGAGTTTAGAAATTCAGGCCTGAATTTTCAGGAGGTAACAGTAATTTGAGGCCCTAAATTGGCCTAAAAAGCTTTTTTTTTTTTACTTTTAGGAAATGTTGAACAGTATTTTACTTAATGCTTTTCGCAAATTCAGAACATAAGTTGAGAACAGGAGGCAGGTTGCAATCAACAGATGTAATGAGCTGTGGACCCTAAGCACAATTAACTGCAGGGCTGAGAGGTTTGCTAGCTCAGGTCTCATACTGACTGTGGATGGCAGGAGAACCTCACAGCTGCCATAGGTTCCTTCTCCCTTTTTCAGTAAGATAAGTGAAGAAACAACTGCTTTGGGGACCACAGCTTGGGCAGCCTAACTTGTTCCCTCTGATTAATAAAGTCAGGGGAAAGATGACTGATGCAACTGCTGGATACCTGGTACATGCAGAAGAGGGGTGGGTGCTTTTTTCCCAACTTTAGAGATAAGTGTCAATTTAAAATTGAGACAGTGGAGGCCAGTCAAGCATCTCAAATCATACTAGACAACTGTGTAGGCAGTTTGGTGCTGAATACAATTGGGATGAATAATCCCTAGGAGGCACCTATTTTTCTCTAATAATTACTGAGGAAGCTTAGAATTTGACAAGTGGCCTTTAGATGTATAAATTTGGGTGAGCTGTAGCTGTAGATGACTACATTAAATATGTACAAAGGCAGGTGGAAATAGATGGCCTTAAGCATTGCTCAGCTTGCAGAGGTGGTTACTGGAGATTGAGGACAGAGAGAGCTTCGAGGGTCACTCCATGCGCTGTTAACAGAGACAGCTCCAGATCTGGCATCTTTCACCACCAAGAAACCTTATCTGAATGGAAAAGATAAACACATGGATTGTATGTGAAAGTGGCACTCCAGTGAAATGATTTTGCTTCCCTGTACACCAGCTGTAGCTTTGAAAATGATCCATTATGCTCTGACCTGAGACTGCTCTAAGGTTTGATAAGGCTTTAGTGATGCAATAAGGTTCACAGCATTCACAAATTAGAGAAGGCTTGGGCATTAAAAAAAAAGTATATAAAATAAGTGAGTTTATGGATGCCTGTTGTTATTTAATATAACATTATTTATTATTAAATAACCAGGGCACTGTTTACATTGAGTAATCAATGCTTGTTGCCCCAACTAAACCTGAAATGAGAGTGAGCGGAATATTTTAATTATTCTCTCTAAGGTGTGCAACTCTGTGACTGCCTCTTGCCTGGATGCATGGGGTTACTTTTGGCTATTTTTGAGGATGTGAGGTCTTGTTTACAAATGTAACTGACCTTGGTAAGAACTCACAACATTTCAGCTGATCTACTGTAACTGCCTGTCAACAGGGCCTTTTCCCCTGCAGATGCAGGTACCTAACTATGTTTCCACTTTGGCTGATGCCAGTTCATGGGGCAGTAAGACACCGCATGCTAGGAGTCATCTCAGGTGGCCTTGCACTGACTGTGTCTGCCTGAGCAGTGCCACCCCCCACAGGCACATCTTTACACACACAGGCATGACTGGACATAAGTATGCCAATTCACACAAGTTGTTTTTGCAAACATGATGCTTTAAAATTAAAGGCTATTAATTAAATGGGAGGCATGGGGGGGTTTTGGAGGTTGTATGGTAAAAATAGTAATTTTTACAAATCCTGCAGCAAGACAGGCTCAGTTGACCTCACAGAGCTGATCCACTAACTGCTCTCCTGTGCTTTTGCTTAAGGATTGCAAAACCAGAAAAGTACTGAGTACTGAGGAACTGGGAGTACAAAATGCCCCAAGGGCACAGCCCTGATCTTATGTGCCCACTCAAGCCTGAGGAAAAATCCTGCTGATTTCAGTCAGGTTTATGTCAGCCCCTTAGGTGATCTCATTTAAAATTAATAAACTTGTTGTCTGATAGACTTACATTACAACGGGAATTTTACGACTTAATTGCAGACAGTTGTTTGCCATCTTCTTTAGAGATTGGCATTCTCTGGCCATTGAGTGGACAGCTGTTGTACTGCCTCTAGGAGTGGCCAGTAGCTTCAGGATGGGAGGCACTGACTTGCTGCTTGAATTTCTCAAACCAGATTATTTTTTCTTTAAGATTCAGGTAAATATATTCCCATTGAGATTATACCTAAATTCATTGTAGTATAGGTTTTGAAATCTCCCCCCACTTCTAAACCATAATACTTTCATATTTCCAGGGGTTAAAACATCTTCCTGCCATCACCTTGCCTCAAAGGCTTTTTACTCTCGAGCCTGTGATTTTTGCAATTTTGCTGTGAATTTTGCAGCTTGAGCTCAGATCCTAATGTTTGGCAACACTCCTGCCTGTGTGTGAGGGAATCCAGGCTGCAATATCACTCGAACCTCCTAGTTTTACAGACTACCTTACATCTCTGTAGTGCAACCCAGTGTTTCAGTATCCCTCTTCTCTTGAAATCCACTGAGCTGGCAAAGACCACAGCGTGTTACAGCTGCAACAATTCAGCAGAGCCGTGGTTGGCTGGTATAGGAAATTACTTTTGGTCTGAGCAGGTGCAGGGCACACGATGGCTTTTAGCAATGTAGCTGTGTGCACTGAATAAAACTAGCCCTTGGAGGCCACCTTGAATTAGGAATAATACATTTTATAAAGAATCATTGGGTTAGAGGTAAGATGATGGGTACAGTAATTTGTGTTTGTCTAGCCTGGGTGATGCAGGTTTTTGTTAATCAGGGGATATGATCGAGTAAGAAGGTTGTTTGTCAGGCTGCAGTCTGTGAAAGAACCAGTTTTGGTACTGGACTCAGAGAAAGGCTGGTTGGAGAGGGCTCCTTGAAGTCCAGTCTGCCTGTGTTTCATGGCTTCTTCCTCATTTCCCTGAGGATCCTCTAGGGCTTGTCTTGTTCTCTTTATTCCAAACCATCAGTGTTACTGCTGCAGTAATGGATGGCTGCCACCAACCTCTTCACTCCACGTATCTTCCTTCTCTCTACCAGTCCTACCCTTCTCCCACTGTCATATTCCTTCTTCTTCTGTTTAGTCCCCCATTTCTGATTAGCACAGCTGTTTCTTTACAGGCACCTCCTTGTCCTGCCTATTTCCTTTTCTCCATTTGTTCCTTTCTCCCTCTCTGTCTCTCTCTGCATTTCAATAAACTTACTGGAATAGACCTGTATTAAAAAAAAAACCCAACAAAAAAAAGTGAGAGAAGAAAAGGACTTATCTGGTTCCAGGGGAAGGATGAGGAACAGACTCTGCCTAACTCTCCAGAGCAGAATCCTCACATGTGCAAGCATGGGAAAGTTCTGTGATCTTTTGGCACAAGTAGAGTTTTCAGAGCTTCTTGTGACCATCTTCTGGTGAAACACTGTCCCTGCTTTCCTCCTGAGATAGGAGGGCTGTGTGGCTGATGGCACTGGGCTTCTGGGCACATCACCTTGACAAGTGATGCTCTAGGCATTCACCTGGCATCTCAGAAACAAGGGGCAGCCTCAGAAGATGTCCTGGGGTACAGCTTGGCTGCCACGTGCACTCAGGAGAGGAGCTGTGGATCTAGCCTAGCTCCTTACCATCCCCTTCCAACCATGTCATTGGTGATTGCTTCCACTGTCCTCCCTTTCCCTGTGCACACTTGCTCTGAGCATTCCCTGTGTCCTGGTGTTCCCACAGCAACCTGTAGAAGATACAGCCCTGGAGCAGAAGTTGACTCCAGCACCGCTTGGACAGCAGATGTTCTCTGTTGAGGGCAGTTCTGTGCAGTCCCTGGGAAGGACACAGCACATCAGGGTGGGTACTCTGAAAATAGCTGCATGTACTTACCATGCTTGCCTCAAGCTTCTCTCTTGAACATTGAACATAGGGAAGACACTACACAGGAACCTTACAGTGATGTTTGGTACATGATTTTTGCTGTTTAATGCCATAAACAAATGATAAGTCAAAGTGCTAACACATTGTGCAATGCATGCTGAGCCCTGAAATTTTGTTCAAATCTCCTTATGTGAAGTCTTGGCCTCTGATGTGTAAAGAGAAGATGAAAGTTTACTGTGTGAGACCCTGTGTGGATTGTGACCAGAAAGAAAGAGCTTTTATTTGTAGCAAACAAACAAGAAAGAAGGTGAATTTCACAATGTGTTACAATGGAAGAGAGGAAAGGAAAAGATTACCAAGAGTCATGAATTTTATTTTTTTATTATGTATATTTTCATTAGAAAACAATCTTGAACACCCAGGAATAGTTTTCTAATAAACGTAAGCTCATGAAGAGCACTTGGAAGTTTCCGTTCTGGGTTCAGGAGAATGACGGGACAGTAACACAGTCGACATGGTCATTCCTCTTAGTCAACCCCTCCCTTGTGGCTGATTTTTTCTTACATTGCAGCCTTCCCTTCCCCGTGCTTCCTGCCCTGGAGAAAACCACCCCCTCCCTCCCAACCCCACAGACATCTCTGTAGCAGTCTCAAAGAGAGTATTTCTGCATGGACACATCACTGACTCATCTCAACCTTCAGTGAACATAGTGATTCTTGCAGGCCTGAATGAGGACCTCAGCAACAGACCTGAGGGATCCATGCAGAGACACTGCTTCCTCTCCTGGGCAGACCCTGTAGTAGTGAAGGAGGCCTTAGGAGTGATTTCAAAGGGGACTCACATGTAGAAATGCAAAATTTGCCCACTGGGGATGAAGATCCAGGGACGTGTTCTTGCCATCCCTGCTAGCTACCTCCATTCTTGCGCTCAGCCTCTCACGGGCAAAAGTCCTGAAGGGGTTGATGCATAGCTATGGGCTGGTTGTGCTTCTGGAAAGAGGAAGATTTCCTCCCCAGGCCTGGCCTGCATTGCCTACAAAAGGGTTTGTTTATAATGGAGAGCTGATGTATATGAGCTAAAAACACAAGGGAACAAGGCCATTTTTATTTGCTACTGTATAAAGCTGACAAAGATTCTTGCTCTCCTGTCATCAGAGCAAGCTTCACCCAGGTTTACCACCATCTAAAACACAAGTGCTTTGTCCTCACCGTGTTTTTGGCTCAGGTACATCATCCACTGTAGTTACCCTGAGGCTAAGAAACAAAGGATTCCCCATGCCATTATCCCACAGCTTGACAGCAGTGAAGGAGATGCTTGAAAGCAGTTGCTCTTCTGGATCAAGAAGCGAAACTCCATGAAAAAGGCTTCTGCTGGCCACATCAGTCTAGAGGGATGGGAGGAAGGTTTGTGTGCCTATTATCAAGGAGTAGAAGGGCTGTCCCATCTCAGAGAGATGTTCTACCATTTGGTAGCAATGAATCACCCCTTTCCAAAGGAAAGAGAAGATTATGGAGCAGTGAGTGAAAGGGGAGGGGAAATATAATCTTTTAAGAGCACAGGTACTAAGATCAGCTGGTCAGAGAACATTGATTTTTGTCTCTCTAGCTGGAAAATAAGATCAGGTGGGTTAGTTAGAAGTCTGTTCATCCTTATAGGAAAAAGAACCTCTGTAAAGTGTAGTAGAAAAACTCCCAGAGAAGTGTGACAGGCTGGATTTTAAAGAAAAGCTGTCCTGTGATGAAGGCCAAAGAGCAGAGTAGCTCTCTCACCAACTTGAGCTGTGAAAGGGTGAGACAGGTCACTTGCAGGGCCATGATGGGCATGTGCCATTTTTGTGATTATTAATATCATAACCTATATCAGCTGATCAAAGTTGCCCAACAGTGACTTGCTAACAACAGGTGGTGATCCTGCCACAGAGGAGTGCAGCTGGAGGCAAACAGCCTGATGCCAGCTATCCCATCCAGAAGGGAGTTCTGGTGCTCTGGAGAAGGCTACACTCTAGGAAGTCTCCTTGAGCAGACTCAGTCACTGAGACTTTCTTTGAGCAATCAGGGAACTGAATGTGATGTCCTAATTCTGTTTGGCAAAGCACATCTTGATGCATAACATAACATATAAAGGAGCATCTTCCCTTAGTACCTCTTCTCTACTGTTACTTACTTCTTTAAGACTTGGGTATCAGAACCCTCCTTTTTTTCTTTTTTTCTTCCTTTTCAAAATAAGAAATATGGGAAAAATACTGACAATGTGGCTTGGAAAAGAATTTCTGTCTGGGTTCTTGTCCCATTCAGAAATCCATCTCTTTTCAAACAGTTGTGATGGCAGGTGTTTGTGCTTTTGCATCATTGTGCTTGTTTGAGTATGGCTCAGGTAAGTTTGAGGGGTCTTTAGTCTGTTTCCTGCTGCTGGAGCTGAGTGTCTGCTTTCCACATACTTCTGTCTTAATTAAATGCTACACAATAATGAGTGTGAACCAAAGATAGCCCGAAAGTAGCATAAAAGCATTTCCCTCTTCTGTCTTCTCTTTGCCTGAAGTAAAACCCTAAGTCGCATTTTCCACACAGCAACTCCCTAGCTCCTGTCAAGACTTATTAAAAAATCAAGTATTCTTTCAGGTTTATTTAGGTTTTTTTCTCTATGTTTTCAGGATAACATTTATAAATATATATGTGTATGTTTACATATATTTTATCTTGCAATTCCATTTCTGGAAGAAAAAAACATCATTCTTTCATCAAAGGAGAAATTCACCCACTGACCTGGAGGTAATTTGAATAATGAACTAAGATAGTGTTAGATGTTTGTGTAAACAGCACAGAACCATCACATTCTGCTCTCCTTGCATCCAACATGATAGATGTGAGATCAAAGACTACCTGCAGTAACTGCTGCATGTCAGACTTGCAATATTGAGGGAAATATTCCTAGAGCCACTGGTCCATTGCTGCCAAATGGAGGAAACCAATTGGTGTTTTCACCATATTTCCTTCAATATGTAAGAAATGGTGAAGGTCAATGCAACAGGCTCCTACACTTGCTTGTCCCCTCAGGATTCGAATGTCATTGTTTATCAGTGGAATGAATTTGCCTGTCTGGAAACATGAAGGATGTAGAAGACTTAAAAACTAGTCTGGGAGGAATTCTCTGTCTGCTCAGGAGATCTTCAGGGCCAGAGTCGAGGGATGGCAGAGGGGATGAGGCATCTGTTGCCTCAAGAATGAGAAGGAGCAGTCACAGGGGAGGTGACAGTGGAGGCGAGATCAGGATACTCAGCCAGTAGTCACTAAGGCAATTGCACTGCTGACTGTTCTCCTCCAAGTGCTTGACCAACATAAAAGAGTTAAAAGGAAGGAATAGGTCTTCTGACCATGCATTCTCACAAGGAGATGCACAGGAATCCTGGTGGATGAACCACAGGTTGGAGGTACTAATGGTGCAGCCTCATCCTACACTGAAGAGCAGTAGTGGTTTGCTAAGTCAAAACAATCTTTTTCTCTCAAGGAAAGCAAAGAGAGGATGCTTGAATGACTGACCACCACTTGTGGACAGAGGATGGTCTTCAAAACTGGAAAGCCTTCAGAACTGTCCTCCAGCTACAGCCATTGGCTCTGGTGTTTTACTGCTGCCAGATCAAGGGCTTTGAGAAGGGCCAGGGACCTAGCAGGCATGAGTAGTATTTTCCTGTCTCCCTGAGTGAAAACAGGACAGCCGACACTTCTCTTGACTCAAATCTAAGGCTGCTGAGTTCCTCTTTCCTTGGGTTGACCATTTCATCATAGTAAGGTAAAACAAGGACCTCTTCATCATCTTGCTTGGGAAACCACAACAGGGAACACACCCAATTTGGTTGAAAAACAGCCAATAATTTCTTACATTTTAAACTGGAAATCAAGTGTTATCTGGGTTTATGGGTTTTGCCAGCATTAGTGGTTTGTTTGTAGCAACCAATTAACAGCAGGCACTGAGATTGGCAAAGTAAATATATATCAAAGACTGAGAGTTATAGAGTTTGGCTTATTGATAAAGACTCTTAATAGTCCCTGTGTTCTCTGATGACCCTTGGGTTAGAGCATGTGCTTGACCCCTTGCAGGCACAGAGGAAGAGGGTTTGAACTTGGCAGTGAGTATTTACCAAGAAACGGGATGGCAAGAATGGAAGAGCTGTGGAAGCTGGAGGCCAGCACTGATGTTTTGGTAGGCAAGAATAGCATTGGCAACTGACACAGAGCAAAACACCTCTGAAGAGCATAACCAGAAAAGCATTACCAGAAAGACCTGTCAAAGCTGACAGAAAATCAGGGAACTGGCAGAAATCACAAGATTGAGCAGGACCATACACACACGATTTCCGATGATGGCTGAACACAGTCCTCCACACTGACCACCCCCAAACAATGCTGGAGGACCACAAAGCCCAAGAACTGAGGGGTCTCCACAGTGATAGGACCCAGAATTTTCTCCACTGGGAGAAACAGCTGCCAAACTCTGCAAGCTTTGTTTGTCAGTGGAAGGTGATCTGACAGCTTTGTAACACAGTACAGAGAACGTCTCTTCAGGGACCTAGCAGACATGACCAGAAGAAAGACATGGGGAAGAAGAGATGCCTCTGTAGCATGGCTCTGCCCCATCTCTTCTATCTGCTAGAATCACCAGTACAGAACTTATTTTTCATGTCTCGGGAGCGTACTGTCTCCATTTGCACCTTTGAAAGTCCTGCATAGTAGCACAAAGGGGACGGCACAAGGAGATTGTGGGAGATGAGAGAACTGTGCTATGGAAGGAAGAGATCCTCGTCAGTATTTCTGCCATCAAAACGTTGGGGAGGAAAGAAAAAGGGAATTCAAAACCCCAACCCCCACACTAAATTTGCACTTGTTCTCTCAGGCTGGCAGCCTAGAAGTTTGTAAACTCAGAAGTACCTTGTTCTGGAATAAACTGCTCTGAAAACAGTTTCCAATGGCTTCCCCGAGTTTGCTTTGCTGGTGGCAGCCCTTTGGCTCCATGCTGGCACATGTATGAAGCTCTTTGAACAAGTTTTGACCTTCCTTTAGCCCCTCTGCCCATCAAGCCAGCTAATGACATGCTTCGTATTGCACAGAACACATACAATTGACAAGTTCATAGTGTTGTTTAAATATTAAACAGTCTAGACAGGCTTTTGAGTCTTACGCCACTGTGAAAAGGCTCAGACCATGCCCATCTCTGAAACTGGGCTGCGGGATCATTTGCACAGTAAGACAGACAATAAGACTTGTATACATTGCCATGCAACAGAATAGACCCCAAACCGCCAGCCCTAAGTGGAAAGTTTATTTCTAAGCACAATATATGGAAAAAACAAACCAACAAACCCCACAGATATAGAAAACGTTGTAGCAAATCCCTGGTCAAGTAGGACTTCATGTCTGTCACTACCCTGCACCTCACAGCCGCTTAAAATGTCATGCAATGGAGGACAGGGCACTCGGACGACAGCCTCCGCTTCAGATCAAGGAGGGTCTCCAAGCAGGAGAAGGCCGATGGAACTCCCGCTGTGATTCAGACTGCAACCAGCAAAAGGGCAGCGCTGCTCACCCCCACCACACACTTCGTGGCTACCGGTGGTAGACTTAGCACTTCAACAGGCTTTACCAACGTGGATTCTCACAACACCCCTGTGAGGTAGGTACGTATTGTTATTCCCCCTTTGCGTGGAGGCGGGACTGAGCCAAACAGCCCAAGGCTACAGAGTCAGTGGCAGAGCTGGAGTGAGAGTATGCAGAGTCCTGTGTGCTCAGAGTACACCACTCTTCCACAGCAAGTTGTGCTTCTGACCTCATAAAATTTTATGTTAGCCAAATTAAAGGAATTTGACTTCTCCATTTTAAATGAGTGGAGGGCAGGGAGGGAAACGACATCATGGGTGACAGCTGTCCCTTCATCTGTGTATGCTTCCCCCTCCCCAAAAACACTATTATTACTCATCTCTTGGAATGAGGACAGCTTCCAGAACAGGCATAGGGGTGAGAGGCTGCTGTGATTGCTCACTTTGGCCAGGTTTCTCTCCACTGAAGCAGTTCTTCCAGAGATCACTCATTGTAACACCTTCCTTCTGGGGGTAGCTACTTTCAGAGATGACTGGAACTGCCCCTTCCCTCTCCCTCTGCCCACCACCATCTCTTTTCTCCCCTCTGCCAAAAGCACTCTTTGGTAGATAGTAAATCTGGTCAGATAAAGGTACAGTGGCCTCAGAAACCATGCTGTTTCACATTGGTCCTCAGCAAGTTGACTTTCTTGGACGGTGTTTCACCTCCCACATTCTCTGCCAGAGAAGTACCTGTTCTGTTGCATTCTGATATTTAAAGGGACACTGTCAAGTAATCAAGGTGAAAAACATGACCTTGCCTTAAGCTGCTAACCTGCATCTTAAACGTTGCAGAATGGCTGCCATGTTCAAACACAGAAGCTGAAGTCTGACACCTTCTCCGGTCCAGAAACACCTGACCTGTGACAGCCTGGCTGCCATAGGAGCTGGTAGCCCACATTTTCCCTGTCTCCACAGAAGCTGTGAGAAGTGCTGGTATGATGATGGAGGGCAGCTGCATTCAGCCATTGTGCAACGTTGCTTGGCACTGCTGCTAAATGGATGCAGTTTGGCTGAAGTCCTTATCTTGATTTTGGGGGGAGCTGGGTTCAGGCTTGATCACTATGGGGTCATTGTTTTGGGATAGCTGAGCTTTTGCTCCTCAATTAGCTAACCTCCATATTTTTAGGGTTCCTGCTCTTATGCTTCCTTTGTGGCAGCTGCAAAATAACTCAACCCCGTAGAGTTGGGACATACCCTCCATAGAATGAGGACAGTCAGCAGGAAATCAGAAATATGGATTTCCTTCTGTCGCAGAAGAAAGGTGGGGAGGAGAAGGACAGGGATGGTGAAAGGAATGGGGTGAGTGGAGAGAACCATACGTGCCCAAATGGAAAAGGACAAAATCGGTAGGGAAAGAAATTTTATTTTCAAGCTTGTAAGAGAATATTACAAACAATGGAGAGTAAAAAAAGCCCAAACCCTAAAAACTATTTAAAAAGTACTTGACAGTGTCCCTTTAATATCCACAAATGATTCAGCCATTGTGCATTGAAAGAGAATGTTCCTGAAGAGCAACCGATACCTTCGAGGATATATCCCAGAGAAGGAGGCTTATTAGAAGTGCTACACAGTCAGTCAGCAACTGTGCTCCCTCTTCAGACTAACTCTCTTTTGGATGATTGAATGGAATAGACTCTGTAATAAACTAACAGACTGGATGTGAAAGGATCAGCCTACAAGACTGAGTGAGACTGTTGCAAATTGAGCAGCAGGGATACAGACACCAAAACAAAAAAGTACATCTCTAAATGCATGAGTGTCTGAATCAGCAAGGGAGCAGAAACCCACCAAAGATGGGTCAGCTTCTTGTGATTGGAGTAGAATGGAAGGAAATTAACCTGGAATGTCTGCATGGAAAATGATGTGTGTGGGTGGCAAGGTTTAGATGCTGGATTTGGGGTTACGAAGGCATGAATCACACCAGTACTTGTGCTTGAAACACCTGCGAAACGTTTGTACAAAATTTGCCAAAAATGCCTATACGTCGAATAAAGGTCATGGAGCGCCCTCCCCCCTCCCAGTTCTACCCTCACAAACCCCTTGTCAGGAACATTATGAAAAAAACAGGCTTTTTGGTGAAATTTGGGTATGCCTGGATTTTGTTAAGATTTTCTTAGTGAGATGATTCAATCTCTCTTCTGTAAATCAATACTGAAAAATCCCCAGCCATTTCACTTCAGATACCCCATGGTAAATCAAACAAGGCTCCAGTGACTCATGAAACAAAACAACTCATAGCCCTGGTTAATCGGAGTCTGGAAAATAAAACCACTCCAAATATTTCGTTCCCTTCCACGTTTTCATAAATCTCACACTACGTGTGTGTTTGTGTGCGCGTGCGTGTGTGTACGGGGGGTGTGCACAGAGCGTTACCTATTCCAGGTAATAGGATTTGTAAGACATGCTAAACTGTCTGTTCCTCTGCTTCCCCAGAACTCTGCCTACTCAGTTTGTAGTCTGTATTGCACTTGTTTTGTTGGTTTTTTTGTGATTTGTGTTGTTATTTTTTTTCTTTTTTTTTTTCTTTTTTTTTTTAAACAGGCTGGAAAACATTAACCTCTTTAGCATGAGTGTGCAGCTCTCCCTCCACCTGCTTTTTTTCCTCAGCTGGCCAGGTGCCGCCTCTTATATCTTGTGCAGTTACTGAAAAAAGAAAAGGAGAGAAGAAAAAAAAAAGAAAAAAGAAAAGGAAAGAGAAAGAAAAAGGCACACCATGCTCCTCTGCTTTATGAGTTCTTTGTCTCCTCCGCTTCGTGTTAAGGCCTCCTGAATTCCTCGGCTCAGACCGTCGTGACTCTCATGACGAGCTCTCTGTTACTACTAGACTGACTCCTCTGTTCGTGAGGCCTCAGGTGGCTGAGTATATGCAGGATGGTATAAGCACAGTGGTGGTCAGAGAGGGTGCCTGTGGCATGGCCGGCAGCCCGTGCCCCGCTGTCGGCTGGAGCGGAGTTAGTGGCTGTACCACCAGCGGAGGACGAGTGGGTGGTTTGGGAGGAGGGGCGCTGATTTGTCCTGGTCCCTGTTTTTTGCTCCTCCATGTCCTTTGTTTTGTCATAGTTCAGCACTTTCCACTGCTGATTGACCGCCTGCCACCGTTTAAAAATCCGGTAAACCGAGGGCCCTTCGTGTATTATTAGACCTGGAGGGAAGGGGGGAAGAAATAAACATAAAACACAAACAAAACTTTAGAAAGAACCATAAACCTACCCCAGCATCTTCCCCCAGTTAACTGGTTAAGCTCAGCTCTCCTTCAGCCAGTGCTTTTTCAATGATAAATCCTGTATTTTAATTACTTACAGGCAGAGCACTGGTGCTCCTCCTTTGCTGGATCCCCTTTTCCCTGAATTAAAGGGATTTCAGTTTTATCTCAGCCATCGATAAATGGATCGTAAATGGAGCACAGTGAATTATGCTCTTACAGCAAAAGAGTATCTGTTTACCAACAAATGCCCAAGGTTTATCTCTCACTGGGCTAATTTTGCATGCTGCATAGGCATGATTCACTGAGCCCAGACGTGTGTTTGGAGGGGGTGTAACTGGAGCTGACGTGGCAGTGACGGCTGCTGCACCAGTGCCGAGTGTGTGCACAGCCCATATCTCTCCCCACACATACAGCAGCAGAGCAGACACACACGTGGAGGCCAGAGGCAGCAACTGAGTGGAAAAAAAGTCTGTCTATACCCTGAAGTAGTTTGTTACCCAAGGCAAAGTTTTGCTCACCTGCAGAGCAGGTACCTCATCAAATGTCATTGCCTCCTTTCAAGGGGGAGCTCAGCACGCTTGACAGAAAGGGCAGAGGAGTTCCCAGTGTGTGCAGAGTGTGCAGGCAGTGCCTGTGTCCTGCTGCCCACCCAAATGCACAGAGCTGATGTCTGGGGATGGCTCTGGGCTGTAGGACACCGCACTGCTAATGGTCTCTGTGTTCATAAGAGAAGGAGCAGCTCAGGCCCTTCAGTAACCCAGCAGTCACCTTGTCTCCCAGCTATCTCCATCATCCTCCCCACCCTTGCAAGAGAACTAAGGAATTGAATAATTTTAGTTGCTTGGATGATGACAGTACTTGAGTATTAAGCTCTGTTATTATTATTGGAGTTGCCAGACTGTGGCTAGACTCTTCGGAAGCACTAGTGGCTGCAACACAGGTCTTCTTCTCCACTGGCTGGAGGAAGCTGCAACATCTGTAGACTGGCTTAGCTGGCACACTGTAATATAACTCACAAGCTTTGCTAGAGAATGGGATTTATGTGCAATGAGGGGGCTCTGAGTGTCCTTGCTTTGCAGCCATCTGTCTCTTACGAAAGTGCCTTTGTGTCCCACAGAACTGAAGCCAGACTAGAAGGTAGGACTGGGTGAGCTAGCACAGGGATGGCTTCATTGTCCTTCATGATGATGGTTTCACCATTCTGGGTCTGGATCATTATCAAAAACATTTCTAAGAAGAGTAGCTCTCTTGCCTTCCTGTTGCAAACATAAAAATACAAGAACAAAAGACTCACAAGAATCAAAACTGTGCCTAAACAAAGGGGCTGACTTGACCAACGACGTGTAGAGAGATGATGGGCACCACAGAATAAAGTGGTTTACAGCTATTTCTGATTAATCAAATGCTACAGCTTCACCCATCACCTACCTTTTCCAGATAGTTCTAGTTTCTGATGGCAGATGATTACTGGAATAAACCTGTGCTTCATCAGACCCCACAATATCTGAAGGTTATCTTACCCTTAGGGCTGATCTCCCCATCATTCACTGATGGGATGCAGCCACTTGGTTTCTTAGGGTCAGCATCTGATGCTAAAGTGTTTAAATCACTGCTTCACTACAGACTGAGTTTCCAGCCTCCCTGGTTTAAGGCATAACTAGGAGCCCTGCTGACCTGATCACAGATGAGCTTCGGGGGGACTCTCACATTCACTGAAATGGGGTGCTGAGCCTGGTCACTGGCTGTAGAAGTAACTCCACTGGATAGCTTGTATGCAGATCTGACTATTTTGGGATAGGGAATGATGTAGGGCACTACAGTATGAGAGAGCTCTACTCTGTATCCTACAGGCCACTGAGATTGCACAGCTGTAACCCTGCAGTGCTGCTGGCTTTTCATAACCAAACCCTGTGATGTCATAACAGAAAAATGTGGGGTTTCCTCCCTGCTTTGAAACACGGTTGAGAATTCTGACGTGGTCTGATCAAAGCATCAACCATAAAAAGCAGGACTTAGAGAAAGCCTGTATGCAGATCCAGCCACAGAGACAGAGCTTTGAAGCAGGCCTGAAGTGGATCAGCCCATGACAAGGGACATTAGACATATATTTAAATGAGCTGTCTGATCTGTAATGAATGAAATTCCACTCTGATAATGACAGAGCCAGTGTTTCTCAGAGACCACTTTAAGCCTGGGATAAAAGAGCCGAAATCAAATGTTTTCTCTTTGGCTGTAGAACATTCTCCATAGAATCAAATCCATTCTACAAAGTATTAAACACCGAGCCAGGATTGTAAATCTATTCTTAATTACCTTATCACAAATATTTAACACGCAGCCTGATTCAAGAGGGCTGTTTATAAAATTCTTGTTTGTTTGCCTTCTAATTATAAATGTTTATGATCTTATGCAATTAACTGTGTGATGCTGATGGATGGGTTGCTGAGTCAACTGAGCAGCTGTTTTCTTAGATAGTTTTGGTTTCCAAATATTTATAAAAGTACAAAATAACTTGTTTTCATCTGTATTTACTGGGCTCTAAATTACTTATCGATTTCCCAGTGTCAAGTTCAGGAAGCTGTAAAATTAAGAAGGAACCAAGTGGAGGGGTGGGCATGGAAGCGGAAGTAACAGTGATTCATTTACAAGAGGAAGTGCCAAGAGCAAGCAAGAGTCTATCAGTTAATATCAAGCTTCAGGATGCTTAATGCTCTCATCAAAACAAATTTAGTCTGCCTCAGATAAATTAGATTTGAATTCCTACACTCAGCTCCGTGCATCCCCTAACAAAAACACCCCTCCCTCAAGAATCATTCTTGTCGACAGAGGTGAAGTTTTCAATTTAAAGGCCAGAATTCGGTGGGAAATCCTTCAGGAAGGACTGTATTCAACTCAAGGTGTCCATTTAGAAGCTATTATTCCATAAGCCAAATCCTCTGAGTGTGTAAGACTGCATGTTGGTGTGAACTTCTCTCTTTGTACAGTTCTAAACAGAGAAATGTCTGTATCACAGCTTCAGATGAATACTGGGAGTGTCCTGGTCCTTTTCCAATCCTCTCCATTTTATCTCGCCCTCTTCTGCTTCAAAAAATCTGTTCTCAGTGGATCCTCTGTGAAAACCATCCTCTTCAGAAGGAAAATTTCTGTGAGTTGTACACAAAATTTGCTAGTCCAGATTGTTGCCTTGTTCATGAAATCCCTAGTTTGTGGTGTTGGTGAAATGAAACTCCCATGGAATGTGGGCACTGATGATGTGCTGCTCTCATTCCCATTTTGTCATGTAGAGATCTGGCTGGACCAGCACTGGATGAAATTCCTTGATTTGAAAATCTCTAAAAGCTGCAATCTCTTGGGATTAGACGAGACAGAGGTGAATTGGGTCAGTGGGGTTGTAAGAAAACTGATCAAGAGAAAGGTCCTCAGCTCAAGGGCCAGAAGGGCTGTTGGAAGAACACTGGCAGATGTAACAAGGGAATTGGGTTCATGTCTCTGGATGGGGAAGCAGGGATCAGCTGCTGTACCACCATCCCGTGAGATTAACCCAGGGGGTTGTGAGCCTCCAATTTAAAGTAACTTTGGAGCAGCAGTTTCCCAGAAATGACATGCAGTGAACTCCTGAACATGGTCAGCCTATGCTGCCAAGTGATATTTCCCCCAGAACTTTCAGCCTCAAATTAACCTTCCTCTTATTCCAACACTTGCCATGCACTCTCTTGAAAGAAACGGGTAAATTCTTGGGGCAGGATCTGTTTCACCTGTTTGCCAGTAAAGAAAACCACCAAAACAGGGCTTCTGCTGACAGTGGGTGGCACCTCACCCCTGCACAGACACTCATCTACAGGAGGAAAAATGACAGTCCATTCCAGCCAGTTACCTTCTCAAAAAGCCCCTGTCCTGTCATCTCTTGTTTCCACCTTCAGCAGAACATCACTTTGCCTTTTTGTTTTCCTTTTCAAATGCAATTTCATCTCAGCCAGACAGCTGCCATGCTTCAGCCTGTTTCTGTTGCTTTCATTATTGGGTGTCAGGGGAAGATTATGGCAGCTGTGATCAAAGCTTAATGTTTGCTTCCGCAGCAGTGGTGACTCAGGCCAAGGTAAACCAAGCTTTCTGGGAGATAATACTTTCATTGCCAGGCTTTCTCTCCATTGACATCATTGCATACACAAACCCTTCCCTCCCTTTCTGTGAATTCCTTTATCTTTTGTGACAATCTCAAATTTCTCCACTTTTGTTTCTGAAGCTCCACCAGCTCAGCCCTCATTTATCTTTCTGCCTTAATCTTATCCTATTTGCTCCATCCTTGCTCACCTTTTATCTTGACCTAAGAGCAGGAAAGTGGCTGATGATAAACCAGGAAAAGAGAGCCAGAAGGATCTGTTCCAGGAAATACAGGAACAGGGGTACCTAGTATCTGGCACCCCTCACCATTGTGCCCAGGTCAGTTCCAGCTGAGTATGACAAGTTCTTTGAACAACCTGGCATACTTAGATGTTCCTGTGGCTGACACTCAAGGCTGCAGAGCTGTACTCTTCAGGAAAGGAGGAAGAGGGTGAACTGAGGAGCAGGGAGAGGTAGTTTTGTAATCGAAAACAACATCATGGCATCAATGGGACTCTGCACTAGGGCTGATTTGCAGGAGAGTTGTGAGCCCCGGAGCTGACCAGGCTGGGAATGAGGTAATGTCCTTCTTCTCCTCAATCCTGTTCATCATCTCCAGAACCTCTTCATTTCATCCCCTTTTTCTCCAAGTGAGCTCCCCAGCAGGGTGCAGTCCCCAGACCAGAGAGGCGCAGAATCAGCACTGTAACATCTCACCTGCCTTTTGATTCCCTGATGAAATAAACTGATATGTCACAGAATTGCTGTCTTCAGCAGTGTGACTGCCTGGTCTAGCTTGTGTTTGGGATTCTGATTTCTCATCCTAAGGGTAATACTTTGCACTTCTCTTATTCAATTACATCTTGTTGATTCCTCCAATTTGCCAAGATAATTTCAAATTTGAAATGCTGATCTGATCCTCCTAAGTGCTTGCAGCCTTTCCAAGCTTAGTGTCATCTGTGAATTTTGTAACAGCACATCCTATTTAATTATCTAAGTCATTAATAAAAATATTGAAGAGAGCAGAGTCCAAAAGACTCTCTGCTTGAAATGTGTTTCCAGTTTACAGCACACCACTCACAACTACTGAGAAAGCAGTTTCTTCATTGGCTGTACACCTGCATTAGAGTTATTTAATCTAGAGCATGCTTCTCTGGTAGGAGAATCCAAAGGCAAAGCACCAAGAGCATTGTCCAAGTCACAGCACAACAAACTAACAGCTTCCTTCTTAGCCACTAGTACAGTTACCCTTCCAAATTACACCTGGTTATACTCCTGTGCTCACCAATTGGTTAGCTAAAAAATATTCAATATCCTTCTATGAATCAGTTAAATTGATTTGCCCTTGATCCTAGTGCCTACCTTCATTATCTGTGAGAGACTATATCTAAAGCTAAGTACTCTGCTTGCATTTCCCCAGCTTCCTGGCACCTCCTGCATCCTCCTCAAGTTCCTGATGACGAAATGCTCATGGGTCAGCCACTGTTTCTGCAGCTTCCTCTGAAGTTCATTAGGACGTGCTGGCAAGGACAGAGCTAACTCATTTGAATATTTTTGAGGCTGTTCTTTCCAGATTCTGCCCTGGGCTCCTTTCTCCTCATTAAAATTATTTTAGTTAAGTTTTGAGGACTGAAACAAAAGCAACATTTAACTATTTGGCCCTTTGTGTATCAAATACTATTTGAGCTCTTAGACTTGCCTTGTTCTTTTTCACGTATGCTTATGCACCCATTTCTTTCTGCCTTTTGAATCTCTGGATGGTCATCTTGGGCTTCAACTCTGACAGGTCCCCATGCATGTGGGATTTCTAGAGGCTTTTCATTAGTTGAAGGTTATTCTTTTTTCCTTTTGTGTGATTGCAGCTTCTGATTTTGGGTCCTCAAAGAGTTCCTGATGCAGCCTCAGTGCTCTCTTCCCACGCTTCTGAGCTTTCCCCTGCACAGGCACAGTTCGCTGTTGTGCCTTTAGTATCATCCCTTTTGGCAGCTGTGAGCTGTTCACAGCTCTTTTATCCTTCAGATTCTCTTCCCAAGAGACACTCGCTGCTCTGCTCCCCTGGGGCTGTTGCTGCTGCTTTTCTGCAGTCCATTATCCTCATATCTTACTTTTTCTTCAGCTCAGGAATGCTTTCAATAAACAGTCACTTCCCATAAAAACTACTGATACATTCAGACTTTCAGGGAGTCTTTGCTTTCTGGGGAAATCGAATAGGAAGTATAGATTCCTTCACAATTGTCATCTCCACCCTCCAAAATATAATTTTTGTCCCCAGAATGTTTCAAGAGCTGAACAGTCTACTCTGCATACAGGAGTAGTTCATAATGGTTAACCTGGAACATCTGGTGCTGTCTTTTAGACATTTCTGGAAGCTGCAAGACACCAGACAAGCGATATTTCTCTAGTCCACAAGACATCTAGCAAAGGTCTGCTATGAATAATGCTGGAACTGTACTAGGAGGGTGTGCAAACTTAGCAATTGCCAGCATTGAATGAGATAAAGTATAAATTTAAAATGTATTCATAATGATTAGAGCTCGAGTGAATGCTTAACATATGGAAAAATAATTAGCTGATTATAATCAGGCATTTTCTTATCAATCATTCTGAATGCACTTTTTTTTAATGTCTAAATAACTGATTGTGTATGAATCTGAACTGTGTTTTGGCTCAGCAGAACTGAGATGTCTGGATGGACATCTGCATGGCTGGACTCTGCTGAGTGCAGTTGATCACTGGATGACATGGCTATCATGGAACCCATGGATCTGGGGAAGACAGAACAGTCCTTCTGTTAAGTGCATTCACTGTAGCGAGGCTTCACTGCCACACAGCTTTCCCAGCAGTGGGATGCCATGCTTGGATCTCCTAGGCCACAGGGCCACGACTGCAGCAAAACTGAAACTGAGCCCCTCAGAGATTGAGACCTCCATGGTCAGGCAAGAGCTCCCACCAGTGTGCACAGAGAAGCTGTTCCCAGACTTGAGGAAGTATTTTATGGAGGTTTGGACTCTTCCATTTTGGATCATTACAGCACAAACAGGCTGGCCCATAACCTTCAACTGCTGACTAACCAGAAAACCTTGTGTTTATTACAGCTTGTCTCCCCTCGCTCAAAGGCAGCTGTGCCTCAAAGCTTCCTCAGCCCCTGGTGAGCCAGGACCCCCCGCAAGTGCAGCAAGAGCCCTTCTCCTTCCCTGCTTCCTCCACTCCATCTGGCAGAGCCACGGCAGCAGCAGGTCCTGCCTGGGTAGGTGATTACGCTGTGTCCCAAGCTCTCTGCAGCCATTAACACCCACCCCCAGAGGCAGCAAGAGCTCTGCCAGGTGGGAGATGGATCCAGCGTGCTGGCACCTCAGAGAGTCCCCACAGCTGCTGCTCCACCAGGTGAGTGATCCTGGCGCAGAGTGTGGGGGCCAGGGAGAATAGGCAGCACTTTTATTACTGCTGGGAGTGCCTGGTGTGGAGCTGGCAGCATCCCTCCCCCAGGCAGCAGTGTGATTTTGCAGGATGCAGCCAAGCTACAGGGCAAGAAATAATTTCCAGGTTGTGACACTGCAGCATCTCACAAGTTCATGTAACACAAGTATGCAGCAGTGATTCCTGTGTGCACAGGATGCCATGGGCTCCTCGTGGAAGTGGGAGCAGTCCACCCCACAGACGTGGCATTTGTAGCTGTGGGAGGAGGAAGGCTTTATCCAGCAGGATGAATTGAGTTGACTCATGGGAGCTGGGGGCAGGGTGTTGTAGGAGCATTTGGGGAGCTTTTATGTCTGCAAAGTAATGCATCTTCTCTCTGAGGTGCTGCCCCCATCCCAGGGCAGCCCTGCTCAGCCATGTCCCCCACAACAGACAGGCTGGACCCTGTAGGGCTGAGCTGGTAAGACCCAAAATGAGGAAATGCTGGCAAAATTAAAGAGCTGACAAGAGGTGTCCAATGGAAATGAAGTTTCATTTCATTCAGTATTCCCACGTGGTTTGTTTGCAAGGGGAAAATAACATCAGGTGTCCTGTGGAAATGTGACAGAGGAGCTGGACTCACCCCTGAAGTTGCACACAGCAACACCATGGCCCTGGAGATGCCACAGTACTTCCAGCTGTAAACATACAAGCTACCAACCACCACAACTTCCTCCTCCTGCACTGCCCAGACCAGTACTTTTTTACCCCTTGCCTCAAAACAGTGATAAAAACCACCCTAAACCAAAATAAGTAATAACAGTGAAAACAAGTAAAATGAAACCCAAAGAAATCCTTGCTCAGGCAATAGAGAAAATATAAACTGAAGTACTCCTATAAACTCAGCTGGCTGTGGACAGCTACAGCAAAATGGATGTTGTACCCTAAAGGACTCTTGTACTCCTGTGGTATTTAATTCACAGTGCACGATAAAGCAGAGGATTAAAGGGCAGTCTGTAGTTATGCAGGCAGCAATAAATGAGACTCTTCTTGAAAAAAGCAAGTAAATAAATAGAGATGGGAGCTCTACCAATAGAACAACCCCTTGCTTCTGAATCATGCCGCTCCAGCACCATTTCCCACTTGTGAGTCTACCCATAACTGTGCCAGGACAGGAGGGATAGAGCTTGGAGGCAGTACTCACACACTCTCTTGCTCTCTTAAATTTTCCCCTCCTTGCTTTGTAGCTAGGACTGGGTAGATCCTCTTGGAACCATTTTTCTCCTAATTTAAGATGGATATAACAGCAACACCCCACATCATGAAAAGGCTTTGTTCAAGATGTGAAAGACACTCATTGTGTGCATGACAGATACTGCAAGGTCTTTAAAAGAAGGGAGTAAATTATTATTTCAAGCTAGGTTGAACAGAGCACTGGCCAAATTCACTGGTCTCACCAGTGAATCACTAGGTGATAAAATCACTAGGTGATTTTATGGGTCTTTTCTACCTTCAGATTTCCAGACATTTCCTGCAGAAGTCCATGGATTTGAACACTCATGGTGAGAAGAGAAAAAGCATGTGGCTTCCACTTCATTATGTTTGCACAATGGAAATCATTCCTCCAGGTCTGGGTCCTGAACCTTCCTATGCCATAGCTAATGTTACCAAAGCACTGCCTGTGCAATCATGATAATCCTCAGCCAATCCAGGGACACTCCTTTAAAAGGAGAGCTGGACAACACCACTGTGCTGTGCAGGGCTTGGGACTCTGCCTTCACACTTGCTTGGAGTGAGACCTGAAAAAGTCGCATTGTTCTCCAGAATGGAGGAACACACGTTTATTTGCAGACAGGTGAAAATGTTTCATTTGGAACGGAATTTTTTTAAATGTTGTATTCCAAATTCTGACACTGAATTTGAAATACTCAGCATGAGCAGTCATCTCTAAATGTTAAATCAGAATGCTTTGTTCAAGAATGATCAAAACATGACATTTGCTTTTTGAAGGTAGAACTAGTGCCTCCCTCTCTGCTTTTATTAGCAAATGAAATTCTGTAAGGAAAAATGAGAATAGTTTCACAATTTTTTCATTTTCTAGGAGATGCAGGTCCTGTCTGAGCCGAATTCCTCCAGACTACTCCAGTCACCTAAGTGCTGTTCCACTAAGAGGAATAGGAACCAATTAGAAGAGACACAGAGGTGAGTACAGATTACCCTTGCCATCCCCCAGGGTAATGTAGGGTACATGGGCTAAATTAATGGACCTGAGAGTGCCTCTGATGTCACACATTGGCCTGTGCATTGTGATTCCTTCTACTGCCTCACTGGAGTGAGATGTGGGCATCTTTCCCCTCCAACGTGCAGGAAGGCATCCCAAGGATGTGAGGCAGAAGGTGTTCATGGTGCAATTTGGCCAGCCTTTTGTTGGGATAATGTCATCCTGGGATACAGCATGGTGCAGCCTGTCCTGTGCTGCTTTGTCCTCCACAGCCATGACAAAAAAAAACTTTCACTGCAAACCCAGGATTTCTGTAAGATTTCCAGAAGCCTTTCAGCTTGGGTGCTGCAGCCTCTCTCTGCTCCCTGACAGTGTCC
Source organism: Corvus hawaiiensis (assembly GCF_020740725.1). Classification (NCBI taxonomy): domain Eukaryota; kingdom Metazoa; phylum Chordata; class Aves; order Passeriformes; family Corvidae; genus Corvus; species Corvus hawaiiensis. Next base: position 26,152,330 of record NC_063219.1, on the reverse strand, counting down.
CCACAGGTCTCACCCCACTGTCTCCCCTGCAAAGGCGTTCACCTCTCCCACAGAGGCACTATTCAAAATTAACAAGGGTGGCGGGAGCCAAGAGGACAAGGGTGTGTTATTTCTGGTCCATTACTAGCTAGGATCTCGAGGAAGGTAAAACTTGATCCTTGCTTCTCTGAATATACAAGGGTCTTTGACCAGAGCTGAAGACCGTTATGGCTGCAATATCCAGATGAGTGAATTCTGATGGAGGCTGAGGGGCAGGTAAGGGTTTTCCTGCGCCTATGGGATCTGCCAACGCTGAGCTCACAAGTATGACAGCAGTAAAAGGAGCTGAGAGTGGCTAAGCCTGCAGCAAAGGTCTGGAGAAGAGCCTTGGAGAACAGAGAAAAGTCCTTGATGTGGCTGTGGCTGAGCAGAATGAATTGTCCCACCTGGCACAGTGCGGATATTGTGGACCCCGCTCTGCCATGGGGCAGACGGACTCAGGCTGTGGATGTCATTGGTGGGTCTTGGTGCAGGAAGAAAAGCACTGCTTCAGGAAGTAACTTTCAGGAAGAATTAAGTTTAGCAACTTAGTCCATGGGCCTGTTTGCAGTATTCTTCATTACAGCCTGTTGTATCTGGGCTGAAAGATGGCTCTGCTGGTAGGTAGCCATCATCAATCAGTCTCTAAGAGGTGATCCCAGAGCTTGATTAATGTGGCTTCATATTAATCTCTTCTTACCTCTGCTTCTGGCTTCCCACTGAGCTGGGGACACACCAAAAGCAGCCTGATTCACTATTCATGGGGGTTACCCTCCTGTGGTCTCATCTTTGTCCATGGAGTTGAATTCTCTTGCTACAGCCACAACAGCCTGCCATGGACCACAGCTTCCCACCTCCAGGAGTAATGTGTCTGTGAAGATGCAGGCTGTAGTAGGAGGAGCGATGGGACAGAAGGCAGTGGGAAAAACAGCCTGGCACAGAGCTGAGGACTTTTTTCATCCTTTACTAGATAGCACAATTTGTGCAGCTGGCATGGGAGATCCTACCAGATGCCTACAAGGGAATTTCCTGCCATAGTGTAGAGGTTGTGACAGGCAGGTGAGGGTTCGTGCCTCTGCCCACATATGGAAACTTAACCCAGAGACACCCGGCACTTGATTTCGGCAAGGCATTTAGTGGCAGGGAAGCACCATTCTGATTGTAATGCATCACACTTGAAAGCACAAGATGCAGTTCACAAGGCAAAAGAATTTCTTTTTTCCCTCAAAAAATGTTAATTATGTTGCCCTCATTAAATGCTAAACACACTGATCCACTGGAGCAGACAGCACCATATGGTTATTCACGACAAAATACATCTCTGGAGCCCTGTTGCAACAGTGGGACCCTACTGGAGATGGATGTGGAGAAGGAGTGTGGAGCTGAACGCACACGTGTGAAAGCCCAGGTGCTGCTCTGATTGTGCTGGAAGCCAAGTTCCTTCCCTGCAAAGAGGGAGAGGGTTCAGAGCCACAGGGTCCAAAGCTGTGTCTCTTTGCTCAGCAGCGACACGCTGGCGCTGCAGAGAGCGGCCGGAGCTGCGCTGGGGCCCTGTGGGCACACGGAGCCCCTGCAGCCCTGCCTGCTGCTGGGAGCACGCAATGCACACACACTGGCTGCCCCTCTGCTCTCTTATGGAACAATCAATGCAACAGTAGATAAAAATAGGTTCCATCTTTCAGGGGCAGAGGGGTGGCTTGTCTCAATTTTGCCGAGCATCCGCTGTTCCTGGATAGCAGCCAAAGAGTCGGTGGTCAGATCAGCTTTGCAGCGCTGCTCCTTCTGCTGCTGGCCCAGCTACAGGGCCCACAGTGATTGCTCCCCAGGAGGGACCCTGCCCAGCTGGATCGAGAGTCCCATAACATGCCCTGTGGGGACCGTTCCTGTCTATACAGCCTCTGGACAGCTGATAGATCAGTGATTTGCTCAGTGGTTTTTCAAGCGTGCACATTGTGGCTGAATGTCTGCAAACTGGGGTTTCATGGTGAAGAAAAAGTGACTTTGCTGCCTAGCTTTATCCCATTTGCCTGCTCTGAAGATAGGACCTGGATCTAGCCACTCCAATTAGCTCCTGATGGGTCCAGTTTACACGCAAATTGGGTAAGAAGTGCATGGAGAGCATGGCAAGCAGTGCATCAAGCTGAAAGGCACAGAAGACTTCTGTATATTCCCACGGATCTCTTCCAGGTATGTCAAAGCCACACACATTTGCTGTGTGGGCTGCTGTCAAGTCTCTCCTCCAAAGACGTTTGCTGAACTTCTCTGCCTTGTGCTCTGCCTTTATGGTGCCATCAAGCCAACATGCAGGTTTGGTGCTTCCTCAAAACTGATTCCCTACTGCGGTAGTGATTCTTCCTGCTTTGTACTTTGGGGGACTGTGTAGACCTGAATGAAAACATCTGCTTTCCCTTTGAGGATTGGATCAATACAGATGAAGACCAAGACCCCGAAGACACCTCATTTCTCAGTTTCTCTTTATTTCACTGTGACTTTTGACTCCTAAATCCTTTAAATGCCGAGGGCCCAAGTGACCTGGCTAGATAACACCCCAAGGCTACTTCAGCCTGGCATTTCCTCTAGGAAGCAAAGCTCATTTCAAACAAAACCCCATTAGTCTTGGCAGGAAGCTTGAATTGTCACTGTTTCAAGGAAGCTCCATTAATTACTATTCCCACTGCACTATGAAAGATCAAATGCTGTGGATCAGTTTTAATTGGCTATTGATTTCTTATGTTATTACCTATGGTTGTGCTGAGATGCTGTCAGACGTGCTGGATGCTTCTGATTATTCTTTCTGGCAGCTAGGATTAAAAACAGCAGGCAGACATTTCCTGATCTGTAATGGATTGCCATGGTGTGCCAACAAGAATTGTCGGCTGAATGAATGGTCCTGCTCTGCCTGCCTTGTGCTGCTGAGCTGCAGTGCAGTCATGAAGGCAAATACCATCAGGGACCAGCCAGGGAAAGAGCAGGAAAAGCTTCAAAGAGCACGAGGATTTAGTGCTTGCAGAAGTGCACTGCTGTCAGCACCGAGGCAGGGTGAGCCAGGGAGCAGGGACCTGGCCACGGACAAAGCAGGAGTGCCCATCAGTCAGTGATCCAAGGAGAGGCAGATCAGATTACTTTTGCATTGCTGGGGATAACCCCCCAGTATGCCAGCCTCACAGCCTGCCTGTGTGATCCCAAGCAGGCCAGCACACACAAACCCTATGGGCACAGCCCTGCGCACACAGCCTGCTAACGGCCCTCCTGGGACACGTTTCTCCCTCGGAGCCCATCTGGGGATGCCTGAGCCTACTCTGTGACATGCTCTCATTAACTGGCAGAGTTCCTCCTTGTTTAACAGGAGATGCTTTCCTGTCCTCCTGACCCCAAACGACACCTTATTCTACAAATGTCGACTTCCCCTAATTGCACCTTGACAGAGAGAGAGGCAAATCCCTCCTTTCCCCTCCAAGGACCGTCATTTAATTAACAGGCAGGTATCTCTCAGGATTTACAGCCCAGCTCTAAGCTGCTACTCTCTCCATGCAGTAACTGAGTCCTCATTCCATTTATCTGTGCATTTCAATAACTGCATTTCTGCTAATCTCTCGCTATGCCAGCTTCCTGGATTTACCTCTCATGGACCATGGAGAGAGCAGTTAATCAAATGAACAGTCCCCATCTCACTTCTCATTCCCTTCATGGTTCCTGATCTCAGATGTCTGTGTTGTAGATGACTTCATAGCAGAGCAATACCTATGCTGGCACCATCACCAGTTTCTAGTTTAATCCAACTCTCATATCTGTCCTACAGACATGACGAGAGATAGCACAGATGAAAGAGAGATCAGAATCAAAGACATCGAGGCTGGCTGGATATCAAGAAGCATTTAATCTGTTCCTCCTTCTCAAACTGGGATCATCTCTCTGCAACCTGTTCTTGACATATGTTTTCTAACAGGTTCTTAAAAAAAATCCAGTACTGGAGGTTCCCACAAATCTCAAGCAATCTTTTCCAGTGCTTCCTGCCCTCCTATTAGATGTCTGAGAGCAAGGGGGAGAACAATGTTGAAAGGCCATCTTACACATCTTGCCCAGATGGATGTAGCTTCTGGTGCTTGGGGCCATACCATCTGTCCCGCTGGTCATGAGGAGCAGACTGGTTTTACTTTGGTTGTGGTTTTTGTTTTCATCATGGGTGAAGAGGTAGCAAATGGTGTCTGTCCCTTCCAACTGTTTTTGTGGAGCATGCTAGGATCTAGAAAAGTCCAAAGAAAACTAGTATACTGAAGGTTAGTGACTGAGGGTGAAATCTAGACCCCTGGATTTTGTTGCATGGATCGATAGTCTCTGAGTTAACAGACATATTTTGAGAGTTCAGCTTGGAGATGATCTGACCATTTCAGAACAAATGAGGACAACAACAACCAAATGATCTGTGCTAGGGAAAAATATGTGTGAGGAAGCAATCATGTCCCCACCTTTGACTCCGCACTGGTAAGATCAATGCTGCCATGGGATTGCCCATGTAAATTGCCATGGATATCTCTATCTTGGCAAATTGCTACCTAAATCCCTTACTGACTTGGTAGAGAGGACATCACACAAAACAGCTGGGCAATTGCTGACTAGGTGTGTATTTCCTGTCTGATGTCAGTCACACCTCTGCAGAGTTGGTGACTCTCCAGCTTTGAGACTCCCCAGTGCCAGAGGAAGGGTCCTGCTGAGCACCTCCAGTGACAGGGTGTATAAACCAGCCTCCTGAACAAGAGTCACTGGCTACCCAATGGATGTGAGACATCCAAGTACAACTGAAGTGCAAACTGGCAGGAACTACAAAGAAGCCCTCTTTCAGCATATCTGCTCTTTAGTAAGTATCTTGTCTTTCAAACCTCTACTCCTCTTCTAGTGAAAGAAAAGCTTGGGGGTCAAACTGGAGGAAGAAACAATTGAAATTCATACAGTTACTGTAGGACCTATGGTATAACATTCTGCTAGCTAAGGCTGCCCATCCTGTTACCAAAAAATGTATGGACAGTGTCTTACATTAAAAAAACCAAGTGTGGTAGAACTGAGTGCACCTAATGTCCTGCTCTTTCCCCAAAACTGAGCATTTATTAGTTCCTAAATCTTTCCTACCCACCCACAGGCTAGGTAACAAAAGAGGAAAAGGTCTCTACCACAGAGGAGGAGACACTGAATTGCACAGACAGCACTCCAGTATTTCAAGATCTATTGCCACTATCCATGAGAGGTTTTATCCTGAACTTGCAGAAGTGGAACTAAAACCCACGGAGGAATAACAAGAGGCTTTGGGCCATGTTGGCAATCAGGAGCAGAACTTTCAATCTCCAGAGCTGCCTTTCACCATCTGTGATCAAAAGACCCCGCATGAGGCAGCAAGGTTTGGAAGAAGATTAAGAGAGGGAGAAAAGCTGTTCCACAGTGAGGAACTCACTGCAAGCCTTCTAGGGAGACACTGCTGCATCCCTCACAGTTGCACAGTTAAAATGAATGAGGAATTCACCTCAGTTGTGGTGTTCATAGAATGGGTTGGGTTGGAAGGGACCTTAAAGATCATCTCATTCCAACCTGCCTGCCTGCCTCGGGCAGGGACACCTCCCACTACTCCAGGTTGCTCAGAGCCCCATCCAGTGCGGCCTCAAACACTTCTAGCGATGGGGCACCCACAACTCCTCTGGGCAACCTGCTCCAGTGCCTCACCACATTCACAGCAAAGAATTTCTTGTTAATATCTAACCCTACTCTCTTTCAAATTAAAGCCATGACCTGTGTCCCATCACTACATGCCCTTGCCCTAAGTTCCTCTCCAGCTCTCTTGTAGGCCCCTTTACTCACTGGAAAGCTGTATCCCCAGACCCTTCTCCTCTCCAGGCTGAAAAACCCCAACAACCTCAGCCTGTCTTCATAGGAAAGAAATCCCCTTGATCACTCCTTTCCCCTGGCCCAACCTGGCCTTGCCTCTCAGTGGAACAGACCAGCCTTTCGGCTACTGCTTATGCAGCCCCCTAAAATCTGCAGGGCTGAGGGGAAGTCCCTCAGAAAAGAGAGCTGACCCCATCAACAGCCAGGGAGTCACAGCTCCCGCTGAAGATCTCATTGGTCACTGAGTTCGAACTGGGCAGAGGAGGAGGACGAGGTGGGGAGGAGAGCGAACTCACACTGTCAGCATGTCAGTACTGCTCAGAGCTCATTTCCTCTCCCCTCACTGCTGGGCCGGGAGCAGCAGCAGCAGCAACAGCAGCTGGGATTGAAAAGAGCAAGAATTGCACTATACAAGCAAGTTTTACACTGCAGGGTGGCAGGGGCAGATGGCTGGCAGCATGTGCATATGAGCCTTTCTACAGGAATGGAGACAGAGCTCATGTGCTCTAGAATATCCCCTCTCCTGGACAAGCATGGGTGGGCTGCCTGGCAGCACAGGCAGACGTGCTGCACACAGCCCAAGTGGAGCCAGCTCTGGGTAGTTGCTGAGTGCTGGGCAAGAGAACCCACGTACAGACATGTTAACTCACTGCATCTGTAATGCTTCCCACTGGCTTTTGAGTTTGTGGGAAAGCCAGCATGTCTGGCACCCCAGCTGTGCGGGAAGGAACATGAGACAAGGGGATGCCCCAAGTCACGACTCTTGAAACGTTCCTGGGAATGGAATGTCTGCATGTTCTTTGGCTGGAAAAAAAAATCAAAGCTCCCAGCTGAAGTCATTACACTTAATGGTGACATCAGTGGAAATGCAAATAAACTTCTTTTTCCATCAGAGAAGGTGGAAAAGAGAAATAGAGGCAAGGTCCTTAGACAAATTAACAAAAAATTTTGAAAAATGAACCTCAAATCTGAATCTGTCTGCCCAGTTCCCCTTCAGTTCAAGGCTGGCATGGTATGTTCTCTGCTATGTGGGAGGATTTAGTTCCTATTGACAGATGAGCTAATCAGTTCCCCTCAGCCCTTGAAGCTTTATCAAAGCCAGTTAATCATGTTACTGATGTCTGCCCAGGCCAGAGCTCTCCACTTCTGTCCCCTGCCAACAAGGTGACATATGTGCACACCACACATGCATAGGGATATTTTTTTCCACTTTCAATTCCACCAGCAAGAGGACATCGCCTATTGTGCCAACACGTGGGTGCTTCCCACCTCTCTTTCACCCCCTTTGCCACCCTTTGATCCTGCGGAGATGTGGCAGCTCCACCAGCATCTCATGAAGGAGCAGGATGATCTCTACAGGCCAAGCTCACATCTCATTGCTAGCACAGTGATGGCAACAGTGGGAGGAATTGTCCTTAGTCTTGGCAGGCCCAAGTTCTGTGCTGGAAGGCTGCTGAGGCCAAGAGCCATATGAACCTGGATACCAGGGTGTGCAGTCCAGAATTCTGTCCCTGCCACTGGGTCTGTTTTACTTCTGTACCCAAATTTCACCAGTTGCTGCTCTGTCTTGCTTCTCCTGAGGGTGAAATGGGGGCTGTTCTTCTTCCCTCTGGAATGGCTCTATCCACACATACACATACCCGCATCGTCAAGAGGACTGCCTTTTCCCACTGAGTTTTGAGGGGCTTCTTCTAACTTCATACCAGTGATGGGAGGACCCAGCTTTCTGTTCCCTCTTTGCTTCCTGTCAGGGTCACTTGAACCGACAAGTTACCTCATGGCCTGTGCTCAGGTGCACACTGCTCAGGGGCACGTTTGGAGGTGGCTGGTGTTCACCAGTGTTTCAGGAGCTGCTGCAGGTATTGGCAGCTATGTCCCTCCATCCTGCAGGCCTGCACTGGTCCCACAGCGTGAGCTCCCAGGGACACTCTGCTGGGGTCAGGCAGCTGCTGTGCTCTCTGGGCTTGTGCAGTGTGAGTGAGGCAGCTGCATCCTCAGACCTGCTCTGTACCAGCAACCTGACAAGGACCCCAGGCTGGCCCGTGACCTGGTTGGGACTTGAGCTCCAAGTTGGGCCAAAATAGGGGAAGCCACTCCTGCCTGGCAGAGAGACTGGGCTGGAGAGCCAAGGAGCTGTGTATGGAGAGACCCTGCCATGCCCACTGTGGGGCAGTCCCTAAATTAGCTACTCCAGGAGGAAAGGAGTTTCTCTAAAGCTTTACATTCCCCAGCCTCCCCACCCACTAAATACTCCCACCCACTTCTTGCTCTGAAGAGACATCTGTTTCTCTCTGGCATTTCTGCAGGTCCCTCTGCCAGCCCAGCAGAAGAAACACTCTGGGGCTGCCCAGATGAGCTGAGATAACAGTGAAAAATGGGCCACAAAAGCAAAGAGGAGGAAAAGCTGTGGACACTCAATCCAAGCCAAACTGTATGGGCTGGCTCTCGATGCCATCTCCCACTCCTCTCCACAGGTGAGTGAGCCGGCGGCCGTGGCCGCACTGTGAGATGCGATCACCCACCTATACAGACAATGTCCATGAAGCCGTACATTCCATAGCAGATCTGGAAGAGCAGGTCCTGGCGCTGCCACTTGGCTGAAGGACTGAAAGTCGACCAGATGAGCCACGAGATACTGGCGATGAGGAAGAGGGAACCCAGGATGGCCGCTGCTATCTGAACCTTCTCAATGACTGTCAGAGAGATGGCCTGCCACTGCATGGGGAGGGGACAAGAGGGAAGGAGGAAGGACAAAAGAGTAGAGATTAGTTACTTGGAGCACATCGCTGTTTTACACCATTGTGGTGGCTTTGGAGATCTCAAAGAGCACCTATGGGCATAGGACCTTTTACCCTGTCCACATCTGGGATGGAGCATGGCAGTTGTTCAATAGTGCATGGCCTTGGGTTTCTTGACAGCACTGCTGAAAAGGCAATGGAAAGAAATCCTGCATTTCACCAGGAAAGCACAACGACCTGAAGTGAGGCTGGATGAATGAGGGCAAGACACCAAAAATAACATCCCCATGACAGTAGATCTGTGATGGCCATCACAAACCAGAAAGTGCAGTTGCTCCCTCAAATAGAGGCCAGGCAGAATCCTCAACCAGGGTATCCTAGTACCATAAGTATCTCAAAGAGCCAAGCTTTCTTTTGAAGGCCTCACATGAGCTGGCTCTGAGCCACTTTGTGAGATCTGACATGATCACAGCCCTAGGTGGGATCTCACAGTGGCAATGCACATCCCACAGAACTCACTACAAACAACACAAGTTGCTGTGGTCAGGACACCCTGCATTTAGATGATGACATATTCAGGCTGTGTTCCAAGGTAAACGTCAATGCTTCTTCCTCAGAAAAATTAAAAAATAGAAATAACTCCCCCAAATCCATTCACTTTGTCAAATAGCTTTCTATAAGCTATGTTATAAATATTCTAAGCCCGGACTCCTCTCTGTCATCCAGAATAAAACCTCCCCACTCAGATTTACACTGCTGAGAAAACTGCCCTATAAAACCAAGAGCAGAAATTGGTGTCTTTAACAAGACTTGGGGATGTGGTCCATAGCATCTCCTGCAAATCAAAAAATCAAGCGCATAAACAGGCTGAGGAGAGAGAGTCTCTCCTGGCATTGAAGTATATAGGGCACCTCTAGCTGTGAGATACATGCCCTTGAAATCACAGTGGGACTGGCAGGAGGATAAACAAAGATGGACTTCAGCCTCCTGCAGATACAGAGGATTCAGAAGAACTGAAAATCTTCAGCCTAGATTCAGTCCAAATTCAGTGTTCCCATGAAGTGACATTCTTGTGAGACCTCAGCGCCCTGCATGTTTGTCAGACACATCCTAGGAAGGCAGGATCACCCAGCAAGCCTTGTCCCATCCTTCTGCAGTGCAAGAAGGGAGTTCAAGTACTGGGTACCTCTTTAATGCCCAAGCCAGCCAGGAGTTAGCAATGTTTTTTGCAAGGACTTTCAAACCCTGACTGAAGGGCGAGAAGGAAAGAGGTGACTTGTGCTGGTACAGGCATTCATGGCACTGATACCAGTCCAGTGACCAAACCCCTGAACCAAATGCACTCCCCTGAAAAAGGCTGCATTTGGAGAGGAGCAGACAACAGCTTCAGCTTGAGGCTGAGTTCTGCAGGTTGCAACTGGAAGGAGATTGCTCTGCCTCTGCCAGCCTTGCTCCTTGGCTTAAATCCTGCAAGGGCAGACAGCCCTCAAATTGTCTATCATGGATGTGCAGCATGAGTGAGGTGGGTGGTACCAGCTTATTTGGTAGTTGGCCACAGAAATGGCCACAGAGCTGCTAAGCAGAGAGAGAGCTTGCTCCCCCACTGAAGCAGGACTGGGCTCAGCTAAACCCAGTCTCCTCCCTGGGCACAGCTACTCCAGTCCCCTTCCTGCCACCTGCCTCAGCAGCTGGCCCAGCCAAAGGCAAACACTGAGCACTGGGGACACTCAGTAATCTTTTCAACAGCCCATTCCCACTCTGCCACAGTCTGACCTGCTCCACGCCTCCACCAAATAAAACCACAACATCTGGCCCTTTGTGCCACTGAGAAGGTCACACAGTGAACAGCTTGGAGGTCCCAACGCTGCAGGGGTGCTGGAGTCCACAGGAGAGGCACAATGGTGCAACTCCTCTCCCGACATAAAAGCAGAGCAAAGGCCACCTAGCACCCATCACCCCCAAATCTGGCTTAGGAAGGTGGGATCAGCAGCTCTGCCATCCTCCCATCAACTCTTCAGCTTTGTTCTCAACAGCACCATAAGCCAATGCAGGATGAATCTGCAAGCAGTGCCATTAGCCCAGAGCTCCAGGACTAAATTCATGTGGTGTGGAGGGAGCTTGGCTATTTGTGTGGGGCTGCACTTTTGTCCCTGAAGCTTTCCCCAGACCTCATCTCACCTTCCACTGCATGTGGGTGACTCTGAGGGAATGGGAGTGCCGGGAGCTCGGTACACAGCCTAGTGCTGCGTGCGAAGGCTTTACTGCAGGCCTCTCACACTGACCCACGTGCGCCTGTGCCAGCCAAATCATTCTGCATCATTTCTCTCTCTTGAGGAGGTAATGGACTGGCTCCTCACCATCTGTCTGGCACATTGCAAGGCCTCTGGTAGCAACAGGTCCTTCCAAGGTAGCAATTAGAGACAGGAAGAGAAAAAGGAGCTGTTTTCTACAACCAGAAACCATGTACAACCAACACTACTGCTTTGCAGAGAAAGGGAGGCTTAGGTGTAACACTAAATACACTGTCAAAGGGGATGGGGCTCAGAGAACAGAGGAGTTATACCTGAGAGCAAACATGCAAACCTCAAACCCCGCTCCCCTTGGCTGGGAACAGAGCAGCTGAAACACTGGCAGGGACAGTGCCTGACACTTCTCAGCTGGCAGCCGCTGCCGGGAGGTTCACTGTGGTGATAATGAAGAGCCTGGAGCCTGTCAGCTGTGCCAGGGGGTAGGAGGCTCTCCCCCTGCATCTGGCACTAAGTGACAATGACACACGCAGCAGCAGTCCTGACTCTGTTCAGAAGGTGGCACTGGGGTGTGATTACCCTCTGGCAAGGAGGTAAATGGGTCAAAGCTGAACATTGGGGAAAACAGCCAGCTTGCAGAAGAATTTAATATTTTCCAGGAAAAAAAAAAGTAAGAAATAAATGTTGTATTTTCTCTCTGGCAACCCTGAGAACTGCAATTTAGCATCCTACATCAAGCTTGAGCCACTAATAACAAGTTACTATTTTTCATCTTTTAATTTCATTTTGCTACACATCTTAGCGTATGAGGTTTGCACAGAGAAGAGAAAAGTGGGGAGACAGAAGATAGAGCCTGTTACCCCCGTGAGTGCTCAGACAGAAGGGTTCAAGAGCTGTTCAGAGCTGGAATGTGCTGATGAATTTCAGCTGCAGGAGCTGGGCTTGATGTGTCCCTGCACTGGTAGCCTTAGCATCTCACCTCAATCACAGCACAGTGTCGTTCAGATTTCATAACAGCCCTTAGAAAATCACCCCTTTTCCTAACCCCTCTCCACCTTCATTATGGCCAGCAGACCAGGGATTTGGCAGGTGACCCTGTCTGTTATCCTTGGGTCACCACTAGAGCTGTAAAGAGAGGTCTCAGCAACTCTGCAGTCCCTTTACTGGCACACTTGAAACTCCCGAAGCTCTTTGTCTGAATGCCTGGCAGCAGACACAGCCCCCTCCCTCCAAATCTCCAGTTCAAATGTTCAAGCTCTAGCAAGATCACAACGTCAAGCAATCCCACCTTGTGGGGAGAGACCTAAAGCTGAGCCCTTCTCCCCACAGCTGATAATGACTCAAGCTCCTGGTAGCCACCTGAGCTGCACTGAAGTGCACCTTTAACAACTCAGCTCACCCAGGTTGTCAGTCAGGGATGTGACCTTTAGGCAGGTAGAAAGCTCTACAGATGCTCTGCCAGTGCTGAACAGAGCAGAACTAAGGACTTAGTGGTACCAAGCTTTAAAAGCTCCCGCAGGGTAACAGGAGCAGCTTTGTGAGCTCCAGACTCACAATGGCTTCAGGGCATGCCCAAGCAGCTCTTTGTGATGTTCTGCCACCCGTGCTGGAAAAAGGCTCCAATCCTCCAAACCATTCTGGAGAAGCTGTCTGGAGCTGTCTGTCTGTCCTCTGCTACCACCCACCTTGGCAAGTGCTTTGGCACACAACCCAGGTCTGCAGGTGCAAAACACCACTCTCAGACTGATTTCTCCAAGTTTCCCCATTTTGCTCAAATTGCAAAGCTCTGCAACCCAGATGCCTCAGAAAGGGCTTCTTAGGAGCCCAGGTCTGACATTTGTGATGACTTTAATCAGGGTCCAAGCTGGGACCAGCGCCTTCAAGTCATGTCACTCATTCTCTTGCACTGTTTCATAACCTGCAAGTCGTACTTGAAACAAACCTGTTTCCCTGTTTGCTTCAGTGTTTCTGCTTGGAGGCATTTGAGTGAAAACCTGCTAATGTAACACAGATGAATAATGGCATTACTATAGTATTTAAGGCCTGATCTGTATTTCTCTTTCTTTGGCACCTGCAGTCTATAAAGGTTCCCAAGCAGCAGCATGAGCATATCCAAGGCAGATATTGCTTGTGGAAGATGTTTATGTCTTACTGCAGCAGCTTGCAAAGAAGTCTGTTTGCTGGAAAAGCCTTCCTACTCTCCCCTGAGAGCTCCTCCATGCCTGCCTCAGGCAGTTCAGTTTATTTTTATTGCTGTATCTGACACGTCCCCTTAATACGCATCATTAACATCCTGAGGTGTGCTAGTCAGCAATTTAATTCTCAGACCCAGGGTCACAAGCAAGAGGAGGCTTTTCCTAGAAGGTTGGAGAGGATCATTTCCAGCACTGCTTAGGTGTGGCTTTCCCCTTGCTGCTATCCCGAGACCCTGGCCATCCTCCTCAGTTATCTTCTGGATGATGGCTTTTTTTTTTTTAATAAATGCGCCAAGCAAAATTAAGCCACTGCTGTGGCATAGCTTCCCTGCTGTACATTTACAGATGCTGTGGCTTATTCAGATACTAGAAAAGCAGCAAGGAGGAGGGAGGGCCCATTAGGGTCATGCAACAGAAACGTGCAGTGATGAAAACCCCCCTCCTCCATGTGCCAGAGCATCTGGTGAGACTCAGGCTACAGCACTGGTATCCTGGAAAATTCCCATTATAACGCACAGGCCCTGAAGTCCCTCTTGCAGTGATTGCACCCATTGCTTGCAGGCTGCAGCTGAAGTTCAGCAGGGACCAGCAAAGCTCATACTCAACACAACTAATCCAGCAGGCTGGGACAGCCAGGAGACATCAGTAAACTTGCCTGAAGCTTTATAGCTCAGGATCTCAAGCTGAAGTTCAAACACCCTGTGAGCTCAGCCATTCTTGCTGATGTGATTGTCCTGATGAAGAGGCCATATAAGAGCACTCATTAGCTCCTAACAGAGCATCACCATGAACAAAACAGAGCCAGAGGAGAACAGAGACCAGATCCCAACCCCAGCACTGGATAACTGGGGATCTTTGGAGCTGAAACAGCCCACAGCGCAGGAAGAGTCAGAGAGAACAACTGTAAATCAGAGTTGAACTCCTCAAGACTGCAGACAGTTGTTCGGAAGGTTGTTTCAAACAGATTTTCTATTTGCTAAAATCAGAGCATGAGAGTGGATGTGGCTCAGGAGTGACTACAAAGGAGCTGTAGAAATTACATACACTGCAGAGTCCCATCAAGGCAGATACCTACTCCACTATGTATCACCACCAGAGTGCAGGCAGTACTATCACGTGCTTCTAAACCCCTGTGCCTTCAGGGTCTTTTTAAAATGGGTTTTACACAAATATTACAATGGAGGGAGGCATTTAAAGTCTCCAAGCCCATGACTCCCATCTTGGTGACTGGCAAACTGGAGAGCAGGAGAATGGGTTGGTGGATGGATGGATGGATGGATGGATGAACAGAAAGACAAAAGCTCTGGATTTCCTGGTTGCTCACAGCTGATGGAATATTTTTGCTCATTTGCTGCCTGACTGCTGCTTGGCAGGACACCTGCTGTGTTGTCCAACAACTTTAATCCCCCAGTCTCAGCAGGTTAGCAGTGTTGCTGCTTTAAGACCTTTGCTCTTAAATGCCTGCAATCCAGGGAGCAGGGAGTGGGGAGGGTTAATTTACAGAGATTAATTCTGCCAAAATAGCAGACTAAAGGTCTCTCTCTGGTATGAACCATCATAATAGCCAGGAGGCTGGAAGGAGCCTGTGTTAATTATGCATGAACCCGGCTGTAACTTCTCTGCCCACATCATGAGTCTCCAGACACATCTGGCCCATGCTGTGCTTCTAAGCACTCCAAAAAAATGTGCAGCAGATGTCAAAACAGGCAGAGAAACATGCAGGCCCCATGTGGGTGTTGGATGTGCTGCTCTGCTCGGACCAACTGGACATGCTTCAGGGAGCCCAGGGTCTGCCAGCTGCCTGGATTTGGCTTCCCAGAAGCCTATCAGATGAGAGGACACAGGGGAGAGGTAGGCCATGTTGCTGGTTAGAATCTAGCCAGGCTCAGAGAATCACCCAAACAGGTTTCATTTGACAGGGACATGAGGTTTGTGTGGTCCTTGCCTGTATTATGGTTGGTCTGGAAAAAACAGATGATGTTGACTTCCTACAGCATTTGCCCTCCAAAAACTGTGCTTGAGAAATCCAGAGACTTCTTGTAAGAATAAAGCTGGGCCCAAGTTCCACATGTGGGGTGAAGACCAAGCAGAAATGACGCTCTTCCCACCTGCACATGCTGTGACTTTTTATGGGATACAGTGTTGGGGCATCGTAACTCCTGTGTCCTCTCTGCCTCCTTTTCCCAGCACCTCACCAGATGGTGAGAGCCACTGAGGCATGAGGCATTTGTAGTGATGGGTTATGGGGAGCTCAAGCCCTTAGTCTTGGTGGGAAGACCTGGCCAGGTGCATCAGCCAGTTCCCACAGGATTTTGCAAATTAATGCCAGTGTAGCATCTGCTTCCAAGCAGTGCCTTTGTGCTGGCACCAGACAGGGCACCCAGGCATGCAGTTGTAACTCTACACACTGCATTTATTCCGGACCAAGTGGCTTTTCACTCCAGTTGCTTCTTCCCATCTTCCAAATCTCCCAGTGCTTCTGTGAGAAGTGCTGTGAAGTCTAAGCCAGCAACGTGAAGGCTCCAAGCCCCGGATCTGCACAGTCCTCTGGGACCCTTCCTCCTGGAGCTGAGCTCTCTAACTCAGCTGTTTCTGCCACTCAGTTTTTGTGTTCATGACAAAGGCCAGCAGATCAGGCCACTTTCTGACAGGGAGCCCAGAGAGAGGGAAGCTTTGCACAAGCTCTGAAATGTGTGTGGGTGAGGTGGGAGCTTGTCCATGAACAGCTCCAACAAATTTTAGCTGAGTGAGGAACAGGAAGAAAGCCATTGACCCATTGCCCTGAGCCACCTGAAAGTGCAGAGCATTTGGAAGTCATTCATTAAAGGCAGCTCTGGAGACACAAGTGCTCACAAATTTGTACTCATAAACCTTCAGTGCTGCCTTGCATTGCACCCCCAACCTGAGACACAGGAAGCATTAGGGTGCTCATGGAGCAGCTTTCCAGAAATAAACAAAAGCTGCTTTGTCCACATCTCCCCTCCTGTGTTTCAGTCTGCTCTGAGTTACTAGAGCCAAGAAATTAAAACATTCTGGGTCTGAGGCTTGGGATGGAACTACTGATCTCTCCAGCCCATGGCTCATGAAAAATTGAATCAGAAGCTGTAGGGACTCTCAGAGAGCAGTCATGTTTTTCCCTCCCCTCAGCAAAGTTTCCCCATGATGTCCCCCTAATTTCACTACTTCATTTAAGTCTGGAGTCCTAATGGGTTGTCCCTTTTCCCTCAATGTGGTTAGTGACCTCAGGCCTAGAAAAAACCACACAGAGACCGCAGTTTGAAAGAGAGAGCAGGAGTTTGCACTCCCCCACACCCCTGTACAACTGGGTACCATCACCAGCACTGTCCCTGCCTCCTGGTAGAGAGTGACCCGCAGAGGGCCAGGTGCTGGACAGACTGACATGACCGTGGGCTCTAAACCACTGTAATGCCTCTCCAGTCCAGATGATGCTGATTAAGCAGTAGTGCCTGGATGTAATGTGCTTTCTTATGGCCAAGGCACTAATGGTGCTCAGCAAAGGCATGCAGCAATTAATGCATCTTCAGGCATTGCCCCCGCAATAAATCAATAGCTATTAAGGATAATTTATCCCATTTTTAATAGTCACACAGGTTTCTCCATTATGAATCCTGATTTTAAATCACCAGTCTGTACTGGGAGTTATTCAACTACAATGCTTTTGAACTCAGATAAGAAAGAAGGTGTGTCCTTGGATGACTTTCACAGCCACTTACATCAAGATGTGCTTTACCTGTTGTGTGCACATCTGCAAAAGTCCACCAAGAATCAGGCTTGGAGAGACCAGAGTATCAGAGTCAACACCTCTTGTGCCATGCCATGATTACGGAAGAGCAGTAAAGTAAGAAAGGTGGCGAGATCAGAGAGGAGAGCTCTAAAAAGCTTCTATCTGTCTCCTCCATCCCTCATGCCAACACAGGAGTCTCAGCAGGAGGAGATAAGGATTAATGGTGCAACTACAAACACATGGAGTCTCAACATACTGCTCAGTCACAGACTGCATGCTCTGTTGCAGCAAATCCCACAGTGGCTCTGTCCCTGCCTGCCCCTGGAGACAGAGGCATACCTGTGGTCTCCAGCGGATGAACACATTTGAATGGCTGTGAGGTGTTATAGCACTGTTGGGGAATTTTCAACAGGAGGCAATATAGGCAGTGAATACAGAAATTTCCAAGGACAGAAAGAGCAGACTCCCAAGGGATGCGCCCAGAACCACTGAGTAGAACATGGGGCCTCTTTGGACTAGCCCCCTGCAACCCTTTCTAAGTGTCTGAGACATGATCCCTGTGCACAGGGAGGGAAAACCACATAGGTAAAATCCACTTGCTCCCAGAAACAAAAATTGAAACAAGAATAAATAGACTTTGAAATGTCTCTAGTACCTTTACCTGCAGAGGGTTCTTTGTGCTTATGGCAATGACGTGATACTTGTAGTAACACAGCTCACAGCTCCAGCAGCCTCTCTCGCTAATCCATTTGATCAGACATGGCTGGTGCGTGCACTTCACAGATCCATCACATCGACACGGGCTCAGCAACTCCCCCTGAAAGAGACAGACAGCATCAGTAAGGCTTCCCTCCTCCCACAGGCACGGCACAGCACGGCACACGTGGCGCAGCATGGCACAAGATCCCTCACCCACCCGTGTGAACTTTCTTCCTTTTTACGTGGTTTGGCTCAGGCAATCATGCTGCCTCCATCCCTTTTCCCTCTAATAATGCTTGGCAGATGTGAGCTGAGACTGGCAGGGATGTAGTGGTCTCAGACACTGGGGTCTTACATGCCTTGTCACCACTGAAGGAAAAGCTAGATGAGCACAGCTCTTACCAGACTCCAGAGAACCCACACTGACCCCAACCAGTGGACACGCCACTGGTTCACTGCTCAGGTTTCTATCTCTCTGCTACCAATTTTAGAAAGTGAAGTTGGTGGTGGGGATAGTTGTGAGACCACCTGCTGCAGACTGATGTCCTGCTCAGACCAGGGCAGCTTCCTCAAGCCCAGTCAGGAAAAAGGTCCTCAAATTTCTTCCCACTTTCCCCATGGTCCACTTTCCCCAGACAGCCATACTGGTGAATAGCTACAGGGCTGGCTATCTGCACCCTACAAGCAAGCAAGATGGAGAACAAATCGTGTCCTGGCTTGTGACACAGATGGTTATGAGTGGTGGCCGAAACACTGAACCTCCTGGCTTGCTCCCTTGTTTCTGGTGTAGCTTTTAACAGGGTATCCAGGAAAACCCCATATTATTCTGATCCATCTGCTATCATCCTGTTCACCATGGGACTAAATTCCTCTCTGCACACAAGCTCAGAAGCTCTTTACAGTTGTTTGCCATTGTCTATTTAGGTTAGAAGACAGCCATTACATTTTAGTCCTCACTGTTTAGTGTTTAAAAGCCACAGTATAGACTCCAATAGTATATTTAGCTGTGCTCCAAGATTAAAAAGCTTTTAAAGGAAGAATAAGAATATATATGGGACAGAGGAGGCTGGATCATACTTTCAGCATTGGGGAGAAGATATTTGCTCTTATAGCCCCAGATCAGCTTCATCACTACCATGACAGAGCACCAGGATAACAGACACTGGCATTGGACACTGCTGGATATGGTAAAAGACATCCATGCCTTGGGTTATGAACCAGTTCCTGCTCTTGCTAACCCTGGGGGAAACTGTCTCAGCTTCTAGGTCACTACATCAGGTCTCAGGACCTGAGGAACTGAGGACCACACTGGGCAACAGTGGTACTTCTTTTTACGAAACCTAATGCGAACATGTTAATCGTTTCATTTGTTTCAGCTAGGTGACCTAAAAATGTCATCTTTCATGAAATTTTAGCAAAACTGTAAATAACTGTTTATGTTACAAACCCAGCCTTGGCTCTACTTGTTACTTGTTTTCATTACATATTGGAGGGGATACAAAGGGAGAGGGGGAGAAAGGAGGGTTGTAGGCTCCGTGAACCTTTTCCACCTGGAAAGGGGTGACATGACAAACCAGAAGAAGGGAAGCAGGGAAGGATTAGATGGGAGAAAGGTGCATGTGGGAATGAGCACTGACATTTGGCATTCCAACTCTCCATGTGAGCTCCAGTTTGAGGGGCTCTGGTTTGGCTGTGTATGTTTGTGCCCTTTGCTGAGACTGGGGTGGGGCATCACCAGTGTGATAAGGAGCCCAGAAGAGCAGGTACTGCCAGACAGGATGCAAAAGGGGAGGGATCAGAGTTTGGCACAGCTCCTCTGCTTCCCTGCTCACCAAACCTCTGTCACGCCAAGAGCCAGCCTGGTACAAGGACCGCTGCTCTGTGCCTCTGCTCTGCCCTTCTCATCTCAGTCCCTGGTGCCTTATTTTCTCAACAGCTTCACTCCTCAGCACACAAGTGTGGCCCCAGCACCAAGGAGGTTATGCAGAAACCTCCCAGCTCTGCAGCATCCCTGCCTTTCCACCTCGCTGCACACCAGGGTCTCTTGGAGGGCTCAAAACGGTGAGTGCAGGACCTGGGCTTTGTCTAACGAGCAGCTGGAGGCATTGATGATGAGGGATCAGGAATGGAGCAGAATGGAGCAGGAACTCAGAGCAACAACCTCCAGGCAGAGGCAGAGGGAAAACGCTGTAGCTACAGCCTGGACTCATGTTGGCTTCTGGGGCTCTGTAATAAATGAATCTGAGCTTCTCTCTTCAGAGCCAGGAGATGTTCATAGATGTCCTACAGCACCATGGGGACCCAGTCTCCCTCCCTAACGCAGATGCTCAGTCAGTCCTGCCAGCTCCTACGACCTCAGGATTCAACTGTGGAGATGAATCCCCCAGTAACTTGATTTTAGCAAATCTAGCAAAAACTCAATTTATCACATTTTCTCCAGCCGTCTGAAATATTACATCCTTGCATGTGGCACACAGCTATTTTTGCATACTGTGAAGCCCAATTCTGTCCACAGCAGGCATTTGTAAAACACTGCCACATGCACACACGCGCACATGCACTCCTGTACCGGCAGAAAAACAAACACCAGGGGCATATGAAAGGAATAAATCCTTTGTACAGCAAAGGAGAAGGAGTCTCATTGCTGGCTGTACAGAGAGATCAGGACAGACCATCAGCTGTGATACACAGGAAGGTTTTACTGCAGAGTCCTCTGCCACTAAAAGCTACAGGAACACAAAAGCAAACCTGAAGTGAGACACAGATCACAACAATTAAGAGATGGAAATTAAATCCCCATGCCCATTTCTGCAGGTTTGTAGAAGACGGCTCTGCACAACATATTCTCCAGTGCTCAAACAGCAGCATTCCCACCAATTCCCTTTGGGGACTGCTCTCCAAAAACCCTTTGAAGGAGCTATTTCCCTACTTCACAACACTTATTTTTGCAACTTCCCTTTGTAGAGTTATCATCACTGGGATGAGCCTAAGCAGCATTTTTCCTTTGTCAGCAACTAGTGAAGAAATGCTCCCCAACTGCAAGCTTCCTCCTCAGCTTGCTCAGTACCATCTTGTTCTTCTGAAATACTCAAGTGTGCTTTGGATTCAGGGCACCTGCCTTTTATTTTTTTGCTATTATTCAAAACTAAATTAGAAAAAAACAGAGTTAACAAAAAGGGAAGGGTGCTCTAACTCAGCCACTACCATTTCAACATAAGCATGTAATACTCTTCCCTACTTCCGGAAAGAGTAATATATTAAGAAATTATATATAATATTCTTCCCTGTTTCTGGCTGTGATGGGAGCTTGTCTCGAGGAGCAGCAAGGGCAAGGCCAGGTTGAACTGGCTTTACCCTGAGGAGGGCAATACTGCTGGAGATGCACCGGTAATGCAGCTCTGCTCCAGCTCTGTCCTCTCTGTCTGGATTCCCAATCTGTACCCGTTGCAATACATCCAAGTGGTTAATGATTATCTGGCCCCTGCTATTTAAAGCCTACTGGGAGGAGTGCTGAGAAAGGATGGAAAAAAAATATTGCTGGTACGTGCTTGTGGTGCCTGGTACATCCAGGGAGAAAATAACCACGTCAGGAGCAGCGTCACCCCTGTTGAGTGCTGGTGGCAGTGTTTCACCTGGCTTTTATCTGTCATTTATCAGTGCTGGGAGCCCATCCACACATTGCTACCACAGCTGCAGCTGCTCACCCACCAGCACGCAGACGTGGGGTGTGTTTCCCAGGCCTGTTCTTTTAACTGCAAATCAAGTACAGCAAATTTCCGCCCAGTCTACTTTAAACAGGGCAGGGCTGGGGATGAGGGTGTCATTGGGACTGGATGTGGTTGGTCTTCTGGGTTGGCCCAGCTGTGCTGACCTACATCTGGTGCCTGGGCTGCTCCTGAGCACCAGTTCAGCTGGAAAGAGCCATGTTACCAGCATCCTGCTACCACAACCATTAAAGCAAACATTTTAAATGCCAGCGCAAGCTGTAGAGAAAACCAAGATAGCTGATGGTGATCTTAAGACCTGCAGTTTTTCTTCACCTGTGCATTTTCCCTGCTCAGGTATGCAAAGTAGCACAAGCATCAGTCACAGGAGCAGTGCCCTGGGCCAGAGCAGGTCAATGAGAGGATGCTGAAAGAGTTGTCCCATCACAAGGGCTGCCATCTCTGTGTGTGTGTGTACATGCAGCTGCTGCTGCTCACAGATCTGCATGCACACATCTGACTGCTAGCATTTATCTGAGTTTGTCTTGTTTGCAAAAGGAAGCCAGGGTCATTTAATTTCATATCTTCAGCTGTGTCTCCTAAATATACTTAAATCTTCACACTGAGTTTAAATGCAATGGGAAGTTTTATTATGGCAAATAAATGCCAAATGATTTCTATATTAGGAACATAATTACGGACAAATTAAGTCCAATGGCAAAGAGAAGCCCATTGTTACAGAGCTGGTAAACTTGAATAAATATGTACTAATGACCACTCTCTTCACACACTGACAAGAGCTGCCCTTCAATCCTTTTGAACTAAACACATGTTATTACCAGCATCTCAAATGCTTCCTCATGCATGTGCCAGCCACTGTGCCAGCCAGCAACAGGCAACAAGGGACATGGAACATCAGTGTGTATGTGTGTGTATATATACGTATTACATTGCATGAAATTCTCCAGCACTGGAGGAAATTGACACAGAGTGTGGACCCAGAGAGGACAGGACTTAGGTCTCCTGTGGTGTCAGGATAGCACAGGACATGGTTATGTATGGGGCTCTGGTGAGATGGCATTTCCCCAGGCACTTCAGCAGAGCTGGGTGCTGATCCCAATCTCCATCTTGGCAGCAACCAGCTGAGAGACTTTTCTTGACCCAGCTGGGGGAATACCCCAACTAGGCACTCCCTAATATCTGGAGAACCTATAGGAAAATCTATGCAAGTGATTATAAAAAGAAATCACCCAGACTGCCATCTCTGTGACCAGGACTGGCTCATCTCACAGCTCCCCTGCAAGACCTGGTATCCCTGTGGCATGCAGAGGCAGCACTGCCCATAGCAGGCAAGATCTGTGTGCCCTGGGGTGCTATGAGTACCCCCATCCCAACAGCAAGAGGAAATGCAGCCCCATAAAGGACTGGAGAAAAATCTAGCTCTGGACAATTGTTTCTGTTGCTCAGCTGTGATTTTAAGCCTGTGGCTGCCTGGCTGAAGTCTTTGGTGTGTGACCCTGGCAGCTCCCTGGGTCAAGATCACGTCTCTGCAGGGCTCAGGTGTGGTAGAGGTGTGGGTCCCTCTGTAGGTCCCTCTGTCCCTTGGCACTACGAGGAAGCAGCCACAGCTGGGCATGTCAGGCTGGGGGCTCTGAGATGGGTGTGGTGGGGGCACAGCTCTGCTTTTTCATGGTTTTCTGCAATTTTTGATGGGTATTAGCTGTTCTGGCAGCCCAGTGAATGGGGCACTTATCTCTCACAGGACGATGAGAAATCCAGCAACAAGCCTCAGGCATCTCTGCCTACGAGCTGGGTGTGAGCAGGCAGGGATCTCAGCTTTAGTGCACCCAGCAAAACCATTACACACCCCTCCAGGACCACCAGGGGTATTTTGGTGATGTCTGGGAGTGTGGGCGCTGGTCGGGAGAGGGATGTGTCTCACAAGGTCCTGAGCTGAAACACAATGTTTGTTCCACAGTGAGTCTTGTCTGAAAAGCCATCACGTCTGCAGAGCTCCTGATGCTCCAAAAACAACACAAATTGCCTTTCCGCCCACGGAGGCTGCTGCTGCTGCAGCACCTGCAAGGAGCACCGGGGCTGCCACCCTGTTCAGGCTTTTTCTGCACCTCTCCGAAGAAAACATGAAAGGCTGCAGCCACAGCTGCGAGGAGGGCAAGGTGGGACCTGCTTCGCATTCTCCTTCTGCTGGAAAACTCATCCCACCACTGCCACAAGAGACATGACTTCCCAGCTGAGCAGCTGATGCCCATAGCCTCTGGCTTTACCACAGACAAGGGAAATTTTAAGTTTTCTCTGCTCTTTCCCGTCTGCAGTGTTTTGTGCCTGTCACCACTGCTGAGACAGACAATGACAGAGGTGTCAGCTCAGAATTTGGGAGTGGGATGGAGAAGTGGGAAGGGAGACTTTCCATTTTCTGAGCATTACCATTCCCCTTGGGGACTCTTTTGTCACTGCAGAGCTGAGGGACCATCACCTCATCTGGCTGCTCATGAGGGTAGGAATGAAGCTTGCCCATGTTTTAAGTCAAAACATGTTTTTTTTTGCTTGAAGCAGATGACTCAAGAGTCTCAGCTGTGCTGGAGGCAGACAGCGGGTCAAATCCCTGCACCCTCACGCCCAGCAACAGTGCAGGGATGTGGGGCAGAGGCATCTGACTGGTCCCATCTCAAGGCTGTGCCCTGGTCAGCAGAGAACAGCAAAGTCCCAAGAGGGCCCTGAGCTGCACCACTGCACCAGCCTTGCTCCTATTCTTGCCACCTCTGAGTAGGATGTTCCAAAGCAAGACCCCTCACTGCACTGTCCATGTGGCCCCAGGGGATCCCCATTGCTTATTAACAGGGATGGGTGCCACGTCGGAAAAGCCTGAGGGCAACCTCCACACTCCACCTTTCCCAACAGGGTAAGCAACAGTGCCACAGACTCAGCCAGGCAGGAGCAGTGATGGGTTTCCTCTGCACACAGATCATCTCTCAGCTCTGCCAGGGAGCAGGAAACAGGATGGCTTCTTTTCCTCCCATAATTGCTAAAACCTTAAAGGAGTTCTGCAGGGCAGGAGGGTGGGAGAGAGAAATGAAGACGAGGAATAAAATCTCATGAAGAAAAGAAAGAAGGAGGAAGAGGCTTGAGAAGTCCTGGGCGCAGAAAGCCCAGCGCATTAGAGGCAGCTCTGGCTCCCTCAGACAGGAGCCTTCGCTGCGGTGACTCATCCTGGGAGCAGTCTGGAGTGGTGGCTCTGCCCTCACTCCTTCACTGATTTCCAGGGGAAGGTGATTGAAAACAGCTCTGCTGAGCTTAATGTGAACTGTCAGGGAGCTGGGGTGCATTTGACTTGGTAACAGAAGAGAAAACAGGAAAGTTGTTGAGTTTAATAAAAAATATTTGGACATGACCCAATCCCATTTCACTATAAAAAACAAACAAAAAAAGGACTTAATCTAGGCTGGGGCTGTTTCAGTATTTATATGACAGTAACTCAGTCATGTGTTTGCCCACAGCCTGGTACTGTCCAACAGCTCTGAGTGTTTCTTTGCCACCACTGGCAAAGGCCAAAGGCAGCTGGTTCAGGAAGGGCTGAGTGTCTCATGGCTTAACACCAATTCCCTTCAAAAGGGCGGAAAAAATGCATTTTTGTGAGAAACAGAGAATCACAGGGCATTTTATGTGCAATGAGCTATGGAGTCCTTTAACACCTGGTTTCAGGCCAGTGGAAGGTGAAGGGCAAAGAGCCATTCGATTTAAGTCCTGCTTGGCCAGCAAAGGGAGACAGCACAGAAAGGGATGCTGGGGATTGGTTCTCACCTGAGCCAACCACTGCAGCGCAAGTGAGAGGGAAGGACTGTCCCTAAGGGTCCCCGTAACTGAGAGGAAAGATGCTGAACTCCATCTCTGTGTGTGGGTCTTGCCAACAGACAGGCCCTTCTCAGAGGAGATTCCGCTGAACAGGAATCCAGACCCAGCAGTTTTCCTCAGAGCAAATGAGAGCAAATCAGAACCAGACAGTCCTCAGAGCAAACCAGTTCCTCAGCAAACACAGGGACCTGCAAGCACTCCTGCCATGTTGTTGTTGCCACCAGCGAATCCATGATGAAAAAGCTGAGACTGATCCTGAAAAATTGTTCCACTAGAACAAAGTCAAACCTTACCTGAAATATGGAATAAGAAATCAGGAATTAACTATCAACAGCGCAAGGAGCAGAGAGGTTGCAATATAAGGTATTTATTTGCTTTTCTCTCTACAGAAAGATTTTCACAAGAAAAATTACTTGACTTGTGTGTTCTACAGCCCACTTCATCCTAATGTCATTGAACACATTTTTGATTAGCTGATTTAAGTAATTCTTACTAAATGTTGCTCAGTTGCAAGGAATCAAAAGGCAAGTGTCTCAAATATCACCTGCTGTGCCTCATCAGGTGTGATAATAGCACCGATTAAGTGAAGAGCCTTCAGTGCACAGAAATCACAGTGCTGCACATGTGAAATCAGGATACCTGAATACCCCATAGCACTCCGGTGTTGCAGCGAGTTCAGCTCCAGACTTGTCCTGAATACAGAGTGGAGCTGTTTCAGCATCCCAGAGAAGAAATGTCCTAGTCTGTAGCTCCTGGGCTTTCACCCAAAGTACTGAGGGCTTTAAGCTTCTGGAGATTTACCATAGACCACAACCCTTTTGTGAGCTAGAGCACTCTAGTTACTTCTGAAAAAGAAATTCACTGTTGTTTCACTCTGGCTCTTCTTAATTAAATTAGAAGTATTTCAGACAATACTTAGATTTATTCTGTGTGTGATACAAGAATGAATTCAATTTTTCTCCCTAGGATGCGATGCTGGGATAAATCTGATGCGATACCATGAAGTCAAACAACTCTTCAGCACAAATCAAGTACCCATAAGTTATAGCTTCTTGTAATAAATTTTCAACCAATTAAAGAGGGTTTTTTGGTTGGGTTTTTTTTTGGTACAAATGGCTTTTTCACTAGAGAAAGCCTCAGCTAAATAAAATTTTTCTAAATATACTTCTTTTTTTCATGGAAAAAAAAGATAGCAATTATTCCTTATTATCTCTAAGTTCAAAGTATACAGTTAATGCTTTCAGAATGCGAGTACCATACAATGCAATTCTTATCAGAGATGTGCTCATAATTCAGCAAATTGAACTTTGCAGCTACTTCCCTGGGAAGCTGTTCATAAAGATATTCAGCTAATGGCCATTTCAGGAAACATTATGCCATCAGCAGCTGAGGAGCAGCCATGGAAAATCCACAGAAATGGATACTGGCTTGACTCTCCACACGATAGACCCCACTTGTAAAGACAGTGAAACAAACAGAGCAAGAGCCTTTTTGTCTTTTTACCTTTTTTTTTTCTCAGAGAAAGCTGAAAAAACCCTTCAACATTAGAGCTGAGAAAATCTTTACTCTGTAATATTTGCCTGATCTTCCTGCTTTCTTCACGAATGAGAAAATGGCCAGGTGCTATTGGCAGCCTTACAGCAGTGAGATGCTCCTTCCAAAAGTGCAGCAACTGCTAAGGAGCTGCTTCGCCCTAGTACCAGCAGCTCATCAGTGGAGGGGAGCAGAAAATGATGGCAGCCAGGATTTGAGGGTTGTCATTTGCCATAATACCCTCAAGTGACCCCAGTCAGGACTGAGGGAAGCATGGTGGGGAACTGGGGGGGCCACATGCACGTTCAGTAAGTGAAAGCCAGTAATAAGGTGCAAACAGAAGCACAGAGCGCATCTCCACTACTCAAAGGCAGTGTTTCCCAGCTGGGAGTGGAGATGAGGACATGACAGGAGGGACTGTCCCAACAGGTCTGGATGGGAATGGTTATGCAGGAGCTTTTTCTGCTCCTTTTGGGATGGTCAAGACTGGCAGCTCAGAGATGGAAACCCTGCAAAGCCACATCTGTCTCCAAAGCTGTTTGTGTCTCCTGTGGCATGAGGTAGAACTTGAATGTGGGCTGCTGGCCTTGGCTGCACCTGGGGTGAAGGCTGAGGACAGCCTGGCAGGGGGCTGAAAGCAGAAGTGAGGTGGGAGACGACAGAACACACACAGGGCTGCTGCAGTGGCTGGGGAGCTGTGATGTAAAATAATGAGCATGGTTTGTTTACTTTTGGCTTTACTAGTGGTGCGGGACTGAGCTGTTTCATTAAGACGTGGCCTGATCCGCTTTTCCTTTCTGCCTCCCAGACTCAAGGAGAAGAATATGCAATTACAAAGTTCACTCATGTAGAGCCCTTCAATTACTGGGTAACTCTGTTATGGCTTTTCCAAATGTTACAAGACTCGTGCAGTAGGACATGACATCTGAAGTAATTCATTCTTCATCTGTTGATTAGCAGAAATTAAAATGGTTCTGAGAACATCCCAATTTATGTGAGACCAAGTTCCTTATCGTCTTAGTGGTGAAGGCATTTCTTTTTATTGTCTCGGGCAACCCTGCAAGCAGAGATGTTGAACAAAAGTACATGAAGGAGGCAGCAGACGGGGCAGCAGAGGGGAGAGTAGAGGCCCACAGGGTCCGCAGGGTGGTGGAGCTTCAGAGCCTTGCCTTCCAATCCTGCCATAAGGTCACTTAAATGTTTGGCAGAAAGTCAAAATGCTTGCTGGAACAAACGTGCACTGGAGGCAGAAGCACTTCCTTTGGAAACAATGCTGCTACGGAGTGAAGCTGAACTGCCTTTACCGTCAGTGAGCTAAAAACCAGCCGTAAATATAAAGGGTTTCTTCTGCAGGTGTCTGCCAGCAGCAGCAAAGCAGCTGACTGCAGGATGCACTTGTGCCGTGATGATGGATACCACTCAGGAGCCCAACAGGCAGAACTACCAGCAGCACCTCTCCTGTGGGCTCTGGTGGGGGTGTTTGCAGGGCTGGCAGCTCAGGGTCACCCTGCAGGACTCAGGGGGCTGCGAGACAGATGGAAGAGCAAGAGGCAGCACAGAGCAGCCTGAGTAAGTGATGGGATAAGGGAGAGGATAAAAGCAGCAGGTCTCGCACCATTTGGTCATGGCAAGAGTGGTCACATTACCCTTTCATTTGCTTTCTATTTTCAAGGCATCCTGAGAAAGTAGGTGAAGTCCCCTGGGGAAAGGCTGGGATTAGGAGGCGGGTGAGCACACTCTTGCTGACTCTCAGAACCATCCTCCCTGCCACCACAGGAGCCTGGTCCAGAGCTCATAAACCCACAGGCTCACTTAGCTGAAGTGCAGCAAAAATACATCGTGGGAAAAAAGAACAGGCAGCTCAATCCCCAAATCCCTTTGCCTAGTGTGACAACTTTCCAGTCAAGAGCAGCTCAATCGGATAGAGCCAGAGGTACCAGTGGCACTGGCTGCACTGTTCCCAGGGAAGCTGCACAACCTTAATTATGATTTTTTCAGGGCTACCCTGGCAAAAGGCTTCCTGTATATGAAGCTGCATAAATCCATGCATTTCAGTCTTTGCCTGCATACGCCTCCTGGAAAGCTATCCTGTGTTCTCCTACTTCAGCTGGGTAATCCAGCTTTCCCTTTCACAGGCAGAGTACGAAACAGAAAGGAGAGAAAGCAGAAATAAATGTAAGAATAGCTGCAACATTAGTCAAGTGGGCTATAAAGGCCATTTTTTTAATCAGTCTTTTGCACAAGTTGAAGACCATGTTTATTGTGTGTGTAGAAGTGAAATACACACACAGAGATGTGCATTAATACAGTGCCACGGCTTTGAGATTTCAGTGCACAGATATTAAGCATTACATAGGGCTGACTTATCTTCAAAAGGTTATTGCTGAGTCAGATGATACACTGATTGGCAATTTACATACTAACAAATACATCAACACTGAGGCAATGTCAGATGCTACGCACAGCTATGCTCACTCCAGAGGTGGCTGAATTTCAAACAGTGGCTGAACCATTTGTATCCCTCAGCATGAAAGATGCCCTATTGAAATATGAATTATTGCCTCTCTGTTATTGGTCTTCATTGTGCTTTGTCAAATTGGTTCTCCTGCTCTTTCCCCATGGGATTTGCTGCATCAGATACAGAACCTGTTTGTGCCAAACAAGATCCCTCCTACCACACCTGGATTAGCTTAGCTCGGTGAACTATGTCCAGTCAGACGGGGCTGTGGCCTCCCAGCATCGTCCTTTGCCCTCCTCCGAAACAACACATCTCCTCTGTAACAACTCACAGTTCTCTCAGCTAGTTGTGTGTCCACACAGAAAGGGTCAAATACCTGTTCCTGAGTTCCAGTGGTGGAGATTTTATTGTCTTTCTAACCTGCACTCAGCTTTTAGAATGAGATTGTCCTTTACATCTGCCCAGCTGCTCTACTCCGCTTTCTGGTGCACCAAGCCAGGAACAACAAGAAAATGCCGAGCCCACTTCCCTGATAGTGACCTGCTGTATTCTGGCAAGAGTAGTTACTCCTTCCCTATTGTTCATTCTGCAAGCAGCTGGGATGGAAGAAGGTCACTGGAGAGAGAAGAGGAAAGAGGGATGCTGTTCTCATCGCTTTGCTCTGGGTGCCATGGGTACAAAGGGGACAGGGCTGCAAGTCCCAAGAGCTGAGTTCTTTTAGTGCAACATTCCTGGGCTTTGTTATGCCAGAAAGATTTTAAGAGGTTTTTGAAAGCTCCTAGGGTTTTTTTCTTGCCTTTGCAGAACTGGGGTTGGTAGAGAGATGAGCACAGAAATGATCACTATCCACACGTGTATTACCTGGAAGAAGTCCCACTAACGATTGATTATTTGTGTTCAGGGCAGGGTAGTGTGTAATCACCTACTCATCTGCTCTTTGGCGTCAAACACTGAGAAGTTGTGTCTGCAGAGCTGAGAGCATTCAAGCAAGACTAAAGAAACTCATTACCCAGCTATCACCCTCCACAGCGATGCACCAGGAATGGGAAATACCTGCAGCAGCCACAGATGCTCCTCATGGGCTGCAGTGTGATGGGAGCACAGCCATCTGCAGCTGGCATGGGCAGAGAGGGCCCTGGGCCCAGCTCTCCCTCCTACAGCTCTGCTGATGTCCTGCTGCAGGGTTTGGGGAAGTCTCCATGTTGGGACCCTTGCTCCGTGCATCAGGGTAATGACTCTTAACCACCACCCAGGGACAACTGCAGACTTCATTTATCTGCATGTGTCCAGGGGGTGTAAACATCTTGAAAAAACAAGGCTGCTGAAGAGAAAATTATTGAGCATGGCTGCCCACCTGTCTGCATGGACATCGATCTTCACAGGTGTGTCTTTGTTGCTCTGGCAGCCAGAGCATGTCCGAGCCTAAAGGACTGGGGCAGCCAGTTCTGCTCTGGAGGCAGGTCCCATCCCTGCAGCAGCCCTGTTCACCTGCAGAGGTGCTTAAGTGGAACTTATTTTTCAGAGGCCCTGCCAATGTTCTGTGACAGCAAACTGAACCTTTAAGGAAAAAGCAGTCTTTTACTACTGCACAGCCTCCTAGTAGGGGGGCTTCTCTTCTTCAGTATGTTTATACACAAATTCTCAGTCTGACTTCTGCATCCTAGGGGAAAACAATGGGCAGTGGCAGAGGATTTTTTGTTTCCAAAACGAGTACCTCCAGCTACCATGCAAACCTGTGAAGGGCCAGGGCTCAGTGGTCCCTCGCTGCAGGGGTAGCAGAGCAGGGTCGAGGGGCCCTACCAGAGATACAACACCTGCATCCACAGATCTTGCCCAAGCCATGTCTGCCTTCATCTCTTGTATCCACACATTTCCACAGGCAGTAAATACACTTCAAGGTTTTCTTTTTGAAGGGCAGTGAGTATGAAATGAAAGCAGTGGTGCCTCTGGCAAGGGTATGGCAATCATCCCAAGAAGCTGGAGAACTTCTGACAGCCCCAGGGCCTGGAGGGTGAAAACACTCCATGTCCTCCAGACCCTTTCCTTGTGCTTGGCCACATTCCTGGGCTGTGGTAGCCGCCAGGGAAGCTGAACAAGATCTCTGGGTGGGACCTGCATCCCGGGCTTCACTGTTCAGGATCTCCAGCTATTTTGCCCTCCTGCTGCTGGGAGGAGAGCAGTGGGTTTTGAATTTTTAATTTAATTCCTTCTCTTTATTTCTTTGGAGATATCGGAGATGAAAGTCTGCCTGGTAACAGTGCTGAGGAACACAAGCACACAGGGGGAAGGTCTTAAAGTGTGCTCTGCTGCACTGTCACGTGTTTTAGGGCTGGCTGTATTACAAATTGAAAGCAAGGTGTCCAGGTCCCTCCTGACCAGTTCATTTTTTGGTTAAATTCATTGCTTAATAGGAAAAAAGTAATAATCCAAGCCTGCAGCTATTAGAATTGCCCATCATTACAGAGGGGAGCTTGCCTCCCTCCTTACCTGATTAGGTTTCAAGGAAACAGGGACATAAGCTGAATGACAGTTTCCCCAAGGTGAGCCAAAAACATGGGCATGTTTGTCACCACGGGAATGGTTTTATTTGCACAGCCTGCAGGTAACTTGGGCACGTGAAGGCAAGGCTCAGCGTTTGGGCTGGAGCACAGGAGAGGGAAGGCGGAGGGGAAGCGGTCACCTCGGCGTAATGTGATGTGATAGAAGGGAGCGAGGTGTGAAACTGCAAAGCAAACTGAGCCGCGGGAGCTGTGCTGCGAGCAGTAAACGCGGGCTGGCAGCAGCGCAGAGCCCGGCCCGGGCTGCCGGCAGTCGATAGCGGCCGGCTGGGCACCGAGAGCCAGGCGGGACCCTGCGGAGATTTGTTATTTGCTTTTCCCTACGAGGCAGGGACAAACCACTGCTAGGACTGAACGTGTTAAAGGCACACCACCTCGAGACTGCCGGCAGATCCAGGCCTGCCTTAACCTGGGTGAGGCTTGGCTTCTCTGCTTCGAGCCTTGGGATTTTGGGTGGAGGGATCTCAGGGCTGATCATCTGCTCATCGTCCCAGGGCACGAGCCCTTCCAAGCAGGGCTGTCCCGGGCTTTGCACTGTCCCCAGCTTTGCACGGATCCTTGCACACTGACTTCCAGACGCAAACCCAGAGCATTCCCTGCATTAACTATGAAGCAAACTCAGATATGCGCAGGCAGTCACTCATACCTGCCTCACTGTGCCATAAGCTTCCCTTTCCTCCCTGTCTGCTCTTTACATCACCTCTCTACACGCATGAATTTCTCTTTCTTCATTCCAGACTGTCAGGAGGAGATGGCAACAGACAGCTGCTTATCCTATGTCATGTCCACCAGCAGTGTTGTCTCAGGAGGAACATTATATATTACAGCTGTGAAAGATGATGGGACAATACCTTGGGACAGACACAGGGAGTGAGGGCCAACAAGGGAAATGCCATTATTCATCATTGGTGTGGGTTTACTCAGGCTTTTTACACACTGGTAGTCAGTTACGGAGACTGTCACACATAGAAAAGCTTCCCAGTTCTCACCAGGCAGCAGAGGGAGGATCCTGAAGTGCCCTAGAACATGAAACAGTCCTACTAACAGTCTTTAATTATTAATATAACCCTAAAAACATCCTGTCTAAAGTAAAAAATATTTCCAGGTGCCTAACTTCCAAAAATACAGTTTGGGGAGACCCTGGGGCTCCCCCAGCTCAGACCTCTCCCTGCAAGGACCACAGAGCATCTTTACAGCCTACCTGCAGCTGCTGCAGCATTCCACTTCTCCAAAGACCGACCCAGGAGAACTTCTGCCCAAACCTTCTGTTCACATTGGTTATTGAAGACCTCTGTGGAAAGCCATTGGGCTCATTTCCACAGTGCTGGGGGCATTATCAAACACACCTGAGTATCCTGAGCACATCTTTTAAGGGTGGAAAGTGAGGCTGGTATAGGGTTTGGAAAAGGCAGTCTCTTCTTGGGCTAGTGGCCAAGAGCAATCCCAGGGTCCCCAGGAGGCGAATGTCCATAGCTGAACTGCTTCTCAGAGCAGCTGTGAGGAGGTACTTTTGAAGCTTCTATTAAAGCAGTCTATTAAAGCTGTCTGGGTATGGGTTCGCTATGGGTCACATAGGAAGCTTGGGAAGGTTTTGCTGGGTCTGTGGTGCTGCTGCTGCTGCTGCTGCTATTTGGGTGGCTGTGTCCATGACCAGCTCTGATGAAAACCAGCCTGAAATCTTGACTGGGGCCAGGGAAGACAGAGATACATAGAATGGAGCCGGTCCCTAGAAGCAGGATGGAAGGAGGCTGAGCTCCCTTTCAGTCAGCAATGCTGTGGCCTTTGTTTGGCATTAGTGCGTTGTGGTATGTTTCTCTGAGCCATGCAGGATTCATTTCCCCGGGACAGTGAAAATGTTAGGCTGCACCTCCTTCCCAGGAGGATTTAGCTCACTGGTCTTGCTGCCTCATGGGGAGCAGGTACCACTGATTTTTCTCAGCCTCCCCTTTCCTGTCTCCTCTCCTTGTCTCCGTGGACATGCAGTGCCCGCATGTGCTCTGTGAGCTCACTCCCAGGCATGGATTGGAAGTGTTTGATAATGAAATGCAATCTAGTTTTATTACTAAAACACAGCTATTGTCATGTAGAAGGAAAAAAAGAAGAAAAAAAATCCTCTGGCAGCCTGTGGTGACCAGAAAACACATAAAACCACTTCTCATGAAGGAATTTGCCCCTGCCTCAGGCTGGGCAGCCCCTACAGGACTGATTTGTCCTCAGTGCAGCCAGGTACAAATGGAAACATGAGCTCTGAACTGAGCTGACAGGGATTCCTCCTGCATCCACCTTTATTTACTCTGGACGCTTCTCAGGTACAGAATTTCTCAATAGCAGGTTAATGGCTGAAGGCGAGTAGGGAGCTGGCACGAGATTTTTAACCTGATGCTAAACACACTTCATCTTTAAGCATCTGTGCTTCAGAAGCCCCTCACAGAAGCCCCTCATAGTACTCCAGTCCCTAGAGGAGACTTTCAGCTCTGCACAGTGCAGGACTAGAAAATGAGACTGCTGTAGATGTCAAGATTGTAGGTTATGTCTCACATACCTCACCCTTGCTGTGTTTTACACTCCAGACTTGTTTCCTCTATCATGAACCTGAATACAGACCCTCAGCCAATGGGGAAGGAATGTTTTTCACCAGAGAACTGATAGAGTTCTGATACATTTTTTTTCCTTTCTTGAACTTCAAGAGTTTGATATGGTCTTGGGTCTAAAAATAAGTTTTCTGTCCATGAACCACCATTTTTCTCATGTTTAAGGACTGGAATAATGGGTCTGCTCACATACTTTTTTTGTTGTTTTGGTTTTATTTTTCCTGTGGGTCAGGCCAATTTTTCACCTGTATCAGGTCAGCTGATGAAAGCTCTCTGCAAACCTTGCTGTGGACTATGGGACTGCACCTACACCTCCTTCCTGCCCTATCCCTAGGCTCACATAAACACGCCGTTGCAACCCAGCAGCCTTTCAGGTAGGCATTTACTTATTTCTGTGATTTTGCTGTAATTCTGTGGGTTTGTGAGTTGTGCAGTGGTTGTTGGGAGTGCTGCTACTGTTCCCTGTGTTGCTGTAAACCTGTGATCAGGCATCACTCACCTCTAACCTGTTCTCGGGCTCCCTGCAAATGCAGGGAGCAAGAATCCATCCACCATAATAGGTCTTTAACAATCATTTTTGCAAGTGTGACAGGATAAGGTATGGTGAAATTGAAGACTGAGACTCTGGGGAACAATTATGAAACCAGTATTCTAAAGATGCTGATTTCCTTCTTGCAGTTCTCTTTTCATTTATACTTTAGGAAAATTATTCTAGCTTCTGTTTTCTGAGAGACAAGCACTGCCAGCAGCAGGCTGGAGATGCTGTTGAGTTCTTTGGGATGCTTTTCCTCAGGCCAAAGACTTTTTTTTCCCCTCTATTCTACTGAATGGCTCATTAGATCCTATTTAGGTGGAAACAGTACTTATTTCACTTGGGAGATACTCAGAGCTGTGTGCCAGGCAAGCTCTCTCCACCTGGAATTATTTTGAAGGATGCTCCTCTGCAATACTCCAGTAATTGTAAGAAGATCACCCAGGTGTATTAGCAAGCTGGGAGCTTTGAGTGATAATGTTAAATGAGTGATAAGCTGTTTACTAATTTGAGGTTTATTTGTTCCCTCATGTGTGTGTGAGTTTGGAGCTGCTTGCTTTCAATGATCGTGGCTGGTTTCAGAATTGCTTGTCCTGATTTAGATTTGTAACACCCAGAGGGGGTTTAGCACAGGGGAATACCCATGCTAGAAACAGCAAAAGAGGTTGGAGAGGCACAGGTCGGCCTGCTGTGTGTGTGGCCTGATGGAAGCCGCAAGGTCAAGGAGGGAGAGTGATTATTTAGCAAAGTTCAAAGAGAAGCAGTGGGAGAAAATGAACAAAAATTCCCTGTGTGGCAAGGGTCCGCCTTAGCCTGGATGATGCTGTTCTGGGCTGGGAAGGGTTTTCCCCTCACACTGACTCTGGCCCAGCCTCCATGTGTCATGAACCACGATGCTTCTACTGTTTTTGTGGGTATTAGGAATAACACACCTTTACCCTTGCAGTCAGAGAAAAAAAAACTTCAATGTATTCAACGGAGGCTCTTCCAGAAAGAGAGCCCATTTGGGTTTGACTTCAGAGGAAGGAGTTTCAGTGCTGCAATTTTGTTGCCTTGCACAGTAGCTTGACAGTATCTCCTTAGGGAGAGCAGACCACGGCAAGCAGCTCTGGGATGTGGGGAGAGGCTCTGAGGCTGGTGGCCAGCCACACATCTGCCCTTGCTAACTGAAGTGAATGCCTTTGGGTTCGGAAATTGGAGCCTGCTTTGAGCAGAAAGATGTAAGATGGAAGAGATCACTTCAGCCACCAGCTCCAGCCTCCTGTTATTGCATGTCATAAATTTGCTCTCAAATGTGCTCTGCCTCATTATAAAATCAGTTCAGTTTAATGACCCAGCTCCTTCTGGAATGCTCCTCCAATAGCTCCCTACTTGGTCAGTTGGAAACTTGTGAGTTTCACCCTAAATTCATTCAAGCTCTATGTATATTAAATATTCCTGTTCCAGAATAATTTGGGGGACTTAAACAGCTCTTTTCCCTACCCACAGTACTTCTCTCCTGTGTATTTACAGGGACAAATCAGGTCCCCTGTCAGCAGTTTATTTTTTCCCTGGGCTCCCAAGCTCCTGCTCAGGAGGCCACCCTTGGGTTTGTGTGTAGCCTGTTTCTGCCCTGTTGCTGGGTTGAAACAGCCCTCCAAGCACGGGTGGTGTGCTCGCTGTGCTATCTTGGCCCAGCCTTGCCTGCAGCCAGATACAGGTATCAATACTGCAGAGAACGGTAGGGAGACCCTGCTTTCCACTGTGTTGCAGGATCACATTTGTCTTTTTCAGCCCAGAAGCACTCTGGTCACGCAAAATCACTGTAGATGCAGCAGAAACACCAAGTCTGTGTTACAGACACACAGATCCCAGACTTCCTCAAGGAGCTCAGTTACCTTCTCCCTTTTCCAGGGGTAGAGATATCAGACACAAGGAACCATCATCTTTCTGCTTTTGATGTGTGCAGGACTTAACAGCAGCAAGTGCAGGAATATTATTTGTACCAGAAGGCATATACTGGAGCCTTGTGAGACCAGCCTGTTTGAGGTGGAAGCCTCACAAGTTACTCCTAAAGCCAAAGGGTCTTTAAAGGATGGGAACCCCTAGCTACAAAAAGCCAAAAATATGAAAGAAAAACATGAAGGAGCACAGCAGCAAAAGCCCAGATGAGCTGAAGATTTCCTTCAGCAAAGCAGAGCCCTCAGTGTCCCTCCTGCCTGTGTTTCCCTCCAAGGCTCAAGGCACACAGTGATGTTCTAACCCACAGAGCTGGGAGGGGGGAGTGCTGGAGAGAGTTCCACTTCTCTCTAATGGCAGAATTCCTATGCTTCCTGCTCATCAGGTTCAAAAGTTGCATTGTCCAAACAAATCATTACAAAAGGGCATTAAACAAACATCTCCTTTCATTTTCCACAATAATAGTTTTATTCCCGGAAAACCTTGTTTGCTGCAAAAGAATTTAATGGGTGTAAGACAAATATACTGATTAACTTTCTAAATTTACTCACTTGGTGCAACAAAAGGGAGCTTAATCTTGCAATGATGTGATTTGAATGATGGGTACCTTTGAGAGGCAGGTCAGGATATGAGGTCAAATAAGGAGCTGTCCTGGGGAAATCTGCTGCTCTGTTTCTCTATGCCTCCAGCTGTTCCTGCACATAGGGCAGAGCACTGAACTGGAGGCTCAGACCTTTAAAATACGCTCGGTGCCCTTCAGTACAAGGCAGTCCTTCTCCCAGGTGTGCTCAGGCTGGCTGTGGCAATGGCAGAGTCACACCATGACCTCAGGTTCACAGGATGCACAAGAGGGAAGTCTGGAGTGGGTTAATTTCTGCTCGACATCTTTCGAAGTCTATGGCTATTTTCAGACCTCATCCTGTGAAGCTAGTGGGAGGTTGCAGGCAGAGATCTTGAAGAGCTTTCTGGACCCCTTTGGTGTATCACCCCTCTGAGCACATGAGCAAGAGTACTCAAATAATAGTGCTAGAAAAGCGATGAGGTTGTGAATGCATTTCCTAGCACCTTTCTTCTGATGTTTTTGCAGAGGAAAGGCACAATCCCCCATCTGATTTTTGAAATCCCCCATGGCTTGGTGAATTTGGCCTTTGGGTTTCAGTGTAGCCCATGAATGTGGCTGGTGGCCAGCTTGGTGGCTTATTCTGCAGTGAGACATCTTCGATGCCCCAGCAAGGGAAAACCCTGAGTCATGGTGACGCCTCGTTCAGCTCTGATGTCTGGATTGGATTAATAACCTGGTCAGCTTCACACAATTGTACAGAGGGAGGGCAAAATCCAAGGGGCTGCCACTAAAACTAGTTCATTCAGGCCTGCAGCCAACATTCCAGATGTTCTGAATCTTCTGGGACGTGTGGCAGAAAGGATAAAAACAAAACAAAAAAACCAACCCAGCTCTTTAACACTTAATTCACATAAATTTTTATGCTTTTTCTCATCCATGTTGCCATGGCTTGTGAGAGTATGAAAGCACTCTAGGGATGCAGGCAAAGATTTAAGACATAATCCCTTCAATTTCAGACATTTAAAAAATATGAATGCACCACAAGAATAACTGCTTCTCCCAGGTCTAAGAGATGTTAGTAGTATGTGAAAGGGAAGGTCAGAAAGGATAAAAGAAGACTCAATCTTGCTCTGCAGCAAATTCAACAGGAAACCTCTTTTTGACTCTGCTGAAATTGGGACCTTGAAGAAAGTGTCTCCTGCTGAAACATGCTGGGGATATTTTAAAACCAGATTAATAAATAATTGGACCATCTGCATCAGAGTCTGTAAGTGGAGTGACACATGGAGGGTGTCTGTAAATGGAACAGCTTCAAATATGCAGAGTAAAATACACAGTGGAATGGATTATTTTTTTTCCAGAATAGACATAATTATTGCCCATTTGCGTCTCTATTGCAAGCACAATGAGAGGCACTGCCTTAGAGATGGGCTGATTTCACCCAAGAAGGGAACAGACAGACAGTAAAAGATTGTGCCTGCCCTGCAGAGGTGACAATCATATTACTGAGACAGAGCAGAGTCAGGAGCAATACCAAGGAAATGGTTTTCCTGAGGCTGTGGAGCAGATCAGCTTCCCATTTCCTAGAGTCCAGCTGGGCCCCTTTGCTGACAGAAGATGATATTGCCTCTAAGGCCACCAATATCTGTTGAATCTCCTCCCATCACTCCTGGGCACAGTTTGTGCTGCACTGGACAAGTGTTTTAATTAGCGTTCCTCTTGGGGCTGCAGCAGTGGTTGGGGTTAATGTTTCACAGCCACAGCCTTCGTAAGAACAGGGTCAGACCAGAGCTCACTGAAAGAAACTGCTTCTGGACCACTGAGTTTAGTAACTCCTAATCCCTCTTTCAGGTGTTTTATTGCGTTTTTTCCTCCTGCAACATCCCAAGGAAGTGAGCTGCCCAGCTGATGCATTGTGCTTCCTTGTGCTGCTTTTCGATCTGGTAACTGGGCACCCTCTGGCTCTTGTAGTGGAAGCAGTGATGAGTAATTAACTGTTCCTTGTTCTTGATGCTGGATTTTATAGCTTTCTACCCTAAAGTCCCCACTACCATTCACTTGCTGAGCCAAGGTGAACTAGCTATTTAGCTTCTTGCTTTCTAGAAACACACCAAAGGAAGGTGGTGTATTTTTTTGGGAAAAATGTCTCATTTGCATAACCTATAGATAGTAGCAACATCAGCCTTTTTTAAAACCTGAAATGGAGAGGAACATTGAGAAAGGCAGTGACAGCAAGAGAAACAGTTTGACTGAGAGACAGAGTGTGGGATTTATCACATCTAGTGTGCAATGCTCCCGTGCAGACTCTCCATCTGAGCTTGGCTCCCTGAGCTCCTGGTTTAGGGACAAGTCAACACAGGTAAGAGAGGACCATTAACCACCCACAGCAAATGAGTTCGTCTTGCCACTTCCTCTCTGGGCTGTATCTGTTATTGATCCATGTGGACAGTGCTTGGGTTCTCAATGTTTCTGAAGGTATTTGGGGTGCAGTGTGCTCACCTTCCCTTGAACACCTGAAAATTTCTGATCTCAATGGCAGAAATTATGCCTCAAAAAATCTGAGATGTGGTATTTTTAGTCTTTTTGCTGCACAATCATGCTGACTAGAATTTAAATTTTTTATAACTGCAAAAATATTTTTGATCAGTTGATGTCTCATTTATGCTAATAGAATTAGCTTTTATAGAGATAACTCCTTATTTTTAAATTGTAGTTGAAATTGCATTATATGTATGTAGAGGGGAGACGGTCTTCTCTTTTGGTTGATTTAAACATATCTTTACTGTGGATAATGCACTTCATATTTTTTACAGAACAAAAAAGAAAAATCTATATGTCACTTCAGCTCTTCTTTTAGTGTCCTCATGAGCAAAGAGCACAGCAGCATTAGCATGAAGCAGATGCTAAATATATAAATGCATGCCAAAGACCTAGAAAAGGGTCCTTACTCATGGTAGCAATGGAATCTATCTCTAAAAAATATATATAAAGGAGTAGAGATAATTATACAGATATAAAGATATAAATAAAACTATACAGGAGTAGAGCATCCCCTTGAAAAATGAGGAAGTTCCACTTGGGTGGTAGAACAGATAAGGCTTCCAGGAACAGTCAGGCCCTAACTTTAGGCAGTGTGTGACCTAAAGAATGGGACAGTACCAGGACTGTTCCCATGAGTGCACAACTGCAGGGGTACCAGGAGAAA
Organism: Corvus hawaiiensis; assembly: GCF_020740725.1. Taxonomy (NCBI): domain Eukaryota; kingdom Metazoa; phylum Chordata; class Aves; order Passeriformes; family Corvidae; genus Corvus; species Corvus hawaiiensis. Next base: position 26,111,867 of record NC_063219.1, on the reverse strand, counting down.
CAAACCCTGCAGCACTTCTCTCTAGGCACTGCCCTGCAACCAAGGTAAGGCCATGACTGAGGACCTCACCTGAGCAGGCGGTTAAGAGATGATGGGACCTAAAAATGTGGGACAGGATGGAGGACTGAAAATAGGTGTTGCCATGTGTATCCCATCCTCTCCCTTGCCTCTGTTTTCCCTAATGTGAATGTCTAAGAAAAATTCTTGAACAGAGATGAATCAAAAGAGCTGTTTTGGCCAGGATGGACATGACACATCCATGCTGCACCATCAGGATAACCCATGTTCCCTGCTTCCACATGAGGCAATCTAAGGCCAGTTCCTGCTGGCATCAGTGCGTGCTTGAGCACAGCTCTACACTCAGTCCCACCAGCCCTCACCATGGAAGATCCTCTGGTGGAGTCTCCAGTCATAACCTGTATCCAGACCCTTCAGCTGATGGGATGGATGGCAAGGCAACATTTGTGAAACCTTGGCTGCCTGTTATGCTCCGTGGTCTTATAGTCTTAACCTTCAAGGGTAGGAAGTTGGTTTTCATGAGCAACTTTCAACCCAAACCACCTGACCATCCCCTGCTGAAATTCATGACTGTGGGCTGAGGCAAGGTGGCTGTCATTCTCTGTAGGAGATTTGGGACAGGAGACACAGAGGCAGCTCCAGTTTGCCACTGCTGGCAGGTTTGATAATGGTTTAATCCTCATGCAATGTCTCCTCTCTGCATCCAGGTATTCAATAAATGTAAAGCAGAAATAAAAGAATTGCCTCATTAAAATCTGGTCACAGAGCTGGAGATAACACCCCTGTTTTTGTCAGATATGAAGTCACGCAAGCCCCAGCAAGGAAGGGAAATGATGGATGGAGTAAAATGTACCTCCTGTCCCTCAGACACCCCCCGCTCCTTCACAGCCCCATCAGCGGCTGCAGTGAGCACGTAACAATAATGAATGACTGGCAGCGCTGCACGGATCCCTGCTGGAGAGCTGTCAGCCAGGGCCTCCTGGGAGGAAAGAGTGAGGAAATGGGAGGATCCTGATTGAAAAAATAACCCCTGATGCAGATCTCCAGTGACTAACTCCCCATCCTCATCAGAGGATCCAGATGCAACCCCTGGGGGCTGATGTCTGAGTTGTGTCAATGTGGCTCCTTCTTCCCTTCTCAGCACTGACACCTCTGTCCTTTTGGCTTTATCACTCCAAACTCTGGGTTGAAGGCTAGTTCCCTTGCTCCTGGCCTTTCCTTGAGCATGGCCCATGCTGGAGAGTCACCTACTCTCACCTACTCACCTACCCTCTAACAAAAACTCCCTGACTCCAACCCAGCCCTACTAACCCATAGCTGTGAGGACATCTCGACATCTTGCTCCTGCAAAACCACGTCATTTGGGGCTATGGCCCAGAAACAAAGTTCAGCTCTTCTCCTGACAGAACCACCCTACATGGGCATTCACTGACCAGGATTTAGAACAGTGATGTAGAAAGCAAAGAGCACTATTTTTTTCCTGATTCCAGTCCCCTGAGCACTTGGATACTGTGAATGCTCTGTTTTTTCTAAAAAGGAAGCAATACCTGACCACACTGGGAATAAACTCCCAGAGAAGTCAGGCAGCACTGAAGCTTCAGATCTGAAGAAAGGGAAGGGACACAACATTAATCTAGATCTTAGAAAAACCTTTTCAAAGAGCCCCTGAAAAGGCCCTCTCCCCCTACATTTAGTTAGCACTTTTAAATGCATCGAACTCTAGAGATGTGCCCTGGGCAGTGCCATTAGAAAAAGCAGAAGATTGGAGCTGATCTGAACCAAAGTGACCCAAAAGCTGAATTCAGGTTTAAAACCTCCCCTGGAGGGTTGCCCTCGTTA